>NC_139692.1:17349058-18033224 GCF_964106915.1 Podarcis gaigeae | reverse complement strand
GGACTATAATGGCCCCTTTTAAGGTTATGGTTACGTTTATTAATTACACATTTAATTGCCACTCATTAATATCAAAAGCCTCTTTTTCACAAATGTGTATGAATCATAGTTTACTCATGTAAACCTAATCAAGGAAGGCAAAGATATTTGCATAAAACCCAGTGTAATTTTGCTAATAAGATGTGGATAGGAACTCGTATCTGTGACAAACGCTTTTGCGTCAAGCAGTGATTTTCTTTCTGAAAGATTTTTTCAGGCCATTTAACACAATCAGCACCACTTGAAGTGAAGAAAACCTCCACACATCAAGCCGCGCCTGGAGAACATTCCAGACTGAAGATCAGATTTCATTATCAGTCTTATAGGATAGTCTGAAATGCCTACATGGTTAAAACATGACCATCAATTTTAAAGGGAATTAAGGGTCTGTAACCTTTCCTCCTGAAATCCAAACTGCATGATATTCCTGCTATGCTCTTCAGTCCTAGGAGACAAAAACCACATCTTCTATTTTCCCTAGCTATTAACACACCAACAGTTTTGCAAAAAGAAGACGATGTTCAATGAAATAACCTCAGTGAAGCAAGTTTTCTGAGTGCTTTGTTTTACAAAATGGGAGATTCCAATTTTAGGGGGTGCAACTCTTTCAAGGAATCCAGATGCCTGTTCTTCTCCCCAATTCAATTCATATGAGAAGATTAGAGCTTCGCACAGCTCCATCGAGTCCAACTTCCAGATCCCCAGAGCAGCTACCCAGAGGCCTCCAGAAATCCCACAAGCTGTTATGGGTTTTGCCTCCTAGCAGCTGAAACATTCAGCAGCTCACCACAGCTCAGTTTAACCATGACATTGTCTAGATCAGGCTTCAGCAACCTGGTATCCCCAGATACCTGCGACCAGAACTCCCATTATCCTCGGCCATTGGTCACACTGGCTGGGGCTGATGGGAGTTGCAGTCCAAAATTATCCGGAGGGTACCAGGCAGGTGAAGGCTGAATCCCATCTTAAAGCAATGCAAATGACATCTTGTTGTAGTAAATTGCATGAATAATGTGTTGTGTGAAGTACATTTTCTTGTCTGCCCTGAATGTACCGCCAGTCAATTTCATTAGATAACCTTGAATTTTAGAAAGGGAGAAAAACGGCTTTCTAGCTACTTTCTCCACACCATGTATAATTTTATAAACCAGACTATCAAATAAAAAAAAATGTTACAGGTTTGTTAACTGTTGTGTAAACTAAATTTATTCATCTGGTACGCCCTGAAACAAACAAATATTCTGCTAGGCAGCATAAATATTTATTTTAACTCCAAGTGGAACTACTTCAAGGGGAGGGGAGGGAATAAAGGCAACAAATCTTAATGTCCCAGCAGCATTCTTTTTTTTTTTTTTACTATATTGCCTTGAATATTTTTTAATTGTTTTAAGATTTCGCTCATGCATTGAAGAAGCAGCTCCTTTTGAATCCAGGGAAGGGACAGTGAAGTCTGGCTCCGTTGCTACCCACAGCACAGTTTGATAATATACAGATAAAAATGCAACTTCCCTGTGATCATACAGCCCCAAGGCATGAAGGATGGGAAGAGCCTGCTGAAGCAGCTTACATTACTCCACATAACAAGAACAGCTCATTCATGGGTCTTTTGCTTCTGGTCATCCATTTACTGCCAGATTTATTTTTAGAAATATCCTACAGTATGCGATATCTGAAAGGGGGTGGGGGGAGAGAAGAACTGGGCAATAGAAACTGTAGGCAAAAGAAACCAGTATTTCATGCTCCCCCAGTTAGCGGTCACGATTAGCTTTTAACTAGAAACACTCTCTCTACTTTATAAAAACCATGTTGTAAATTGCATGCACTGAGCCAGTTTCAAGTTGATCTCCAATTCATTGCAGGATTTATACATATTAATGTCAAAAAGATTGTGCAGACCAAATGCCAAAGTTTATCAGCTACCCCAAAATTAATTAGGAACTCTAGAGTTAAGCATCCAATTGAGCATTACGTGCTTTAAACCCAAGCCAAGAGAGACCTTGACAATAGAGCTTGGAAGATTATGGCTTAGCTAGAACAAAGACAGAAACAGGAATTGCTCAAACGTGATATTTTCTGGAAGGCAAGGCTCTAAATGCTGTATCTCCATAAGCTCAAAAATGTCAATCTACAAAAGACTTCTGGAATCAGAGTTTCAAAAGATATAGATATTGGGGAGGGGGAGAGATAATTATGCTGCTAAAATTAGCATAACCAAAGCTATCTCAGGAAATAAAAATAAATGTTAAGTGCTATACGAAACCTAGTTTCCAAGGTATCAGTATACAGTTGGAATCATGGTAGCCTCTGTCTTGGGATCCACAGTAGGAGGTTATTAAATTATATATTTTATTAGGGCCACTTGAATTTCACAAACCTCCTAAGGACACAGGATTCTGTCTTATACAGAGTCAGACCACTGGCCAATCTAGCTCAGTATTATCTACAGAAGGCTTTGCCAATCTAGTACTCTCCAGATGTTTTGGCTATGCTGGCTGATGCTGATGGAAGTTGTAGCCACAAACACCTGTAGAGTGAAGATTGGCCTACGGTGACTGGCAGCTACTTTCCAGGGCTTCGGGAAGGAGTCTAGAGATGGTGGAGGCTGAAACTGGCACTTCCTCATGCAACAGAATGTGGTATACAACTGAAAACCACCCACTCCCATCTTCATCTAAGAATACCCCTGAAACTCAAAGTGGCACTGAACTGCTTGCCTGTGAGCTATGAAGCCCAACTCAAGGTGCTGGTACTGGAATACGAAGTCCCAAATGACTCAGAACCAAAGATGCTTAAAAAGGCGCTTCTTCCAATATCAAGCAAAATGATCTCTGACACTGGCATGCAAGGCCTTGTTTGTGATCCTGTCAACAGGAATAGCCATGTTTTTAACAATTGTGTGCAAATGGCTGTATTTTTGCTATCCTGTGCACCACCTTCGGGAGGAAGGAAAGTATAGAAACAAAAAATAATAATAATGTCAAAGTAAATTGGTAAAAGCAAAATCATACTTAAACTGAGTTTAAGCATAGGGTTGCTGGCAAAGAATAATACAATTTCCAATAAACAGCTTTACCCAATGGTGATCATTCCAGTAAACTGCAGAAACTGTAACCAATTCAAACTCAATGTTTGTGATCGGGTGGAGAAAGGGTCTTGACAATACAGTCGTACCTCTGGATATGCACACCTCTGGTTGTGTATCCTTCAGGATGCGAACGTGGCAAACCCAGAAGTATTTTTCTGGGTTTTGGGGTGCACGCATGCACAGAAGCGCTCTGTCATGCCGCGCGCATGCGCAGTACAGGCACCTCCGGTTTCGAATTCCTCGGGATCCGACTGGAGCTCCGGAATGGATCCCGTGCGCAACCGGAGGTACCACTGCACAATCTTTGGGCTGACCAACTTTTAAGTACAGGCAACCCCCATTTACTCAGGCATTACCTTCTGGGTCATTGTGTGCATGAGCCTGCCCTGCCCTCATTCCGCAAACATGTGCAATCTGCTAGTTGCCTGTACTATATCCCATGTGCTGTATGCCTTAGTTGCACCTGTTCTGATTTGTCTGTCACCTAGCCACCATTGGTAGGTACCTCGCCCAGCTCAAAACGTCACCATTAATGCTTTTGGGGCTGGAGGATTTGTAGAGTTTTGTTGAGGGTGGGGTTGTTGCTGTTGTTTCTTTACATCTTTATTTTAAATCTTGTGATTTATGCGGAAACTGTTCAATTTGTGATTTTTTAAAATATTTTATTTATTGTTGGTGACTACTTTTGTTAAATTGAAGTTATGTGTTGTCATTTCTATGTTGTAAGCTTTCCAGAGCACAGTTTGAATTGTGGAAAGGCGTTATACAATAAAATTATGTATGTATGTTTTGTTACATTTTTTTAGCATTTTGAATACTTTAAAGTGGGTTCAATCTAACATTTGACAAAACGGAAGCACTCAGATATAAACTCTTAATCTTTCACTGAGACGAAAGGGATGCAGAAACTAGCAACTAGGGAATACAAGCCTAACAAAACGTCATTTGAATAAAAGCTCCAACTGAGCTCTCTGTGCTAACTTGCAATGTTTAGGAACAGCTGTGAAAGCCCAAGGAAGCCATCTAGTCTCAGAAAGTGCATTTCATAATTACGTAAGAGGCTAAATCCCATCTGTCCACTATCTGCTCTAAAACTATTCAATCATATGTCCATTTAAAAATGGGGGGGGGGGGAGAGAGAGAGAGAGAGAGAGAGAGAGAGAGAGAGAGGAATCCTGATCCCACAGAAAATCACATATTTTTCTCCTTCTCAACACCCAGGGAAGGATATTCCTGTGAAATATTGACACAGCTTTTAAGTTAGGATTCTGCTGTACAGTACTGGATCAAAAGGAGAAAATATAAAAAGTTTACCATAGAATAATTCCACATGGTAGATGTTATTGTAAGCTTTTGTGAGCTTATGGGGTAAGATCATCTAGAAACTGTCAAGGCCAATGGCTGGCATGACAAAGGAAATGACAAGAACTGGGGGCTTGGGGAAAAACACAGTTCTGTTGGGGGGGGGTGTAAATGAACCAAAACATCTCTCACTGAATTTAACTCACAGCTGCATTTCCATCCCAGATGCAGCAATGTGGGCTTCCCTTTGCCATCTAGCCCAGTCCATTTCCTATAAAGGCTGAATGCAAAAGTGGGTTCCCTCCCACACGTGGAACACTTCTACCATTACAGAGCTGAACAGCTTCTGCTCGTTGCATTTCCTATCAGCAATGCAGAGCAACCCATCTCCTTTCCATAAATACTTCAAGACTTGTCAAACCAGCTAAGCAACAGTGCACAAAGGAAGTCAAATATGACATGCAGGTGGAACGAGAGATTGAAGAGGGAACATGAAGTCTTACCAGGTCCACTTCTAGTAGTCAATCCTCTTTCTTAATGTTGCATTTAAATTTAAAGGAATCAGGTGGGTGTCAACAACGTAGAGCATATATCAAGCATGTGTGTCAAAAGTAACATCAGGCTCTCCCCCACCTCCTTTCTCTCTGTTTCAAAGGCAGCACACATTAAAAAGGTCTTCTAAAAAGATGTTCAGGTTTCTAGGAGAAAGGAGCTTTATAGGGGTATAGGGTTATAACACAATTATTTCCAAGTGGACCTTCTGTTCAACCATATCAAGTGGGTTATATTGCCGTCATAACTTTGGATATGGATATTACATAGCACTGAATTATTTGCCACAGTTCAGGGTGGCACATCAATGACATAAAATACAAGCTGGTATCTTTTATACAATGTCTCTGTAGGTCAAAGAGAGTTGTCCTAGCTGTGACTGCAGTTGAAGAGAAAGGCAGGTGATCACATCTACCGTGAGTTGTGGGTTGTTTTTGTTTTCTAACTTTACAGACTGAGTAGGGGGGGGGGAAATACTACTTATAGTAATTTCTCTCCTCCAAACTCACTTCACACATCTGCTGTTGCTCCACTTTTGGACTGCCCAGTTGGTCTAAGAGAGTCCAAAGGAGAACACAACCGCACCCTACAGCAGAACGAAAACTTTAACAGGGCAGATCCTTGAGTTCATAAAGTTTTACACATTAACTTTGCATATAGGACTTCTCCTTGCAAAGCAGGTATGGGAGGAATGGTGGAGAAGGATTTACTAATACAGCCAAGCACTCGTGAACTGTTTAAAATTAGACATTTCTAGTTTGTTATTTAGAATTACTTCCAGATCTAATACTTGTGCATTTACTTGTGCCTCCGTGACCGGCATGGAAACACAGCCTACTAAATGTTGTGCAGACTAGTACTGGTAACTTATGTGGGCAGCACACTTCCAGCAGCACATTTTCATCATATAGTATATGCTCAGTTGAAATAACTTGAGCATTGTTTGAGATTAAATTTCCATTGATGTGCAAGCATGAGCACACTTTAGCCTTTATCAAAATATTAACCACGCAGATTTTTTTATATTAAAAAAAATGAAATTTCTCTTCTACCAAGCAGGGTTGCGGGGAGGGGGTAAAGCTAGCTTGGTGCTATTGTCTGAGCAAATGGTACAAGTTTCCATCAAACATTGTTTGCTCAAAATGTACTTGACAGCTTCAGAGATCTTTGAAAGGATGGTGCGTTTCAGGAGCCCCGATAACCGCAGAAAGGCCTTGCGATTCAAAATGATCAAAAGCCACTTAAACATTTCTATACAAAATATTTGATGTCAGAAGTTCAGAATTAATGCATTTATACATGTCTGCTCATAGGCAGATGCCCCGAGGTTGTTCTCTCAATCCATTCATCTACAGCTGTCTTTTGTAACGCTTCATCTTGCCTGCCATCTACATCTGGGCAATTAAACTTCAAAATCTTGCTACAGGCATTAGTTTCTTCCAAAATAATATCAAAATGAGGGGTTGGGGAGATCTCCTTATCTAGTTTAGTGGTGTGTGACACGTTTACACAAATTCACAAAACATGCTTTTTTCAAGGTAAGCCACCTAGCCTTGTGATAGATTAAATCTTAATCATGCTTAATTGCCGTTAAATCAGTAGAACCAATATCAGGCTGTCTTTCTCTCCTGTCCTCAGATTCTGGTACACAACACACGGGTCATCATTCAACTATGCTACTGAAAAGCCACAGCTCCAGAAAAACCAGGATAGCCACAGGAACAGTCCTCATTACTTCTAGCCCACACAAGGGCAAACGAAGGGAAACACAAGAGGTCTAATTGGTCTTTAGTGAGAAAGCGGCTGAATTGCATGCCACTCTATCCCAAGTCAGAACACTGTACATATTGTATTCCCCATGAGTTCTGCTGCCAGCAGGAGTGCCTTCAGTTCTGCAGGGAGAATTCAAATGTTGTGGGAGGCCTCGCTTTGGAGCTGCTCACAGGAGGGCTTGATATCCCCTGCTGCTTCTTAGGCATTTTGCTTTGTTTTTAATAATGGTTCTGCTGTTTCTCTACCAGTGAACCACCAAGTGGATCAATTTTGATGGAAAGGAGGCATACATATGCTTTATATGATGTGTTCCGCTTAATTGCTTATTACATCTAGGTGTCCATTCTGTTCATTATGGAATATAGCATTTTGCTATATTATTGTCATATATTTTAAAGACCTTTTGATATATTTTACACACACACACACACACACACACACACACATGTGCATGCACTGGAACTCTATAATTTCAGTACACACAGTCCTAAAGTAATCCTTTTCCACAGAGGCTTCTGCTAAAAGTCCTTTGCATGAAACACTCAAATGAACGCAAACCAAAATAGCCAAAAGGAATAGAAACCAAACTTCCATTAAGTCAAAGTCATTGCTTAATGAACTACCATGGAAAACATTTATAAAGAGATAACATATAAACAAAAGCGCACAACATTTATGGGGTGTATCCAGAAGTGCTCAGGAATAAACAATGCGGTGGTGCCATGGTGTAACACATACACATAAGTCGTTCCGAAAACCCAACACATATTGCCACAATTGTTGCCATAGATAAATACATTGAGATGATGAAACAGAGAAAAGTTAATGCTTGAAGAAAATATTTCAGTAAGTGGAGTATATTGCAGGTGCACACATACTGAAGTCCCCCCCAAGAGCTGCCATGTGATGAATCTGACTGTTCCCAAATAAGCTGCCCTTAGCAACAGAGCTGGGCAAGTTCTAACTATGCCAGAATTCAGAGAACAATTCTATTTACTGCAAAATAAGGCTTTAAGGTTAAAGATGGGGAGGGATGGTTACAACAGAGCACCGAGTTCCCTTCAGAACTCCCTTCTGCCAAAGAATGGCCAAATCTGAGCAACCTTCAGGCGCACCGTTTGCTGCTCTGATTTGCTGGAATTTTTTTAACAGCTAGCACCAGATGGCTTTAGTTTTCGCTGCAAGCCCATGATTGTGCAAACTGAAACCCTATTGTTTCAATAGGGGTGACCCAAAGCCTATGTTTGGTTTGCTTTAAACCGCTGTTACTTTTTCCAACCCTTATGGCAGAGGCCATAAATCAAACTGAAAAAGTGAACTCAGCAATTCAAAGACAGGGGAAAATGCTCAAGTACTTAAGATCCTTATTAATGGACACTTCAGGGTTTTATATGTCAAAACTTTGTAGGAGAAAAGACATGCTATTCTGTTTCAGTAAAACTTAAGAATTAACTTCCTTTTAGACGTGCTGTTTTATAAATTTAGAGGGGGGAAATCCTCCTGATAATTTGTGTGTTCAGTTTATGATTTACTACATACTAATAAATCTGAGCAGAATGCCAGAGGAAAGGATTACTACTGCCTAAATTCAATACACCCATTAAAAGTCTCAGCTACCCAATAGAGAGATCGGGCTGAAATTGTAGCAGTTACCTTTGCATGTGGATAAGCCAAGAGGGCCATATTTTGGAGTGAACTTTCACAAATTTATGCCCTCAGACACATCATTTGAAAAACAGCAAGCCTGAACATGAGCAGGTTACTACTCTGTGCTAACCCTCTAATTCACTAGGAGAAAATCCTGTTCACTTTGACAGAATATCTGCTTTCTTTGCTTTGCTGCCCAACAAAAATAGAAGTTCTCAGATAAAAATCACCGACTGGGAACACCATTAACCTATATTGATTTTTTGCCCCCCCCAAAAGAGAACTTTTGAAGTTTCAACTCATTTAAAATGTAACTGGCATACATATTTAACAGGATTCATTCTATGTATTAATCTTCCTTGTGATGTATTCCTCGAAGCATGACAGAAACCAGTTTGGGGAGGGGAGAGGGGGGAACTGCCAGGCGCTGATGGTGCCCACTGAATGTGGACAATAAAATTATAAGCAACTTCTTTTTAATTTTAAAAGCAGGCAGTGGCTCTTCCCATTCGTCTCATGTATTGCAAGTACTCAGTTGCCTCAGAAACTCTACATACTGATGCCCAACAGTCAAGATCCATCTCATTCCTTCCATCTTGCTTGCTTTGCATCGGAGCACTTTAAGCTCCCTGGGGTGCTGGCCCTCAATGGAATGAATCCCCCCCAGCCCCAATGTGGTTATTCTTGTGCAGTATCCAGGCTGCAGCGATTAATCATTCCCACTTTCTGAGCTGACATATCGAGGTGGGGAAACGACAACCTAAATGAGCAAGGCTGATTACCTGGGAAAGCAATTCTTCAAGATAGCACAGCTAACTAATAGCTCCATCTGCTATACAAACGCATCCGTGGGCCCCAGAAGCACCACCAGGATATGGCTAACAAAAGGTTTGTTGCGCCTGCCAAGTTTGGAATTCTCTCGGTAGCTACCATAAATATATTTAAAATTGAAACAAAAAAGACTATGAAAGTTTGTTACACACTACGTGTGGGCTACTTACTAACTTCCAAGGACTTGTTTTGCAATGCTGCTCCTGGCAAATCATTAAGACATTCAGATGCCTAACCATCAACTTTGGCAAAGAAGATATTTCCCTGCAGTTTGACAATTTCTAAGCACTTTCTAAGCCAGACTGAATAATATGTGTTTCGACACCATAAATACACTTCTAAAGCATTTTCCCCCTGATATGTTGGTAGTTTTTTTAATAGACACCCCAGATACTTGAAGGAATGCCTCAACTCAGACAATCTTATCCATACTAAGATATTTATTGAATGCCTTGCCCCCATGCTATCTCAAATATAATGAGGGGCAACCTGGAACAGAACTTTATCAGAGTTGGTGCCAACACTGGAATTCTCCAGTCTCCAGGGACATGCACCCACTTCCTCTCTGCCATCATTTAGAGTTGGATAGAAGTATTTTGCTTCAGCGTGCCTTTGGACTGGTATGATTTCTCATATGGATTTATATTATTTGCTGCTGTTAATGCTTTGCCAATGATTTGATGAACTGTTTTCAGATTGTGCTTTTAAATGTTTTCGTCAATAGATTATAGTTATTTGTTGCCCAATACAAAACTTCTCTAGAAAACAAACTATTTATAAAGTCATCCTGCTCTGTCCAAGTTGTTGTTTTAATGGAAACTAGGATGCAAATGCTTTAAATGTTTGTGTACGGACAAAGAAGCAGTATCCAATCCAGTGTTGTTTGCTTATTCGTGTCAGTTATCCACATGTGATTGCAAGAGAAGGTCGGTGAAACAATGCTTTGCATACACAACAAAACATGAAAAATGGAATGACACACAGTGCTAGAAATTTATACAGTGGAAGCCCTTTAACTCAGGAAGAAACTAAAAAGGTAGAGCAGAATGAGCTGCAAATGGGTTTCCAGAGAAATAGTAAGTGAAATGTATATAGTTTTTCAGCTGAGACTAGATTCCAGAATGGCTAACATTTAATCACAAAATCAAAGAATTAAGAGTTGGAAGGTGTTCCAAGGGTCACTCCCTGCAATGCAGTAATCACAACTAAAGAATCCCTGACAGATGGCCATTCAACATCCGTTGAATGAAGGAGAGTCCACCACTTTCCAAGGTACTGCGCCGCTGGTGCACGATTTCCATTCTTATCCTGGGGCAAATTTCTTAACCTGGAGCAACCACTTCCTGGTTAGCGGAGTTTGCAAACAGAAGCGTCTGTAACCCGAAGCATCTGTAACCCAAGGTACCACTGTATGGCCACTTTGCTGGCCGGGGCTGATGGGAGTTCTAGTCCAAAACTTTTGGAGGGTACCAAGGGAAAATTTAGATTGCACTTCATCTCAAGCAATCTCTGGACCAGTCACATTCAAATAAGAACAATACAAAGACACGCAATAGAATCAGTCAATAAAAGCTTCTCAACCTGATTCATTTTACCTGCTTCCTATGAAAAGAGTAGGTTGCTGTGAGTGCTGGAGGACCTGCTCCATGCTTGGAAGGCCTTCTCCACCTGGCCAAGATGGTGGTGGTAGTGGGGAGGCTCAGACTTACAACAGCTACAAAAAGCTGGAACAAACTGGGGTATTGCTTGGGGGTTTCTGTTGCAGGCTCTGTTACTGTGAATTTTTGTAGATCACAGCAACTCCCTCCGCAGCAACTCTCCCCCATATGAACCAACCTGGACCCTGTGATAATCATTGATAATTCCTGGGCCTTTTCTGCAGTGGCTCCCCATTTCTATGTCCTTGTAGAAGGGAGGGGTTATTGGCTTGTTTTATTCCTGTTTTATTATGTGTTTTGTGTTTTTATGCTGTGAACTGCCCTGAGATCTTTGGATGAAAGGCAATATACAAATGTTAATAAATGCTAATAATAATAACTCAAAAACCCTGCCCCATTCCCACCAAAGGCCTGGAGAAACAAAGGTTTCAAACTGGCCCTGAAAGCAAGGAGACATGCCATTGCTACCTGTCCTCGGTTTGAGACCTTCCAACCTGGAAAATGCACCACATACAAATCCTGGGAGAGGTTAACATTTCATATAAGAGCATAGCAATATGACTTACCTTCACCAGCCCTTTACCAACCAACACAACTGGCCCAAAGGCATCATCTTTCATTTATGGTGAAAGTGATAATCATCTCTGTCATAAAAACAAAGGTGGTGTCTCTGTGTCAGTACTAAACACTTAATGCTGGATAAATCTCTCCAGTGTGGAAAACACAGCAAATCAAATCCATGAAGATTGCTGGGAGGGGCTCCCATTTTTGCCAACACTCATCTAACAAATCACTTCCCCAGTAGATTCCTTATAAGAAAAAGTGGGGAGAATACTAGACATCTAACAAAATGTCACACTGAACTCCAGTTTCATCTTGATTTTTGGGGAACATGCATAAGCAAGACAGGCAAGCAACATGTTGTATTTCACCCACTTCAATGAGACACAAGCACCTCTCGTTCTCATTATGCTCCCACCTGTTGCTAGGTAACCACAAATGTGGCTTCAGCAGTTCACGCTATTATGCAGCAATTCTGCCTCTCCCCTAAAACACGAAGCTACTCTGGGTAGCAAGCAAATTATTGTCTTCACAAGGAACAGGGCAGCCCATTATTTGCATTTCTTCGTGTTCTCAGGAAGTGCTACCCTCATTTTGTAAAGTCATTTTGCTGTATTTGCCAACAGGTAAGACGCTCCTGGAGATCTGAGTCTATCTTCTCAGAGACAGCAGATCATCTTGCCCCATGCCCAACGCAATCATTCCATGCATGCCTTTCAAAAAGAAAATTGCCCACTGATTTGAAGTGTCAGAAAAAGTGTGATGCAGATGTTAATGCAGCCTGAATATTACATTAGCTTTTTAAAATAGGAGCAGAGTGTCCAAAAAAATGAGAAGGAATAGTTCCACCTCCACTCTGGCTGTCACATTTGAAAGGAGGACAATGACAAAGTAGAGTATGTCCAGAGGAGAGAAACTTGTCTTAATAATTTTGCTGATTTTAGCTGTCTTTTATTGATAATTATGTTATTTCATGTGCAGTGTCTGATTGATTTATTTTTTGATGAAGTGGCTTATACATTTTTCTAAATGAATAATCTAAGTTGGTGATGGGATCAAGTCCTGCATATAGTCAAAAGATTTGGGTATGTATCACTGGAAAAGAGAAGGCATGTTTCAATCTCTTACTTTTAATTTCCATTATCTTTAAATGTTTTCAACTACTTAACTGGGTTTTTTAAATAATTTTAATATTTCTTGTACACAGTGTAGAGAGTTTATTACAATCATGTATACGTTTTGTAAAACATAATAAATAATAGTTTACCTAATATCCCACTTTGAGGAACAGTTTGCAGAGTTCTGGAGACATAATTCTGTGACAGTTCTGTTAGTCCAGTAAAGGTATTGCCAAAACTGTGGTTTTGGATTTTTTTATTCATTTAGAAGGAAAAAATGCAGACTCAAAGCCACTTAATACAAGACAACTATGAAGCAGGGAGTAGACCTGTGCAAACATATCACTGATTCAAGCATCTCCTAAGTCTCATTTATTAAAGTATTTGGGATAAAGTCAAATGATGCTAGGCATGCATTCTTAGAAGAACAAGCTCTTTTGATTTCCTTAAACCGGGCAAGTATCTGACTTCACACACCATAAAAAGGAATGGGCTTGGAATTCTGTTTTACAATTGGAAAGCCATCCACGGTTTACTGAAGTAGTAGCAGAGCAATATTATTTATGAAGGGAAAGGAATGAATAATTGAGAGGTGCAAAAGCAATGAAGGGGCTGAACAAGAGTTCTGGTACACTGCACACTATTTCCACAGACATGAAATAAAGCAGACTCAAAAACAAACCGAGGTGCAATGGAATAGATTCACATCTGGATGTAAAAGCAATGTGCTAGGAGAACCAAGCTATGGTGCTAAGTATATCAAGTAATAAATGCTCAACAATGATTCCCAAACAGCTGGCCAGAAGCCACCACAGAGTCAGGATGGTTTACTAGCTTGGTAAATAAAAGAGCACTGCCCACCTTATGCATCCAACCATTCAGCTAATGCTACTGTAAGCTTCTCTTGCCAAACCTGCCATGATGAATTCAAAATTAGTTTCTAAGATGTTGCTGGAAACAGCCCAAAAAGGGGACAGGGGATAATAATTTTTAGAAGTATCACTGTATACTAAACTGATTCAGCGCTCTTCTTCCTAGAAGATTGGCAACATTGGAGTCTATGAACAAAGAATGGTAGAGCTCTCTCCATCACACAGGCTTTCGAAGTGAACGTTACCTAAAAAAATACAGGTACACAGGATCAAACATTCAAATTGTGTCCCAAGCACAGGAACACTCCAACCACTGAACTTCGGGGAAAGCAAATAAGCATTGCCACCATCATGATTTCACCAACCTCTAGTTCCCACCTATAGCTAGAAAGCAACCATCCCATTCTAGATCAAGTCATGTTTGACCATCTAGGCTTTCTTAATCATTCAGCAACAAGCAAATGTTCTCATAGATTTTCCTTCCATCTTCCAGGTGAACCAGGATGACAGGGCCTCCCTAACCACTGAACGCTGTCCTTTATCACTTAACAGTCAGCCACACCACCTCAAGTGCCACCTTTTGTCCAGTTTCACACTTGGGCAAGTTGTTCAAATGGAATGACCCTTTGCAGCATTACATAACTTGAACGTGGTTCTATTATGTAAGAATCCTTTTGGGTTTCAGAAAAGCAGCATACAAATATCTTAAATAAAACTGATTGTGATTTAATAGTGGCTAAGTTTATAAAGAGAGAAAATTCAGCTACATTGGGAGGGTGGTGGTGAAGAGAAGCAAAGCCTTAGCCCTCTGACAAGATGCGCAGGAGTTAATTGATCCCACAGGAAGAGGTCTTAAAAGTTCACACACGCTTGAGGCAGCCTGCACCTCTCTACAGCAAGGCAAGGATCCCAAGTGAATTCTGATGGATTCCTCACAGCAAAGTGCATTTAAAGCAGAAAAAAGATGACAGATGCTCCAAATTCATGACTGTAGGTCTGAAAAGTAAACATGCCCCTTAAAGAAATCAAAATAGCAACAAAAGCACCCGCAAAGATGCAGTACATCCAAAAGCCTAGGAACAATGTTGGCCTGCGTTGGAGCACCATCCAAACAACACTCCTGCTGCACAATCTATGCAATACTCAACCAAAACGAAAACCAGGGTGATAGAGAATCCTGACACTCCCACTTGCGGATATACTTTTCCTGTTTCCACTTTGTGCAAGTCAGTGGCTGGCTATAATAAGGAAATATAGCAATACATCTTGGGGCTGTGCGCTATCCATGCACTTTTAAGTCCATGTTTTTCAATCTATAGTTGAAAATTACAGTGGAATAGAGTTTGGATGGTATGGTGCACATGGAAAGATGAGTGCCAAGATGTTGGCGGAGGTAGTGTGGGAGGATGAAGGGCCCAGGTCCTCCCCTCCAGCTGCCCATCAAATCCCTGCATGTGCTGGCTCATGACAGTATGCACCTGTCAGTGCAGCCCTGAGAAGAGAGTCTAGCCGAGGCAACATCAACAACAGTAGTTCCTCTTGGTCTCAGGATCCCATGTGCCACCATTGCCTCAACTGCTAAAAGTTAGCAGCTTGTGGGCAGACAGTGAAAGGATGTATAGGAAAGGCTCAGCCACTCTATCTCACGGGATCTGTGGCTGTTAGCAAGAAGCAACAGACAACAATAGGAACATAACCCCACCCACCCCAAACTCCAGCATACCCTCTATTTAACAATTTAACAAGCCTTCAAACTAATATTGCAGGAGAGTATGTATCATTAGCAAGGACAGGTTTTTACTGTGCCTCCCACCCATTCACCCCACATTTCATATTTCTCTGCCATCCCCATTCCTAGACAGTACTGGATTAATCAGAAGCAGGTGATGCTTTCAGAGGGGCACCATTGAGGTTCCCAGCCTGTGTGTGTGTATGTGTGTATGCAAATGTGCATGGGATGTGTGTGTCAAATTGGGTCAGAGCCCTCTTATACTGAGGTGTGGGATTAATAGCCTTCCTTGTTTGTCCAAACCCCCTGTCCCTGTGGCCTTTTGAGTAAGAGTCTTCCCCCTTTCTTAGCTGTGTTTGGTTAGGAGCACCCTGTTTGTGCCTTGTTCAGACTTAACATTCCAAGCTCAATCTGCACTTCCTGAGAGGCAATCCATGTCTCTTTCATGCCCTGCCATGTTGAAGGTGACCTCCAGAGTGGAAAATGTGGGTAGCTTTACCAAGGACAGCCAAACAGGGCTGTCCACGCTGACCTCCGAACAAACACGAAGATCTCTTCTATGGGGAGATACATACAAGCAATGTTCTGCACTGTTTGAATCCAGGGACTATTTTCATGGGGAAACTATTTGATGAATTCATAGTTTCTTATGAGGGGGGGGGGGGAGAGAAGGATTAAGTTTTGTCTGACCAGCCAAACCTACCCTCCATGATAAATGAAAGGAATGAAGTGCCGAATGTCAGCAAAGGCCTTTGAGAGGCAAACGTTGAATACACAGACACTTACTCTGACATGTAAAAAATGCAGTATATCTGAAATGGGCAGTACGGTATTCTTCTCCAGCAAAATGTAAGTGAATTTTTTTCAAACTATGAAGCAGTAATAGAACGTGACATTATGTACTACATTCTAAACATGTCTCTAATCATTGCTATATTGTTAGTTCTGTGGTTTTACAGGAATGAATTTTATATTCTATGATGTGTGTAATTTACTGTTGCGAGTGGTGAAGTTATGACTTATTTTTTCCCCTTTTTGTATTGTGTTCACATAGGCACAGAGATCTGACATTTACAGTTATTTTCTTCAGTGTGCTTTTCATGATCCTGCAGGCTTTGGCTAAGAATCTTGCGACCTCTACCCGTGCTGTATTTCCTAAAATGAAACTAAAGTAGTAATCTTATGCCTACTTACTCAGGAGCAAGCCCTACTGAACTGCATAGGGCTTATTTCTAAGTAAATATGCATAGGATTGGCTTCATATGTGTATCTGGGTGAGATACACATCTGCCCATCACACTGCTCTATGCAGCAATAGTTTTGAAATCTGTGGCAAGGAGCTGCAAGATAGAAAGTGTGTGTTTAAATAAAGCACAAGTTGAAAATACAAAAAAAAAAGGTACATGTGAGCTCTGATCTGACAGAGGAAACGTCAGCTTGCACAGTCTGATTGCCAAGCTGTCCTCTTTAGCCCTCAGATTTATTTATTTTTTCCTCTCTCTCTCTTTCTCCCTAGTCATGTTCAGTAGTCATGTTTCGGGCCCCATCAATGAAGCTCCTTACGCAGCACCAGAGTAATCTTGCACAGCAGTTTTCCCCAACCTGGTGCCTTCCTGATGTTGTTAGATTAAAACTCCCATCAGCCCCAGTCACTGTGACCAATAGTCAGGAATGATGGAAGCTGTAGGCCAACAACATTTGGAAATGTGGACTGCAGCACTTAACGCTGCAACATTTTAAAATCAATAACTGATAAGCCCCTTGGCTTTGGCACAGGCCTTATGTTCCATGGGAATTCCATGAGTCTATAGAAGAGTAAGCTCACTGCAGAGTGCTATCTATTCCTGCAGAATAATGGTGTCATTTCAACTTGCAGATGTACTATGTTTTGTAACATTTATGCACCCTTATGATTAGCCACAGTTCAAAAGAAGCCCTTAAGGCACTGCCACCACCAACGCAAAGCAAATGCAAACAGCAGGGAGCTACACCAAGTGCAACATGTGGAGAAGAGTCCCATGCTGCTTGACCCAGATATTTCATCTTAAATCTTGCTTTGCAAAAGAATGTTGAAATGTCAAGTGCAATTCAAGTATTTTCCTCTCACAGCTTAATTTATGTACACCAAAACCCGGTGCACAAAAGCAGTATTGTGTTGCGTTGAAACTTTAATAAGCCAAATACTAAAATTGCCCATTCCCTATTTTGCAACATGACAGTTAGAGACCTTGCCATCCCAACAACTTAGTAAAGATCCCCATCACCAGCTCTTTGTCTTCCTCGGCATCCGCGTCAGGGATGTGGAATTTCAGAGGCCTCCTGCTCACAAGCCCTAGGCTGCCTAAGAATTTGCATGGGCCAGAGTGGTGATACCCTTTCACATAGACTGAGAAATGGCAACCTGGTCCGTATTGTCTGACTGCTTTCCAAATACTGTAAACGACTAGTTTGGGGGTCTTCTGGCTAAATCTCTGGCTTAAGAGATTTCTTGTGTTTCTCCTCTTCCAGCCCCTCTGCACAAAGATACCTGCTCTGTGGATAGAGACCCTGTTTATAACTCTGCAGATTATTGCATAGGCATTTGACTGTCCAGTACTGACTTTCGGCTCAGCAAAAATGATAGTGTTTTGTAAACCCTAATCCTGACCTGACCCATTTCCCAGCTGCCAGGCCCATCCCAGCTGTTCTCATATGAACCAGACTCTGCTGATGAATTGAAAGAGAGGTGAATAATGGAGAGAGAAGAGAAACTGTACTCAGCAGATAGTGGGAGGGAGGTGGAGGAGCATAATGAGGAGCTACATGTCTGTCTGGCCTATGAAAGTCACTCCTAATGCATGGGTAGCCAGCCACACAATAATCCTTGTGATTCAAGGGCACTCAGTGAAGCATATGCTTTCAGGCTGTGTGTAGACGTCAGGTGTCCAGAAATTATGAATTTATTTGAGGAAAAATTGAAATATGCAGCATCAATTTAATTTACTACTTTAAGAACAGAAATGCATTATGTATAACTTGGCACATAAAATGGTAGTTTGGCATATTACTGAAACTGTAAAGTATAAACGCCCTTGAATAAAACACTTACATTGTGATTTTAAGTTGCTCTAGGTTACTTTTGTGCAAAAAGCAACTAATAATAATATTAATAATCTGTTTTACATTAAACAACAAACTGCTGCAACCAAAGGCACGTATATTTCTGAAACTGTCCTGCTTTCTAAAAAGTTTGGCTGAAGCAGCTAGAAGAAGTACAGAACTAAAAACAGGGTCAATTAATTAATTAAACAGTGCATGAACAACTACAATTAATAACTCTTTTCTTTTCTTTCTTTCTTTTTTTGTCAGATGGCAAAATGAGGAGGGGAAAACAGGATAAAAAGATACTATCTTTGTTACTATTTTAACACAATAAGATTTTTTTATCTTTCCTTCAGCTTTATTCCGGGAGAAAAAGCATTATAAAAAATTGAAATGCCTCATTACCAGAGCTAGTGGCAACGGGTAGAAACATTTTTTTCCACAGGAAGTTTTTTACTTTAAAAATGTCCTTCATAGACTCAGTAACAATAAATGGATGCAATGAAAGTAAAACTGGGTATACGTATGTGTTATGTACTGAAGTTCTCACCCTGGGCCAGCAGGGGGAAACTGTAGATAGTTCGGGTTCACATATGCAAATACTGTAAGGGATCGAAACTGACATTCAGTGATTGGATAGTTACAGAAAATGGTTACTGTTGGGTTCTAGTGGAGCTCTATATAAGCAGGCTGGCTGAACCCTTCAGTTCAGTCCTGTTCTGGCCTATGAATAAACAAGAGCTGTTTGAAGAATCGCTGTCTCGTCTGCTATGTTCACCCACAACTTATCAGTATGATACCTATCAAATTTAAAATCAATCATGCCACTGACTTTTATGAAGTGACTATCTCTTCCCAATAGTTCTTCTGATATATTAAAATCAGAATGTTACTAATTTTCAGTGTTTTCATTAATTTTCTCAATATCTAAGGTGAAGTACATATTCTCATGTTTCAAAATATGAACAGGTATTCCATTAAAAAAAACACCTCTGAACTTGGTTCAACATTTAAACCATGCTGAGACTACAATCCAAAACATACTTACAACAGTATGGCTCACTTAAGACAGTGGTATTTCTTTCTGAGTAAACATGCATGTAACAGGATTGCAACTGCATTTTATTCATGTGCTATTGCTAATCAATTTTTTCAGTTAATGACTTTGGGTTTCTTAGGTGTTTATACAGCACGCAAAATTAACAAGACATAACTTTAGTAAACAAAACTTTTTTAAAAAAGGTCAAATAAATATGCCACATAAGTACTACACTGATTTAGGACCGTGGAAGAATTTCCAATTAATTCCTTCCCTCACTCCCCAGAAGACCCATGTCACCAAAAGTAACCAGCAGGGCCCAGTTCAGATTCTTCAGCTAAAGACACACCCATGCATGCCACCATATTCTGTCATGCAGCAACTTCATATGCTTTAAACAGAGAGGAATTTGGAATCAGCCCCTATAGGTGACCCAAGGCAGGCCTCAAGGAGACAGTGAGCTACTACCCATCACCACCTTCTCCCTGCCAGGAAGAAGAGGGGTCCCTCAAATGAATCCTGCAATTATCAGCACCATGGCATCCCTGGTATCAACAGAACAGCATTAGCTTCATGGCAGAGAACCTGCTTTGTGTGTAGAGGTTCAGTCCTTGGCATCTCCAGGCAGGCTGGGATGGACCCCTCATCTGAAGAGCCACCACCAGTGAGTGCAATAGACAATACAGAGCCAATGGTCAGACTATGCAAAAGACAAACTTCCTAACATTCTAATTGCTTATGTCTCACAGTATGGATGCTATAACATGCTCAGCCCTGACCTCACCAAACTACGCAACTGAGCTGGTCTGTTTCAGATGTGTTTAGTTTTATGATTTCAAAAATTGAATTTAATAATTGATCTTATTTGGGGATTTACCATGTGTGCGGGAGATACAATAAATTATCATGCAGTCCAAAATAATGGTACAAGTTCAGTCACTTAAGAAATTAGCCTGTTAAAAGCCAACAAGCAGAGCACAAATGCCCCTATGCCTGCTAGCAACCACTCAGCCGCTCTGATTTATAGTTCTGTTAGCTCTAGCCAATCATGCCAAGATGAAAACAGAAGGGTTATCAAATCCCTGTAATTAATACAGGAAAACACAATCTAGACTGAAGCACTTTTTGGAATTATATTATCACTATCTAAATGTTTCCATTTTTTATTTATTTTTTCCCCTCCTTTTAATCTTGGAAGAGAGATGAAAAATGCCTCCGGAGCAGCAATTTGGTAATTTCACTCAAAAATCACCATTCACCTGTGTAGCATGGTTGACAGCTAATTTAATGCTCCCCAGATAAAATAAATTACTATTACTTTGTGTTTAAGGGAGAGTCTAGCATCTTGCATACACATTAAAGGAAGGAGTAGGTGAACAATTAAAAGTAGTATTTGCATGTTACAGAGACAGACTAATAAAAGGAATGCGGGTGAGATTCCATAAATCCGCATTTCATGGCCAAGATACTGGTAATGATAGCTAAGCTACCTCTTCTGGCTCAATTCAGACTCCTGGCTTAACTCTCCTTTTTTCCCCCTTGGCATCTCTAGCTGCCAATCTGCCCATGAGAACTTCTCGGTCCACAATTATGGTGATTAGAAATGAAACTCCATCTCAAGCAAGAATAAAAGGTGAGGAAAGCTGAGTAAACAAGATACAGAACTCAGGAGGTGCCAGGCCAGATCTGCTATTTTGCACTTGGGCTTACTTCAGTGATTTCATCCCCGCTTGCCTAGCAACCACATGTAGTAAATAACTGCTTTTTTTAAAGAACTACAAAGCAGATGCCACATTTGTGAGACTCAACTAATGTTAAGCGAGAGAAAAGGACAGAAGTAACACCAAATGGCATACTAGAAATGGAATGCCCCACCCAAGCTGGAGGATAATAAGCAGCTCAGTTGTTTAATTCCACATCCTCCACAGGAGAATCATTACTATTTTACTGTTTATTAAATTTATATACCACCCATCATCAGAGGATTACAGGATGGTTTAGAAACACAAAAACACATAACTTAATAACAAACAAAACAATGACACCCACCAATACACACAGTTTAAAAGGCCATATACTGTTAAACTAGCCAAAGATTTGGGAGAAGAGGAATGTTTTTATCTGGCACCTAAATATATGTAATGAAGGCTCCAGGCAAGACTCGCTTGGGGGGGGGGCATTCTGCAAATGGAGAGCCACCACTAAAAAGGTCTGTTCTTGTGTTGCCACACTCCGAACCTCTGGTGGAGGGGGCACGTGAAGAAAGACATTTTAAGGGGGGGGCCCTCTTCATTCCTAAGCCTTATTTTTGCTCTCCTCAGCAGAAAAAGGTAAAGGTAAAGGACCCCTGACAGTTAAGTCTAGTCACAGACGACTCTGGGGTTGCAGCGCTCATCTCGCTTTACAGGCCAAGGGAGCTGGCGTTTGTCTGCAGACAGTTTTTCTGGGTCATGTGGCCAGCATGGCTAAGCCGCTTCTGGTACAACGGGACACCGAAACCAGAGCAGCACACAGAAATGCTGTTTACCTTCCCGCCGGAGCAGTAACTATTTATCTACTTGCACTTTTTGACTGCTTTCGAACTGCTAGGTTGGCAGGGGCTGGGACAGAGCAACAGGAGCTCACCCTGTCGCGGGGATTCGAACCACCGACCTTCTGATCGGCAAACCCAAGAGGCTCAGTGGTTTAGATACCTTTAAAATATTTTCTCATTGTCCTACACACCTGAAAGCTAAACAGGTCTGTTTCTGTGAGCTGTCTGGATGGGCAGACATTTTAGCATGGCCACATACAATTGAAAGCCACCTCCTTTCTGTTGTTTCCAACTCCTGTACAAAATTAGCATGCCACAAGCCAAGGGTAGTTGTTTGTTCTGCTGTGTTTTGTCCTAGGTCCCGCTGCAAACAAGCATCTCTCCTTTCTAATGACTCAGTGGGATGCACCAGATGCTGACAGATAGTTTGAAGAACTCTAGTGGCTACCTGTAATATGCCTTTTTTCCCTGGCCTCTGCATAGTAAGCAGCTAGGAGGCTGAATCGAAATAGCAAGTATGTATTTCAAATTGTAATTCATGGCTGGGAGAGGCCTACACAGGAAGTGTAATTTGTCATATTCTCTTCCCAGTTTGATGCTTTTAAGCATGTGCACAGCAAGGTGGTATCGAGCTGCCATTCCAGGTAAAAACCCAAATATTACCACAGTTCTACAATGGACACATATCGCTGTGAAGTGGCTTTTTTTTTTCATCCACTGAAAAGCCACACTTCAACAATAACCACATCATTTCTCCCTTTGGTACTGACACACAAGAAGCATTAGGAAACATGCCAATAACCAAAATCGTTCTCTCAGTAGCTCTGTTCAAAGCAAGGGTCTCGCAGGTGCTGCCGAACAGCACAGCTTTCTGGATTTGGTCCCAAAGGGAGCTCCAGCTCAATCAGGCTGCTCAGCTTATCATCCAGCATGACTAAATCACTCCAAGGGCAAACCCTTCAGAATTACATGGACAACACTTTCACCGCTTTATAGAAAATGGCACATCATAAACCAAGGTAAATCCAAACTGGGGAAAGGCGTGGGAGAGAGATGCTTGAGATGCTTTAAAAAAAAAAAAAGCTACACAAACAAGATCAGGCATTTCAGGTTTCAAGCAATTCCTCACAGACAGAGAATATTACAAAACCCTCATAGTTGAAAATGGAGGCTAGAAAAAGCTTTGTGTACAAGCCATCTCCTCAGGTGCTGCTAACTCTTGCTTTTAACACAAATTCTCAGTGCAGCTATTTCCTTAAAAGCCAGAGCCACACTCGTTTCGAATCATAGCTGTCTCTCCTTTTCCAACAACACTTCCATTACAGACAGAAGTTTGTAGACTGGTAATTCTTTGGATGGGGGGGGGGTCTTTGAAAAAATATGCCCCACTTAAGAAACCTAGCAAGCAAATCTGGCAAAGCCTTCTTTTCAACTAGGTGTTGGAGAAAATAAGGGATTTCACTTCTCCTCCTATAATGAAAGAATATTTACCCAATTAAATTGAGAAAACACCAACATTTATTTTTACTTGTGCAGTCTCAAGAAAGCCAGGCTATTTACCATAACGTGCATCCATGTGCTACACATACATGAAAAACTAGTTCTGGTACTACCCACAGCAGCCTCCAACCCAAGGTTTATCAACAAAGTCAAAAACAGACTTCCCAAGCCACCACGTTTAGCTCCAATTTATTTTATTTTTAAATAGAAGTGAATAGGATGGAGTAAGGGGAGGGAGGGAAGCAACGTGAAACTCTAGCATTCGAAGAATATAAATATTTAAAAACATAAAGAGAACAGTGTTAGAAATTCCACCAGGTAGATAATCTCTGCACCAAATGATATCTTAAACCTAGGTTGTGGTCGCCACAATGGAAAGTTCTATTCCCCAGGAGGCTGGACTACAGTTCTAAGATTCTATGACTCCATGATCCCAACTATATTCCCTGACTGTAGCTTGCTCTACAACAATTCATGGAAAAAGGAGAAATACACACAGTGGAAATGGAAGCATCACTAAGGCAGAGGTTTTTGAACTGCGAGTTCCATTCGGGTGGCCTGAGGAAAGGTTGCAGCATAGTCAAACAGATCTGTACTCAGTGATGATGGATGGACTGCAGTCAAATCAGCTGGCTCGATGGAGATCTCAGCCGCCAACCTAGAACCCAGAAATCTCCAGTAGCAAAACATGCCTGGCACCTGGGGAATTTCGAACACTACAAGAGAACTATCCCATAATAACAAAGTCATGGCCCCCGACACTGTCAACCTGAGACAGGCTCAATCAATGTACACTTAATGCAATGATGAGGTCACTATGGCCCTTCAGCTGTTGGTGTACTGCAGCTCCCCACATTCCTGGTCACTGGCTATGCTGACTAGGGCACATGGGCGTTGGAGTTCAACAACAGATGGAGGTCACCACATTGGCTGCCTCTGACATAATGGAAAGTTGTGGTGAATGGGCTGCTGCTTGACCTAAGAAAGTTGGGCTTTCTTGTGCAACGGGGATGCCAGGAGGAAGCTCTGCCTCTTCTAGCACTGCACAGAAGCCATAAATCCTAGGCAAACTGCCTCAAAACTAGGGCACACAACATACATAATTACAACATGTCCATTTGTTCCGGTTATCACTTCTTCTCTGTGCTCTGAACATACCGACACACAATTGGGGTGGGGAACCCAATTAAAATCAAAATAAAGTCATTTGTGAAGTAGTCCCTTGTTGCAGCATTTTGCCACTTCAAAGAATTCCTGATTGACGCCCCCTCCCCCCAATTTGGAAGGGTGAATGCGTACACAGACTAGTCCAAGGTGGCTCAGAGGACAGGCCAGCAAGCCTTTTATGTCTTTCCCCCATGTACTTTGGGCAAGCGGGTGAGGGAATTCTCTACCCTGGAAGTACTCAATTATTTTAATAGGATTACATTTTAGACTGACTGTTTAAAACAGTCCCCTGAATTCATTAGCCTGCTAGCACTCGAGATCATTCATTTCAATGCAAACATATTTACATTTAAGTAAGCGCCTGGCAGCAAGTCAATTCCTTCTCCCACCTCCAGATTCATAGAGAGGTTCTTAGATACGACCCTACATATCAAACAGAAGGTTGTGGAATGACTGGTAAAGTCTACAAGAGGGGATTTAAAGATCTAACCTTTCCTACAATTTTTCACTGAATAACCTTTAATAAAAAAAGCACTCAAATAGTTGGAAAGATGAAAAGTTCATAACCAAAGAGATAATATTCTTTGCTTAATCATTCAGTGTTAACTATGCGGGCACTGAAAAAGATCTGAATACATTCTACCATTCAAGGCCAGGACATTGGGGAGCCATTTTGCAATTGCTCTTCAAAGGCATCTCTTCACAGATCAGCAGGGTGCATTTTGTATATGGGGGAACCGTTGCATGAAGCACCACAAGCATAAACATATGGCTATTCAGTGCAATGAGTATTGGAGAAGTATTGGAGCATTCTGGGCTTCAAGTACATGGGTAGGGCTGGGTGATATATTGATAGATCGTCCAACACTTGTTTGAAGTCGATATCATGATAACAGTTTCATAATTTTTGAGCTGAAAATATATAATGAAATATGATACTTGTGTGCTATGCAAAAGTCACAGTGTGGGAGAAACTGTGAAGCCAGCCAGTGCCTCTACACAGCTCCATCCTTATTACGGACACTGTGACATAAGAGTATATCACAATGTTTAGCTGGTGATATATCCCAATGTTGAAAAACAGGTATCGCCCAGCCCTATACAGAAGGGTGCATGGCCAGGTCAAAATATGCTTGGGTTGGAGCGAAAGGAAGCTGCAACTTAGCCATGCATCATATTTTATTTTCTTCTCTCTTTTTTTAAGAGCAAGAGAATTGACCCAAGACACATGTGGTCACACTTTACGGTTCCTTCCCCTATTCTAGGTCTTTTCTTTTAAAAAATAAATAAATATTTGATGAGAGACTGTGCTATTCTCAAACTCTCCCCCCCCAAAAAAAATCAATTTCACCACATTAAACAAAGAACCAGCTCTACTGGGACTA
The DNA here is from genome assembly GCF_964106915.1 of Podarcis gaigeae. NCBI lineage: Eukaryota > Metazoa > Chordata > Lepidosauria > Squamata > Lacertidae > Podarcis > Podarcis gaigeae. Next base: position 18,007,352 of record NC_139692.1, on the reverse strand, counting down.
TACCTACATTGTTAAGATGTATAGCAACAACAACAAAAGCCTCAAACAAAACATTTATTTACATTAACTGACACTCCCCTGCCCTTTCCTGAAGAGCCGAGGCTAAAAGGCTAGGCCAAACAAACAGGTTTTATGAAAGTTACAGATAGGTAGCCGTGTTGGTCTGCCATAGTCAAAACAAAAAAATTCCTTCCAGTAGCACCTTAAAGACCAACTAAGTTAGTTCTTGGTATGAGCTTTCGTGTGCATGCACACTTCTTCAGATACACTGAAACAGAAGTTTTATGAAAGACACCTGTCTTGAAAAAAACTGCAGTGAGAGGGAGCTCACAACTGGGGCCACCTATCAAGTATGAGCCAGTAGAGTGGTTATATTGTAATTTATCAGTCCCAGATTTAAAATCCTCAATCATAAAGCTCTCTTGGTACCTTGGGTGAGCTACTCTTGTTAGTTAGTTAGTTTGTTTCTTTGTTTCTTTGTTTGTTTGTTAAATATGCCGCTTTATATTTTTAAGAAAAATCTCAAAACATCAATAAAACAATCTGAAGAAAGTCAAATATAGAGTACGCAGTCAAAGCAACATAATTAACTAAAATAAGAAAAATACTAAAATATTATCCCAAAGATTTAAAAATAAAACTTTACAAAGGAGGTCAACTACAGAATACACACTCTACAAACAAAGTAAAAAATCCTAAACATTTCAAAAAAACAAACAAAACCATTGCTAAGTGAAGTCAAATATAAAATGCACATTTAAAACAGCATAACAAACAAGAGAATAAAACATTAACATAAGCATGACACAGCTGTTGGGCAGGCACAAAAAGATAGGGCAAAAGAACCCAATACAGTGGTACCTCAGGTTTCATACGCTTCAGGTTACAGACTCTGCTAACCCAGAAATAGTGCTTCAGGTTAAGTACTTTGCTTCAGGATGAGAACAGAAATCGGGCTCTAGCAGCAGGAGGCCCCATTAGCTAAAGTGGTGCTTCAGGTTAAGACATAGCTGTCAACTTACAGATTTGAAAATAAGGGACCAGCAGCCAAAATAAGGGACCTGCAGCCTCACCTGTTCCAGGCACTACAGTCTTCCTGTCCTCCTGCAGTCTGGTCAAACTCATGCTGGTAGCTTCGAGAGCACTGTCCAACCAACTTTGTAACCAGAGGTTCAACTGAATAGAATCTGAATCACATGTACCACAAGGCCTATGCAGCCTCAACTTAAGATGGCTCCCCGGCCTGGCTTTGCACTGCAAAGTTTGCAGCAGCACGTGCAACAAAATGGCGTCCAGCATTCAAAAGCTCCCTCAGCTTGCATTAACTAGCCACACACAAGGCATGCAAGCTCCACCCCCCAGTCATTCTTAGACTTCTTATTGGGTGAGCAACACAGCCAAGCAACACAGTTGGAGCCTCCCTCCTTCCTGGCCGGTAGGGAGGGAGGGAGAGGAGCTGCTTCCTTTGAAATTTAAGGGACATAATTTAAGGGACATTTAAGGGACATCCATCAATAAGGGACAGCAGCGTGGCATGGCGCTGGAATAAAGGACTGTCCCTTCAAATAAGGGACACTTGACAGCTATGGGTTAAGAACAGTTTCAGGTTAAGAACGGACCTCTGGAACGAATTAAGTACTTAACCCGAGGTACAACTGTAGTTAGGATTTGTTGTCAGGTAATGTCCTTCTGGTCTCCCCAGGTGCCTCTTTAGTAGAGCTGGCGAGTCCCTTGCATGGAGCGGCCTTCACGCCTCACAGCCCGGCATAAACTACCCTGCAAGGGTGTTGTGAGGATAAAGGAGAGATAATATGACCACCCCGAGATCTTGGTAGGAAAGACAGGTTTGCAAATTCAAAAAAACAAAGAATTATTTGAGATCATGACAAAGGGGAAAACAGCACCTGAACCTCATTTTCAGAACCATGGTTGGAGACAGATGCTTGGCTGTCTTTGTTCCCAATTGACTGGTGTTTCATTCACACCTTTCCTTCCAGTGCAAGAAATTAAAAGGGGTTGGGGAGAGAGATTGATCTTTAGCATAGCCCCAGAAGTCAGGCCAAGTGATGTGTCTGGGTCAGTGGCGTAGCGTGGGTTGTCAGCACCCGGGGCAAGGCAAGTAATTTGCGCCCCCTAACCCGTGGATTTGCGCCCCCTTACCCTAACCCCCAGATGTTGCACCCGGTGCGGCCGGCCCCCCCTGCACCCCCCACGCTACACCACTGGTAGCTGTGTAGAGGGTTGGCAGATCAAAGTTGGATTGTTCAAATCAGCAGTAATTTAAACCACAATGTCCAAAGTAACGGCTTTTTTAAAAAAATGCATTTATTTAGTAAAATTTCTATGCCACCTTTTAATACAAGACTCCTGGGGCAGGATGCAATTTAAAATAGTAAAACAGATCAATAAAGCTCAGTATAAAATCAATACTGAATAGCTTACACAGAATTAAGGGAAGATCATTTATACATATAACTTATACAACATTAGACCTCAAATCAGCCTGTCTGCCTGAAAATAGTAGCCAATTATTCTACATTCGAGGCTGTGTTAGAGTTAGGACTTAATTCTTTTTCCAAGTATCACATATAGATTTCAGGAGATTAATGCTTTAGCAGAGTCTAAGAATTTGATTTCTTTCTTGATTTTGATTGGCATATTTTAAAATGGAGGTGAAAGCATAAATCTATGCTGAAAATAACGATTATAAAATATGTTTGTTTCTGTGCTTTCTACAATTCTATATTCTCTGAAACCATGTTCAACATATACTGTTTTCTTGTCAACCTACACACATTCAAGCACAATACTTCAAGTTGCATTCCCCCTCCCCACAAAAAAAAGGAAAAAGAAAAATGGTTTGCCTATACCTAAGAAGGAAACCAGGTCCTAAATTGCCAGAATTAGGCTAGTTGTGAGTTGGACCAGATACGTGTTATCAGTCAAGTATTTAGAAGGATTTCACAAGCATGATGGAAAATCAAATAGGCAGGTTGATCAGAATCTGTATTTAGACTGTTGTTGTTTTTAATCCCCACATAAAATGGCTGTGAGGAAACTACAGTGGTACCTCAAGTTACAGATGCTTCAGGTTACAGACTCCGCTAACCCAGAAACAGTACCTCAGGTTAAGAACTTTGCTTCAGGATGAGAACAGAAATCACGCGGCAGCGGGAGGCCCCATTAGCTAAAGTGGTACCTCAGGTTAAGAACTTTGCTTCAGGATGAGAACAGAAATCACGCGGCAGCGGGAGGCCCCATTAGGTACAGTAGTACCTCAGGTTAAGAACAGACCTCCAGAACGAATTAAGTTCTTAACCCGAGGTACCACTGTACAATGTGGTGTTTGTGTGTGTGTTTTGAGCCCCTTTACACCACCACTCATCATACAGATGGACTACAAACTATTGGGAATATATCCAATAGGTATACAACACATCTAGTCACTATGCTCTACCACTCTTTACTGACATGGCTTCACAGTATGCCAACACCTTTGTGGCCTACTTAGTACAACACTTTCTCAGTTCTTGTACAACAATGCCTCTCCTCCATCTAAGGTACATTGGTATCTTTATCATGTGGACTCATGGACAGGAGATATCAGAGCAGTTCCACCAGGACTTTGAAAAATTTCCACTCCACCGATCTAAACCTAGACCAGCCCATGCAACACATTCACTTTCTGTTCATGACTGTTAAACTGTGTAACATACATGTAAGCACCACCTTATACAGGAAACCAATGGACCACTACACGTTCTTACATTCTTCTAGCTTCCACACAGAACACACTACCAAATGCTCTGTCTACAGTCAAACCCTACAATACAACCACATCTTAGATGGACTCGCAACTTTCCTCAAACTACAACACCCACCCAATGGACTCAGATACCAGTTCCTGCAGCAGAACAAGATGCCAATGTCTACTACTCTATTACAAAACCTAACAATGTCATCTGCAGCATCAGGGTTTCATACACCTGTTCATTTTCCAATATGACACATGCCTCAAAGAGTTACTTGCCTAGTAACTTTATGTTAGCCACTTTACAATAGCTTCCCCTGTTGACCACCTGAAAGCTATTCTTATACCTAGTTGATTTGTTATTTACAAGCCTGGATTCAGATGTGTTTTCTCTTTGGGGGGAGGCAGGGGAATAAATTATATAGAACTAAAAGGACAAAAAACTAAAACCTTGACCATCACCCACCTTCATGCTGACTACCCCACAAGCCAATAGCACTCCTGCTATCCATTGCTGGGGGTTTCCAAAGAAGGAAGTGCCACAAACTCCTGGGACACATGTTTGATTGCTGAACTATGTCTAGACTTCCCCTGATGACTTGACTTCCTATAATTAAATACATGCTCCATATTCTAAATCTGTTAGGGACTTCCAGTGCATTCTTTGGGCACTGATGTTCTAGAACTAAGAGGACATTTCCCTGAAAAGGACATCACCCACCTTCATGCTGACTACCCCACAAGCCAATAGCACTCCTGCTATCCATTGCTGGGGGTTTCCAAAGAAGGAAGTGCCACAAACTCCTGGGACACATGTTTGATTGCTGAACTATGTCTAGACTTCCCCTGATGACTTGACTTCCTATAATTAAATACATGCTCCATATTCTAAATCTGTTAGGGACTTCCAGTGCATTCTTTGGGCACTGATGTTCTAGAACTAAGAGGACATTTCCCTGAAAAGGAAGTCAAAACAAGGGCATTTGGCAGTTTGGGGAAATTACCCTGGGGGCCTTTATTTAGAACTCAGCTCTACACCAACTCCACTTGACTACTTTTTGTGAAAAAGGTTTCAAGATACAATCATGACACACAATGAAGAACCTTCCAAATGCCTCATTTATTCTGGTTAAGAGGCGATTCAGTGCTCCTTTGTGTCAAAATAAGAGGGCCACAGGGAGAGATAGAAATGCATACTGGTATTATCATGCTGGCCTGTGACCAAAAAGGTAATTAAAACCTTCCCCTGAACAGGTGGGCACCAGAAAACCCCACTATTATTGTCTGTGACTGCCAAGCTAATGCCTTTCAACATTCTACTTGTTATAGCAAGTCTGAGGGATTGGAAAGCATATTTCTATTCTTTGACATTTGGCCCATAACAGAATTACTATTGATCTGCAGGGAGCCCCTAATAAAACAACAAGACCTCATTTTAGGATAGTCAAAATTGTCCACGGAAGACAATAGGCAGTGACCAGTCTACACTGGTTTTGCTATAAAAATGTACTGAGGAGCAGAGAGAATAACTTTTTTATATATAGTGCAAGACAGAACTGTTTGCTTTACTGGGGTTTAGACAACATTTAGATATGAAGTAATGCTTGTTAACCCTGTGGTTAGCATGACAGAAATCAAGCATTAGAACGGTTGGTACCCTACAATATTGTGGGATGGGCTGATCTGCCACTAGAGATTTATCACCTGCCCCACCCCCCTGTGTCTTGTAGCACCTGCCAGCAGCCTGGCCTTAGCCAACTGATATGCCTACAGTGTTGCATGCAGACAATACACAACATGGTGGCTAGAATATGCATGATGACAGCAACTGTAAGCAGTAGAAAATGGTGGTCAGCAAACTCCTGGCAAAAATATTGGAGAAACAGAAAAAGAGAACAGAGGCTCATAGGGCCTGAGAGAGCTTGCAATCTGACTGCTGCAGCTGATCTTTTTTCCAGCAACCACACCACCCCTGTGCTCTGAAGAGCTTCCAACCTACACTTGGGCATTAAAATATCTTAAACAGAAGCATCAGTATATACAAGATGCATCCTTCCCAATTTTTTGCTGATTCTGTAAAAGCGACAGAACAAGAATTATTACCAAACAGGATAATGTAGCAGAACTGAAAGAAAAGTACAAATTTAATCCGATAAGCATTGTGAGAACTAGACCCTCCTTGAGGCACATTGGCTTAAGTACATGCCACTTGTGATAAAGCAATCTCATTTGCCATTTTTCTTCAAAAAGAAAACATGCAGCATCTTCCTCAGCCTCCCATTTGCATTCTTGTCTATTTGCCTGGCAGTACATGGTTGATGCAAGGTTGAAACAGGGACACTTTTCAAGTGAAAGCAATGGGCCACATGAAGTAGAGTTTGGGGCAAAAAGGAAGTGTTTTTAAGGTCAGACTAAGCTATTTTCATTTTTGTCTATGAACATTTTCTCAGAGGTCAATGTCGGGGAAACCAAGAACAGATGCGCATATTCTATCCCATAAGCAATTTGTGGCATGTGTGGGTGAATCCCAGCTTGCAATTTCCAAACTAAAATATCATCTAAAGTCCTGCTTTCCCTTTCAATATACTTTGCAATGTTTTGGAAGAGGCTAGTTAGAAACATGCAGATTTAAACTGCACCATGTTATCTAAAAGCCAAATTAAGTTTTCTTTGTTTGATCTGCCATTCAGATTGGTTATGTTTCACATGAAAAAGTGGGTGGTTCTGCAGTGCAAGGGCAGATGGAACAAGAAGAACCTCAAGAGATGTTGCACAGTTAAAAGAGGTAAATTATTCATAGTAATATGTGCTGGATTGAACTAGAAGTTTCAAAAACATTTTTTTCAGGGTATGATAAGCACAAATTGACCAATGCTTTGAAATGCTTTAGAGATTTATATTCCACCTCTCATCCGATGGGTTCATGGGCAGCTTGCAAAATGCAAAAATCACACAATAGGAGGGGGGGGAATCAAAGAAACGCAGTAACCTGATAACTGACACCACATTACACTTTGAGTTTCAAATCACACATTTAGTCTGAACTTCTGCAAGAGTCTGAGAACTGCTTAACCCTATTATGGCAGAGATTTTAAAATCTAATGACATGAAGATGCTCAACTTAACCATGTGGTCTTCATTTCTTTTTTTAAATTTGAGGATAATGTTTCACAGCGAATATGTGGTAAATTAAAAGCAAAACACTGGCCAACCCCCCAATGAGAGGCATTCTGCAAATCATACTAGCCAATAACTATGAGCAGCTGGACTCTCAGTAACAAAAGGGTCTGCTTTTCCACTTTAGCAAATGAAAGGTAGGAGGAAGATTTTAGTAAGGAGCAGTGCTTTTCTTCTGAGGATACTCAACCCAAATGTTAAAAGCCTGGCACTTACTGTAACAACTTCATGGTGAGTACCAGCACCTTTTTAAAAAAAAAAAAGATCTGGAAAGAAGCGGTGTCCACTCTTCAAGCTTTTATACCCAATTGAGACCAACTGGTTCATCACAACTCAACATGAAACTGAGCACAACCTCTAATTTTCCACCCTCATTTTTAATCATTTCACTTAGAAATCATCACTTTTCTTTAGAAAAAGACACCAAATTTGCCAGAGATTCTCCCCTAAGAGACAACAAAAGTAGCTTATGCCTATTTTGGGTATAAACCTTAACAGGAATTGTGGTACAAGAGTTCCCAAGGTGGGGCAGTGATCTTTGTCAGTGTTTGGATGCCAGGCACCATTTTGAACAAAGATGGTGAACTAAAATGTGACTTTAACAAGATCTAAGTCACAAATTACACTATCCATTTAAAATTCACAATTATCTTTTGGTTTCTAAAAATTCAAGGGACGCACTAGAAACTCGTGTGTGTGTGTGTGTGTGTGTGTGTGTGTGTTCCACACCTGGAGCTACACTTCTCCCTTCTTCCTTCTTCCTAGCTGCCCACATTCTGTTATCATTTTTGGCAAATCACAATCAGCCCTTCAGTTTGAGCCAACAGAGTAATGTCTGTACGAAGCTCTGACTTCTTTGAAAAAATAAAATGACTAAATCTTTCAGTGCAACTGACTTCATCCAAAAAGTACTTAATCTTTTAAAAATCTTTTTGCATTATACTTCATTCAACATCCTGCATGTGGCTCCACAGAACAGGGGGAAAAGACACACAATGGAGATAGTAATGAACTGAACATTATTTTTGACCATTGCACAAGTAAGTGTGAAGCATTCACAGTGGCAGGTGGATGTGGTCTGAACGGTATTTGTGCTTGAAAAGAAGTGGCCAAGTTTTTTAATGGCAGTTTGTTTTTAAAAGCAGCTTTTGAAACAGTTAACTTTTATCCAAGTATTTGTGTTATGATAGCAGAACACTGTTTCTTCAGGCTAAGTCAGACTCCCGTCCTTTTTGATTCCTGCCAAGGCAAATTCATCTTCTCCAGTCTGTTGCAGGCTAAAGTTTTGTCCAATTCCCTCCGAGGCCTAGAGTTTTGTAGGCACTTCAAGGTAGACTTGCCAAAGCTTGCTTGAGACCAACCTTGACAACAGGCTTTCATGGTGGGAAGAAACCAGACAGGCAACTGACAAGCCTCCTTAGAGTATCCATGTTCCACTACAAGGCAAGTTGGCATCCAGTGTGATTGCTTCTAGCCAATAAATTAGAGAGGAACAAAGGCAGGACAGAACCACAGTAAAACTTCATTCACACACTGCATGACAAAGGTATCAGTGGGAGATTTTTATCTGGGCTGCCAAAAGAAGCTCTCCAGGAGCCCCCCCACCCTGCAAAAAAACACACACAAAAATCCACTTGAATATACAATTGAGATTTTCACCTAGTGATTCTGGAACAGAAAAATTCCAGCGAACAGGTATCCAGGTTCATAGAGTGATTTCATTCCCCAGATATTGCACAAGCCCAGCCTGAAATAGTACAAACTTCACTTGATGAAGGAAAGGTGAAATGTCTGCTTCACTTATTTGAAGTTCTTGAAACATTTTGGTCAATAAAACAGCTACAGTGGTACCTCAGGTTAAATACGCTTCAGGTTACAGACTCTGCTAACCCAGAAATAGTGCTTCAGGTTAAGAACTTTGCTTCAGGATGAGAACAGAAATCGGGCTGCGGCAGCAAGGCAGCAGCAGGAGGCCCCATTAGCTAAAGTGGTGCTTCAGGTTAAGAACAGTTTCAGGTTACGTACGGACCTCTGGAACGAATTAAGTACTTAACCCGAGGTACCACTGTATTCTCAACATTTAAAATACCAAGCCACATCCGTACAAAATCCAGCAAAACACACTCCAAATTCAAACACAGTCCACTGCCTGCTCTAGCGTAGCAGTCCAGGAACGGATACGCTAAACTGACAGCTACATCCTCAAGTTTTAATGGGATTTTGTTATACATACAAATTTAAAAATGAAGTCTTGTGCATTGGAAGACCTGGCAGCTTCCAAGCAAGCAGGCTAAGTTTTCTGTTCAAAATGTCACCTGTAGCTTTTACATAAAGTTCCCACTTTCCCACAGGAGAAGATAGCAGAGAGTTAAAAACAGGAAGCCAAGAGAAAAATATCTATATAAAAAGCGTACATGTAATAATGGCACAGACCATTGGGCAGCTGCCAGAAAAATGATGGAATGCAGTATAGTTTACTTATTTCTTTTTAATGGCTCCAACATTCCACCTGAAAAATTGGTCCCGGAGCTGTATAATTGGGGATAAAAATGAAATGACAGTTTCCATTTGTCAGCATGAAAGCTGATCACTTATATTTTTCATAGAGCTGTAGAGGGTGCATGGGGTCCCAAGGTTTACCTAAGAAAAGGATGAATACCAGACTTTCAAGATGCTACAAGCTATTTGAAACTAGTAAAGTTTCCAAAATGTCAAAGGAAGTACATAGCAAGCCCCTCTCCAAGGTGGCTTTGAGCAAGTTGTTCTTTGCCTCATCTGCAATATGGGTATAAATTATATTGGCCTATTTAATTTTGCCATGGAAAGGAATACAGAAATAATGAAATTCCTTGAAATTTGTTGCATGAAGGTTAGGGAAGCTTCTTCCATCCAAGGGCTAAATTGTCTTATTAGCAACCTTCCAGGGGCCACAAACCAGTTGTAAGTGTGGCCAGAAGCATACCACTCTCCATCCTGGGAAGCAATGGGTATTTTCACAGTTCAAGGACAAATCCCAGGTAAAATCACTGGAGATGCCCACAGAACAGGGTCTGTGAAAGGTGTGGTTGGGGGCATAGCTTGGGCAGAGTCTCAAGGGCCAGACAGAGAGGTCGGGGGGGGGCTGCATTCAGCCCCTGTGCCTGAGGTTTCACACTCCTTTCTAAATGCTTTCTAAAAAATGCTTTCTACCAGAAATCCCCAAACATAAACCATGAACTTCTTTTGCAGAGGCCCAATGAACTGAAAGGACTATTTTAAATACTTCCCATTCCTTCTGATGGGTACTGCAGCTGAGAATCCAACCATGTCTATGAAAAAGTAGCATTATTAAGAACAAACAAGACGTGGTTACCTGACTTTTCAAGTATTTAAGGCAGGCTTTGAAATAAATGTGTCCACGAGGAAGCCAGCACGATTGCAGTAAAATCCGCCCAACTGTTCCAACAGCTCACCCCAGCCTGGTGCCAAGTGCTTATTAGCAGCCATGTTCATTGGTTCCCTTCGTCATCACGCCGCTTAGAAAATTCATTCTGCAGTTCCCTTAATTGACCTAAAGACGGACAATGCCTCCAAAAATTAGAAGTGATTCTTATTTTCCTTGCCAACAGTGTCCCACCAGGCGTTGCTGCCTGATCAAGCCCATTAACTAAAGGAACTTGGTACAGGAAGCCAATAAGCTTTTTCATTCCCACCAGAGGTCACCATCATCATCACAAAAGAATGATTATCTGACCAGGAGGTCTAATGCTGTAAAAAGGAAACATGCATATATAGAATTTTTTTCTTAAATGGCTCCATTTTCTTAGTTGGTGCTAGAGATGAAGAATCCAGGAGCAGGAGGAAGGGAGGAAGGTGGAAAAATCAGGACATATCAGCTTCTGGTGAGAAAAACTGAAATTCTGGGGAACAATGAAAAATATTATTTTCTCATGAAATAGTTTATTCTGGAACTAGTGAAATGCCTTTAAAAAAAAGATTAACTCACTCAAAATGCATAGTATAGAGATTTTTATGTAAGGCAATCCACAGTGTTAAAAGATGTTAACACTTGGGTACACTGCAGGCAGGGTAGTTAACACTGCAGAAGAAAGAATGGAATTCAAAATTATGTTGACAGAATGGGAAACTGCATCAAAATTAACAAAATGGATTTCAGAGAAATGCAAAGATCTACATATGGCAACACTATCACAATCACCACACCACACATGGGATGTAACCATAAAAAGGAGCAGCAGGAGCCCTAAAGTTAGTTAGTTAGTTAGTTAGTTAGTTAGTTAGTTAGTTCATAAAATTAATACACTGCTTGAGTGAAAAAACAAAGAAACCCCAAAGCAGTTTACAAAAAGATAAAACAAGAAAAATTTACAACCGTATTGCATACTAAACAAGCATAAAGGTCATCTGGTCACAGTCTTCCCGCTATGGTAAAATGGATTGTATTTCAATATACACAGCATATAATAGAGGTATTCCCCCCCCCCCCCCAAATGATGTATGCTCTTTAGGTAAAACATTTTCTTGTGCCTCAAGAAAAATCCACATACATCACATAAAATGAATTATTAAAACATTTGAAGTAGTTAGGCAGTTCATTATTTTGATACCTTAATCCAAGAGTCTGTGGATTTTCTGTAACTAAAAGCAAGGCAGCTTGTCAGCTACATACCCTTAAATTTGTCCCTTCAGAAGTTTTCCTATCTGAAATATTAAATGTCGCTTTCCTTCTGTGCAGAAAAGTCTTAATGTTTTGCACTTGAGGGAGAAGCGTCCCCAGTTGGGGGTGGGGAAAGAGTACCAAACAAAACCTTGCAGATGCTAGTAAATCAGACTTACAAAAAGTAATGTACCACCAAAAAAAATGTGAATTATTTGGAAACATCTGCATGAGCTTCTAATCCAGTTTTGCAGTTGTTTGGATCAACTGATGCTCTATCAATTAGAATTTTTCATACAAAACACAACACACTTTTTCTTAAGCCCTTGTAGAAGTCTGGGTTATTATTCTTTGTCTTCTTAAGGTAAATCATATATATTTAATCCCTCTGCTTCCTTGCAAAGCAAGGAATAACAAGAAGTGATCCTAGTACGTGTAAGATTATCCTGAACTATGCATACAGTGACATTTTCAGGGAAACTGAAGAACTGAGGCAATTCATGGTGACAAGAGTAGTCAATGTATTTTTTTAAAGAACAGGGGAGGTTGTTTGCAGGAATTCAAAGGCCAGTTAGGAAAATATCTGGTTTGAGTAAATTGGTAGAAGGCACTATTAAATATAAAAATAATTAATAATATAGAAGGGTAAGCCTTGTTGAAGAAGAATCAACATGGCTTCAGCAAGAATAAGCCTTGTCTGACCTTTTAGTGTTATTTGAGAATGTTGAACATAAGGACAGGATGATCCCAAATCACAGTATGTACTTGGACATTCAAAAAGCTTTTGACAAACTCCCTCAATCAAAAGCCCCAGAGCAAATATAGCTGCCAGACAATAAGAGGACAGGTTCTCTTATGTTCACTTTATTGTTGTTGTTTCAACCATCATGGTCATATCAGCCATAGAGGAAATATATACACACACACACACACACACACACACACACACACACACTATTAAAAAACAGTATCAACCAATATATATATTTGCAATTAAATATACTACATAATTCTAATATGCAAAAGGTTTAAAAATGGTTTATGAATCAGTAACTGGTTAAAGAAAAGGAAGCAGAGTAGGAATAAATGAAAAGTTATCACAACAGAGATACGTGAGATAGTTGGTTCCCTCAAGGATCTATACTGGGATCTGAACCTTCTCCTCTGTAAAATAATAATAATAATAATAATATTTATACCCTACCCATCTAGCTGGGTTTCTCCAGCCACTCTGGGCAGCTTACAGCATATATCACAACATAATATCTGGAGTTACACGGTGCATATTTAAAGTATGCAATCCAAATTAACCCTGATAGTCATATTAAATCATCCAGTCATCTACAGTGGGGACAAAGAATAACAATTTCAGAACTGGAGAGTAAAGAAAAAGAGAAATGCTTGAAGACTGCATAGTTTAAACTATGGAATTCACTACGACAAGAGGTACTGATGGTCACCAAATTGGGTAACTTTAAAACTTTAGCTTCCACATTTTTTTCTATCAATGCCTACTAAACATGATAGTTCTGGATCCGAATACCAGTATCATACGTGGGAGAATGTTATTGAGCTCCTATCCTGCCCTTAATGGTTCTAAGAGGCATCTGATTGGCCGCTGTGGGGGAAATTATACTAGACTAGAACAGTTCGTGGTCTGATCCAGCCAGATTCTTATTCTGGCTCTAAGCAGTTTGAGAGGAAAGGGAACCCACAATACAAAAGAGCTTTCTGTTGTTTTCTGTATCTCCCATCATAATTTTCAAAACTTGACTGCTGCTGAAGACTGCAGTCTTCCTAGTAGTAAACTCAATAATGCTCTCAGCACTTATGCAATCGAATCCATTCCCTTCAGCTAAATATGAAACTGAATATTTTATGCCGTAACTGTATAGTCTCAAATCTCTTAAGCTTTTCCTAAATAACCACTAGTGGAGATGCCGTTTCATCTTTACTTATGCTCATTCATATCAAGTTTAAGTGAGGAAAGAGCCTTAAAACTAAACAAGTTTGGAAAAGGGCTGTGACAGGGAACAAATACAGTGGTACCTCAGGTTACATACGCCTCAGGTTAAATATGCTTCAGGTTACATACGCTTCAGGTTACAGACTCCGTTAACCCAGAAATAGTGCTTCAGGTTAAGAACTTTGCTTCAGGATGAGGACAGAAATTGTGCTCCGGTGGCGCAGCAGCAGCAGGAGGCCCCATTAGCTAAAGTGGTGCTTCAGGTTAAGAACAGTTTCAGGTTAAGTACGGACCTCTGGAACGAATTAAGTACTTAACCTGAGGTACCACTGTACTACGCTTTGTACAGAAAATGTACCGGTAGTCAAAAAACAGATTTTCTTTTGATCTGCCACACAGATTGGAGGGGCCAAAGGTAATGCCTCTATTTTACAAATACTATTAGCAATATAGTAGGAACCGCTTTCTAAAATGTTGCTGACATGCAGTATTGTCTAGGATTATGAGCAAATGGCAGCTGGTCCTTGAGAATAGCAAAATACTGAAATCATGCAAAAAAATAATAATGCTTGTTTTATCATATTGAGGTGAGTTCTCATATGGTAAATAAGTACTGCACCTAAACATAACTATTATTTCCACTAAAACCCCTTGTTTTCCAGACAGTATATTTTTAAAATGAAATTTAGCACTATAGGGAGCAACCGCAAAGCACTGTTGGTTGCCAGCCGTCAATAACAAGTGGCCAGAATATGAAACAAAACCACTACCTGGATGAACACCTGAAAGTCGCAGGGTGCATAGCATTGTGATGCTCAAGTCAGAAGCAAAACCGGACACTCTACATATTGAATCTAAACATGTATCTTTCAAGAACACCCTTACCAAAGAGTTTAAAACACAGGCTACCTACAATTTCTGTGACAATGGCAAATCTTGTGTGTAGCAGTGATGTGTTAATAATATATCTAAAGTGCAAAAGGTTAGTCTCCCATACCACCACCACTGCAAGCCCTGTGTGCAAGTACTGATTTGCCAGCCAACTAGGCTGCATGCTTTCCTCTTCTGCAGTATCTGCCACGCCCTTGCCTCTGCTTCATTCCTTTATCTTGATGTTCTTTTGCATTCAAGATCACTATCCCCCAGGCTTGCACAGCCTTCTGCAGTTACTTTTCCAATGCTCAATGCCAGTTTGCCCCCAAGCTTACCATTTTTCTTAAATCCCTGTGTACTGCACTCATCTTCTGGCTGAGCAATGCACAGAGGGGAAAGTAAAATATTAAATGGATCGTTAACATAAATGTCATACATTTGCCAGTTATCAAAACAGTATTTTATGCTGTAGAAAAAGCATCGGCCCTCTTTACTCCACCCCCCAACCTATTCAAGACGTGTCATGCTGCATCGCTATGCACCAAATTCATTTCATTTAAAGCATTATTTTTTTTAACTCTACTCTTCCATCAAAAAAAGGCTCCCAGAGCTACTTTTACATCAGATCAGAAATCAGACTCTGCCATGGGGCTGACAATGTAAAACGACAACACAAGAGGAAAGGGAGATTGGAGAGAGAAGGAAAAAAGCACATTCATCCAATAGGTCTTGGAGCTGGATCTAAACCTAAAAGAATGGCTGCTACCTTCTCTTTCTTTGGCAGTCTCAGTGATGGTAGTAGCTGGAGAAGAAAGGGGCTATGATCTGGTACTCCAGGTACTGTGGAGGGTGCCTGACTACTACTTACTCTGTTGATGATGGCAAAAATAGATATCACTACTAGCCTCTAAGAAATTTCCAATAATGATTCTTTGAAGCAGAAAAAAACTGGCACCTGAGCCTAGACCTGAATACACAACACAAAGTGAATTATTCTAGCAGCAGAAAATTGCACATGGTGCAAATCTTCTTCCTGAGCCAAATCATGTTGGAAGTGTGGTGCAGTGGTTAAGAGTGGTAGACTCGTAATCTGGGGAACCGGGTTCGCGTCTCCGCTCCTCCACATGCAGCTGCTGGGTGACCTTGGGCTAGTCACACTTCTCTGAAGTCTCTCAGCCCCACTCACCTCACAGGAGGAAGGGAAAAGAAGAATGTTAGCCGCTTTGAGACTCCTTCGGGTAGTGATAAAGCGGGATATCAAATCCAAAACTCTCTCTCTTCTCTCTCTGTAACTTAACATACTTCCAGGTGGTGGCTCTGCTCCGAAGATGAAGCTGTTCACAGAAGCCACTAGTGTGCTCAATAATTTCCAAGAGTTTCAAGTTGAGATGCTAAATTGTAAACAGTTCATTAGATCCCTTTTCAGCTCTCAAGGTGGGAAAAAACAGCAACCTTTCAAAACATTGTTGCTGTTGTTTTAAGGCAACAGCTAAATGAAGTCTCTGGTTCACATGCTTTTGGAACTACACAATTATTTGGTTATTTACAAATACATCTATAAACTGCCCAGTTAGGAAATGTCTGGGGGTTTGGGGGGCTTACAATAAGAGGTTAGTTACATTAAAAGCTGAAAATCACAGCCAGAAAATGTTGAGACATAATAAAAACTATCAGCAAAATAAAACATATATAATAAGTTCCCAGCCACCACCAAAGTTTCAAATGTTAAACTCTAAAAATAGCAAAACTCTATTAATTATTAAAAGATGTTTAAAATCCTGGGAAAATATAAGGATCTTCACCCAGTACAGAAAAGATCAAAGCGTAGGTACCAGGAGAGCTTCTTTTGGGAGGGCCTTCCATATCCAGACCTTCTCCCTGGAAACTACACACCATCCCTCATTAAGCGATGGCTTTGAGAAGGGATTCAGAAGACCTTAAGGTCCAGGAAGGTTTATCTGTGAGGCCATCCTTTCAGTCAGCCTTTGCCACCTGGATGCAGTCTAAAACATCTGGAGAGCACTGGGCTGGCAAAAAATGCTTTAAGAATTCTGGTCCTGTCATTTAAACTTTAAGGATTAAGACCAGGTGCTTGAATTAACCCTGTAAACTGACTGAGAGCCAATGCAGATGATAAAGCTCTGAGTGTAGAATTATCGTACCACCCAGTCCCTGTTAGCAAACCTACAGTCAGTTTTGGAGCCAACTTAAGTTTTTGCTGCATTTTTAAAGGCAGTCCCACATGGTCGCTATATCAACCTAAGGTGACAAAAAGCACTTCTAAGAACAGAGTCCACTAATGCCTCTAGCGACAATGCCAGATCCAAACACACTGCCAAACTGTGAACCTGATCCTTTAAGGAAGTGCAATCCCTTCTGAACAGGTTGAAAAACACTCAGCTGAGTAGGCGATCAGTCAAGCTCACAGTACCCCAAACTTGTCTGCAAAGTGTTTGCTGGTTGGCCCCCAACCAACCTATTACCACATCCAATGGCAACATTAAAGGAAAGGACAAGCCCATTGCTTTTTATCTTCCATGATTAATTCCATGTACCAAATCTTTTTGAAAGGCCTATTCAAGATGAGTTATTTCATAAATTTGCAACCTACTGATTTGCAAAAGAGTGCTGTGGCATTCATAAACCAATAAACAAACTATGGAGGCTAGATATCCGGCACAGAGATAAAGCCACATGAAGCTGCATATTAACTAACTGGAGACCAACACACTCACCATCTGCCAACATGCACAATGAAAGCCATGTAAGAATGAGTTACGGAACTCAAACGACTGCAGCCCAATATATATTTTGTATGTTGTTTTAACTGCTGCAAGCAAGTTGCGACACATATGTACTGACTAAAATAAGGCACGCAGAGGGTTTTAACTTAGCACTTTGCACCTCCACAGAGAGCATTTGCTCACATTCTTCCTTTGCTACACTTGCTTCTCTCCACACATCCCGCCCCGGCCTTGCCTTCTGTCCCTTACTTGTCTAAATTTAGACTGTAAGCTCCTTGGGAAAGAAAGCTGTGTGTTTTTTACTATTATTATGGAAAATACCAGTGTGCAAACTAAAGGGCACTGTATAAACAAGCTAACAAGTTAACTGTGGAAGTTTGGTGTTCCAAAAAGGAAACAAGGCAGGTTCGAATAAAAACGAATTAAGCTCAATGGCTTAAAGTACCCCCCTCCCTAATATGGCTTTGTAGTTAACAAGATAAGTGAATATGTTCTGCTGCCTATGCAGACATCCACCAGTTAGCTGTGTTCATCATCTGCCTTTACACCCAATTCATGTGAGGCAGAGGAAAAAGCTGAATAGATGCCTGGAAGTAGTAATCTGTGCTTGGGAGCCCAGATTATTGAATTGTCGTCGAGGATTTCCTCTGGAAGCCCTCACTTTCTGGTAGCTACGAGAGAGAGATTCCTTTCCGTGGTGGCTGCCTGCCTCTAGGGAAAAATTCCAAGGAAGCTCACCTACTAACCCTGACACCATTTAGACACCATGCTAAGACCCAATAATATTTTGAGTTTCCCACGCATTTAGTGACTTTATTTTTGACCTTTGCTGTTCAAATGTTGAGATGGACAATGCTGCAATAATATTTTAAGAAATGGGCCATTTTGTCTTTACTGTGTCGTTTTTAAAAGAGCATTTGTATGCCGGTGCTCGGTGGCGCACGCTATAAAATTATTAAATAAATAATACACAAACCATGAGACAAGGCCCACATCACAGATGCCCTGTATCTTGCTGCCCAAATAAATGATCATGCTTTCGGCAAAACTATCTAGCAGCTGCCTGTTTCCCATTATCCTGGTTCCCAGCCACACTAATTGATTTCAGCATCTTCCTCCATTTAATCAAGCAGCTGGAAACCAGGCCCTGTCCAAGCAAGACTTGCCACTTGTCAACATCTGGACAGGTTAATTATTAGATGTCATTTGCTGAAATGCTGCCAAGAACTCAAGTGCGATGCAAACACCTGTGATGGTGGATCAACTCACTCAATCCTTCAGTCACCGCAGAAGGCGATATGCTGTGTAAAGGGGACAGGCTGGCCTGATCCCTTTTACATGAAATTAGGATTTCAAAACGTCCATTAAACAACGTTGCAAGATGATAAAAATGTTGCTTCTGTTTTACTGGAAGTGTTTTTAAACAGCTGAGGACTTAAAATGTTATATACTGCATTAAACATAAGTAATGTCTAATGTGCAATTCAAGCCTGGATGTACAAGCAACACACAACGCCAAAATTGGGTACTGCCTCATATAATCCAATGTGTTCTCCAATTCTTCTTTCACCTAATCCTATCAGAGATAACTGTCCAAATTTTTCTTGACTTACACTCCTATGTGAGTGCTTGTTATCATGAAACAGTTACAAGTCTTAAAAAAAAAAATGAATGTTGCATGTCAGTTGTTAGAAAGCAATGGCAAAAGGGCAAGCAAATGTTTATACAGTGGTACCTCGGGTTACATATGCTTCAGGTTACATATGCTTCAGATTACAGACTCCACTGACCCAGAAATAGTACCTCGGGTTAAAAACTTTGCTTCAGGATGAGAACAGAAATCGTGCGGCAGCGACGCAAGACCCCATTAGCTAAAGTGGTGCTTCAGGTTAAGAACAGTTTCAGGTTAAGAACGGACCTCCGGAATGAATTAAGTACTTAACCCGAGGTACCACTGTATTAACTTTATTAGTTACCCTTTATTAGATTCTGAAAAAACTTCTGCAGAATCACCATATAGCAGTGGATTCCATTTGTATTTTTAATATTTGAAAGCAGTTCCATATACACGTGATGTATTGATATATTAATTGGTTCATAATGATTAAATCTGAAAAGTGCCGCATTGCTTTGGGGCATGTATCAAAATACGTAACAGCACAGAAAGTAATTCACATATTACCTAAATACTCTTCTAAGGAGAATTTTGTTTGATAAACATGTTTAAGTAAGCTCATCTAATTTGCACTGCACTCCCCAGGCTGATGTGTGGATTTGAACATATTTAACCCATAGATACTGCACTTCTTCAAATTCTGTGATATAGTACATTTATTTGATTTTTTAAAATCTAAATGCATGGAAAAGTGTATTTCAGAATAAAATATATTTAGGAATGTATATATTGAGATAAAACACATTATTTGAATATGAATCTTCATACATATCTTTTAAAAATCATAACTTAATGCAGATAATGGGACAAAACTTATGGACAAACATATGCAAAGTTGAAAGAGACAAAAACTTACTGATTCATCTATTCCTATGGTAAACCCATAAAGTATACCAGTACAAACCATGATGTGCAATCTGGTCTGGAGAGTTTGCTTCAAACAAAGACTGCATGATCAGACTTAAGAGCAACCTATAACAGGAACAAACCAAACAGCTCTCTATTGTGTTGAGCAAGCAAGAAAAGCAGGAACTGTGTAGCGACAGGGGTTTTAGGGGAAAACAGAAATGGTACATTTAAATGCAACCAAAGATTTATCTAAAGACCATGTGGCTGAAATTACCTTTTACTGGGAATTTTGCAGTTCATAATGTTAGCTACACCATACCATAAAAAGGACTGGATTTGATCAAGGCTACAGAGAGCTTAGGAGAGAGGAAAGCAATTATACTTGTGTTTACCCCATAGCTCGTCCATAGTCCCGCTTGTCCTGTGCCCAGAAAACATTGATCTGAGTAGTTTTCCACTTGTTCCGTGCTTTCTGGACATGGGTCTGAGTGGTTTTGCCTTTGCCCCACTGCTATCCCCTGGACAACCCACTCTTTACCACTGAATCGGAGCAAACATTGATCTGGACAAAATCCGGCTGATGTTTACTCCGCTTCAGTAGTAAACAGTGGGTTTACCTGGAGGAAAAGTGGTGGGGGCAAGCATAAGTGTGGATGAACCTCTTGTCAAGGACAACAAAATAAACACAACTCTTCTTTTAATTACTGTGAAGCACAGATAATCATTAGTGGTGGTAAAGGTTCAATAACAACTAAATAACTGTGGTTGTATCCCATGTTTGCTCAGTGTCTACAGTTAATCATTTGCATTTTTAGCATGGTTAAAGAAGGCTGATCGCCGAAGAATTGATGCTTTTGAATTATGGTGCTGGAGGAGACTCTTGAGTGCCCCATGGACTGCAAGAAGATCAAACCTCTCCATTCTGAAGGAAATCAGTCCTGAGTGCTCACTGGAAGGACAGATTGTGAAGCTGAGGCCCAATACTTTGGAAACCTCATGAGAAGAGAAGATTCCCTGGAAAAGACCCTGATGTTGGGAAAGACTGAGGGCACAAGGAGAAGGAGACGACAGAGGACGAGATGGTTGGAGAGTGTTGTCGAAGCTACCAGCATGAGTTTGACCAAACTGCGGGAGGCAGTGGAAGACAGGAGTGCCTGGTGTGCTCTGGTCCATGGGGTCACGAAGAGTCGGACACGACTAAACAACAACGGGAAGATCATCACTGAATTTCAAGTTTGAGTTACCGTATTTTTCGCTCTATAACACGCACCTGACCATAACACGCACATAGTTTTTAGAGGAGGAAAACAAGGGAAAAAACATTCTGAATGAAACAGTGGATGTATCATTTTTGTGCTTCATGCTGTGGCCACAGACATGTGATCTGATGGTGAATTTGGGCTGACCCAATGCAAAAATCCTGAGAATCCCTGTGCATCCATGGTTTGTAACCACGTTTTTGCACCATTGCAGCCCCAGGCAACAGTGGGTGCGTGATTTTGGGGGGGCAGGCTGTAGCCATGGACATGCTATGTGCTCTGATGGTGAATTTGGGCTGACCCAATGCAAAGACCCTGAGAATCCCTGTGGATCCATGCTTTTTAACCACATTTTTGCACCATTGCAGCCCCAGGCAACAGTGGGTGCGTGATTTTGGGGGGGGCAGGCTGTAGCCATGGACATGCTATGTGATCTGATGGTGAATTTGGGGTGACCCAATGCCAAAATCCTGAGAATCCCTGTGGATCCATGCTTTTTAACCACATTTTTGCACCTTTGCAGCCCCAGGCAACAGTGGGTGCGTGATTTTTGGGGGGCAGGCTGTAGCCATGGACATGCTATGTGATCTGATGGTGAATTTGGGGTGACCCAATGCAAAGATCCTGAGAATCCCTGTGGATCCATGCTTTGTAACCACATTTTTGCACCATTGCAGCCCCAGGCAACAGTGGGTGCGTGATTTTTTTGGTGCAGGCTGTAGCCATGGACATGCTATGTGATCTGATGGTGAATTTGGGGTGACCCAATGCAAGGATCCTGAGAATCCCTGTGGATCCATGCTTTTTAACCACATTTTTGCACCATTGCAGCCCCAGGCAACAGTGGGTGCGTGATTTTTTTGGTGCAGGCTGTAGCCATGGACATGCTATGTGATCTGATGGTGAATTTGGGGTGACCCAATGCAAAGATCCTGAGGATCCATGCTTTGTAACCACATTTTAAGTGGGGAGCGAAGGAAAAACAAAGAAGGGACATTAGAGGGGTGTGCAGAGAAGCAGCTGGCTAAGAATGCAGGAGAGGGATTTAACGGGAGGGAGGAGAGAAAGGCAAAAGTTTCCCCCCACCCAAGCCAGCCATCTCTCTCTCTCTCTCTCTCTCTCTCTCTCTCTCTCTCTCTCTCTCTCTCCCTCCCTCCCTTCCTTCCTCCCTCCCCCCCTCTCTCTCCCTCCCCCCTCTCTCTCTCCCTCCCCCCTCTCTCTCCCTCTCCCCCAGCAGCACCGGAGCTTGCCTGGAGGGGAGGGGCTTTCCCTGCTCTTTGTTCCGTTTCAGCAAACACAGCAACGAAACAGAGGAGGGTGGGCAGTAAGACCCTGAGGCAGAATGCAGGAAAGCAGCCGCTTCCTCTTTTCAGGTTTCGCTTCTCAGTGCAGCGTGCAGCGCCGCGATTTGATTTTTGCATGATTTTTCGGCTCCAGGGACCACACATTCGCTCTATAACACGCACAGACATTTCCCCTTCCTTTTTAGAAGAAAAAATCTGCGTGTTATAGAAGGAAAAATACGGTAACACTCCCAAATCATTCTTCTGAGAGCATGCAAGTTACCATACCAGGTAGGAAAGTGGGAACCACAAATAGGAGTGCTTTTCTTGACACGAGATCCTATTGTCTCAACTTTCATAGATTTTGAGGTACCTGAAGTAACGCCAAACAACACAGTTTCTACGCCACTTCTCATAATGCACATCTAAATCCAGCACATGACTAAATGTCAGAAACAAGCACTCATTAGGATCAAGGCTGGCAATGTACATACACTGTGAGAACAGAAGGCTGCTCTAGACAAGAGAGGCCATTTGGGGCATGCTCCTCTTTTGAGAAGACATGGTGATGGGTTACAGTTTTGTAGCAAGGTAGGCATTTTTCTCCGCCCTCCAATAAACAACTAGAGACGGACATGAAATCCAAAAGGAGGGGTAAAACATCCAGGCCAAGGCGGCCCACTTATCCAGTGCTGAATTTGTTGACTCAGGTGGGAAATCCTGCTAGACATTAAATGATCACGTTTCATGCAGTTGTGGAAAGTCATTTCATCTACAGGGCTGCTGGGGTTTGATTTATGACCATACAACCTCTTTGGTTTAGGAAAAAATGTATGTGGAAAAGAGAAGCAGAGATTTCAAGGAGGCTGGTGGACTGATACCGCAGAGAATGTTTCCGTTAACACTTGGCAAGCAAAGCCCACAGAACACAGATGAAGAGAGATAAGCTATAAAAACACCATTTGGGCTTACTTGCTAGAATAGCAGCTTGTAATCCAATTCCAACTCTTGCTGCCAAGTGTTACACACAATATATCTGCGTATCAAGTTCTCTCTCTCTGCCCCCCCCCCCACACACTTTGTGGTGCAGATAACCAACAGACGAATAAGTAGCAACACCAAAAACAGCCTTTAGATGGACGGTGACGATCTTTTTAAATTTATGGACTAGAATATTTCTGTCACAGGGGTGGAGAGCATCTTAATGAAGTAACTACAGTATTAAAAATTTGTTGCTTTGGTTACTTCCAAAAACAAACACTTTCTGTAGCACCTTAAATGACTAGCATGGTGAAATGATAAATCATTTGTTTCTGTACATTTTGGGTCAATGCTCTGTGAAAAATTCATCTTCCTATGCACTGAATCTGCACGATCAGTAGCACTCCCAGAACCATCACCATTCCAAGATGCTAAGTCCCAAGAATCTAAACATCTGAAATTGTTTCACTTCCTGCACATATGGAATTTAAACTTTTAAATGTCAAAAGGCATTTAAGGGGCAGGAAAAGTGGCAGTGTTGCATAGAACCCACCATCTTGTTAACTTTGGACTGAAGTCACAAAATGGGATGGACTTTTTCCTCCCTATTCTGAGCAACCAGTTTGGCACATATTTTTAGAACTACTTTCTGTTGCTTACTTCTCTCCCCTGCTCTTTCTCCACCCCCACCCCCAAACTGCTTTGTAAGCTGCAAATATCACATTTGACTCATCTGGCTCATACCGACAATGATTCCCAAATGGATTGTTAGTCAAGTTTCACTGCTTTTAGGTTTATCCTTGGGGAGTTTTATTCAAAGCAAGTGTGACTACAGTAACCAGAAACTCTCTGTAATTTTCACTGGGAATGGGGGATAAAAACAACCCCTCCCCAACAGCTGTTCTGAACTCTCTTTGTTGAGACTTAGTATAAAATTAGAACTTTGGCCACAGTCTTTGCTACCAACCAACATGTACCCAATTCCAGCAAGCTGAAACATTTCTTCTGGAGAACCCATCTCCTCTTCCTGTTCTGCTACCAGTAACTTTCCCTATAACAACAACAAATGTTTATTCGGCTTTACGCCCATCATGAAACACAACACAACACAACACAACAAATCAAATAAAACAGCGGACTCGTACAAACCACAAGTAGTATAACACAGTTCACAACTCACAAGGACGGATATTAGCCATTCATAAAAAGTTTAAGATTAAGATTAACTTTCCCTATGTCCTTTATTCAGTGCTTCTCCATCAAGCCTCCTCTGTCTTACCTGGGTTGTGATCCCTCTGGGCTGGGGGAACATGGGGGAGCACAGGCATGACACACTGATAAAGCAGAAACACAATTCCTTTCCATGCCCCAGTGTGCAGTACGCATGTGTGCAGTAAGCATGTATTCCACTCCACATTCTGAAAGTCTGAAACCTGCCAATGTCCCAGCCTCTTATGCCTATCACAGACAAGGCTGGATTATCAAGGATGCTCAAGCACTTGACCAATTATTCCCTTGATGCACATATGGAACTCCCCCACTCAGAAATATGCTTATTGATGACACTGTAACTTTGAGGAAAAAGCAGCTAGGGCACAGTCAGGCAATATTTGATCTCCTAAAATTGGAAATATCTTCTTTGAACCCTATCACCCTATTGGTAACCCTGAACTAGTTTCAGAACTACAGAAGTCTGATTTTGAATCCAAAGCCACCATTATGTTTGAAATTGCCACTGGAAAGTAACTTACCTACACAAAGGCTCTGGGTCAGCACAACTAAAATGAAACAATCCTGGACAGACTGTGTCCACTCCATTGAACCTCTGTTGCACTGTATTTTTAACATATTTGCAGCAGAAATTATGTATACAAATAACTACAGCTAGGTTTGCCCATTTACAGAAAAAAATGATTTGAGCCCTAAGTTGTTATCCACAGATCCTTGATGCTGAACACAGTGGACACCTTTGGTTCTACAGCAAAGCCCTGTGAATCTTTCATTGACCCAGCATGAAGTACATCTATTTGTTTTGAGATATTAATCTTATTTCCAAATTCTGAACAACTGACAGAGCACAAATTGTTCATAGAATGGTTTCTTAATTTCATTTTTGTATTGCTTATAGGCAAAGGAAGGAGTTAAAACTAGCCACAGGAACAGTCAAGCCTTATATCCTCATTTGGCTCCCCAAGGCAAGCACCAAAGCTTGTTCTGCGATTATAATGGGCAGATTTAAAGTTCTCTTTATCAAGGTACACATGATAATGGGAGACAAAGAATTTTTAAAAGCTTTTCTTCCACTGGTGCTCTGCTCAACATCAAATGCTGTTATTCAGGCACGGAACTCCAAGGGCAATTGGCAATTTAACAAGACATTCCTACAGAACATCCACCTGAGG
Source organism: Podarcis gaigeae (assembly GCF_964106915.1). Classification (NCBI taxonomy): domain Eukaryota; kingdom Metazoa; phylum Chordata; class Lepidosauria; order Squamata; family Lacertidae; genus Podarcis; species Podarcis gaigeae. The sequence goes on along the minus strand of NC_139692.1, from coordinate 17,981,735 downwards.
TAGAAGGTAGCCCCAATGAATAAACTAGGCTAGAAATCACAGGATTCTTTCCACTAGATGCTGGGAACTCCTAGAACATACTAGATGAACCTTGCTTTAAAACAGCACAGCAAGCAGCACTTAGCATTATTCTTCCTTCACTGCAAAATGCTTTTTCCCTACTTGAAAACAGAATGAAGTACTGGGTCACAGGCACCAGTCATTTTTATCTCCTTACAACTGACTGATCTGACCCAGAAGAACAAGGGCAAATTTAAGACAGACCGACTCAAGGAAGAAGAAGCAGTTGTGTGATGGGGTCCCTAAATTGCTCGGCAATTTTGTTAAGGTCCTTCGTCATCTGCTAAAGTTATTTCCCCTTTCCCCCAATGTATTTTCCTCATATCAACACAACTACCAGTATTCAAATGCAGTGGGGGGGGGTGTCATGATGGCCATTTATGAGTTAGATAAGGCCTTCTACGCAGGCCTCCAATCTGCTGCACAATCTGCCACTCCCATCAGACACAGAAAGCAAATCAACCTTGTGCAAAACATGGTTGTCTTTCCTTGCAAGAGCACTGAGAAGTTGGCGAGGGGCGAGAAGGAGGGCATTGTTCAAGACAACAAATTCAAATTGTGTTTGGGTGGAAAGACTAACTGACCGTTTTCAACAAATATCATGGTCACATCTAAACTGCTGCATTCAATACACCGTACCTCTAGCAAGCACAGAATCTGGAAAAGATTGTAACCAGTAACTCATACACAGTTTAAAAGTTCAGCTTTTGGGATAGAGTCACTGGAGAAGACAGCTCTTGTCCATCCAGTGTTCCTAGTTGAGGCAAGCTCATTCTGTGTGTAGGAGAGGTGGAGTTGAAAATAGATTTTGTTAAAGCTTGTGTCATAAGTCTTAGACATACCCCATGCTAGCCTCTTGGTAAAGTGTGACATCAAATTTATGAACTAGGCTAGAGATCTCTGTTCCTTTACATTAGGGATCAGACAAATTCACGGAGGGTAAGATTATAAATGGCTACTAATCATTATGGTTACAGTGGTACCTTGGGTTACAGACGCTTCATGTTACACGTTTTCAGGTTACGGACGTGCCAAAACCAGGAAGTAGCAGAATGGGTTATTTCTGGGTTTTGGCACTTGCGCATGCGCAGAAGCGCTAAATTGCACTTTGCGCATGCGCAGAAACACCGAATCACAGCAGACGCAGCACTGTGGGTTGCGAACATGACTCCCACATGGATCACGTTCGCAACCCGAAGTTCCACTGTATATGCTTCCTTCAGTGTCAGAAACAGAATGCCTCTGAATGTCAGTTGCTGGGGGAAAACATCGCACAACTAATATGACCCTCAAGATGAACTCATGGGCTTACCATAGGAAATTGGTTGGCCACTGAAAGGCCAGGATGCTATAACAAGAATAGCCTTTGGTATGAATCAGACATGCTTTTGTGTTCTTAGAATCTCATGGCAATTAGAGCTGTCCTCATTTAGACAAAATGCCAGCCTCATCAAAATCAAAGTACCACACACATAACTTGAAGTGCAGATACTTCCTGTTTTGACCATATTCTCCTGTAGGTTCTCAAATGCCCTTCACTATTTTTTTTAAGACTGCAACAAACAGGAACAAAATGAACATCTCCTTGTACCCTAAAAACACAATTGTTTTCCAAAGTTATATGGCTTTGAAAAAGGGGACTTGGAATGAAAGTGCCATCTCAACCATAACTCTAATAAAAAAAATCTAATGAATAAGCGCATTCCAGCAAGGATAAATAAAAAATTGCACAGGCTGATGTGGACAGTGAAGAATACAGAGAGGTATCCAAGTGAGTAAACATCAAATGAAGGATTATCCATATTTGTGAGGAACTCATTCCAGCAAGAAATTGAACCAGGAACCTCCTGCATCCAAAAGCAGCCAAGCTATCTAGTGCACTGAGCTAAGGCAAAGGCTTACCCTTCAACTGTGACTTGACAAAGTCTGGTGCCCTAGATAGTCTTCAAACAAGGCTCTCTTTTGGAGGCCTCCAATTCAAAATACACTGACCACAGCCAGCCACATCTCACTTCTAAGCAAAGAAACTAGGTACATTCAAAGCCAGCATGCTCAGCCAACCTCTAACACTCTGTCTACACTTTGAAGTCTTTTCATTAATTTTATGATGCGTTCACAGCTACCCTGGAACATGGACAGTGTTGTGTTGTGGGCTGTGCAAGTTTCATAACCCATCAGCAACAGCAAGTTAAGAATTAGGAGGGTTGCTGCTAAAAATGTTTTCCAGCAACGCGCACAGGCAAATCTATACCCGAAGGTGCGTTTACATATAATGCAAGGACTGTCAATTCCAGTCCACCCCCTCAGCTCCTGCAATTATAGGAAGGCTCTTAAGAGAAAAATGGCGCTTTTAAAGTGCTGATGGCTGACAGAACTCAGATGAACCTTTCAGGAAGCTGAAAGTACAATCTTCCTTCCCACAGATTGTGATAGTATTTATACCCTGCCAAGTTAGGAGAAGGAAACTACTATTTATTGGTAATCTACCATCACCGATATAATATAACCTAAGTTATAAGCTTCATAATGTCCTCTAAAACTAAATTAAAAGTTAACTTTTTAAAAAAGAAGTTTTATATGCACTAAGGCATATTTCATTTAGGCGATTCCAGAAAACTAGGGGCAAACCCAGGGAAGCTCTAAGAATTTGTGGTGGAAGGGAATCCACAAGACATCTATCCCACTTCTCCCACTACCCCTTTCCTTAGAGCAGCATATCTTCCAATAAACATTGGTAGAAATGCGAGTCTCCCAAAGTTATATGTATCACTAGTGTCACTTAATAAATAGAATTGTTACGGAAACTAGGAATCAAAAAAATAAAGAATGAAGCTTTTAGGGAACGGTTGTAGTTGAGTAGTAGAGTGTCTGTTTTGTATGCAGAATGTCCCGGGTTCGATCCCAACATCTCCAGGTACGGCTTGTAGACTCGTCTTCCCTGAAACCCTGGAGAACAGCTGCCTAGCAATGTTGGCAATATAGAGCTAGATGGACCTGCTTTCTCTTCCCTGTTTTCATATATTGAAATGCTGACGGGGGGTGGGGAGTAACTCAAATGCAAACCACAAAGTCTGCATTCCGAAATTTGGGAGGAACAAAAGAACTTATGAATCTAAGGTTTCACAAGTCAAATATTAACTGTTTGAAAACTTATTATTCTGTTACAGGCATGCTAGAATGATCAAGTCTTGATTTGCTACCCCATGAGTATATAACAAATTAAATAGGGAATATTTAATATTCTGCTCATCGTACCTTTGTACTTGCAACACACATGCAAGCACCCAGTGAAGCTTCTGCTGACATAATGCCATGTATGACGCAAGTTCCACATGACGCATGTTGGGACTCCGCACACCATTCCTCTCATACCCTTGCTGGTTTTCATGAACCAAGGCTGGATCGAGACACATCAAAGAAGTGATTCAGTTAAAAGCGTTGCAGCTGCAAACTGCTCCTCCAAACACTTGCCCCACCTCCCTGAAAAGTGTATCAGTTTAGAATACTGTTTTAAAGAAGGAACTCCCATGGCAAGTTTTTTCCTCCACTAACCTACCTCACAAACATTCAGTTTTGTAGAACTACGCAAATAGGAACAGATGTAGAGTTTCAACAATTAAGCTCTTTGAAAGTTGGGGTCTAGGAAGAAGCTTTTTCTTCACTTGACCTTCGCTGCCAACGGTACCTCACAAAAATCATGATTCCATTAATCACTTATCAGGTAAACAAAGGGACTCTTGAGAGCATATGAGCAGCACACAAGCGTTTGTGATGCAGAAGAGGGTGGATGTTTTCCCCAGAGGAAACAATGAGATCTACTCACTGTGAAGAATATGCTATGCCAATTAAATTTTTAGGTTGCATAATTATAATTGCAATAATGAATGGCAAAGAGCATTATTGCTTCCACAATGCAATTTTTCTATTCAGTTCAATGCTTCAGTTCCTGTCTTCCTTCAACTAACCTATTGTGCATCTTTGTATCAGATCTTTCTGCAGATTACTTTCAAAGGGTAATAAGAAATATTACATTACCTGAGTTGGAGAATAAGTTGAGCATCCTTGAATTGTGCCTATATATAAAATCTGTTCAAGGCATTTTGAAGCAGAAGCACAATGTTGTAACTATATTCAATTAATCTGCAGCATTAATGAAATTTCAGAGTGGCTTGAACATTTATGTCCCCTGCTAAAGCCAAAGAAACAGATAAAATTCCATGCTGGTCCTGTAACTCTCTTTTTCTACAAAAGCAATTCACCATTTCAGTTGGCAGGCAGGAAACTCTGGCCTTCATTTCCTCCCCTGGCAGCCCAAAGGAGCTTTGACCAGCTGTTTCTTCACAACTGGTCAACCTGAAGAAATTAAATTGGAAGGGTAACAAAAAAGTTAATTCAAGATAGTTGCATGTGGAGCTACAGGAATCACCGAAAATCTGAAGGATTTCATTCTTTTGCCCATTTGCGCATACGCTTCCTCTTATCCTCACACTTATGCTTCACTGGGTCCAATAAGTTTTTTAAAATAAATTACCTCCTGGCATGTTACCATGGCATTTCAGGCTCCCATGGCCCTCCACAGTTTGGCCAGGATATTTCTGAACAGTTTCCAGCCTCTATTAACCCCTCTATTGATTCCCCATGAATGAGAATTTAAAAGATCAGAATAAAAAATGCATTTCAGAGTTTATAGCAGCCACATCATCTACAGAGGGAAGACTGTCAATGAGGATAAGAAAGAAGGGACAATTTGACCACAACCCACCCACACTGTTGGGAGCATGGAGGTTGTTGCTCACTCAAAACTGAGAGGGGAGGAGGGAGGGAGGCAACCCATTTCAACTGGCTTAATCCAGTGAGAATGCTGCTGCAGTAGTCTACTTGGTCATGCCTAACATGCCCCTCTTTCAAAGCTGTGCAAACTATTCCAAGTTACCAAACAAAACTTCCTGCAAATAGCCAACAGAATTTGAATCTCATAATTCAACACAAAGTATTACATAGATAATAAGTGGACTGTGGTCATGATCTAGTTAATGAGTGCCTTTTTCCGGGCACCCCAAGAACATTGATACTAGAAAATGCTACACTAAGGAATATTACATTTACATGAACAAGTTTGGAGGCCAGGGTATAACTTTAACCATGACTCAAATTTTGAGTAAAGGAGAGTGAGATGAGGCAGAAGATTTGAATAAAACACATTGGGAAATGAGAATTCTAGCTGTTTGTGCCGTAGCCAGTTGCCTTAACTAGCTTCCTACAACCATTTTAGGAGTGTCCAATATGTGCATGACTGCGCATCACACCAAACCTGGAAGTGACCCCAAAACATCAACAAAAGAGGCAGAATGGGCCGGGGGTGTTTGCAGACTTCTCAAAGGTGCTTCACACACAACCCCTGAGAAAATTGGGAGTTGCATGTATATATATTAGAAGAGCCATGAGGCAGGAACAATCCTGAACCATCTGCTCTAGTCCTGGATTTATTTGTATGGGGGGCTTCCAGGGAGGGTCTGCACTTTGCTGCTGCTGCTCCAGCAGCATTGGAGAGCCACCCCATTGGTCTGGACCTGCAGTTTGGACATCAGGCATGGAGACTTAAGGATAGAGAGACAAAAGGATATTGTTGGCATCTGTTTGCCTCAGGAGACAATGGAAGAGTGCACATTGAAGGGTTACAGCACCGGCTGTAGCTGTAGAGACTGATATGGGAGAGACATGTTTTATTGCAGGTGTGGCAGATGAAGGTATCTGGTTTTCCTGCTACAGGTGCACCATGGTGTTTCTTCTCTTTGACCACACCAGAGTAGAGACCCAGTACCTAAAACCCACCTAGGTGGCGACCTCATGTTTCTGATGAAGCAGGTACTCGCCCATGAATACTTATGCCCATGAAAGTTTGTGCTACAATAAATCTGCTCTATCTTTATGGTGCCACAAATTTTGTTTTTTGCTGCAAGAGGTGAATACAACTCCCCACTAGAGCTTGTCAGCATATGAAAATGTCCTCCTGACCTGAGAAAAACATCTCAGTGTATGTTACTCTCACACACACACTTCATAGCAGCCCTTTGCTTCACAACCAACCTTGAAGCAATCATAGTCTCTCCAGCTCAGTTCTCCACCTTCCAGCAAACACAATGTGGTGAAGATTAACCTAAATGGCCTGGCATTCACAAATCACTTTTATTTAATATTTTCATGGGCTGCAAATACTCAAAAATTACAGGAGTCATAAAACACAAGCCACCACTTAAACCATGCACAAACCCAAACCCAGGCTCGGTTTAAGGTACATTAAAGATTTTATTAAAGCTATGGTTTTCCCAGTAGTGATGTATGGAAGTGAGAGCTGGACCATAAAGAAGGCTGATCGCCGAAGAATTGATGCTTTTGAATTATGGTGCTGGAGGAGACTCTTGAGAGTCCCGTGGACTGCAAGAAGATCAAACCGACCCATTCTGAAGGAAATCAGCCCTGGGTGCTCACTGGAAGGACAGATCCTGAAGCTGAGGCTCCAATACTTTGGCCAACTCACAAGAAGAGAAGACTCCCTGGAAAAGACCCTGATGTTGGGAAAGATGGAGGGCACAAGGAGAAGAGGACGACAGAGGACGAGATGGTTGGACAGTGTTATCGAAGCCACCAGCGTGAGTTTGACCAAACTGCAGAGGCAGTGGAAGACAGGAGTGCCTGGCGTGCTCTGGTCCATGGGGTCACCAAGAGTCAGAAATGACTAAATGACTAAACAACAACAACAAAGATTTTATAGTGCTTTAGAATGGAGCCCATTAAATCAAATTGTACTAGCTGTTGCACCTTCATACCAAAGTTTTTCAAATTCAGCATCTTGGCATCTAGCACACTAGACATTCTAAAGCCAGACTGCATGTGAATACTTACCTCCATGGTCACAAAAGTCTTGGATTTCATTTATTTAGGAAATATAATGTAGCAAAATCAAACCCCATCATTTTCATCCATGTTGTCAAAACATTTAAAGGGGGGGGGGGGGAGACAGGATAGAAATTCATTAAACACATGGATAAATAAATGGTGGCAACACATCCTCTCCTCTACCTGCAGCACCCATGGAAAACTAGGTAATCTGTTTGCTCTAAGAGCCTGACATTTTTAAATTCCACGGCGAGATTCCTCTATATATGCAAAGATATACTGCAAGTTACTGCAATATTTATAGCCTGCCTCCAAGTTCAAGGCAGCCTACAACATCATCCTACTTCTGATGTACTGTACAAGGAAACGTAACCTGGGCGTGAAGCAAATGAAAAAACAAGGAGGTTGACCAATGCTGTGCAGGCCAACGGCAGAGGTAGCCAACAGCTGGGGTGTTTGACGGACACTCCTCTTGTCAGCAGTTCAAGAAGGTTACGATGTAGCTAAAGGCAGCAACGATGCAAAGCGGAGACGTCAAATAAAATCAGCCTAATCCAGCAGAAGAATCCTATCGGATTTCCCTCTGCATTTTGAGGTCAGTGAGGCAAAGAAATGAAGAGTTGGAGGCTTCTCATCACCTAGCACAACACTGAAATGAGACGGCAGTAACAGATGATGTGATCCAGGGTCAAGGAGATATGGTAATCAAGGTCAGAGAGGCCAGTTGTCTTCAAAGCATGAACCAAGTTTAAGGTGTAAGGGAATACACACAAGAAGAGCCACTGGCACTGCTTCAGTGTTTCTGAATTGTTGAAAGACCTCCTCTGTATTCCTTCACCTACACAACACAAGCTAAGAGCACCCCAAGGTCATTCTTGGGTGGCCAACACACCTACTCCTCAACCTCCAGCTTCCACATCTCCGCCAAGGGCATCAGAAATTTGCCAGAGCCTCCGCATGAAATGACCCAACCCTGGCCTCCAGCCCCATCACAATGGCTTGGCACATCCAAGAGGCACAGTTACTGTTTTCTCAGCAGTTTAAGAGAAAAAAGAGTGCTGACCACAGCTCCAGGCAAGCTCTGGCTGCTCATTTTTCCTTCCTATTGAATCAATTAGCAATGTTAAATATTTAACACATTAGTCTTATTCCACTGCACAAAACATCTTCCAGCCAGGCTTGGGCAGTGTTAAGTGCAAGACAGGAAATGGACCAGAAGTGCAGCAAACATAGAGTGAACAGGGACAAAATGAGCACTTTGTTTAAGATGAATATATCAACAAACAGAAAGAAGAGCAAGTCACAGTTCGCTGGAAAAAAATGCCTGCTTAGTGTGTTCTCTCGCCACTCCTCCAAATCTTCTGAATCTTCAGAAAGGCTGTTCAATTAAAACGTAACAAACTTATACAATAGTGCACTTAAGGAACCCCACTGACACATTCCGTGTTTGTGTTTGTTTGTGTTTGTTTTTGTTTGTTTGCTTGCTTGCTTTTAATACCAAGTATCGCTGAAGCTGGAGGTGCTTCTGTATCTTCTCCCTCAAACATACACAAGCACACACACAAGCACACACAATCAACAACTGGGAACAAGGCTATTACAAGACAGGGTAGGAAATATAGCCCCCGACCTGACTTATTGGAGTGACTAGGGGCCATAATTTTACCGACCAGTATCTGCAATGGTTAACAAACTATAATTAACATTACATTGCCATTGCAAGCATCTTCTCTGCTGTAACATGGAAAACTTTGCCACCAAACGTAGCACAATATCAAGGGCAAGGGCATCCCAATTCAACACCACTGGTCAGTATAAGCACTGGTCCTGGCATTGCCTAGTCAAAGCTGCCCAGGAGTTGGAGCAAAATGATTCCTATATGGGCAAGTGCCATACTTATGAAATGCTAGAGACCTTAGCAGTACAATCCAATTTTGCTTGGGACACTTCTTCATTCAACATTCTAGGAGACAACAAGCATGATAAAATATATCCACTCGTGTCCAAAGTGGGCAATACTGCCCACATACAAGTAGTACCACTGATTGCAAATATGAAGGCAAGATGCTTGTTTTACCCTTTCTGTATGAAACACAAGAACTTGTGTTTGACTTTTATACTACTGAAGACAATCAGTGTTCAGCCAGAACATGCTTGTTTTTATATGCATATCAAATACAAGCATTTATCTATTTTTCATGTATTAAGGTATTTGTTTTTTTATAAAATTTGGTATATTTGGTTGTGCATTAGAGAAGTCTTACAAAGTATTAGGAGCCAACAACAAAATTAAATACACAACAATCCAAACATTTTTGACAACAGAGAAGATTTAGGAGCAGTGATTTTTAAAACATGTAGTGCAGCCAATTATCAGAGCAACTTCATACATTAAAAAAGAAAGCTGAAGTAGAAATATCTCCCAAATACGTCTAAAAAGTAAAAGAAGGGGCTCTCCAGATCACGGTGGGGATGGTATTTTTCCATAACAAATTAAATGTTTTATGGCTAGTATTAACATAGCATTAGAAACTATTTTATTTGCCTGGAAATGAGGTACAGTATATGGTTAAGATACAGACTGTGACCATTTTACATGAGGGTTCTGTTCTACCCAACTCACAGTTACTGAAATAAAACACAAACTAAAACACAGCTATCCGTCAAAATTCACACTTCTCCAAATTTTGTGATGCAGCTTTCTCCCACCAAAAAATGTGTAGAGCAATGCATTATATTACTGAAAGTTGCTTGCAAAACAATGCGTATTAGGAGAATGTGCACTGGAACGCAGATTAGCTTTTGTGAGGACTTTTTTTAAAAAACCTGGACACTGGCACAAAACTGCGGCAAACTGAACTTGAGATTGGAAAAAATGAGAAACTGAAATAGGCATATTTGTTCATCCCTAGATTCTTGATTTTGGAGGTAGAGATGAGATAGATGGTGCTTAAGGAAAGATACTACTTGCAGACTACCACCACCCTATCCTTGCAAATTAATAAGGCCAAGCCTGCAGTTCAATGACCTGAAATGTTCAAGAGCATTACCACAGCTATTATTCAAATCTCATGGTCACTATCTGAGGGCAGACCCTCCACAAAAAAACTCCCCTTTAAGCTACAAATTCTGGAGAATAGGAATTGGATTGATGGTAAGCAATGTGGCCTGTCATCATTTAACTAAGAGCAGAGAGACTCTAGCATTCGTTTTGAAGTTAGAAGGCTTTAGCATGAACTCTTGCTTGCCAAGTCAGGCACCAGCTCAGCATAACACCAATTTCTGACAGTAGGATGTTCATGTTTTGCAGACACTATTAACACAGTCTGATCTCACCTACCCTCCTATTATGAGAATGACAAGACAGCAGTGCTTCTCAAGCAGAGCTCACCTCCTCCATGAATAATCTCACTCTTCCAAAATGCATATTTGTAGCAATAGGCAGAATTCTTCCTCTCCCTGCACTACACTTACTAGGGCTTTCAAATGGTGTATCAAAAACGAATAGTTATGCTTTGTGCCTGTGGTGGCACTCCCAATTATGCAACCCAAGCAGACTTTGTTTAGCAGCATGAAACTTTGAAGGCTATGACCAAATATAGCAAATAGATCCAGGAAATGGGCATAAGAATGCTATGTTGAACCAGAGTCCCTTACAGTTACGTATTTACCTTGTATACAGTCACTCATTCTCATTACACAATTATCACCACCACCACCACCACCACCAGAACAATCTAATTACACTTACCCACCTTGCTGCCAATGTGATATACATGGTTCTCTCTTCCATGTTATTCTCACAACAACCCTGTGAGTTAGATTAGGCTGGGAGTCAGTGACTGGCCCAAGGTCACCCAGTGGGGATTTGAACCCTGGTCTCCCAGGTGCTAGTCCAGCATTAACTATTTCACCATTTCAGAGCCAGTAAATTTAGCCACTTTGCTATTTTTTCTCAAGGCTGATTCATTGTCTAGCACGTATGGCAACACTTCTTGTATAGTGGTACCTCTAGTTATGAACTTAATTCTTTCCGGAGGTCCATTCTTAACCTGAAACTGTTCTTAACTAGAGGCATGCTTTTGCTAATGGGACCTCTTGCTGCCGCTGCGTCGCTAGCACACGATTTCCATTCTCATCCTGGGCAAAGTTCCAAGGTGACTCTTCCAGGTTAGCGGAGTTTGTAACCTGAAGCGTTTGTAACCTGAGGTGTTTGTAACTAGAGGTACCAGCTAAGCAGTTACCAACCTGACCCATGACAACTGCTCTCATACCAACAAGTAGCATCCCAACACTACTGTCTATAACAAGCTTTGAAAGCATATTGCTTGGTGCCAAACACTTTTAAGTTATGGAGAGGATTTCAGTAAAAAGAGTTGCTGCACAAAGATGGATCCACAAAATGTACCACAGTGTGACTTGCAGTCTGGTTGAGGTCTTATCCTACAGTGTACTAGTCCAATTCTCAATTCCAGATCTTGATGTCATCAGTTCTGGAAACTACAGTTCACCTTATAATCTGCCAACACAATGCTTTGCTTTATAATTGGGCATGACCTCACAGAGCAACCTAGAAATGGAAAAGATCAGGGGTCTCCTCCTCTGAGTCACTGAATACCTACAGCAACCCGCACAAGTCTCTTAAAAGTCTGTAATAATTGGATTCACAGCTTCTCTATCCCTGGGCATCCTGTTTCACTCTGTTTTTACTATTACAGGTTTTCATAAGGTTCAGTTTACCGCTAATGATTTTGCACCTTAAAACCCATCTCATTCTGCCCTTCCATCAACTGTGGGGAAAAGGAGTGCTTCATTCCTTCTTAGCCTTACAGATATTTAATGCCCTCTCCCACACACCTACATCTTGCCGCAGATCTTTCCTAAGTAAGAAGACTCCAGTCTTCGGTCTCTTCACTTGACTTGTGCCCTCTGACCTTTGCTATCGTTTAACTTTCCTATAAACACTCTTCTAGCTTTTTTATTTGCTCCATCAAAACTGAACACTGAAATGATGGCTCTTTAATCCTGCACAGAGCTCTAAAAATTATTTCCTGAGCCTTTGGTGCAAGATCTATGCCAATTCAAAACAGAACAAAGTTTAGGCAATCCTTGCAGCAGAATCACTTTTGCTGACTTCATACCGGGACCCAGAATCTTCATTTACAGAAAGCAGCTCAATATGCCACAGACATGTTGCACAAAGGTACAGCTTCATTTCTAGCAAATACAAAGTGTTTTGTAAGATTTCCATATACACGCTTTGGGAATCTGTAATCCATTCAGGGCTCCTTCCTAAGAATACATACACTGGTAGTTAAGCACAGCATACCCACTGTTTATCTTGATGTTGGAAAGATCAGGCCACAGCCAACTCAACTGTCATGCAGCTAAGGTTACACCTTAGTATTATGGATAAGTTGGGGTCTTATCAAAAGGTTTATGTGAGCTTCTCCATCACTCCACACAATAAACTAAAGAGAAAATAGAAAACATTCCAACAAGTTGAGGAAAATCATCTGCAATGCTTAGCATACAATGTTTTTCCCTGGCATTTACATTAACTCCTGTTTTCTAATGCTTATACTTAATTTTTGATTACTGGAAAAGGATACACATCACCTTTGAGCAAGATATACTGTGGATATCAATGATCTGCATGTGTGCCAAGATATGTAGGGGAAAGAATCACAGTATTGCCACAATCTGGTATGTGAGAGCAAGTGTAGGCATAATGGCTGACATTTCCTGTTGACTCTGAATTAGAGCATCTTCTAATGAAGCTCACTTCAAAATCATTTTAAATCCATTTACTCATGTCAACATCAATGTACTCAGCATTAGCTACCAATTAGTAAACCGGAAAATATTCTTCAGATAATCTGAAATCGTGGTAAAATAGTCAACATGTCATTCGTTTACAACAAACTGCCCTATAAAACCAAATTACTGGAACCAGCTGTCACACACCAACACATCTAAGGGTACAGAGCTATTTAAGCCTTTTTCCCTCCAGAAAATGTTCCAATACCTGACGGTGGCTGAGTTGATTAATATTTTGAAGTGCAGACTGCTTTATCTGCTCTCACTCTATGCAACAAACCAGCCACCGCGTCTTTATTGATGTACGAGGTAATGAGGAGCAGTTGTAAGGATTTTTAAATCATTAGTTCAACCTAAGCACGATACAAGGGCCTAGCAAATTCTGCATATCAAGCTGTTCAAGCTTAAGGTTTGTATAAACGTCACAAGCAACACAGATTCTTATTAAGATTCCACAGGATTTAAAGTTTGCATTTTTAGAGAAGCCAATAAAATCTTCATCCTCGACTCCCAAATGCTTATCAAGACTACCTTTAAAACATGGTTGGTCTGTGTCAAGGTGGAGGAAACCATAAGAACATACAAATATATGCCTCTAAATTCTTACACTTTTCAAATATGTGAGGCTTGCAATGCTGGTGACCTTGGAAAGGCAGGTTTGGGAAGAGTGTGTGTGTGTGTGTGTGTGTGTGTGTGTGGACTTCTGCGTACTATGCAGAGTTATGAAATTCAGTGCCACAGGTTGCAGCGATAGACACAACCTTAGATAGGTTTCAAAAGGGGATTAAGACAAACTCAGATGTCAAGGAGATAAAGAACTACACAACTTTTAGAAGACATCTGAAGGCAGCCCTGTATTGGGTAGTTTTTAATGTCTGATGTATTATTCTGTTTTTATTTTATTCTGGGGAAACCCAGCCAGATGGGCTAGGGTATAAATAATAAAAATTAGTACAGTGGTACCTCTGGTTGCGGAAGGGATCCGCTTCTGTGCACGCATGCATGCACGGCGGTAGAGCGCTTCTGTGCATGCGCGCACAGCAAAAACCCGGAAATATACTTCCAGGTTTGCCATTTATGTAACCAGAGGGATACATAAGCGGAGGTACGACTGTAGTAGTAGTAGCAGTAGTAATATGTCTTATTGGTACATCCTGGCTCTGAGGTCTCATGATCTGATCAGACAACACTCTCCAAAAGCTACTTCATAAATTTAGAACAAAGGAATGGACCCAAATGAGACCCTAGCCCAAACGTCCCAAGAAAAGGTATGTCACCTCCTAAGGTAAGGAATGCCATACAAGCTATACACCTCCACCCTTCCGTCATAACAATGCCCTGACCACTGAAGCATGCGACACAAGGAGGAATGATCACGCCCAAGTTGCCTCCAGAGTTAAAGCAGCGTATGCTGTAATAAGTGTATTTAGGCTACTACTACTTACTTCGCCAGACTTTTATTGGGCTTTACAAATATAGGCCATCATAAAACTTCCATAAATAAAAAAATTAAATATATGCAAATAAACAGCCATGTAAAATATGTAATAACCAGGTTTTTCATTGGAATTTCTTCCTGTTAAATAGTGCCATTCGCCACTCTAAGAAATACTATTGACAAAAACTCAGCCCCCTTGCAGTTACTTCCGGGTTAATGTCAGACACATAGAATCTGATATTTTCATATTGCCGGGATGTTAGACTACTCAAAAGGGGGGACAGCACGCGTTTGTATAGCTGGTTGTACAATGGACAACAGAAAAGAATATGTTCTACAGTGTCAAAGAACACCCACAATGTCTATCATTTCTGGGAATATTTGACTATCTGTCCTTGACAAAAGCTGAGGGGAAAATGTGTGTATTTAGGCATGTAGTTCTTGCCTCTGCTTGGACCACTACAAAACCATCCCATGTCAAAAGCACAGTGCAATCTCTGAAACCAAGGAATCACAAGGTGTGGGGAAAATCCTAACGCTTCCTGATCAGAGTTTGGGTATAACACATACAGCACAATAACCACAACATTTCAGTTGATAGGTGGGGGGAATACAAGTTTACATATTTTTAAAAAATAATTCCCTGCAAATAGAAAACCAGCCTATAACCCAGCCTTTTATCTCTAGTTCTGTTTTCCTTTTGACAAAGAGCTCTTGATGTATAGTAGCATTTAAAATGCTGTTCCTCCCACCTGCAGTCTGAAGAGGCACATTCACAAACAATGCAATTCATTTTTTGGAACTGGTAAGGTTCATTCCTTGCATACTTATGGTTAAGCAGACTGTCCCAACATGCACCTATGGGTAGGGAGAGCATTCAAGAGAGAAATATTGGTTGAGCACTCAGCCCCTCCATGTCTCCATATATAATTCTCCTCTCCAGTTCTGTTCAATGCTTCTAAGTGCATCAACTACAAATATTATTATTTGTCCTCCCCACAAATCAATTTGAATAATCCCACTATTTAAATAAGGCAATATTTCAAGAGCAGTCTGCCACTTAAGACCCTTTCAGCATTTTTTCACTTTAATGCACTGGTTATAAATAAACTACATCAGAAGGCATTCCAGGGATTTATTTTTCCTTAAAAAAATGTTTTCTGATTATGAAAGACTGTTTTGAAGGTCTTTTCCCCCCAATGCATACATTTATCATTTTCAGTTCTCTACTAGTGGGAGCATGTTTAATTCTTTAGCAGATGCTGCCAAATTAAGCTTCAGCCAGAGAGTACTTCTGTATTTGCTTTATCAGATTTTAAACTCTAAAGCCTAACGCTAAAAAACTATATGAGAGTGTCACATTTCTCCATTTCCAAAATTATTTGGATACACATTAATCATGCAACAACACACTTCATAAACCGAAATAGTCAACAAATTGCAGTGCCTTCCTTTGATCACCCATGCATCAGGTATAAAAATAGTAGACTCATTCATATATAAAGAATTATAGAGTTGTAGAGTTTTGCTGGGCTTTGCAATGCCCGCATGTACCCTTTGCTTGAAAAAAAATAATAATCTTAAATTCTACAAGGAGGTAACCCAAGCTCCTGACTACATTATGCAACTCCATAATCACTGGTGTCTTGCTGTCACTCCTCAGCTTCTGAGATTACCAGGCATTGTTCACATACTTTCATGTATACTCTTTGTAACCAACAAAGGCTGGGTTTTTATTTTTTTGAAGATGAAAGTTGGCATTCTTAGGAAGCCAAATTATGTGCTCCATACAAATTTCTATGTTTGCACAGAACAACTTGCACAAAATGTCTGTTAGACAAAATGTCTGTGGTATATATCATTTTAATGATCATTTTGTACTGTTTTCATCGTGTTTTATACTTGTATGCACTTATGTTGCATGCACTGTTCCACACTTCCATGTTATACTGTATGTATTGGAGGCATATAATTGTTGTTGTTGTTGTTTAGTCGTGTCCGACTCTTCGTGACCCCATGGATCAGAGAACGCCAGGCACCTCTGTCCTCCACTGCCTTCCGCAGTTTGGTCAAAC
Organism: Podarcis gaigeae; assembly: GCF_964106915.1. Classification (NCBI taxonomy): domain Eukaryota; kingdom Metazoa; phylum Chordata; class Lepidosauria; order Squamata; family Lacertidae; genus Podarcis; species Podarcis gaigeae. The sequence goes on along the minus strand of NC_139692.1, from coordinate 17,965,445 downwards.
TCATGCTGGTAACCTCAAAAACACTATCCAACCATCTCATCCTCTGTCGCCCCCTTCTCCTTGTGCCCTTGTGCATATAATTAGTTTTTAAAAAATAGATAAAATATGCACTAATGAATCCTGTGAATGACATCCATTTGATACATAAGAAAATATCTCTCTCTCTCTCTCTCTCTCTCACACACACACACACACACACACACACACACACACCAGAATTTGTTTAGGTGGAATGCAAATGTAATACAGTGGTACCTCACGTTACATATGCTTCAGGTTACATACGCTTCAGGTTACAGACTCCGCTAACCCAGAAATAGTGCTTCAGGTTAAGACTTTGCTTCAGGATGAGAACAGAAATTGTGTTCCGGCGGCGCTGCAGCAGCAGCGGGAGGCCCCATTAGCTAAAGTGGTGCTTCAGGTTAAGAACAGTTTCAGGTTAAGTATGGACCTCCAGAATGAATTAAGTACTTAACCCGAGGTACCACGGTACATATATGCCTCATATCTCTTGAGGCCAGGATGCCTAAAGAACATCTCCTCACAGAAGAGAAGGCTATCAAAGGCTGCTAGCCATGATAGAGGCTAGGTTCTGTCTTCACAGTCAGTGGCAGTATGCTTCTGAACACCAGATGCTGAAAACCACAGCAAGGCAGAGTGTTCTTTGCTCAAGTCCTGCTTGCTGGCTTCCCATGGGCATCTGGGTGGACACTGTGAGAAGAGGATTCACTGTGCATGCTCTTATGAAAACCAGCTTAACACCTCTCGCTAGAGGTGGGGGTTGTGCAGAGTTGTTAAGGCAGCAGAGAGCATTGTTGGCTGCCCACTCTCCATTGTAGAGCAGATTTATGCCACAAGGTGCCATAGGAAGGCACTGGACATAGTAAAAGATCCATCACATCCTGGTCACTGTCTCTTCGAGCTCCTGCCGTCGGGACGGAGATACAGGACGATGAAGACAAGAACGAGCCGTCTTAAGAACAGCTTCTTCTCCAGAGCGATCTTGGCCCTGAATGGGAAGCCTGGACTTTGAAAGTCAGCTAATCTTCCTTGCTGTATTATACTGTATTGTTTTAACTAGTGTTTCTATAGTTGTTTTGATTTTGTTTGGAGTGCCCTACCTAGGTGGATGGAGCAGCCAAGTAATTTCGTTGTCCCCGAGAGGGGGCAATGACAATAAAGATATTATTATTATTATTATTATTATTATTATTATTATTATTATTATTAGATAGACAAGGAGAAGCTTAGCACATTCACCAAGATGATGCACTTCATAATTCCAAACATGTTCCCATTTTACAACAAAGTTTTTCAAACTACCGGCACTTCCCTATAACATTAACATCCTTTGTCCAGACTCTGGTCTAATTTTCTGCAGAGCCCCATCTCTAGATGTCCCTCACTGCTCGTGCCTAACAGCGTATTTAAAACTTTGTTTTATAATCAGGCTTTTGAGCCCTCCTAAATATTTTGGCAGCTTTGCATTATCTGTTTTTGTTTTATATTTATTATTATTATTATTAACTGTTTTTATTATATGCCACGCTTGTCTCCTTAAGGAGAGAGTGGGATACAAATGCTTTTATTATTCCCTTTCATTCTTCTTCAAAATGCTTATGAAACAGAAGCCAAGAAGCAAAAAGCAGGTCAAACCACTCAAGAATGTGGTATCATGACTTCTGTTGTCCTCAAATCCATCTGTTTGCTGAATTCTCCCACTGAGCCACAGAGTGTCTCCAAGCATCTGTCCTTGGTGGCACATTAAGCAGACAACCAGGAAAATACCTCATTGCAATTCCCCTTATAAAAATAACAATCATGCAACCAAGACAAAAAGTTATACGCATCTGCTTTAGAGAGCAGTGGACCATCAATATTGGGTACTTTTAATTCCAATGAGAGAAGAAATAGAATTTAAGTCTGTGGAAGAAAAAAAACACCAAGACACTTTGAAAATAGATATTCATTACCTTTTTCGTAACAGCACTGAATTCATTCCTTTAAGCATAGTAGATACACTTCTTGCTTCAGATCACACATCTGTTGACTATGCAATCACATTTCAGTAGGTCAAGGTTGGTTAAGAGAACTTGATCTGGTGCCGCAACACTGAATTTTTACCCATGTGCAGTGCATTTGATAGGACCCCTCTAAATGGAATACAAGATGAGGTGTCATGCTTGAGCTGCCCAGCCTTCCTCAGGTAGCTGCATCACAGTTCTATGGTCTACCAATGTAGGCAGAAGAAGTTCAATAGCATGCCCTTCTGGAAGTGTATACCAAGCGAAGTATCAGGGAAGATGGGAGTTGTAGTCCAGCAACTACTAGAGAGCCACAGGCTCATCCCACTCTGTGGGCAGACTACAACTACTAAGTTTCTTTGGTACGGCTCTTAAACGGATAGCTACACATTTCCACCAGCACAACTCCCCTTGCTTCATCATCTGCTCTACTGCCAGTAATATACGTAGCAGCTTAGACCTGAAAACCAGCATTTTTTAATGGAAAAACACTTGAGCCAGCCACTGCCCATATTCCCTTCAAGACCTTGTTTTTGGCAAGCAAAAAGTAAGCAAGGTTTGAGGGAAGGCTTAAATGGCCTTACAAAGTAAAGAAGGGGACAAACATTCACTTCTCCCCTGTCAAAGATATTCCGCTGGGAACCTTAGAAAAAAGCTTAATTCCATTCACCTCCTTGCCCACTTTGAAAGTAGCATTCATTTGCTGTTTTCTTTGGGCTGGAATTAAAATCCTACTAATTAAACAAGCCACAAGATCTAAATCCTGATAGGACAGACCAATCTAATTAAAAGCTATTCAAAAAGATGGTATTTTACATATCCGGAAGAAACCTAACCTTTCAAATTGGATTGCACTGAAGTAATGTGATCTATTAACATCTCAAATTATAGTATGCAAATTTTGATAATTCAATGGTATTTATAAGATTCAAATCGAGTAGCTCACCAGTACTGTACACACACTAAAATGGCAAATTTCAAGAGACTAAGGAAATTTGTTCATAAGCCACGCAGTCCCATGAAATGCCATATCTATCATCAACTTTTTAATTACCAATTGATCAGCATGTAGACGGTGTAATAGCTTTCAGCTTTTAATTACAGAACTATCAAAATCCCAACCAAAAAAGGGATCTCCAGAGATGAAACTGTAATGCTTGATTATTCATCACTGCATAATGAATGATTTGTTTTTAAATAAGATGTCAAGTTCCTTATGTAATCCATCTGGATGTGTTACTTCACAGGGCCCAATTTACCGATACGTCTTGAGTATCAAGACTCCTTTTTTTCTTTTCTCCAGTTGTGACTGAAAGTTTTGGAGAAAATTTAGACATCATTCCAAGACAGTGAAATCATTATAAGCCAAACAAACTACAGCCCTTTGTTATGAATTCAAAAAGAGCATATCAATGTTTCCAGAAATGATCAGTCTGCGTATTATCAATATCCACATTTTGGAAGGCTTTGTCATATATTTGTGATCCCCACTTGAATAACCCCCTAGAATGGTACTGGGTTTCATGGAGTTAATCTAAAGAATATGGTTGTAAAGCATGTGTTGTAGAAGGGTTGGTGGAGTTAAAAAGCTGACAGAAGTATCAAGAGCATTTGGAAGTGGAAAGTAAGGACCCTGGGTTTTGACCAGATCTGAACTGACTAAATTAATGGGTGGCTAAATAAAGCTATTATTTAAGCTATGGGACGCAGGTGGCGCTGTGGGTTAAAGCCTCAGCGCCTAGGACTTGCCGATCGAAAGGTCGGTGGTTCGAATCCCTGTGGCGGGGTGCGCTCCCGCTGCTCGGTCCCAGCGCCTGCCAACCTAGCAGTTCGAAAGCACCTCCGGGTGCAAGTAGATAAATAGGGACCGCTTACCAGCGGGAAGGTAAACGGTGTTTCCGTGTGCAGCTCTGGCTCGCCAGAGCAGCGATGTCACGCTGGCCACGTGACCCGGAAGTGTCTCCGGACAGCGCTGGCCCCTGGCCTCTTAAGTGAGATGGGCGCACAACCCCAGAGTCTGTCAAGACTGGCCCGTACGGGCAGGGGTACCTTTACCTTTACCTTTTAAATAAAGCTATAGTGCAGCTAGCAATTGACTATAAGATTACCATTCCCAATTTCTACAGAGTAACAAATTTAAATATTGCAAGCTTTGAAGATGCTTCACGAAGTTTTGTTCCCAGTATGCATAATACAAATTTGTCAACATTTATGCTCCCTGAAGTCTGCTACTTGGTCTAGAGGGTAAGTAACATGGGTCAAACTGAGCAGTGTCATGTTCCATGGAACTGTCATAAGAACATAAGAGGAACCATGCTAAATCAAACCAACCAGGTGCCTATTTGAAGCGTACCAGCAGGACATTAGCACAACAGCAAGTCTCGAGCAACTAGCATTCAGAGACATACTGCACCTGATTCTGGAGATATCAGTTTCACCAACTATAAGCTCAGGGTCAGCTCCACTGCTATGCAGAGTGAAGTGGCTGCCTCAGGTGGAAGATTCTGGGGAAGGGAGAGTGGTACTGATGTGTATATGCCAAGGACATATTACCTGCCCACCAAACTAGTCTATTGTCCTCAGATGGGGTGGACAACGCTGTCCTGTTGCCTGTGTTTAAAAAAAGATTCAAAAGCCAGCCTGGCTGGTTTCTGCAAATGGAAGTAGGAGGCGACACCATCTTAGCCTCAGGCAGCCAAATGCCTTGGGCTGGCCTTGCGCAAGCACTTACAACATCCAGCTACAAGCTCTCCACATTAAGCACCATATTGTATATATTTCCAAAATGCATATCCTGTCCTTCAGCAGCCAATGAATCTGTTTCCATTGCATGCTAATATAAACAATGGAGCACATGAATGCAGGTGGGATGGAGTGGAGATAACAAACTGCTAAGCCTATAGCATGAACAGCACAAGGATATGAGATGGAAAAGATTCCTCAATATACTTAAAATCAGTGTGTGGGAAGGCACAAAGACATTGATGCAAGCAGTTCTTGAAAAGTGCACTGACCTGCGAGATCAAACATACGGAAAGGTCTACTTTTATCACTATGCTAAACTGAGCAAACAGCAATTTATGCATTGTACCTTAAAGCTTGCCTTCCACAAACACATTTTCCCTCTGAAAAATAGGAGCAAGTCACTTCCCCAGCTCTTTCTAAATCCCACGTTGTAATTCAAGTAAATTTAAAGTGCACATATTTGAAAAGTGATGGGTGTCACTAATACGCCATTTTCAGATTTGATTAAGCTGGCAAAAAGACAGAACTGGGTGGATTCATTCAGATGGCCTCGGTCAAGGTCCCCTCCTCAGCCTCAAGTTCCCATTTGCAAAACAGGAGAAGTGGATGATCTTGTCATGCAAGAACAGCTACTGAAGAGTTGTTTGCCACACCTTTGTCCTCAGGATATAGTTTTCCATAAGCCAAAGTGAAAAGGAAGTGCCACATTGTTCATCAGCCACTGCTGTGGTGTTATTTAATGAATATAGAGAGATTTTGAAGAAGCATGGGTGCTGGGCTGGCTTGCAAGTCTAGGTAGGCCTCAATAACTACTCCCTGAAGATAAAAGGGCCAATGCTTCTTGCCTTCAGGTTCAATTTAAATACTTTTGTATTAGCAACCAACCCCTTTTAAAGCTGCCATTTGAAGGTGACGACAAATAACTTCACTATAGGAAATCCTTTAAGTACAGAACAAGATCAATTAACAGATATACAAATAAAGGAGTGTCTTATGGCACAGGTGATTACAATGAGTAAACATAGACTAGAAAGTGAATTTTAGCAGTAGCAGCCCCCCAGTGTTTTTTTTTTCATCATAGCTGTAAACATTTTTATCCACCTGTTAGTTCTTTTTGTCAGTTAATACAGGTAATCTACAAAATAAAGCTTTGAAAATCAGTTGGTGCAGGATGACATCAATGGTCACTCTAGTTTGAGGAGTCCACAGTACAGAATACAGGTGCTGCTACAACTCCTTACTGATAAAACTGCTGAGTGCGCCAAAGACACTGCCCTTTCATTTGGAATTAGAGTGCCTAAGAGGAAAAGTAGCACCATTTCTAAAATCCCAAACCATTTTCTTAACATCTCAGTTTCACCCTTGATATGCCTCTGCAAGGGCAGTGCAAAGATGGACTTAATTTGACACCTGAAACACAACGGTGTAAAAAACACTTTCACATGTATCCTTCCTTCAGCCAATCTCCCTCAATAAATTCCACCCCATCAGAACACTTCTTTCTTATTTGTATTCTGGTTTTACGCTGCATTGCAAAGTTAAGAAATAACATTCATTTTATCCTTTTAAGACTGGGATGACAGGAAGCCTTCAGAAGTCTGCTTAAATTGTGGTTTAACTTCCCGCCCCCCAACCTCTCCATCTATTTTAGCTCCAGCACTTTTTTTCCCTTGCATATAGTAATACAACCTCAAATAACCACAAAAACATTATATCAACTCCACATAGGAGGAACTGAACAAGTTCCATCCATGTCAAATACAAACCATCGATCAGATATACCTGCAAGCCTTTCCCTGTAACCAGTGTTGGGTATATGACAAGCTGCCTGTACTTTTAGGGAAGTTCTTGCACCAGAAGTGTATAAAACTCTGCATGTTTGGATAGGGTCTTGGTCAGATTCTGGTTTTGGCATGAACCACAAGAATCCTGACCTTTAGCACTAAAATAAAACTGTATTATTGCATCCTCCTTATGTGTCTGGCTCCCTTCCTCTGGGGGTTGAGACCTCCATCCAAGGGAAGAACTGTCAGGGCAATATTTTTGCAACACCAGCTTAAAGCAAAAGGTTGTGTACCTAGTAAGCAAGGGGAAGAAAACTTGTTTAACTGCCCCCACTACAAGGCTGTTAGTAGCACACACATTTCTCATTACATTAACAGGTTTAAACTTAATAAGATTCCATTTACACAAGAAGGAACACGAATGGGAGATTCATTATGCATTTGTGCATTCAGAACTCTCCTGGGGTGATTTAAAAGCTGCATCATTGGTTCAGCAATAAGTCCTCCATTTTATTATGCTCAAACCATATTTCTCTGCAACAGTAAATGAGTTGCCGGCAAGAATTTGTCAGCTCTGTCCCCAGCAATGAAGCCGCTTTCAATTATCAACACTGTCTCATTGCACAAAGTCAAAAGGATTCATCTTTCTATGGTCCAGCATCACCTCTATGTGGCAGCTGTACAAAGGACTTTAAGAACGTAAGAGCTGTGCTTGTTTAGGATGTGATACATTGCTTTGCTTCTGTCACAAAAGAAACAAATTTATTTTAAAAAATAAAGGTAAAAAAAGAATAGCCCTGCAGGATCAGGCCAAAGGCTGATCAAGTCCTGTATTCTGTTCTCAGTGACAACCAGATGCCTCCATGTAGCCCACAAGCAGACCTGATGGGGTTGTCTCCATATACATCAGGCAAGTCCAGGCTTGCTTGTCAAGTCTAACCTGTTTGGTGCTATACTCAGGTCCATCCTGTTCTACTGCAATGAAGCAGCCACTTGTGAAATAACTGTAAACTATTTTAACAGTTTTAGCAGTCCTGAATGTCCAGTACAGCTTTGAAACAGATTCAAACTAAATCATCAACTAATCTCAGAAAATGAATGTGTTTCAGGGCCTTCCCATCAGATCCTGTGCAAACCTCCTAATAGTATTAACAACTGCAGGAAGGAGGAATTTAGAAGAGACTGCTTCTCCTACCAATCCAATACTATTAAGGAAAAGAAGTCATATCTTTCAGTTCTCCCTTTTCTACAGTCCACTGCAAGCACAGAAGCCTCACATCCAATTCCAAGTCTCCTCCTGGAGACACAAGAATCCAAAATCTGCACAATACACACTAGATGCATTAAAAAAAACCCCACTGGTAAAAATTGCACACATACATCCATTGTTAAGATGTCAGATTAAAAACATACTCCAAAATATAATGCCCCAAAGCATCTTTTATATCCAACCATGTCATCCTATCCAATATTTATCTACAACTCTTCCCACCCATTGTCAGCATTATTCTATCACTTGCTCTTGACAATCTGCAAAATATGCCATCTGGCAGCTACAGGGTTTAAAGAATGCTACATTAAATTTGTACATTCTGTTTTAAAAGATTATGTGAAGCAATTCAAGATATTTAAGAACTTTAAATCAACCTAAAGTGATTACTATGGACAGAGCTCATGGGGCCCAGCTTAGGTGTCGCATTAACCTGGCAGTCAAAACTACTTAAAATGAGTGATGTTTCTTCCACATTTTGTTCTCTTCAAGAGCCAAGAAGAAAAAAAAAGGGGGGGGGAGGTGAATGGTGAACGGAATGGGCCTGAATGAGCCAATTCAGCAGCCAGGGAGCCAATCAAAACTTTAGCTACCACTTAGTTCAGGACAGTAATTTTTAAAAAATCATTTATGTGGACAGTTTCCAGAGGGATAGCCGTGTTAGGCTGTTGCAGCAAAAACAAAGCTTTTGAAGTTATTATGCCACAAGCTTCAGGGACCGGAGGTGCCACAAGACTCTCTTGCTTTATCTGAACACGCAGGTGGCGCTGTGGGTTAAAGCCTCAGCGCCTAGGACTTGCCGATCGAAAGGTCGGCGGTTCGAATCCCTGCGGCGGGGTGCGCTCCCGCTGCTCGGTCCCAGCGCCTGCCAACCTAGCAGTTCGAAAGCACCTCCGGGTGCAAGTAGATAAATAGGGACCGCTTACCGGCGGGAAGGTAAACGGCGTTTCCGTGTGCGGCTCTGGCTCGCCAGGGCAGCGATGTCACGCTGGCCACGTGACCCGGAAGTGTCTCCGGACAGCGCTGGCCCCTGGCCTCTTAAGTGAGATGGGCGCACAACCCCAGAGTCTGTCAAGACTGGCCCGTACGGGCAGGGGTACCTTTACCTTTTTAAGGAAACTACTAGTGCAAACTTAGGTTGAAATATTTCCAATAGTGGCAGTGGAGGAACCCATGTGGTGACATATGGGGAAAGAGGCGGGGAGGGGCAAGAGAGAGAATACATTGTTATACAGTGGTACCTCGGGTTACATACGCTTCAGGTTACATACGCTTCAGGTTACAGACTCCACTAACCCAGAAATAGTGCTTCAGGTTAAGAACTTTGCTTCAGGATGATAACAGAAATCGTGCTCCGGCAGCACGGCAGCAGCGGGAGGCCCCATTAGCTAAAGTGGTGCTTCAGGTTAAGAACAGTTTCAGGTTAAGAACGGACCTTCAGAATGAATTAAGTACTTAACCCGAGATACCACTGTACTGTATTCCTATATTTTTGCAGCAGCTAGTCAACCTAGCCTAGGGTGGGAAAATGGGATCTGCAAGCGAGTTGTGGAATACCTTGGCAAATACAAAATGCAAAGGAGGGAACAGGCACCAGTGACAGAATGCTTCCTTGAAAAGTAAGAGGCCACTGTGAAGCTTCCTGCTTCACTTCCTTAGAGTCCCCAGTGCCTTCAGAGTTCCAGCACGTCTGTTATGCACAGAACCATCTGCAGAGCCCGCCCACCCCGCTTTTCAGGCTTCATGTTCTTCTCATCAGCTGGCACGCTCTTATGTTTGTTTGTTTATATTCCTGATTCCTAGAGTATGTTGCCTCCAGACCTTACGATCACCTTTCGTTTCTTATCTGTTTCCTACCTTAATTCATCACAGGTGACGCCCTTTCCCCTTATTTCTGCTTCAATCAGTATCTTGCTCCAATCACTATTTACCTTCGCTTGTGTTTTGTCTGTTTACTACCTGGCTCTCTGCTCATTGCTCCTCCTCCGTTTCAAGCTCACTCACATTTTCACGCTCCCTTCCTGTACTCCTATCCAGTCCATCCAGTCTATCTTCTTCGCTTTTTCTTTCATGCAGGCCACTCTCTTTCACCCTCCTTCTCTCACTGATTTCACACACGCTCTGCTCCTATTGTTCCCATTTCCTTTCCTGCATATTAGGTCGGCTGCTCCTGTTTCCCTTTCTCAGTGGCTGGAACCCTGTACCTGAGGTGTCTCAAAGTCCCACCTTTATCCTCCATCAGGCTGGATGGCATTGCTCTCTCCTTACAATGTCACTACCAGTCTGACTGGTTCACCTTCCCATTGAACAGCCAACACCTTTGTGCACTGTAGAGGAAACCTCCCTTGCTCCTCCCTCACAACTAAATCAATTTCCAGCTGAAGATCTCAAGCAGCAGAGCTGGGATAGGTAGGGCCTTTGTATGAGACAAAATGCCGTTTGCCTGGCTCACTGCAGGGCACTTTCTAACTAGCATCCCCAATTAAGGCAGATTGGGAAGATCTCTGCCTGAGGCCCTATAAAGATGGGCTTGATATATGCTGCCAATTAGGACAGGCAACACTGGGTTAGATGGCCCACCAGCAAGACACTGCTTGATGACAGTCCTGTTACCCTTAACCTTCACACCTTACTGCTGTCTGCTTTATGGCAATATGCCAACCAGGCTCGAAAAGCAAACTTCCCTAAAGTCTCCTGGTTCCTCTCCCATCCCAAATGTTCCAGAACTGTTACAAGCCGCTAATTGCTTATTGCAGCTGAAGGTGGAGAGTTTTTTTGGTGGAAGCTATAGAGTTAAAATCAATGCTGCCTTTCTTTCCCAGCAGGTGGTCATATTAGCAGTGAGCTGAATTTTCACTACTAAACTACAATCAAAACTCCCCCACCCATCAATTTAATTCTAGGCTCCCCCACTGACTAATATGTACTAAGGATCCATACACCATTTTCCTGGGCTCTGCACAGCATGCTTTAAAACTAGGGTGGCACAAATAAAAATTAATCTGCCTACAGAATTGAAGTTGCTGCTAAAGTGACCTAGATTTTCTGGCTCCATTAAGAGGGTTTCCTACAACAGGGAGCTCTAAGCTGGTCTCTTGGTGTCCTCCCCACCCCACTTAAGCATGCAGGCCGACTCCACAAGCAGTTCTAACCTAACTGTTTCCCAAGCAAGCTGGCAGCCTGACAAGCTGACATTCAACCAAACATTAACAGCTCTGATGTTTGTGGATAAGCTTTCTACTTAACTTTGTAACCCCCAAGAATCCTAATTAGACAGTTCTCAAAAATGTGATAATTATACAGGATGACACTGGTGCAGTATATCAATATTAAACGGCACTACAAATTTATTTTGAAGACTTTCCTTTCTCCCCGCCACACCACACCCCAGGTCTTTTCTCTTTTAATTAAGATCAGGGGGAAAAACATGGGCATAAACACTGAACATTTCAAAGATGTGCTGACATATCAAAAAAAGGAAGACTGCCTGCATTTCGCTCAGAAACAGCTTGTACTGTATTACTTTACTTCCACCTCAGAAACTAAAAGAATACACCATTCTGAATGGGGGGGGGGGGGGGAGCTATGAACTTGGAAAAAAAAGATTTTGAAGATAGAAAGCCCACTTGCCATAACCAAAGTTATGTGATGAAGGTAAAAAATGCATGCATTTGCTTATTTTGCAAACGATTTTGAATACACTATAATTTTTATGGATTTATTTTCTTCCTTTAGTTGAGAATTATGTTTCATAGTATGGGGAAGAACAGCTGGGATTCAAACTAGGAGAACAGAAAGCCAACTAGAGAGATTAAAACATACCAAGTAACAATAGTAATAAAACTTCCAGAAACCCCAACCATATCCCTGGGGCCCGAGATTGCAGTCTTCTGCAGGTTATGCCTACACTCACTCACAATGCTAAGGACTCACAACAGTGCTTGCCTTCCGCCAGGAGTAACTCAGAGTAGGGAATGTTGCTGTTGCCTAAAGAGATCCACACTACCACCTTTCCTGCTCCAGTTTTTCTGCATTGGACATGAGGAAACCAAAAGTTCATAGACTAGCCCTCATCAGAAACTGCCCCCAAATATCCATGGCAGTTTCTGTATTCCATAGGGCAACTATTGCTATATAGTTTTTCTGTTGAAGATTTGCAGTCCATCTCTGCCCACATCCACAGTAGCAATGACATACAGTGGACGCTCGGGTTGCTAATGTGATCCGTGCGGGAGGCACGTTCGCAACCCGCACGACTGCACATGCCTGAATCGCGATTCGGCACTTCTGCGCATGCGCAAAGTGCGATTTAGCGCTTCTCCACATGCGCAAGCGCCGAAACCTGGAAGTAACTGTTCCGGTACTTCCAGGTTCGACGTGGTGCGCAACCCGAAGTGTCTGTAACCCAAGGAATGACTGTACTTAACAGATATGACCTCCAACACACTCCAATCAAGGTATTTCCTAGTTTATGACAAGCTGGTTTTTCCTGAAAACATAGGACAAGCTAACCAAACAGCAAACCTTCAGAGTGATACAGTTTCAGATTCAGATGACCCTCGCTGCATTTGCACCACATTTAAAGGAGTGCAGTCATCTTGACCAAGGGGTCATCATGGTCAACAGCATTATGGAACTATCCTGCACAGCTTCTGTATTAATGGGAAGAACTGAACATGGGAGCAGAGTTCTAAACAGGGGGTTTTTACACCCTGCCTGGAGAATTCATGGACTAAACCTGGTGGCTTTCTTCAAGAAAAGGATGTGATCTTCCACAGAGCAATGATTCATCCCTCAATATGAACAGCAGAGCTGCCTACAGATCTTAGTGAAAGAGAAAAGTATAGGTTCTCTTAAATAGGAGGCAGAATTGGCCAACTAGTCTCTTTCAACACAGTTCAATGGGAAAAGCCATTTATCTCACTCATTAACACAGTGCTTTCCAACCAACTAGATTCATCAAGCTTGTTGTCAATTTTTCAGCAGTGCACTTTGCAAATAAATGCTTGCTGGAAGCAACGCCGCCAGACAAGTGTTTAATGCAGCTCACATGACATGACAGTGGCCCCAGCCTGTCTGCAATGTCTACCAAGAAACAGCACCTGACATCACTTTGCACTTCAGGAAAACTACAAAAATATTTGTGGTTCCTCTGAAAATCTGGACCAGGTGAGCTCACTTAATCTGTTCCTAATGCTTACGCAAATACAGTCACGGAGCCAAAGACATTATAGCTATACAACTGCAAGGGAAACATTGACAAGACACTTGGATGATAGGGAGCAATGCTAAGAATAAAACTAGGCTGACAGTCTGCATGCCTCCAGCAGACATTAAGAGAAGGTCAAATGAATAGAAGACATTTAAGAAAGAAGAAACTACAATTCCTTGCAAAACACAGACACAAATGAAGAGTTGTTTATTAGCAATTTCTGCCTCAGTCCTACCTAATGGGTAGTTCCAATTATGTCTCCTAATTAATGTATAAGATTTAGATCCAAGAAATTCAAATTTGCAAATACTTGGGGCTCTGCCATATTAGGCAGCTTTGGGGAATCAAGACCTCTCAGATTTCATCTATAAACTAAAATTAAATAACCTACATCCAGTAGTGTAGCTAGGGGCAGGGGCAGGGGTAGGGGCAGGGGTGGGCTGAAACGGGTGAGGGGCTGTAGGGCACCACAGGGGACTGTAGGATGGCACGGGCCGCTGAATGTGGGCAGTTGGCAGCTACGCAATTTGGGGCATAGCAGCTTGACACAAAAACAGAATTCCTTTGCCAGCAATGGCTTCTCCATTCATTCCAGTGGAGCAAGACCCACATCCTCAATTCCTTTGCACCATCAGATCTGATTTCTCCACTGGAATAGTAAGGACAGTCCCTGTGAGCATGCACTGATCCCTAAATTACCCTTACATGTCCTTAGAACCAATATGATATTTAAGATGAAGTCCAGCAATTGCTGTGAAATAGTTAAAGCATTACATTATGACATTGTGGTGAAGGAGATGGGGAGGGAAGAGAAGAGGAGAGAGTTAGTTTAGGAATACATGATGCTCAAGGCCAAAACAGATCCATTTCACCACGCCTCACAATATAGATGCAAGAAGCTGAGAAATGCTACAGCCAAAGCCATGACCTAAGAACTCATCCACAGGCTTACAAATATTGCTCTGTATATTTGAACCTCACTTTGTTGGGAGCGGGGAAGTTGATGTTGTAATATCCATTGGCTATAAACAATAAGAAATATGTCCAACTTGTTACTAAACAGAAGCATCCAAGCCGATAACATCACCTATACAGAATGTGACACAACACGGCTTATGCAGTAAACAAAAGAGAACCTTGTCAGTGGTTGGAGTGGGTTGGAGGCTGACTGATATATTATAGCAACTAAAGGCGTCCAGCACAACATCCATCCCTGCAAAAATCACAATATGTTCCTTGAATAAGTTTTAAAAATATATAATTCTAAGAGTTTTAGCTAGTAATTTATTCACCTTAGAGACATATACAAAATTCACAGGAGGCTGCTTGAGGACAATTTGCTTTCCACACAAATTTTTAGCAAAAAAAGCCCTGCAACATTTAACAGCGACTAACTTCAGAGATTAATAGTGCAAATATTTTAAAGCGCTCTCACGCAGCAAGAGGGGGCTGCATTGCAAGCTCATTTACAAGACAGAAATGCAACAACAAGCACTTTCTCATGCTTAATCCGATAACTCTGGTGTATCTTTTGAGGCTGTCGACTCTAGCTCATATTTCTATTTTTGAACAGGGAGAAGCAGCCACTTCCAAGTTTTATTGGTTGTGAATTTCTTCCAGGCTTCTCCATATATGGGATAATGTTAGAGGCCACCAACTGAAGGAGGCCACATCTTTATTATTACTGTTATTATTATTTAATCCCACGTAAGCATCTCATCTCTTTTGATAAGTACTGTATATTGAAGTAAGCTGTTCCCAGTGCAGAGTCAGCCATTACAGCCTGTGGAGTTTTGGTCATTGGTGGCTTAAAGCACACTCGGTTTAAGTGCCCTGCTTCTTCCACATTCTTGAGTGAAATTCCTTCAACCTCTGCCTGCCTACAAGCCTTGAGCATTAAAGTTCTGATGCAACACATCGCCAGCAGTGTATTTAAGCACTACTCTGGTTGCCATAGGTGAATGGAAATTGCATGCAGGAGAGGGAGAGGACTGTTAGAGGAGATATGGACTGCCCCTGCTCTGTACACAGGATAGAAGCCAAGTAGGCTATATAGGAGCTCCCTCCTTCACATCCAGCATAGCATAGCATAGCAAAAGAGCTCTCTGTCCCTCCACTTCCAGGCCCCAGTAGGCTAGGGATGTTTTTTCAGCAGGCTAGTAACTTTTGGGGTTTATTTACAAAGCTGCCAATCACCCTCCCAAAGAAATACATGGTTGCATATCCAAGCAAAGTCAGACAACTGAGAGAGAAACATGCAGAACAAAGCCATGAACCAGAGGGAATTGTAGACAGACAGAAAGCCCAGGGAGCCCTGTGTATGATTTTTCAATAAAAGGCAAAAGACGGCAAGCAAAGGCAGCAGACTCCAACACCCATGATGGCAAAGAATATAATTAACACAAGGCTCCGTTCCACAAATTTTTCCAACACTGTTAAATATAGCTTTACAGAGGCCCCTAGCCAAGATGGTATTAAACATCACTTGGAAGCAACACCCCTCCCAGCTGTTTAGCTCTCACATGCCACAGGTAGACTGTACCTTAGATCTGAATTCAGGAAGTGTGCAGTTAAGCAGCAGTGAAGAAAAATTACTGACTGACCAAAACAAATTAAGGACGCTTCTCTTTCAATTCTAGCCCTGGAACACAACTATTACTGCATGTTAATCAGATTCCATCACTTTTAAGGAACAGGCATGGTTAGTAGGTCTTAAACCAGTGGTGTCCAAACTTTTTTCGAAGAGGGCCAGATTTGATGAAATGAAGGGCCGTGGGGGCCGACCAAAGGGCCAACAAAAGTTGTTGAGCATTTTTTATGACTGAAGTTGTTGAGCTTTATTTAGGGTTGAAGTTGTTGAGCATTTTACCCCAGGAAATAAAATGCCACAGGGGCCGGATTAAACCAAAATGGGTCTGTCTTAAGCCATGGTTGGGTAACCTGTAGCCCACCAGATGTTTCAGGACTACAGCTTCCATCATCCATGACCAATCGGCATGATGTTTGAGAATGATGGAAGCTAAGAGTCCAAAACTCCTCAACCCATCTTAAACATTAGACACTGGAACTTTTCATTATATCATCCAAACATACTAAGGTGCCAAAAAGTATGGTGTTAATGAAGCCTCCTAATCATACCATCTTTAAACACAATTACTCCTGAATGTTCACATTTCTACTCATTCCCTATGAATGCAAGACCTTAATTATTGGCAGCCAGCACATGCTTTGAGAATGAGTGTTTTTTTTAAGTCCATATCCCAAAGAAATCAAATTCTTCACCACTAAGTACACTCTTGAAAACCAGATCAGTGTAGTATTTTAGGAACATACACACGGATCTAAAATAAGGAACAACCCTTGTCACATTATGCTAACATATACAGTTTTGCCTTGGAGGAATGTGTATGATGCTTCACCCAACCACTACTAAGGAGAACAAAGGGTATCCTTGACTTAAGCACAAATTAGTCATCCTGTCTGTCTGCAATTAAAACACTGATATACTGTGGGGAAATTAGCTGTGTGGACCAGACTTCCCTAAGCTGGTGCCCTATGCATGTTGTTGGACTACAAACTCCATCATTCCTGGCCATTGACCAGTTGAGGAAAGCTGGTATAGATTAAAAATTGACAATATGCAATGTCATCACACACAAACCTGGTCACATTTTATCTCTGCAGGTGTACCAGTGGTTCCCAAACTTTCAATACCCCAAGGCACACTTTTTCAGAATTCACTCACAAGCTTTAAAAAACAAGTATTTTCAAGCATAAATAAGAACCACCCACGGCTTTGAAGGTGTGCACCTCATGGCTTTCTGCAAAATGCCCCACCTCTAGCAAGGGTAGGAATCAAAGACCAGGGGAACCAAGTAATGCAGAAATACAGCAAGTGGGCTTTTTGTGGATGGAATCTTTAGACACACAAAAAATTGCAGATCTCTCATGGCACATCATTTGGAAAGTATGGCAGTCAAGCCAGTTTGGGAGGATTAGTGAAAAGACAAGGAGGCATTGTCAGGGGACGGGGGGGGGGGGGTTGACACATCTGCCATGCAGGTAGAGACCCATTCCCTTCCCCAAGGAAAGCTAAGTGTGTGAGTCACTGCAGCAGATTTCAACACAAAAACAAGCTGAATCAGATGTGAAATACCCTACAATTGAGACGCCACTTAATTACCACAATGTGACCTGGAGTAGGCGGAGCAATCTCCCTTTTATTCTTGCTAATGACATATGAAAAGTAAGCTCAGACTGCTAGCAGAGGAGGAGCCAGCGACTTGCGCCAGATGCCGTTTGCTTAGCAGAAAACTCATGCTCTGTTTTAAAGGCACTGTCACAAATCACAGCAGTTTCTCAAGACGCATGCAATTGCAACATGCAGACAACATCATGACAAACTATCTGAGAGGAATCAAAAGCCCGAGAGTGCCACTCCTTAAAGTGTAGTATAAACACAGCTCTCTGTTGTTGTTGTTTGCGGGGGGCACTAATGCTTCAAATTAATTACAGAGCTTGTCTGTATGACTAATGTTTCCAATGCCTCCTCCAGGTGAGGCCAGATAACAAACCTGGAAGAAAGCCACACTTACAGTTCACATGTATTGTTGTAAATCTGTCAGAATCTAACCAAGCAAGAAGGACCAGGGCTGCAGTCAAACTCTTTATTAATATGGGGGCACAAACGGATAGAGCACTTCAGTTACCGAAACAGCCTTCCATGTCACCATACAAACTAACAACAAAACACCAGCAGAGTACATTAAAGTGGCAGTATTGTGGTACAATGAAGGTGTCTGGCTTGGGGGAAAGAATTCAGCGTTAGAGAGAGTAGGCACGTGACAGAGAGATGGATAGGTTTGGTGATCAGGAATTGCCTTCTGCTCACTTCAGATTGGGATCTACTGCTAAATCACTAAATGATTTGTGGTAGATTGAGCCAGGGTTTCTGACTTGAAACAAAAGTATGCCCCCCCCCCTAAATTAAGCTGTTAGATTCCATGATCTGTATGTATTCAGATATATATTTTGTGCTTGTATATAGGAAAACGTGGGGACTTTGTGAATTCCAAAGTTACCGGGTCCACATTTCTCAGACTAATGTACAGATCAGAACTTAGCAATCCATTTCTCTCAATGATGCAACTGAGTTCCCAGCAATTCAAATGCATGTAAATAACTACTTATATATTTTGAAAGATTTATATTAAACCAGAAATAGAACAAAATTACGGCGGCATGCATGGAAATGAAATAGATGCCCATCTCTGTTTTAATGCACTGACCATCCTAGTGCTCATAAATGCATCAGGAATTTTGGTCCTCCTGCCCCAAACTCCCAGCTTGCATGATCCTCCATTCACCCTGGTCACACTTTTGCACCTGGCTCTGGTTAATGGCCCTCAGGTTCCAGAAAAACGAAGTATAAAGTGTAAACAAAGTATAAAGCCTAAAGTCTGCCCACAGCTGAGCTTAATTAGCTTCACTGGACTTAAGAGGGAATTAGCTTGTGTATGAACTTCGCAGTATTTTGGAAACAAAAATACTGGTGAAGGTGTCACGCAACGACTTAAGAGTAAGCTTGGCTATTCCACCACCCTCACCCCACTGAGTAGATTTATGAACTGGGGGGGGGGGGTGTTCAGACTGCCTAAATGGCATGGAAATCTGATGAGTTATGACAGGAGCAGAAGATGCACAGTAAGTTTTCAGCTTCTGATATTTTGCCCCTTCTGGTGTCCTATGCTAACGTCAGGTGGCAAGTCTAACAGGGGACCCATTTCTCTCACGACAACTTCCTATAAACCAAGATAATATAAAGCAATGTACAGCTCAAAGAACTGGACTGGAAATATGTTTCAAATTCAAGGCCTTTGGAGGAGGGGTTTTTTGCAGCTCCATTAATGACTAAGGCAATCTTCACCAACCTAGTGCAATTCTCTGGACTACAATTCCCATGAGCCTCTCAGCCAGCAGAGCTGCACAGACTGGGGCTAAGAAAAGATGTAGTCCAGAAAATAGGATTGCCATATTTTTAAGAGCAAAAAAGAAGACACATTTGCCAACTTCTACTTTTACGTATGGATTGCTATGACTCTTATTTTACATATCCATTAAAAAGAGGACATATGGCAACCCTAAAGCGCACCAGTTTGGCAAAGGCTGGACTATGGTATATTGAACTACTGTATGTCAGTGTAATTTGAGTAACATTTTTATTTACTGGAATCAGCAGAATATTGACATTGAAGCATGTATCAGAACCACCAATACACCATCTTGCAACCTGCTGAATCAATAGGAGAGGGCCTGCAGGAAACAAAGCTTCTGTACTCTCCCCCATGCTAACAAGCTATTTTTTGTTGTTGTTCCATACACTTCACTGGCCAATATATATTTAAAACTGAACATTTTTCCTTATAGATATTTGAAGAAGCTTCACTCAACTCCACAAAACTTCCTAATATGCTGGGATATTACCGCAGCTTTTGTTTGACTTAAGTGCCCATCATAAGTTTCTGAACATATGGTAACAATCACAAAATTCAGTAACATCCCAAAACAATGCACATACTAAAGTGCTAAACTACAGTATCAAAAGATTTACTTCATATCTGTTTATCTCCAATTATCTCAACTGGTGCATTAATTTTTGCTGTCCTTCCCCTTTTTTGAGAAATCTCAATATTTCTAACATGAAGCTGCCTTTAACCTCCTAGATGATTTTTTTGCCTGATGATTCCTACTATGCAATTATATGCATATTTACTCAGAAGTAAGCTCCACTGAGTTCAATGGGACCTACTCCCAAGTAAGTGTGTATAGCAGTTCAGCCTTAAACTCAAATGCTTGCACTGCCTATCCAAAAGCCAGGAAACAGGGATTAAAACTGAACGGCTCCAACAAAAAATCATGTTAACCTACTTATTTTTTTATGTCTACTGCAAGTATCAGACTCTGAAACCAATGTAGGATAAAGCCTGTGTCCTGTCCACTAAGAGATATTTGAAAGGTGTTTCCTCCTGCTCCTACATGAGATTATTCACTGGCTGCCAATATTAGAATGAGTGCCAAATGGTGGTTGTTTTTTCAGAGCTCCCTCTCATCTTTGGGATGTTAGATGTTCACAAGAAAGGAACAAAGCAAGAACAATTCAGTGTCAAGAAAGCTAATCACTACCTGAACCTTTCAAGTGATAACACAAATGTAGTTGAGCTATTTAAAGCAAAATTAAGTGCTTTTGGTAGCTTTGAAGTCTCCATTTTTCAAATAAAGAATTTCAGTAAGTATGTTCTTCTTCTATCCTCTGTGGAATCTTTGACCACAAAGAAATGTGACTGGCCAGTTCAACTAATTTTCCTGCTGCTTCCTACTATACCATACACCCCCTGAAATCATAGCCCCTCAAGCTCCCCTGCTTATCCAACATAGGTCCTGCAAAAATAGCCTACTAATTATTCCACTATGTTCTGTGAACAGGTAGTTAAGCAGAAGCCAGCTTTGCACCTTTTATATAAAACATTTGCAAGTTGGTCTTCACAAATGATTGACAGAGGAGATAAACTCTCAGCTTGACCAATCACCCAACTGCATCACTTTGGGGAAAGTGGAAATTGCACTTCATTAAGAGGCATAGGTAAGGCATTTACACCCAGCAGAAAATGAGTTACTTATTGTGCTGTAGGAGGAAAAAAATACAAATAAGAAAGTGCAATAGACAGCTAGGAAGCATCATCAAGGCGATATTCCAGCAGCCTGATTAAACTCCTAAACAAGAGTGAATTGCTGTGTACAGGATAGAAGGCAGAAATAATACTCTGGGACAAACAAAAGGAACAGCCCTTACAGTGACCAACAAACAACCTGTTTAACAGAGAACTAAAAGTTTAAGGGGGGAGCAGAGGGAAGTTCAGCCTTGACAACCACCATCCACATGCTTACTTATTGCTACCATCAAAATCATGTACAAAATCCTGGAAATACCAGGAAACTTGTAAATAAAATATTTAGACCCCATCAAATATTATCGCATAGAAAGACAAGCTGGATTTTGCATCTCATGACAGCAGCAAATATAAAAAATGCACAGCTGATGAGCTCGGACTGGGCCTCAACTAGTTTTACGGTATAAAGCAGAATATAAGGTTTAAAACAGAATTAAAAAATCATCCGTTGAGCTAAATTGCCAATTTTAAGATATACGGTAATCTGCTTTTTAAAAAGCACCCAAGCTTCTGCATTGACTCATGTCAAAGCTTTAAGAAGCTACAGCAGTTTCTACAGTTGTCTCTGCTGTGTCCCAACTACACACACAATAGACCCGGAACTTGGTCTCTTAAGATACGTTGCACCAGAATTCAAGTACACAAAGATGGACATACATCAACACTCAATCACAGACTGTGGAGGTTGTAAATGCTTTGCACAGTCCACTTATGCCACAGTCCACAGTCCACTAGCAACTATCAGGAGAAATTAAAACTAATTGTTCCTTCAAGCTCTGCAAAGAAGGAATGGGAGACTTGTGGCCCTCCAGGTGTTGTTACGCCTACAACTCCCTGGTCATGCTGGCTAAGCTAAAGGGAGCTGTAATCCAACATCCAGAGAACAGGTTCCCTATTCCTGCTCTAAAGAAACTAGGAACTATGACTCCAGCCAATTGTGAAACACAGGGCTAAAGTTACCGGAACCACACCTAAATACTGTACAACATGAAACTTCTTAGACTGTAGGGTACTAGACAAAGGCAAGTTTCACTGGCTATTTTGTACCAAAGTGCTGTTGCCAGGATTCACCAAAAAGATTTAGTCAAAGATTCAACAATTAATGTACTCAATCTATGTACCTCTAACAGCCATCACAAATGTGGTGCAGTGGTTTGCATGTCAGTAGAAGACTTGGTAGATCACAGTACAAACTCACGAAGTTTACTGAGTGATCTTTGGCTATTCACTATCCTTCAGCCTAACCTACTTCACAGGGTTGTTGTGAGAATAAAATTGAGGGAGGAGAACCATGTATGCTGCCTTGAGCACCTTACAGGAAAGGTGTGATATAAAAATAGTATAAATAAATAAATGAAAATATATATACAGTACCCGAAACCAACCCAACTGAAATAGATACACTGATTTACAAAGCTTTCAGAGTACACTCATATTCCAAGCATCAAGGAGTGGAAGAAAAATGGTCTGTGCTGTAAGACACTCCACTGTATTCCAGACATGAATACCAGAGTGCTCCAACCTATTTTGCTCAAAATGCAAGATGTAGCCAAAGAAATGTAAAGGCACTTTAGAGAGGTAAAATTATTGTGTTTCTTCAGACGAGTCAGCCCAAACCCCATCAACAAAGTGCACATAGTATATGCATAACACTGAGGAAATTACTAGGTAAGTCATTTCTGATGCACACAAACAGGATGGTAATAGCATTTAAATAGGCAGTCTTTGATGTGGAATGAAACAGCACGCCTGATCCAAGGCAAAATACATTTTATTAACTCTGACCAGACACACACATTGGGTTAGAGGCTGACCCAGTCTCTCACACAGCACTGTCATTTAGTAACAGGGCAGAGACCATGTCTACAGACTGCTGCCCCAGCAGAACATATCATCGAACCAGCCCTGCCCAGAGGGAACAAGGGCAAGACTCCATTCGCTACTGAAGCAACAAAAAAGATGTTTGAAACAAAAGCACTTTAATGTTTACACAACCAAACAGCAAAGCCAACAACGAAAGCCTCAAAGCAATGAACCAAGGCCAACCTAACACTAAATGTAAAGCACTTTCCGAGTGCCATCCTATCACAATTGGTACACTATTAAACGACCAATCTGGAGTATCTGGACATCAGCAGTCCCTAGGGATGGCTGTTAATTATATGAAAATACATTTCGGCACCACACATTACACAAACTGCACCCACTGATGGTAAAGAAACTGGACAAAAGACAACTAAACTCGTATGTTGTTATCTCCCCTACCACGCTTCCATGACGAAAACAGGATGGGGGAATTATCTTCTAACACTGACACAATTAACATGTTACTTTTGTGGTCCTGCCTTGTTCAGAGAAAGGTAGAATGTGAGTCAGAAATTAAAGCCGTAAAATTAATAACTTTGTCATCAAGTCTAGCCAAAGGTAACAAGCTTGGCCAGGAAAGTGAGCTGTCCATAGCTTTTGGCAAACACCCAAAAATTTTGGGAAATATAAAACTTACCTGAACACAATAACATAGTGAGGTGCTAATATGGTGCTTTTAGGTCTCAATGGACCTCAACAGCAAGGGCAGATACAAAAATTTTTGATTATGCACCTCTCAATTATAAAAAAGTAGCTACCACAAGGTAAAAAACAATGAGTTTAATTATATCATCTGCAAAAGTTTAGTTACTGATTGCATACCATCCATTCAAAATACATGGCCCTAAAAGCATCCTCTCCCAGGGCTACAATCACTGCTACTAACACACTGTAAAGGACATTTTTTGTATCATCATAACTACTACCAAAATCCAATTGTGTAGGCAAGATCTTTCTACACCACAACCTAAAGAGTTTTATTCTTCCTAAAGTGCTACGTTGGATTACCATGCACTGTTAAACGGCAGCTGTGTTCCACCCCAGTAGTGACTGCTTTTCGATACCACTTGGAATATTTCCTTTTTCAGCCTCATAGAAGCATTGTGAAGTTTAATTAACTGTAAAGCACAGCGATCTTCAGATGAAAGGTGCTATAGAAATGCATAGATTAAAGTTACCAGCTTATTTTAAACCAAGTCTTAACATTACCTATCCCCATTACAATTACCCATGCTTGAATCGTTTTTTGTGCTGCAATTACTACATGCTCCAGAGCACACTCCTGATTATCGTACTATTTCAGGAGCTTATCGGAAAGGCTCTCTCCTTTACACAACTTCTGTAGAATTAACTTATGCAGCAGTGACTTCAGGACCAAGTTAACCAAATGGGAAGAAGGCCAATGAATACCATCTGACCATGGGAACCCAGGAGATTTGTATGTTCCACCAGGATTCAGTGTGGAAAAATTTCTTCTATGCTAGGAGCCATCAAGAACACAAAAACTATCGACCTCTGAAAAGAGCTTGTAAAAGTCTCCTTTGAAAACTGCCACTTGCTTTGAAGCCTTCACAAATGATAGGTCAAGACCCACTGCTGAACTGCAGTATCCTTGCAGTAGCCAGAGAAAACAGGGCTTAAACATGTAAGGCTGCTTCCTGGTCAGGAAGATGAGTACAAGAGCAGAATCTCAAAGACAATTCCATTCACAGGTCTTGTTAAGGGAATGTTTAATCAGCATTAGAACTAAGAGACTGTAGGCAAAAAGGCAAGTGCTTGACAAAGACAAAGACAAGCAACAAATGCTTTGCCAGAGATCATTTCTAGAACACAGAGACACTTTCAACTCTGCCAATTTTTTTCTAGACAAATGGCTTCTAGGCTGAGGCTGGTGAATTTTCAGTTCTGCAACAGTTGATTCTTTGTGGTGCTCTCCATATAATAAACACCCAATGCAAGAGCAAGTCACATTTCTTCTATGGCACTGTTTAGATACTTCATTTTTATCTTGCTGAGGGTTCCATTAGAGAAAACACTTTAATTTATGTAAACATACTAACTTTTTTAAAAAAGAAAACAGAAAGGACTCAGTTTTGTATCACCTTCAAGCATAATTCACTTCGTCCAAACTGTTACCTGTATTAGAACCTGCCACCATTTAAGAGAGTTGCCATATTATTATATTCACTGTGAATTTTGCTTGTGTTCTTATTTTACTGACAGAATGAAGCATTAAGGAATTGTGCATTCATGCCCACATGACAAAAAGCAACTTTATTTGAAGGTGGCTATTGCTTAGTGGTCCAGTTCTCCAGAACAAATGACTTGAATTGGTTTTGCTATGCTATCTAAAACCAAGAGGTGTGAGAGTGGGAACATGAACAGCGCAATCCCATAAAACCAGGGGCCGTTTTATAGTTTCACTCTTGAACACGAGAATCACCAGCTGGTGGAAGGAGGGACAGGAAATCCTTTAAAAATGAAGACAGAAACATAATTACGTAAACTGCCTCCGAGTCTGAGCATATTGAATGTCTGGCACCGAAAGCTGACAGGCATCATGCTAAAGTGACATCTCTGTTTCACCATCTTATGATCAAAAGATCAGCCACCACCAAGGACATGTCTCTCTACGCTCCGCTCTTCAGTCAGCTACCCAAAACAATTCCAGCACCAGAACTGCCTTCTAGAACACTGCCGGTTTTTGAAAAAGCAAGTGTCACCTTTGTTGCAGTCAGCTTTCAGGACGATCGCATCACTCTGGAAGGCACTATGTTCCAATGGAAGGTTTGCAGAGCCAGCATAATGAACAGAAAGTGACAACAGTTTTTCTTCTTTTCCTCCCTCCCCGACCCCTTTCCAAGGGGGCTATTCTGCAGAACTTGATAAAGCATGTACAACATACATATGAATACAGCTCTTTGTTCCAGAGAGCTGCCTGCGCTTTTATTCCCCACCGTTCTCGTATTAGTTAAATTCAATGGATCACTCAATGGCTCTGTTGTTAGTCCAAAATGTCCTGGGCAAATAATGCTAGATGCTCTTGTCACACAAGTCAGTAAATGAGGCCTTGTACATCTCCAGTGACACACTGTAAATATAAAGTGGCGTTAATGAGGGATATTTTATCAATGCAATCGGACACAAGAGAAGTGTCCCCACCCCTCCCCCCCCACCCCGCCCTGCAGCCACCCAGTTCAAGAATGGGGATGTGAGGGAGAAAGGATGCAACAATGAGAAGGCAGTTACTTTGCAGAGCACCCAGAAAACTGAGACAAGTCACTGCTAAGTACTTCTGCCTCAGGGCTATTTCTTCACTCAGATTCACTCACCTATTACTATATCCAAAGAAAATCCATGTTAACCAACTTTCACTGAATTCTAAAGAAAATGATCAACTGCGCAAGAAGTATTTGGTATTAACAAAGAACCAACAGCTAACATCAAAGGGGCTTGCATTAACCATTAGTAGCAAAACAACATAGGAGGTTTTGCCCCCAAAGCAACAGGTTCTCAACGAGGAAGTTCTGATGGAAGCCTTGTCTGCAATTTGCAGAAAAAGATGCATCAATTCAGACAATGTATAACAGCCTTTTGCTACTTTGGTGTGCATTTAAAACTGGGTGCATGCCAAAATGAAGAAAAAGATGCCACAAGCACACCAACCAGTGCTGTTTAGTTCAAAATCTTGCTTTAAAAAACGAGTGTTAGGCTGTAAGATATGTAAGAGAAAGAAGCTGCTTCCATGGTAACAGAATTTTCATGTAGCTCTGACATGGACCATAGAGCACACAGCCCCTCCTTTGCGAAGTAAACATGTCCTCTTTTAAGGAGGTAAACTCTTGTGTTCATTTAAAAAACTTAAGACCTACTGCTACTTAGAATGACTCCTCAACAAGGCTATTTTGCTACCAGTTAAGTGGCCTTGTGCATTCCTGTTTTCTGGCTGCAAAACAGATAATTCACATTACCACCTTCTGGTTTTCCTTCCCCACCCACACTATTTGCCCACTCTCACCTTGGTTATACATCACAAACAGACCCTCACATATCTGCTATTTTCAAGGCAAAGGTTCTGTAAAAATAAAGGTGCTCTTTCATGAACGTATTTTATTACGATCACCAGAACTTGCATATATCCAAGACAGAAACCAACAGATTAGGAGCTTCCAAACCAGTCTACCACCTTCACTCATAAATTTAGAATTTTGCAATTCAAAGCAGAGGAAAAATGAGGTTGAAGGGAATTCCCATTTATTAATTCAGTCCACCCTCAGTGTATAGAACAAATTGGATCATGTAATATATTTTACTTTTAAAACAAAAGCTCTTCATTGACTATATATCACAAGAGCTTAGCCCACCCCATTACAATTTATTCAACTGCACATTATATTTATATTAAAATGCATTGAGAGAGGAATGAGAAACGAGAAAAGCCAATAATCAGTTGAGAGATGAAAGCATTTTTGAGAGCACATCCCAGCTGAAGGTTCAAGCTCTGACAAGGACTCATTTGCTGCAAAGCTGGGAGGGGGGAGGTTGTTCCTCTCCTACCCCACCCCACTTCCCCCTCACTTGTTGCTGTTCTTGTCACTCCACTAGTTCCCGGAGGCAAGCTGCAACGTCAAGCTGCTCTCTCTATGCCCCACAATTCTTTCCACAGGAGGAAAGGGAAAGGAGTAGGTAAAGAGAAATCAGCAAACAGCATTATCTGAACCAAAGCAAAGAGCGATCTGACAGCGAAGTGATTCCTCTCTCCTCTTTGTTATTGAAAGCAAATACTGCCCTCTTCTTTTCCAACCGTGCCAAGACTGACTCTGCTATGGAACAGAAAATGTTTGCAATAGGGACATAGGAAACAGGGAGATCTTGTGTAGGGTTCTTTTTTTTTAATTTCAGCATTTGCCAAAGCACAACACACGGGAGCCACTGCAGAGACAGTGCGCGCACACTACCCTTTCCTCCACCATCACCACCCTCAAGCCAAGCCCCTCAAATCCTTTCCTTTCTGCAAGATATGGACTGGCAGGAGGTTTGGAGAAGCCTGCGGGAGAACCTCAGGAGGCAGGCAGTTGCTGAATCCAAACACAGCCATGGATCAACTACTGAAGATTCAACACGCACGAATCACTACACAAAGCAAATCGAAGCACGGGTGCACTTACACACACACACATGCACACAGGCAGGGGGGTGCACATTCAAGAGGAGTCCCCTCCTTTGCTGCAGCCCCCTTTTTGCCGTAACTCCCTCATATCTCAGTGGGGAACGGCAGTTAAGAGAAAAGGTTTTCACATTCATACCAAGGAAAAAGAGACAGAGAGGGAGACAGGCAGGGACAACAGACATGAAAGCAAAATGAAAGGGCACTACAACTTCAGGTTGAAAGGCAAAGGGAGAACTGTAGTTGGCTCCCTCTAAGGGGCCATGGGGAGTTGGTGTGGGGCTCGTGGACACTTTAGTGACAAAGGAAACAGCAAAAAAGAGGAATTCTCCACTGAGTTGATAGAAAGGGAGACGATCAATGTGAGGGAACCTTGACGGAATACGCAAAAGGAAGAGAGAAGTGATAGCAGGAGCTGTGTCTGAACGAAGGAGCAAAAAAGTAGAAACTGGCACAAGAAAAGGAATTGGGGGTGGGGGAGCAGAGACAGAAAAAGAAGGGATGGAAAGAAAGCACAAATCACATTGGGCAGGGAGGTAAATGGGCAGATTCGGGGGGGGCAGGCTTGGAAAAGGCTTTTGGCTAGACTCCAAGGGCTGTCAATGAATGGGGGGGGGGGTAAGAGAGAAGAGACAGGAACGTTTCAGCTGATATTGCAGCTACAGAACAGAAGCAAAAAAAGGGGATGAATGAAAGAACAATGCTCAAGAATGTGAAGGGTAGATTTATATTGTAGCAGAACAGAAAGAAGAGGCAGAGAGAAGAACTGATTCAAGCTCCAGTTCCGACATGCGAGGGGAGGGGGACAAGCAAAGTCAACACTCGTGTGTGTGTGTGTGTGTGTGTGTGTGTGTGTAGCAAAGGGGGGCAGAGAGAAAAAGGATGCAATGAGGATGGGGGGGGAAGAAGAAAAGCAGGACTAGTTTGACGAGGGAAACACCGTGGGGGGGGGGGGTGTGGAGTGAGGAGAAACCCGAAAATCCTAAAAGGAATTGGGGGGGGGGGGAGGAGGGTGGTGGTGGAGAGAATTGCAGTGCACGGAGAGGGGAAGAAAAGAACAATAGTCCATGGCCGAAGAAGACACGGAAAGAAAGAGAGAAGCATGGGGAAAGTGGAGGAGGGGAGAGAGAGAGAAAAAATAAAAAATAAAAGAGAAAAGCCACAATCAGGTTTGGATTGCAGCAGAGGAGCAATGAAGGAGCCGAATGAAACGGAGAGGTGTGTGTGTGTGTGTGTGTGTGTAGGAGACAGCCTTCAATGACTGGGAGTTGTGTGTCTGTGTGTGAGTGAAAAGAGGCTAGAAAAGCGAGTCAGCCTTTCCAGCAGGGAAACTGAGGCAGGGGGAAGAAAGAGGGAGGGGAGGACTCGACCACCCTCCTACCCCTCTTTCGTGGGGGAGGGGAGAGAGAGAGAGAGAGAGACGAGCCCCCCCCCCTTACACACCCGGCTGAGGGAGGGGGCGCCCCTCTCCCTGCGAGGGCGGGAAGCGCCCTGAGGCGAAAGTGTGCAGGAGCGAGGAGGTGCCGTCCGTCTGCCGGCTCGCCCTCCTGCGTGCCTACCTGTGGGGAGCAGCGAGGCGGCGGCGGCGGCGGCCAGGAGGAGGAGGACGAGGGAGGGCGAGGGCGGCGTGAGGGCCCCGCAGGGCGGCGAGGCGGCGGGGGGCGAAGGCGAGCCGAGGGGCGGCGAGGAGGAGGAGGAGGGCGCGTAGGGGCCGAGGCCGGGCTGGTAGCAGTGATGCTGCTGCTGGTGGTGCTGCTGCTGCTGCTGTTGCTCCCGCCGCCTCTCCCGCTCTTCCTGAGTCCGAGTCCGGCTCCGGCTCCGACTCGCCATCTTCGGGCACCTGCTCGGCTCTGGCAGCGCCCCCCGGAACAGCAGCGCGAGCGAGCCGGCCGCGTAATGAGATGCGGCGACGTCAGCGCGGGGTGGGCGGGGCGCCAGGTGGAGCCAACGGCGCTCTGGAGGCGCGGGGGGGCGGGCCCAGAAATTCCCGGCCGCCTCGTGCCTCGCCGACCAATGGGAAGGCGGGCAGGAGGGGAGTGTTGCAAAGAGAGGGCGTGGCCTGCATAGTAATAACGCGCCTCTCGTAGACGTGCACACAGCTCTCCGCTCGCTCGCTTTCGCCAGCAGCGTCTTCTTCTTTGGCGATCGCTCGTAGCCGAGTAAGATTGTCTTCCATGCACACGGTCTTAACAGTGAGTTAAGTAAGTGACTGTGGAGGCCAATTCTGGATCCCCACGTCCTTCCACGACGGGGACATTGGTTTCCGGGCGGGAGTTGAGCACGGTGAGGGTTTGCCAAACGTGGCTTCCTCTTAACACGTTTCTCCCTTTCGTCCTGAGTTCCAGCATCTTCAAAGTCCATGATACTTTTGGTAAACGTTGTTCTCCAATTGGAGCACCCAATTGTCGATGTTTATACTACTTTTTTTTTTTTTTTTAGATTTGCCTTGAGAGAGTCTTTAAACCTCTTTTGTTGACCATCAGCATTACACTTTATTTTTTTAAGTTCAGAATAGAGTAATTGCTTTGGAAGATGATAATCAAGCATCCGCACAACATGACCAGTCCAACGAAGTTGACGTTGAAGGATCATTGCTTCGACGCTGGTGATCTTTGCTTCTTCCAGTACACTGGCATTACTTCACCTGTCTTCCCAAGTGATGTGTAAATTTTTTCGGAGACACTGTTAATGGAATCTTTCAAGGAGTTGGAGATGGTGTTTATAAGTGGTCCATGTTTCACAAGCATACAGTAATGTTGGTAGTACAATAGCTTTGTAAACAAGCATTTTGGTTTCCCTGTGAATGTCCCGGTCCTTAAACACTCTGCACTTCAATTGGGAGAAAGCAGGCGATGCTGGATTTCGGCATCAATGTTGGCCCTTGTGGAAAGATAACTGCTCAGGTAGGAGAAGTGATCAACACTTTCCAATGTTACACCATTGAGTTGGATTTGTGGCGCTGCAGAGGGGTTGTTAGTACAGCACTTTGGTTTTTTGGAAATTGAGCAACAGGCCAAGCTTTTCGTAAGCTTCTGCGAAGATATTTACGATGGTTTGGACGTCATCCTCTGAGTGTGCACGCCCTACATTGTCATCAGCATACTGAAGCTTTAAGAAGGAAGTTACGGTAACCATACCCTTTGCTTTCAGCCTGCTCAGATGAAAGAGCTTTCCATCTGTTTGATATATGATTTCTACTCCAGTGGGGAGTTTCCCTTCAACAAAGTGTAGGATCATGGCAATGAAAATAATGAATAGAGTTGGGGCAATAACACAACACCTGATCCCACTGTGAAAGATTCACTTTGGGAGCCACTGTTATCTGTGATTGTGGCTGTCATATTATCATGGCAGAGCCGAATGATGTTCACAAATTTATCTGGGCAGCCAATTTTCAGAAGGACAGTCCACAGGGCATTACGATTTAGTGTTGAAGGTCTTTGTCAGGTCAATAAATGCCATATTCAGGGGTTGGTTTTGCTCTCTACATTTTTCTTGAAGTTGTTGAGCAGTGAAAATCATGTCCACTGTCCCCCTAGAAGGTCAAAAACCATTTTGGGATTCAGGAAGGGTAGCCTTGGATATTGTTAAGAGACGGTTTGCAAAGATCCTTGCAAGAATTTTGCTCGCTGCAGCTAATGAAGAAATGCCTCGATAGTTTCCTCAATCCGTTCTATCACCTTTTTTAAAGAGACTGATAATTTTGGCATCCCTAAAGTCTGCTGGGATCTCCTCTCTCTCCCGGATTTTTTTCGATGAGTTTGTGAAGTTGTATAAGTTCAATTCCACCCACTTTGAAGATTTCAGAAGGTATCCCATCAGGTCCGCTGGCTTTGTTGTTTTTCATTTGATTAATAGCTGTACACAACTCTCCCAGATTTGGAGATACTGCAAGCTCATCTTTGTTTTTGTTTTTGCAGAATTTGTGAGAAGACCTCAGCAGCTACGGGTGAGTTGTGGTTAAGGAGATTCTGGTAATGTTCTTTCAAGTTCAGTGCTATAGTTTTTTATCTTTTAGAAGTGTGATATCATCTGTTGAACATAGGGGGCATATGCCATGATTTATTGGCCGATAGATGGTCTTTGTGCACCATGAGTGTCGGTAAAGTGATCCACGAAGTCCTTAACGGCAGAACAGGCAGAAGACAACAAGTGGCATGTTACAACAGCTGTGAAGGCGGATGAAGCCTGCAGCAGATAAGAATCTACTAGTCGTCGTAATACAGTGGTACCTCGGGTTACATACGCTTCAGGTTACATACGCTTCAGGTTACAGACTCCGCTAACCCAGCAATAGTACCTCGGGTTTAGAACTTTGCTTCAGGATGAGAACAGAAATTGTGCTCTGGCGGCGTGGCAGCAGCAGGAGGCCCCATTAGCTAAAGTGGTACTTCAGGTTAAGAACAGTTTCAGGTTAAGAACGGACCTCCGGAACGAATTAAGTACTTAACCCGAGGTACCACTGTACTCATACAATCAGAATAGAGCCTTACTGCAAAGACTGTACGCTGGTCAGCGTACACTGATCTACGCACATAAAATAAATTCACGCACAGGCACCTTCCAAAAACCCACCCCTCTCATAGACATACACACACCTCTGTTCTCTCTCACAGCGCCACCGTCTGTGTGGGAAATCAGTGTGTGCCTTCTCAAGTTGCAGCAGGGCGGAGCCGCCATGGAATTACTGTACCTGATGGATGCCTCCTCTGAGACGAGCATGGAGGTGAGGCCCCTTCCTCTCCTGAGTAAGCCACGCCTCATCTGCTGCCAATGGCTACAAGGGGGCGGGGCAAGGTCTCCAGCTCGGCACCACATGCGGCAAAGCGGGTTAGGGAGCATCTGCATTGCTGCTGTTGTTGAGGATGAGGATGTTGATCACCCGCCCTGCACCCTAAGCGGTGGGTTACAACAATTAAAACACAATATTGAAGAAGAAGAAGAGGCGTTTGGATTTGATATCCTGCCTTTCACTCCCTTTAAGGAGTCTCAAAGCGGCTAACATTCTCCTTTCCCTTCCTCCCCCACAACAAACACTCTGTGAGGTGAGTGGGGCTGAGAGACTTCAAAGAAGTGTGACTGGCCCAAGGTCACCCAGCAGCTGCATGTGGAGGAGCGTAGACGCAAACCCGGTTCCCCAGATACGAGACTACCGCTCTTAACCACTACACCACACTGGCTCAAACTGAAAGCAGTTTGAAACAACTTGCATTCACGGAAATATGGTGAGCACTAGAAATATACACCTCAACTGTAGAGAGAGGTTTATTAAGTGTTATTTTCACTTGTTTTCTTAATTTAACCAATTACCTTTCAATTATTTAATGTATTCATTTTTATCTATATCCAGTTATGTTATGGGCAACATGGTAAAGGATCCCTGGACAGTTAAGTCCAGTTAAAGGCGACTATGGGGTTGTGGCGCTCGTCTTGCTTCAGGCCAAGGGAACCAGAATTTGTCCACATTCAGCTGTCCAGGCCATGTGGCCAGCATGACTAAACCACTTCTGGTGCAACAGAACTCCAGGATGGAAGCCAGAGCACACTGAAATGCCGCTTACCTTCCCGCCGCAGCGGTACCTATTTATCTACTTGCACTGGCCTGCTTTTGAACTGCTAGATTGGCAAGAGGTGAGACAGAGCAACGGAACTCACTCCATCATGGGGATTCGAACCGCTGACCCCCCGATAAGTCCAATAAGTCACCGTTTTCTTGGTAGCAGATAATACAATTTATGAGCCGCTTAAAGAAAAAGAAACCCTAACCCTAATTTCGCTGACCTCCTCACACCTCCCCCTTCTGTATTCTAATCTCATTTATCTTGTCAGCAAATCCATTCCCACATTTCCCATAGTTTTTATTAATTCTATTCTTTTTCCTTAATCAATGCCCCTGCAAACCACTATTTTTTAAACCCATATCTTTTTAGCCTTCATTAATTTTGTAATGTATATTAAGATAGTCTTTAAACTTCTTCCAATCTTCTTCCACTGTCTCTTTGTCCTGATCTCGGATTCTGCCAGTCATCTCTGCCAGTCCCATATATTCTGTCATCTTCATCTGCCATTCTTCCAAAGTGGGTAGATCTAGTGTCTTCCAATACTTTGCGATCTATCATACACTTCAGATGCATGCAATGCTGGCATTTGCATAAGGCAAGGTGAAGCAATTTGGCTCAGGTGGCAGATCACGCCTTCACTGCTGCCAGTCCCCTTTGCTGCTGCCAGCCCTGCCCTTACCCTCACCACTAGTTCTGGGCCCTCGCCACTCTGTCATGGCCATGTGGTTGCAGCTGCAGGCAAGGATGCAACTGCAATGGTGGGATTAGCAGCAGCACAGGCAGGGCCAGTGCATCCCGTTTTGCTGTTGCAGGCGTTACAGGAAATCCTGTGCCTCTCCTGTCAAACCATCCCTCACCTCAGTTGCACAGTGGCAGCAGGTTCCTGGGAGATGCCGCAAGATCTCCCTGAAATCCTCAGAGATCTCATACACTCTGTGAGATCTTGCAAGATTTCAGAAAGATCTCACAAGAAGTGTTACAAGAACAAACAACAAAACTTTTATTTGATCAAAGTGATAGAGAATTTATAAGTTATTAGATAATTGCATAATGTACCATGCAGGAAGATCAAACCAGCATTTAAAGTAAGAAAGGAAATGTGAAGCAGACACAATAAATGTGTAGGGAAGGAAACAAGAAGCTTGTAAAGCAATTCCCAAGGCCAAGCAAACACAGCTTCTCCCTTTCTGTTGCCAAACTCTATAATCCAGAATGGGCTTGTATGGCGCACTTTTACTTCATAGAATTTCTGTTGGCCACAAGCATTGCCTGAAATTTGCACAGTGGAACTGCATGCTCAGTATATATTAACACAGAATACTCAGCTTCTTAGCAGTGGTCCTGATTAGGCACTTCTGCCAATGAATTTTCCTGCAGCATCAAGCCAATGCCTCTTCTGGTGTAGTATTCTGTTGCCTCCTTCACTGTCCAGCTTTTTCAGAGCCCCTGAAGCACATGAACGTAAGCAGGTACTCGCTTGGTGTTAAATAAGGATCAGGTAGACTCAGCAATGGAGAATAAGAAGGTGAAGTTTATTGCCAGGCAATAAGGACCCAGTTTGGAATCTCTTCCAAAAGGAACTGGGACCCCGATTGACAGAAATCCAGAGGTCTTTATACCTGAGCAGAACACAGCAAATCATAGATCATGAGACAACCATGAGGCAGTCACGATATTGTCAGCGAAAATTAGCCAATTAGCAAACTTCTTGCCATGCTACCAGCTCCTGGTCAAGCACTGGTCAAGCACGGAGTTCTAGTTCTGCTTTCCGATGCTTGCAGTGACGCTCTGGCTAACCTCTCCCCTAGTGATGACAAGACAGGGAGTTTGGATATTTTGTGGTTTTGCTCTTCCTGTTCTGTGGATTAATTTAGCCTGTATCTGAGGGGATTTTGTACCAGAATCTCTGATTCACGTCTTCCCCATGTCCAGGGTACACGGATGTTTGTAGGGGAAAGGTCGGCTCCTAATTTTGCTGTTTCAAGCAGTATGCAGTTAGCTAAGGCACAGTTTCCCCTTGATTCAAAATGGATTATAAAATACTGTAAGCCCTGATTATGTGTGAGCATATATGAATATATTGATTACTGATATATGGATAGCATAGGGGTAGCCCTTCTTCCTTGCCTCACCCCCACTGGTGTAATGGGGGGGGAATGAAGTTCAAGAGCTCATCATGGCAACCCCAATCACCACACTTCCAAGGTGAATCTACAGCTTTGCCTCCAAGGTGAACCCAAACAGTCGGCCAGCTGTGTGCAGTCTTGCGACTAAGCGTCATATTTTAAACACCTAGCATGAAGCAGAAACCACACCAAAGAAAAAGAAAGGCTCTACTGGATTATCCCTCCTGATTCTCTGACTTCCTCTAGATTAATCTGTCACAAACAAACTGCATTCAGTTGCCAGAGCAAGAAGAGCCTGTCATTTATGCTGGCACTTAGACAATGACATCATCACACCCACTCTTCTGCTTTCCCTGTCAACTGCACCACTGGAAGCTCACAAGGAGACTATGATGGTGACAACTGTTGCCTGATGTTTGGCCCCTGTACCTGCTGATCAGAAGAACCACTTCCATTGATAAACTTTCCCAGCTTGCATTTGTCTAA
Source organism: Podarcis gaigeae (assembly GCF_964106915.1). NCBI lineage: Eukaryota > Metazoa > Chordata > Lepidosauria > Squamata > Lacertidae > Podarcis > Podarcis gaigeae. The sequence continues at coordinate 17,929,477 of NC_139692.1, read as the reverse complement.
AGCAACACACCTGGATTCTCTGTAATAACCCAGTAGAGCCATCCTATGCAAGTCTGCTTTGCGGTAAACTCACTCAATTCAGTGGGACTTACTCTCAGGTCAGTGTGTCTCAGCACTGCAATACCTCAAGGACCAGGTTGGTGGCACAGTGGTTCAGTGCATCTGGCTGTTAACCAGAAGGTTGGTGGTTTGAGCCCACCCAGGGACAGTTATGGGCAAGATTATTGCATTGCAGAGAATTGTACTAGATAACCTACAGGGTCCTTTCCAACTCTACAATTCTATGATTTTTATGGACCCCAAGATCATCAACTGAGGCTCTTTCATGAGTCTCCTCCATGAGTGGTCCAGAGGGTGGCAACACGAGAACAGGCCTTTTCTGCAGTAGCTCCCTGTTTATGAAATGTTCTCCTCAAGGAGGTTCAGCTGGCATCTTAATTATGCACCTTTAGGCTCCAGGCAAAAATGTTCCTCTTCAACCAGGCCTTTGGCTGATTAACATACAATAACCCTTTTAAATGTGTTTGTGGGAGGGGGCTTATTGTTTTGTTTTTGTAATGTATTTTGAGACTTTTATCTTGTATTTTTATGTTGTGAACTGCCCTGAAATCTACAAATGTAGAATAGCAACAGCAGCAGTAGCAGTAGCAATAATAATAATAATAATAATAATAATAATGCAGACAAAGGACTATCTACTTTCATAGTTTCTACTTTCAATTGCAGAGAATCACCTTGCCAAGAAAGGTCCGTATAGTTAAAGCTATGGTTTTCCCAGTAGTGATGTACGGAAGTTAGAGCTGGTCCATAAAGAAGGCTGATCGCTGAAGAATTGATGCTTTTGCATTATGGTGCTGGAGGAGACTCTTAAGAGTTCCATGGACTACAAGAAGATCAAACCTCTCCATTCTTAAGGAAACAGGCCCTGAATGCTCACTGGAAGGACAGATCGTGAAGCTGAGGCTCCAATACTTTGGCCACCTCATGAGAAGAGAAGACTCCCTGGAAAAGACCCTGATGTTGGGAAAGATGGAGGGCACAAGGAGAAGGGGACGACAGAGGACGAGATGGTTGGATAATGTTCTCGAAGCTACAAACATGAGTCTGACCAAACTGCAGGAGGCAGTGGAAGACAGGAGTGCCTGGCGTGCCATGGTCCATGGGGTCACGAAGAGTCGGACATGACTAAACGACTAAACAACAACAACTTTCAAATGGGATCCAACTACCAACAAATTCAGGTTTCATAATTGGGAGGTTTTACGCAACAAACCTGCTTCCCCAAAAGACCAACTTTTTGTGTTAAGGAAAGTGCCAGGGAAATGCACAGGAAAGTATGGGATTACACATGTTTTGATACAACATCATCTAACCTCCCTGCAAACAAATGAGGATGCAGGCTCAATAAACAGATCATCTGGAAATGCCCTTGGTGAAAGAATAGTGCCAAGTTCAGAGAAAACTGCTGCTGTGGGAACATCCCACCTTTTAAGTGAGGCAAAGAAAAAGCAATGGAAAATAGCCAGTTCTCTGCTTTGCTTTCAAAAAAGGAAAAACAAAACAAAAAACCACCCAGTAATCAGAAGGCAGAAGATGATTCAGCTGGAAACTGGCCAGTGGCCTATCAGTGGGCTGTTCTCTTGCTGCTCTCCCCACTCCTGTTGCAGAATACCAAGTCACAACAAACCTCAAGTTGGGAAAACAGGCATGCTACCATAGGACAGCTTGTGACTGATTTTGATTAATTAAGTGGCAATGTGTGCCAAAGAGACTACACCTGGAAATTTGTCCCATTGGGTTTTATATTGAGAACCTATGTTGTTAATTTTCAAAACATCATCACTTTGGTTCAAGATTCACTTCCACATGTGCAGCACTACCTGGGTAGAATACTTTATTTTGAATCAATAAAGCTGTTTGGGGGATGTTGTTGTTTTGAAAAATGTATCTGAGTATACTGTTTCTTGTAGTATGCTGTGAGCCCTCTGTGATCTTTAATACAGAGCGGTATGCAACTGAAATGAAATAATTAAATCTAAAAAGCCTTCATATACCTAGGTCCTGGTCATATTCTTATTATAATTGATTACATTATTATCTCTTCCTACTACCGTGGAGCTCTGGGCAGCAGCATTCAAATTACACACACACACACACACCACTTATATCTGCAAGGTAGGCTAGAGGGAGAGAGAGAGATTGGCCTGAAGTCTATATGGGAGGAAAAATATTAATCCCTGTGACCCATGTATGTGGGGTAAATAATAAAAGTTGGGTGCTTTGATTCAAAATGTGGGGCTAAGCTCGCCCTCCAGCTGGAGAGATCTCCCAGGTAGTAGAGTTTAAACTCACTAAAGTCAAACAGCAGTATAGTGTTCGGAATATAGGTTGTTAGACCTTTTTATCCTGTTTAGTTGCATACAGTGCTTTTCTCTTTCTACTCCTCTTGCAATGAACAGACCACAAAAGGAAATTTAAAATGCTTTACTTACAAAACATTCCAGAGGTCAAATTCATGCTTTTATCCAAACAGCAGCAAGGAGAACATAGGCAGAATACTTTTGGGTGAAAATACAGAAAGAGAGCTTCAAACACATGCTCTAAGCTTGGAACCTGCTGAAGCACATCTTCCTTGGTCAGTTACATGATACAGAGAGAGAGAACATGAAGAGAAGGCTTCACTCCCTCCCTCATCATAAAAGGGGTGTGGCTTAGCTGAGTCTAGGAATCTAATTCTGTGGTCTTAATCCCTTCATGCACTAACTAGCACTCATGCATATTTATGTTTGACTACAATTTCATGGCTGGAAATGAAACTCAAGAGAAGTTCTTTGAACCTCTCTTCAGAGCAGAATGGAGGGTGGGTGTACAATCCTGGCACACAATGAAATATAGGCACATTTTAGATGTCGTGTTAGGTATAGTAAAGGCAGAGCCAGTACAAAAAGGGACTGAAGAGGAAAAAGAAAACGTCTTTTGTGCATTGTGAAATTCTGAGGATATTTACCAAGACCTTCATCAGCACCATTTGCCTCCCACGGGCGCCACGTTGCCAACCCCTGATCTAACTGATTCTGTGCAGGATTACATTTCTCCACTGAGTTTAGCAGGACTATGGAAAAGTGGACAAGATCAAGTTTGCAGCCATAAGGCATCTATTTTCACGTCTCATTGATTTGTCTGATCCTATCTACAGTAAAAAGAGGTCTTTATACATTGGGAATAAATAAAATCAACACCAGCTATCCAGCCATTTCATAGCGCCTCATCCCAGAGGAAGGTTCCAGAACACAGTCCTGTATACATTCATTCATTCATTCATTCATTCATTCATTTAAAAACATCTCTGTCCTCCCTTTCATTGGTACTGCAATGACATTTATCATAAAAACATCACATTAGAACACGACAAAACATAGAAATTCACACTCAAATCAGCCAGTTCTACTAAAAGTCTGGCATTCATAACCTGCAAATGCCTGGGTGAATTAAAACATTCTTCAGCATGCAGCGAAAACATAAGAAAGCCAGTGCTTGCCTTATTTCAGAGGGGAGATGATTCCACAAAGTGGGTGCTGGGATCTCCAGTTGTCTAGGGCTTTATCAGTCAGTTTTCCAGCATTCAAGTCCAATCTGGTGGACAGATTGCTCAAAAGTAAGTCCCTGTAAGTTAAAGGGTGAACTCCGCTTTACACTCAAGCAGATAGGATTGCAGCCTCTCAGTAATGCATCAGCAGAGTACCTCTCTCAGTTTAAGGCACTTATTGCAAAACTGGGAAGAATCCTTGAGTTGTATTCTCTGAGGCAATTGCCTCTGGATCAATATGCAGTTCGGCATTTGCACAGGCCTACTTTGCAGGGCCCTTGTGAGCAGGGTAAAGATTGTGAAGTATTTTGCAACTTTTAAGAGCATTCAGATAAGTAAAAGTTGTAGTAATAAGTTTATTCACCATGTCATATTCCCATCCCTTTGATAAGTATGGCCCCAGTAGGGGGCCTTAATGGCACCTGCAAACCCCAGCTCCTGCTGTCCCCTAGTTTTATTCAAATCAGCACATACATGCAAACACAAACATGCATATACTGTAGTAGTAGTAGTTGTAACAACAACAACAATTTATTACTTATACCCCGCCCATCTGGCTGGGGCAGCTTCCAACAAAAGATTAAAAATACATTAAAATATCAGTCATTAAAAACTTCCCTAAACAGGGCTGCCTTCAGATGTCTTCTAAACATCAGATAGTTGTTTATTTTTTTGACATCTGATGGGAGGGCATTCCACAGGGAGGGCGCCTCTACCGAGAAGGCCCTCTGCCTGGTTCCCTGTAACTTTGCTTCTCGCAATGAGGAAACTGCCAGAAGGCCCCCAGCGCTGGACCTCCATGTTCGGGTTGAACGATGGGGGTGGAGATGCTTCCTTCTGAAACAGCCTTCTGAAAACAAGGCAGTGAAGGATAGTGGCACAAAAGAACCCTAAACCTCTCCTCATGCCCCTATAATTCAAGTCCCAAAGTTTATTTTTTAAAAAATGAATATTTATTAGCATTTTCAATAACAAACATAACAAAAATAAAACAAAAAAGGTAACAAAAATACAAAAAAGAAAAACTTAAAAAGAACAATTAAAAAACATATGAGATTTCAAATGCTTATTTTCATATAACTTCTTTCTCAGACCTCCTCACACCTCCCCCTCTTGTATTCCAGTTCAATTGTTATTCCAGCAAATTCTTATACTTATTTCTCAATCTTCAATTAATAAATTTTTACATATTATAATATTACCTTTCCTCTTTCTTCCATTTCCTTAAATTGTTTTTGCAATTCTTATTTTCATTTTAATTTAACCATTCTAAAAACCAATTTTCATTTATCTAAACTTAAACATAGATACCTATACGTCATTTCTTATACTTAAGCATATTTCCTAAAGTCGGCCAATTTCCCATCCACGGCTTTCCCAACTTCTATTCAAATCATCAACACATTTAAACAAAGTAAGTTATAATTATATACCCTTTGGATAACCAAACTCCACCCTCCCTTTCCCGGTTTTGGTCCCCAATAGTTCATCCTTTACTGTTTAGCCTGGAGATCTCACATCCGAGGCTCTCAAATCACCCTCAGTTCCTCTTTGCCGGCCTCTTTGACAGTCCTTGATGTTAAACCCCAGGGCTCGGAGGGGCTCCAACCCCTCAGGGTCCATGTTTTTTCCAGCTAATCCTCCATATTTAAAATTGACGTTTGTGGGGTATTCCAGAGCTAATTTCATCTTCCTCTCAAGTCCAAAAGCTCCCCATGTTCCATCATCCCCCTTGGTCAGATTTGTAATCCTTAGATCTTCATTTTCCATCTCAAGGCAGGTTTTCCATCTCAAATTTTTATTCTCCTTTGTTGTCTTCCTGTCAGGCCCCTCCTTTGACATCTGCAAAGTTAGAACTCCTCCCTCCTTTTCTTCAATAACAGCATGTGTCTCTTTCTCCATATTCTCATGGCTCTCCGCTTTCTCTGCTTGTTCAATTGTGTAAATTTCTTGCTTCCACTCCTCGTCAGTCTCAACAATGTTATTTACTGCCAAGGCCAAAGTGTTCACGCTTGTAGTCAAAACATCGGTCTGGTTTTGTAATTTTCCCAGGAGAACAAGTATTCTATTGAGTTCAGTCTGATTTTTCTTTCCTTCAGCCATTCTTGTAATGTCCCTACCCCCCACAAGGGGGATTTTTGTAGTTTAATGTCTTTAAGTTTAAACCCAGTAAACAAGTTAGTTTGTATCAACTCTCTCTTATTTTCAAAAAGTTGCAACAAATATAGCCAATAGAGGCGGCAAAACAAAGTTCCCTTTTTCCTTTCCTTTGACAGCTGGTTTGACAGCTGTCAAACTCTTCAGTACTTCATCAGCAGGCTCTTTTCGTGGGGCGCCCCCGGGTTCGGGGGTGTGTGAAACTTTAACTCCCAAAGTTACTTTTATCCTCTGGTAACACTCTTGTAGTGTCAAACCGTGAAGGTTCAAAGCTTTTAAAGAAAAAAAAGAAGATTCTCTCGACCTTAGATAACAAGCTCTTTGCTTTAAAATATCTACAAAGAGGGGAGGGGACTTCCTTTTTAACCCTTCCCCGCTCGTTCCTAATTCATCAAAAAATTTCTTTAAATTCCGAATTCCATATTTACTCACGGGTTCTTATTTTTAAGTCCAAATGTTCCAAGGAAAAAGTCAGCGCTTCTCCGACAATGGCACGCGGCTTCGCTCCGCAGAAGTAGCAGTCAGCTCACAGCACCACGCCGTACCCCGTCCCCGTTCCGTAGCCTTTAAAAAGGCTCCTTCGCGGTTTGGGGGGTGCAAATGGTGCCCGCCGAGTCACCACGCTCACAGGCATCTGCGCCTGTGATTTTTAAGGGTCCCCGCGTCATCGCCGCGGACAAGACCCGATCCTGCGGAGCCGATTCCCTCCGGAGCTCGGAGGGAATCCGCCATTAGTCGATGCCGCTAACCCGGAAGTCTTCAAGTCCCAAAGTTTAGGACCTTAGCATCACGCCACTAGCTAGGGCAAACAGTCTATGGCCATGTTAGCAGCAAGTGTGCTCTGGCACATTATCTCCATCAGGGTTGTGCAGGAGAATTTCCCAACCAAGTGTGTCTGAATCGCAGAGGAAAGTGCAGCCTCCACCCCTCACTCACTTACCTCCCTCCAGTTTCTGAGCCTGTGACAGCAACTGCTCTTGCTTTTTCTTCATAGCAACAGGTGGGGGACTTGCTCTTTTCCTTTTAAACAAAAGCTGATTTTCCCAAGATCTCAATGAAGCTGCCAGCTTCTTTAATCAAAAGCCAGATTTTGTGAGTAATCACAATCTTGGAGAGTCCTAGACTCCATTTAATCTCTCTAAGAGTGCTTTTTTTAAGGCTTAAAATGCCACATGATTCATAAAGAAATCATTAGGCTTTAACAGACTGAATAATGTGAAAACAATAACCCATCCAATCTCAAACGTAGGTTTGCCACCATTTCCCCTGGCACTGGTCTTGGGCCACTGACAGCATCTTTTGCCACTTAGAAATTGAGCAGGGAGAGTCCAGCCCATTGCTCAACTCCCTGCCAGGAATGCTTTGCCTCATATGCCAGGCTGACAGGGAAAAGCGACCTCATATTCCAGAGATACAGGGACCAGCCCCTGTGGCAGGCCCAGATGCCAGCTGTGCCCCCCTGCCACCAGCAATAAAAGGATATAGGAAAACAATTTCACACACCCAATGAAAGATGCAGGCTTGGGATAAGAATATCCACTTCAAAGTCTCCTTCTAAAAGGAAGGTCTTGAACTGGCAACCAAAAAGAGACTAGAGGCAGTGCTTGCCGGATATGTCACTGGAGAAAGTTCCCAAGGTTGCGTGTAGCCACACTAAAGTCCCAGTCCTTACACTGCATAGTAGATAATGGGTGAGACTATGTTTTAGGTATCCTGTTCCCAAGCTGCGCTATCTATGCCCTCACCTGCCAACAATACCCTTCAGCATTCTGCACAGGACAAAGAGGCCACTCTCTGCATAAAAGAATCAATGGACACAAATCTGACATCAGAAAGGGCGACATCAAACGCCAGCGGAGGGGCATTTCAACCTCCCGGGACACACTATCTGTAACCCCTTAGAGGGTCCATCTTGGGGTAAAGGAACTTCAAAGGGAGACAGCAACATGAAACCGCTGAATCACAATACATCAAGAGGTTCAGCACCATCCTCTGTGGACTGAAGCAAGACAAAGGGTTTTTTTCAAATCACATTATAGGTCTTCATTGGGTCACCCAGGATGCTTGTGTTCTTTGCAGCAACTTTTCCGTGGTTACTAAAGTAATTATTACTTTAGCACTTTCCTGCATTTAATTTCCCTCCGGCCAGCCCTTCCCCCAGCCATGCACCTGCAGCTAAGGATTATCCTTCACACCTTTAAGGCAGTCAGCCATACTTGGCACCTGCCTTAATTACGAGGGGAGGAAATTCCAAAGAGATTCACCACTGCAGTTACTTGTTTCTGTTTATTTATCTATTTCATGTATATCCCACCTTTTTCCTCCAAGAAGCCCAAGGTGGCATACATGGTTCTGCCCACAACAACCCTGTGAGGTAGGTTAGGGTGAGAGGCAGTGAGCTTCATGGCCAAGTGGGATTTGAACCCTGGTCGTCCAGGTCCTAGTCTGACACTCTAACCACTACACCACATTGGCTCTTGGCAGGCAAGCAACCACTAGGTCGCTTTTTAAAAATGTGGTGGTGGTGGTGGTGGGGATCTTGCTAAACCAAAACTGTCCTAATAAAAACATTAAATTGAAAAAAAAGAGAGCAAACAATTGCTCTCTCCAAAAAGGAAGTGATAATTAAAGGGCCCAGCAGTGAATAGGAAACAATGGCTTAATTAAAGGTCTGATTTCAGTGACCATTTGAGGAAGGGATGTTGTTCAGTGGTAGAGCATCTGCTTTACAAGCAGAAGGTACCATGTTTGATCCTCGGCATCTCCAGCCAGGAAAGTCTAGGAATGTCCCCTGCCTGAAACCCTGGACAGCTGCTGCCGGTCAGTGTGGGCAATACTGAGGTAGATGGACCCAACAGTCAGGATTGGTATAAAGCAGCTTGCTGCATTCCTAATTTCAAAAAGAGTTGTATGCACAATCCAATGGGGAAAGTTGCCAATTGAAAGCTGTGGTCCTAAACATGCCTTCGAGGGGGTGCATGTCCTGTTGAACTTGCTTCCGAATGAACGCTCTTACACCACAGGAATTCTCACTGAGACCTGCAGGTATAGGGCACTACAGTGGTACCTCAGGTTAAGTACTTAATTCGTTCTAGAGGTCCGTTCTAAACCTGAAACTGTTCTTAACCTGAAGCACCACTTTAGCTAATGGGGCCTCCCGCTGCCACCGCTGCACCTCCACTGCGCGATTTCTGTTCTCATCCTGAAGCAAAGTTCTTAACCCGAGGTACTATTTCTGGGATAGCGGAGTCTGTAACCTGAAGCGTATGTAACCCAAGCTACCACTGTATATAAATTCAATTAAATAATAAAAATAAAAGGTGTACCATAGGGCCTAAAGGTAAAGGTACCCCTGCCCGTACGGGCCAGTTGTGTCCGACTCTAGGGTTGTGCACTCATCTCACTTAAGAGGCCGGGAGCCAGCGCTGTCTGAAGACACTTCCAGGTCACGTGGCCAGCGTGACGAAGCTGCTCTGGCGAGCCAGCACCAGCGCAGCACATGGAAATGCCATACAAAAAGGGGAGGTGAGAGGAGGTCTGGGAAATAAGTTAATAGAAAATAAGGAATGGAAATTGTACTTGTTTTTAATTGTTTTTAACTTTGCATTTCTGTATTTTTGTTATTTTTTGTGTGTTTCTTTTGTTTTGTATTATTTTGAAAACGTTAATAAATATTCTTTAAAAAGAAAAGGAAATGCCATAGGGCCTAGTCCTGGGTAATTGCAGATCTCTATACTGAGGCTCGCACTGAGAAATCCTTACTGGAATCTTGTCCCAGGGAGCGGGCCCTGCATTTACAGGGAATGCAGCATTATTTTAAGTACCATGTGGAGCTACAATTTTACCTGTTCATCCTGCTAAGTGCATGGTAGCAATGCCTCAGCAGCACTTAAGGGTTCCAGAGTGGGAAGGTCCTAAGAGTGCAACACTCAAACCGAAGCACATTCCTAGGCTATATATATTTACAGCTTTATGTTTATAGCTTTGCAGTTCCTCTTCCAGGAGGAACAAAAAGCCCCTTAAAACATAATTTTGATCCAAGTTTCCTGTTTTCTAACCCAGCCCTGTTATTTTGGAGTGACGCTGACCCTCTGGTACCAAAAGATGCTGCTCTCAACCCCTTGTGAGAGAGGAGGGCTACCCACATACCAGCACAAATACTCCAAATCTTTTGCATTCCATCCAAACAAGAGGTGACCTGTCTGCTTCTTTGCAGGAAACTTGATGGAAAGGAAGTATGTCAAGAGAGTGGATGACATCTCCCTCTAACTCCCCTCCCCTCTATTCCATGTGTTCCCATTTTTTAATGCAAAAGCAAAGGCATTATTATTTCTTCTTCTCCAGCCTTCTGCAGCAGAAGCAGATCTTCCTCAGAGCACCATCCCAGCAGAAATGTTTCTTAGCAAACTCTGACCACAACATCTAACTGTTGATTAATAGAACTGGATGGGAAACCTGGAGCCTCATATTCTCTCTCTCTCTCTCTCTCTCTCTCTCTCTCTCTCTCTCACTGGCGCGCGCGCGCACACACACACACACACACACAGTCTTTGCCTTGTTATCCCTTAAACATTGAACAAATTGACATGTGCTGGAGTGGAAGGGGAGAAATTCACCAACTATCTCCAGCATTTTTAACGAGGCTGTTCCAAATGGTGCCACTCCAGGTAAGTTGTCACTTTGGGTTTACCCTACTGTCTTCTCTGGCTGAGTCTGAAGCTAAAATCGCTTGCGGCAAACGTTGAAGCATGCTGCAAGCATGGACAAGAGAATCTCTCTCTCTCTTTCCCCATTCTCCTCTGCTCCTGCTAAGAGTTGCTGTATGCTCCGCCTAGCATAGCTTGCGCCATTGCAAATATAGAGCTCCCTTCAGCTCTCATCCCGTTGCTCACATCCTCATGCAATCCAGCTCATGCCTTCCCACTGCAAAATCTCTGGCAAAAAGTTATCCTCCTCTCGCTCTCACCTCCCAAATCGGTGCCCTTCTCATATATGCAGGAAAGGCAGCCTGATTTTTGCCCTACAGATTTTATAAACGAGAGCATGCTGTTCTCAGCACGAGGGGTGCCTTGCTCCACAAGACACATACAGAATCAAGGCTGGCAGAGCTATTACAGCTACATGACTCATAAAATAATAGAATGGTAGAGTTGGAAGGGAACCCAAGGGTCATTTAGCCCAACCCCTGCAATGCAGAAATCACAGCTAAAGGATCCCTGACAGATGGTCATCCAACCTCTGCTTAAAAACCTCCAGTGAAGGAGACTTTACCACCTTCCGAGGGAGCCTGTTCCCTTGTCAAACAGCTCTTAATATCAGAAAGTTCTTTCTAATGTTTAGTCATAATCTTCTTTCTTGTAATTTGTATCCATTGGTTTGGGTCCTTCCCCCTGGACCAGCAGAAAATAAGCTTGCTCCATCTTCCATCTGACAGCCCTTCAGGTATTTGAAGATGGGTATGGAAGTGAGAGCTGGACCATAAAGAAGGCTGAACGCCGAAAAATGGATGATTTTGAATTACAGTGCTGGAGGAGACGCTTGAAAGTCCCATGGACTGCAAGAAGATCAAACCTATCCATTCTGAAGGAAATCAGCCCTGAGTGCTCACTGGAAGGACAGTCCTGAAGCTGAGGGTCCAATACTTTGGCCACCTCATGAGAAGAGAAGACTCCCTGGAAAAGACCCTGGTGTTGGGAAAGATGGAGGGCACAAGGAGAAGGAGACAACAGAGGATGAGATGGTTGGACAGTGTTCTCGAAGCTGCTAACATGAGTCTGACCAAACTGCGGGAGGCAGTGGAAGTCAGGAGTGCCTGGCGTGCTCTGGTCCATGGGGTCACGAAGAATCGGACACAACTAAATGACTAAACAACAACAACATCCTATCACCTCTCAGTCTTCTCTTCTCCAGGCTAAATATCCTCAACTCCCTCAACTGTTCCTTATAAGGCTTGGTTTCCAGACCCTTGATCATCTTGGTAATCATCATCTGCACATGTTCCAGCTTGTCAATATCTTTCTTAAGCTTTGGTGCCTAGAACTGGATACCGTACTCCAGGTGGGGTCTGACCAGAATAGAGTGGTACCATGACTTTCCTTGATGCAGCCTAACTGCTACTCAAACTGATTTATCTAATTTATGGAAAGGGAGGCACGTTGTCTTCCTCTAGGACACTCCAGATTGTTCCAGTCCAGGATAATGTTCCTCTCCTGGACCAGGTAAACAAGTCGGGGTTTTGGGACTCTATACCTATACTCCATTTACCTTGGTATGATTAGGCACCCAGCTCCCTCACCAGCCTGGTTTTAATTACTTATTTTATTCCTTTCTGTAAGTTGCCGCATGTTATGACCCAACACTGCTCAAGCATCAAATTGAAGGACGACTCACATTAAGGATAAAGGTTTATAATAATTTAAGTATTCATAGGATGCAGAACAATAAGATGTAGGGGAATACAATTTGCATAATAAATATCAATATTGCAACCATTAAAGCAAACCATGACAAATTATCTGCCGCTAAATGACCAAGAGATTACGGAATGCAAATTGCAGAGGCCTGAACGCCAGGAGGACACTCCACAAAGGCCTCCGAGCATCCTGTACCTTTCACGTGGGGAGGAGGAGTAGAAGAGGAAGAAGAGTTTGGATTTGATATCCCGCTTTATCACTACCCGAAGGAGTCTCAAAGCGGCTAACATTCGCCTTTCCCTTCCTCCCCCACAACCAACACTCTCTGAGGTGAGCTGAGAGACTTCAGAGAAGTGTGACTGGCCCAAGGTCACCCAGCAGCTGCAAGTGGCGGAGCAGGGACGCGAACCCGGTTCACCAGATTACAAGTCTACCACTCTTAATCACTACACCACACTGGCTCGGTGTTGTCGGAAGAGTTAAGGGATGCCTCATACACTGCCTGCTGGGCCCCCTCTTTTGTTCAGAGGGGAAGCCAAGCCCCCTCTGTGTTTGCCACTGCACATTTCATCATTATGATATTGAAGCGGGGCCTGCCTGACAGTGATTGAAAGCTGCTGAATAATCTGCCAGGGCTCCAGTCTCCCTGCAACTGGAAAAAGCAGCTTTGCTAATAAGGGGAGGGAAGGTCTCATGAAGGTTGACCTGAGCTATTACAGAGAGTTTTGTTAACAGTCTACAGTTGGGCTTGCACAACGCTATTTTTGCCTCCTTCCTGCTACGAGGAGGCTGTTTGAAGGCATCTTATGATGGTGCCTGCATTAAGATCTTTTTGGCGCTCAGCAAAGGCCATTTTCTTCTCCCAGACCCTTTTAGAACACCGCCCTAGTGTATTTTAGTCCTCGGAACAAATTATTTTTAGCTGGGTTTTAAATGCGGTTTTAGAATGGTTTTTTTGCTAGGGTTTTTTTCTTTCTTTTTTTAAAAGTCTGGATAGTTGTACTGATTCTAACTTTTTCATTGTTATAATTTTTATTGTTTGGAGTTTTTGTGTGAATTGCCCAGAGGATGTTGTTAATAAATGGTCAAGAAATGTCTGAATAAATAAATGAGTATGAACACACACACACACACACACACACACACACACACACACACAGAGCGCTGGCAAATGGTAGTTTAGCAGCAGTGCCAGCCTGGTGGCAGAGCAGAATGATAGCCTAGTGTTGAATGGGAGTGTGACCATCACCCAGTAGCAAGCAGCTGGGTGTATTTGGTTGGCCCCCCACCACAACCTGCTGTCTGAGTCAAGTGGCTCAATTTGCCTAAGGGAAGGATTGGCCTTCCTCTTCTGAATGGCATAGCCTTCATTCAGAGGTATGTATGTGACGTCGGGAGGAGGGCATAACTCTGCAGCACAGCCCTTAGCGCAGTGGCGTAGGGTGGGTTGTCAGCACCCGGGGCAAGGCAAGTACTGGTAATTTGCGCCCCCTAACCCGTGGATTTGCGCCCCCTAACCCCCAGATGTTGCGCCCGGTGCGGCCGGCCCTGCTGCACCCGCCACGCTACGCCACTGCCTTAGCGTGATTCAATCCCAGGAACACCCACCGCGACCATCAATAGGATAACAGGCAGCCCAGCTGGCAATGACTGAAGAGCAAAATGACTGGTAGACCAACAATGCTCTAACCCAGAAGACCATGTTTCCAAGCTCCACATTATGGCTCATGTCAATGGCCCATCTGGTCTAGCATCCTGTTCTTACAATGGCCAATGGGGAACCCCACAAGCAGGATTTGAGCACAAGAGCACTCTACCTGCTGTTGTCTCCTGCACCTGGAATGCAGAAGCATTACTTCTTCCGAATGTGGAGGCAGAGAACAGCCATCATGGTTAGTATCCATGTGTAGCCTTCTCCTCCATCAATTTGTCTAATCCTTTTAATGCCATCCAGGTGGCTAGCCATCACTGTTTCTCGTGGGAGTGACTTCCAGAGTTTAACTATGTTTTGCATGAAGGAAATGTTGTCGTGCACATCCCTCAAAGACCTGTGAGGCTTGCTTTCTTGCTGTATATTTATTTAGCCAGTGCCTGTGCAATCACCCTCCCTTGCTTCTCTGGTGCATCACATTCACCTTGGGGTTTTTTTTATTGTTAAGCATTTCCATTTGTGCTTTAGATGTTTCGTGCACTCTGGCTTTCTTAAGGCTTTTTCCTAATGCGAGGTTGTCTTCCACGAGCAGCTTTTCCTGTACGCCTACTGAATCTGATCCCATTAGGATCCTCTCCCTTAACATGTCATCTCCGTTGGGTGAAAGCTCGGTCTTTGAGGCTTAACTGGGTTGCCCACTCATCAATAGCTACTACTGGGCCCTGGTTTCTCTTGTAAACAAGCTTCCTCCATAAATGTGTTTTTTCTTGGCATGCAGGAGGTCTCAGCAGGTTCAAAGAGCCTGCTTTGGTCTGTCTTTTCTGCTCCTGTAAGCTGGCCACTAGAGAGCAAAGCTCTACAGATGTCCCTGCCTTTTTGCCCAGTATGTATTAGAAAATGAGCAGCTTTTGCAGCTGCAGACCACCTCTGCCTCTGGTCCTGCAAATATCAGCTCCAATAACTCAATCCATGTTATCCCGTTCCCTGCAATGCTTCCAGCTTCAAAATCCACGGGTGGCACATTTCTTGTATTGTCTTCTTGGTAGCTGCTCCCATGCTTTGAAACTCATTTCCTAGAGTTTTTGCCCTTCGGCAGGTGAATACTGCTTTATTCTGAAAGGCTTTGGGGAACTGACTTAACAACTTAAGGAAATGGATTTTTAGTGCTGTGCTGTTTTTACTCTCTATACGTTAATTGATTTGCTTTTATTTTTTTTAAATTCTATTATAGTTTAATTACTTTTTAATTTTATCTTTACATACCTTCCAACATTTCTCAGATGAAAATAGGGACATCCTATTCAGTTGTTGTTGTTGTTGTTGTTGTTGTTGTTGTTGTTATACCCCATCTATCTCAGTGGGTTGCCCCAACCACTCTGGGCGACTTCTAACATAATATCAAAACATAATAAAACATAAAACATTTAAAAAACTTCCCTATAGAGGGCCCCCTCCAGATGTCTTCTAAAGGTTGTATAGTTACTTACCTTCTTGGCTTGGGGGGTCGCATAACTCGATACCCTCCAACATTTATTTGATGAAAATAGGGTTGTCCTAAGGAAAAGTGGGACATTCTGGGATCAAATCAGAAACCAGGAGGGCTTCTGTAAATCCAGGACTTTCCTTGGAAAATAGGGACACTTGGAGGGTCTGTCCATAGCTGTCAACCTTCCCTTTTTTTGCGGGAGATTCCCTTATTCCAGCGCGGCTTCCCGTTGCTATCCCGGATTGTTAGATATCCTGTAGACTGTCCCCGGGATAGGTGAGGCTGCTGATCCCTTATTTTCAAATCTGAAAGTTGACAGCTGTGGGTTCGTCTTTATGTTTTTTAGCTTTTTGTATTTTATCTGTGGAGTTTTAATTTGTGTAAGCTGTCTTGAGTATGGGGGGAAAGGTGGGATATATATAACACAACAACCAACAACACCATGTTCTGACAACACATATAGTCCTGTATTGTCTTCTGCTCTTTACACGTGAACTCACTACAAGCAGAGTTAATGGTAAATCAACCTTTGTTCTCAATGAGGCCTAGGAGCTTGCACAGAGTAGTCACCGACTCCTCCAGCCGGGGGCCACACCCTCTGGGTCAAAGGGACCACCTGCCAGATACTTAGTTGATAATGCATACATTAGACCCTGCTCCTGAAAATGTGTTACAGAGGTTAGAGTCAAAAAAATCTGGTTTTGGGTGCCAGTCCAAAACAACGGTTAAACCCCAAACACATGATGCTCCTGTAGGTCAGCTGACTGAATCACGGGACATGCTCATCATCCAGCTACCTCCATTGACTGTGCCATGATAAACTTAAGGTAGAAAAACAAGCTAAAGTCAGCAGTGGCGGCTGCCCCATTGCCTGGGGGGGGGGGGGATTTGAAGATCAGGGTGTTTTGCTCAAAGGCCAGTTCCTCTGATGATGTAGCTCCGTGGCAAAGCAGGCCTCACCAATCATGCAGCCCGGCAACATTTTCTTTGCAACTGCAGCTTTCAGCGGAGACATTAGAGGCAGGACATTTCTCTGGCTAGAAAGATTCCTATCGCTGCATACGACATGTGAGAAACGTGCCAAGTTGCCATAGCTACTTAATAA
This sequence comes from Podarcis gaigeae, assembly GCF_964106915.1. Taxonomy (NCBI): domain Eukaryota; kingdom Metazoa; phylum Chordata; class Lepidosauria; order Squamata; family Lacertidae; genus Podarcis; species Podarcis gaigeae. The sequence continues at coordinate 17,913,079 of NC_139692.1, read as the reverse complement.
AAAAGAAAGTTATGAGCTGCCTGACAGTAACGCTTCCCCCCCTTCTCAAAATGCCACTAGTGAACATTCCTCAAAACAGGCATTTGCTAATATCTTTATATTTTAATGTAGCTGCCTGAAAGAGCCAGATGGTGTTTTTGCAGTTTATAACTTATAATCAATGTTTGCAAAAAAAACCAATTTTTAAAAAAGCGAAATGAGAATAAAAGAAGTTTAAGTGCACGTGATGCATGCTTCAGTTCAATCCATTTGTTTGTTTGTTTTACACTGTGCTGTCAGCATGCATAGCACTTTGCAGGATATGATTGGCAAGTGTTAGGTCCCTGCCCACAAAGAGCTTACAGTCTGACATAGGCCATAGAGAAAACAACTGCCGGGGAGTGGGGAGCAGAGAGGAGTGGGAGTTAGGATCCAAAGTTTTGAGGTACAAATGTGGGCAAATGCAGTTACATGTCCTTAAACCTGAATGCGTTTTTAAAAAGTATTTACAATGGTGCCTCGCTAGACGAAATTAATCCGTTCCATGAGGCTCTTCGTATAGCGGTTTTTTCATCTTGCGAAGCAAGCCCATTGACAGCTTAGCAGATTAGCGCTATTAGCGGTTTAGCGGCTTTTAGCGATCAGCTGTTAAGCGACTTATCAGCGGATCAGCTGATAAGCGGCTTAGCGGCTTAGGAAAAGGGGGGGGAAAGGGGGGGAAACCCGCAGGAACTCGCAAGACATTTTCGTCTTGCGAAGCAAGCCCATAGGGAAATTCGTTTTGCGAAGCGCCTCCAAAACGGAAAACCCTTTCGTCTAGCGAGTTTTCCGTCTTGCGAGGCGTTCGTCTTGCGGGACACCACTGTATTTATTTACAATACTGTTATGGGTGTGTGGGGTGCCCTAAATCTTTAAAATTCCTGGGTGCCAGACTTCCCCCCTTAAATTCCTGGGTGATGTGGTTTAATCAATGCCCTGAGTATTAAGATGTATTGCCGGATGTTAAGATTTAGCAGGGTAAAAAGACAGCCTAAACCGGTTTTCCCCAGACCGGGAATCCCCTAGGAGATAAGTCATTAAGAAACAGAGACAGCAGAGGCTTTGCTATACACAAATGGGGGAGAGCTAGCAAAGAAAATGGGTGTTTCAGAATGACTGTGGGCCTGAAGTAAGCAAACAGGGGGGAAAGTGTTGGTTTTGAAAGCTTGAAAGGTGGGGGGGGGGATGTCAGGGCACAATGTCAGTGGGGAGGAAAAATCCTTTCCAGTCTGGAAGCGGCAAGCAGGAGAGAGAGATGCAGAGCCAGGGTTGAGGCCCCTTTAAAATCTGAGAATGTTGCACCTATGGAAGATGCAAGAGGCCTTCTTGGTGTGTAATGCTGGGATCCCCCTATTGCAGATATCAGTATTATGCAGCTTGAAGCAATAGGATGAATAAAAATTGACTCCTCTGGGAATAAAAATGCTCCAGACCCAAAATATGGTTTCCAAGCTTTACTAACAGAACTTGTTGCAAAACAGAACATAAAACGATGTTATGATACATCCAAATAGTTGCATACGATCGCATGCATTGCAAAATTTGGAGAAGTGTGAATTTCAAAGGATGGCTGTGCTTTGGTTCAAGTATATTTTTGGAAAATTTGAATAAGCTAAGTTTGCCTTTAAATGAAAACTGAATTGATTTTCTCCCCTCATCCCTACTCTCTTTGTCAGTCCTCTTCCTTGAATTCAGCCCTAAATGTCTCAAATAATCAGAGACCTGCTCTTCTTCCTTCCTTTCCTTTTTTGTTGTTGCTTATGCTGTAACGAGGCATTTGCACTGACATTGCCATAAAAATAATATATTTTAATTATTCGCAATTGGTTTGTGAGTAGCAGTGGAAAATGCAAGCAAAACTTTTGAAGGGAGGTCACCAGAGATGTTTGCATTATAGTCGATGGACACATTTGCTTGTGGACAAATTGCTGCAAATGCAGCCTCAGCCTAAAGCTCTTCTTTACTTAAAGTGCATGGTTTAAGTAGCCACAAAGATTAATCAGAGAGGCAATGGGCATGATCCAGAGAACTGAAGAAGCAGCAAAAATTGCATGTGTGAAGCAAGGATTCATTGCACGTAATGAGCAAATGTGTCCATCGGCTTTCGCGTATAGCCATGCATAAACATGGCAGTTTATTCTGTTTCCACAACTTCCCCCCAACTGTTAATTTTGGCATTGTACTTGAGCTTTCACATGGCAGAAAAACCACTTCAAGAAAACTACCATATGGGAGAGGCACATGTTTTCATCTTTGCTCTGTGGGAACTTAAGCTTGAGCTATAATAATTCTCTTCGCAGATGTGCCCAGTTTAAGAAAATAGACATGGTATGAGAAATAATTACAGTGAACCTGTGGCTTCGTTCACATGACAATTTACCCCCTTTTCACAACTTTTCCCTAACTGTTAAGTTCTATTTGAGCTTTCACATGACACTAAAACCACTTCCGGAACTATAGTGGGATCTGGTCACGTTTATCGTTGGTTTCCGTGTTATTTGCTTCCAGAAAAAAAATGTTTGTAAATAATATGGAAATGAGCACTAAACTTGTGCTATGTTCCACAGTAGTTCTGGAAGCAGCTTTTATGCTCAACTATTATATGGAATTTAACAGTTAGGGAAAAGTTGTGAAATCGGAATGGACTGCCAAGTGAATGCAGCCTGGGTTACACAATGGCGCTGTTGCCAGAGTATAGTTTTCCATTATTCCTCTCCCAACATTTTTCCGAGCTGCACGTTGGAAGGCTCAGGATAGACAAGAGAAAGCACTTTCCCCACACAGAACACAGTTAAACTGTGGAACTCACTCCCACAAGAAGCCATGATGGTGACCAACATGGATGGCTTTAGAAGAGGATGGGACAAATTAATGGAAGATCAAACCTCTCCATTCTTAAGGAAATCAGCCCTGAGTGTTCACTGGAAGGACAGTTATAGATAGGTAGCCGTGTTAGTCTGCCATAGTCAAAACAAAATAAAAAAATTCCTTCCAGTAGCACCTTAAAGACCAACTAAGTTAGTTCTAGGTATGAGCTTTCGTGTGCATGCACACTTCTTCAGATACACTGAAACAGAAGTCACCAGACCCTTCTAAATAGTGGGAAGGTGGGGAGGGGTATTACTCAGAAGGGTGGTGGGAATGGGTGATTGGCAGATAGCTGTGATGAGCCTGTTGACGACTCTTAACGACTGCAATAGGTCTTACAGGAAAAAGCAAGGGGTGAGAAGGTCAAAAATGGCTTTGTCATGTATAATGAGATAAGAATCCAATGTCTTTGTTAAGACCAGGTCTCTCCATGGTTTTAAGTTTGGTAATAAGTTTCAATTCAGCAGCTTCTCTTTCCAGTCTATTTCTGAAATTCCTTTGTAATAGAACAGCTACTTTGAGATCTTGTATAGAATGTCCTGGGAGATTGAAATGTTCTCCTACTGGTTTCTCTGTCTTGTGATTCCTGATGTCAGATTTATGTCCGTTTATCCTTTGGCGTAAGGTTTGGCCTGTTTGTCCAATATAGAGAGCTGAAGGACACTGTTGGCATTTGATGGCATACACAATGTTAGACGATGAGCAATTAAATAGTCCCGAGATGGTATGTGTGATGTTGTTGGGGCCAGTAATGGTGTTGTCCGGGTGTATGTGGCAGCAAAGTTGGCATCTGGGTTTATTGCAGGCTCTGGTGCCAGTGTCCGTGTTAAGTCTGGTAGTAGTATTATTGTGGGTTAGGAGTTGTTTAAGATTGGGTGGCTGTCTGTAGGCAATGAAAGGTCTTCCTCCCAGAGCTTGAGAAAGAGAACTGTCATTGTCAAGGAGAGGTTGTAGATCTCTGATGATGCGTTGTACTGTTTTAACTTGGGAGCTGTATGTGATGACTAGAGGTGTTCTGTTATTTTCTTTTTTGGGTCTGTCTTGCAGCAAGTTCTCTCTGGGTATCAGTCTGGCTCTGTTGATCTGTTGTCTAACTTCATCTGCTGGGTATTTTAGTTCTAAAATGGTTTGCTGTAGATCTCTTAGGTGAGAGTCTCTGTCTGTAGAATTGGAACAGATGCGGCTGTAATGTAGTGCTTGGCTATATACAATGGACTGTTTGGTATGTTTGGGATGGTAGCTAGAGGCATGTAGATATGTTTGTCGGTCAGTTGGTTTACGGTATAAGGTGGTGTCTATGCGCCCATCCTGTATTTTTATAGTAGTGTCCAAAAAATGTATTTCTTGCATAGATTGATTCATTGTTAGGTTGATTGTAGGGTGAAAATCATTGAATTTCTGGTGGAAGGTGTCCAGGGTCTGTTGACCATGTGTCCAAATGATAAAAATATCGTCAATGTACCGCAGGTACAAGAGAGGTTTGAGTGGGTAGGAGTTTAGGAAACGTTCTAAATCTGCCATGAAGATGTTGGCATACTGTGGGGCCATGCGGGTGCCCATTGCTGTGCCGCTGATCTGAAGGAACAGGTCATCGCCAAATTTGAAGTTGTTGTGGGTAAGGACAAATTGGCAGAGTTTGGTAGCAAAGTCCGCTGTGGTTTTATCTGAAATGGTGTTCCTTATAGCTTGTAAACCATCGTTGTGTGGGATGTTGGTATACAGAGATTCCACATCCATAGTAGCTAGTATAGTATTGTTAGGAAGATTATTTAAAGATTGTATTTTCCTCAGAAAATCTGTGGTGTCACATACATAGCTGGGAGCACTGATGGCATATGGTTTCAGAACAGAGTCCATATAACCGGAGACACCCACTGTAATAGTGCCAATACCTGAAATGATGGGGCGTCCTGGATTTCCTGGTTTGTGTATTTTAGGTAGAAGATAGAAAGTTCCTGGTCGAGGTTCTGTTGGTGTGTTTGTGAGGATCTGTTCTTGGATGTGTGGGGGTAGCTCCTTAACAATCTTGTTCAGTTCTTTTTTGTATTCTTGTGTGGGGTCTGAGTCCAATTTTATGTAAAAGGCGGTATTGGAAAGTTGTCTGTGAGCCTCCTGAATGTAGTCAGTTTTGTTCATGATGACGACAGCTCCATCTTTGTCCGCTTCTTTAATTATAATGTCTGGGTTGTTTCTGAGATTATCTATGGCTTTCCTTTCAGCATGGTTTAGATTTTGTTGTAAGCGATGGTGTTTTCTGGTCACATCTGTTTGGATTCTGTGGCGGAAGCCACTGGAAAGACAGATCCTGAAGCTGAGACTCCAATACTTTGGCCACCTTATGAGAAGAGAAGACTCCCTGGAAGTCTTCCCTGATGTTGGGAAAGATGGAGGGCACAAGGAGAAAGGGGATGACAGAGGACAAGATGGTTGGATAGTGTTCTCGAAGCTACCAGCATGAGTTTGACTAAACTGTGGGAGGCAGTGGAAGACAGAAGTGCCTGGAGTGCTCTGGTCCATGGGGTCACAAAGAATCAGACACGACTAAATGACTAAACAACAACAACAAGGCTATCGATGCCTACTAGTCGTGATGACATTGATCTCTCTCCATTGTCAGAGGCAATACAATACACCTCTGAAAACCAGTTGCTGGGAACCACAAGCATGGAGGAATGCTGTTATTGCACTCAGGTCCTGCTTTTGAGTTCCCCAGAAGAAGTATCTCACTGGGAGCAAGATGCTAGACTAGATAGCCCCCTTTGGATTGATGCAGCATCCACCCAAGTTCTTGCTGTGCTTACCATAACAGATTTGTGCTCATCTGTTACATTCTCAAAACCAGGGCGTTTGCATTTTCACTCACCCTGAGCTCTGAGGATATGTTGGCCTATAAATCTAAGTGAATAAATACATAATGTATATTGTTTGTGTATGCAGACAATAAATCATTTCCCCATGTTTGTTCTGTGATTAGTTTTGTTAGTATACAAAGACCTTTTAAAGGCTCTTTAATCTTCCCATTTTTATTTTCAACAGGTCAGCAAAACAGATCTCTTGGGCTACTGGAGAAGTCAGAGGCAGTTCCGGCGCCTGCTTAATTTACCTTAGTCAGATCCTGCGCCATCCTCCACTCCCCCCAATTGAAATGCCGTGCCAGTTCTCCCTGGGTTTTCCCACCATTTTTATGGGGTCATTTTTCATGGCTATAATGTCACTCCCTGAAATATAGATTTTTAAGCCTCTGCTACTGCAGGGAGAGTTTTGCTACAGTCCTGGCAATTTGAATTCTATCAAGGCATTATGTCATTGTTAGCACTGGAAACGCGAGATCCAGAGGGCACCAAGAAAGGCAGGAATCTTGGTCTCTGTGGCTGAACGTTGTTTTGCTAGCCCTGTGCAAGGAGATTTCAAGGTGACCCAAAGCTGCTTGCACTGGGGTGGGGGAACCTTTGAGCCTTGAATCATAAACGCAAGGGAAGCTTATTTCGCAAAGTGGAATGGACACTGTTGCCCTTACTATGTCTTAGAGAAACAGGACCACCCTCTGCTAGTCTCCACCATCCCCAGAAACCACCTTCTTCTTCTTCTTCTTCTTCTTCTTCTTCTTCTTCTTCTTCTTCTTCCTCTTCCTCTTCCTCTTCCTCTTCCTCTTCCTCTTCCTCCTTCTCCTCCTCCTCCTCCTCTTCCTCCTTCTGTATTTTGCCATCCTACAATGCAATTGTGCCTACCCCAGAGCCCTCCAGTCCCCGGATGGCAATTCCTTACTTACCCCAACTTCCTGCCTCTCACAAAGTAGACTGTTGCCTGTGCAAGCTCTGAGCTCATGCCACAACCAACCAGGTAACCTTTAAGGTGCCACAGGACTCCTTGTCTTTTTGCCGAAGCATGCCGCCACTGCAACTCTCTCCCAGGGCTGGAAAGAAGCTACTGACACATCTCTTGATTCTGTCACTTTTAACAAGCTGCTGTGTTTAAAATCCAGGCTGAAGAGCACCAGCGGTTTGGGAACATGGGACCAGAGCACTGTCAGCTTATGTTGCCTCATGAAATAATAAGCGAAGCGCAGATCCATTAGAGGGGCTGCTTCATGGATTTGATCGTTGCTGGGTTTTTGTTTTTTTATTAAGCCTTGCTTTTCTTTCTTATTTGAAGTTTTCAAGCTCTCATCAGGATTCTCAAGCGAGTACATTTGCTTTAAATATGTGTAGATTCTGCTACAGTGATCTGCTGGAGGTCATTGGATGTCATCAGCCCCAGTCAGCATGACCCGGGGGGGGGGGCAAAGATGATGGGACCAGCAGTCCAACAATACCCAGAGGGCCACATATTGTCCTCCCCCATCCCTGTTCTACAAATTCTGCAAAGCTCCACAGTGAGAAGAAGCTGCTGCCACCCAGGTTCCACAGGTGTGCAGGTGGAAAGCCATCAGAGGTGTGGGGACCACCTGGGGTACTGCCCAGAGTGTCACATGCATGGCTATCTGCTTGGTGGGTAGACGTTGTGACTGTGTGTTCAGTGCAAAAAGCTCCTGGCCCTCAGGGAACAGGTTCATTACCTCAGGGTCAAGGTGGCTGACTTGGAGCCAGAGGCTCTGAGTTGTGGGAAGGGGCCGTTGTGCTTGCACACATCACACATATGAAGTACTGGTGTGCTAGGCTCCTCAGAGGGTCATGCCAGCATGCTGGACCTTTGGTACTCTGACACAACCCTTCTGACGAGCCTAGCATGCTTTCCTGTCTAGTGCTGATGCTCTGGGCTTGCCAGAGGGTTGTTGTCAGGCGCTGGATTGAGGAGGAATGGTGGGAGCTGCCCCCTGTTCTCCTGAACCTTCCCAAGGGCAGGAGGACAGTATTGATTTAGAACAGTGGTTTGCAGAGGGGCATAGTCCAGAGGAGAAAAACTGGGAAATACTGAGTGGGGAACAGCTAGAAGAGGAACCACCAGGCGAGAGACAGCTGGCAGATTCAGTGTCCTTGGAAAGCATTCCTGACCCCCCCCCTTCACCTAAGACTGGACGGGCTTTGAAAGTGATAGAACAGAGAGCGCAGCGGCAACAAGCTCAGATTATCCAACGTTGGAGTGATGTAGATTAATGCTTATAGAGGGGGTAAACCTTTATTGGGAGCAGCGCCATTTCTAGAGAGAGATGCATTCCTTTGTCTCTCGCTGTGGTTATTAAAGAAACTAACTTGTAAGAACACGCCTTTCGTATGACTTGCTTATTCACTGCCACCGTGGGAGGGATCCAATTCCCTGAAGCCTGACAGTTGTGCCAGAGTGCTGGATCTTCAGCGGACGTGTGACAATGCACATTGCACACATAAATGGATAAGGTCGATGGTTGGGAAGGCCACCCGTTGGGAGCCTCCTCCACCCCCTCAACATTGAGGGGAGCTGGCCCCTTGCCCAGAGTTTTCAAGGTGTGCTGATCCCGGGGGGAAGGTTACCGTAGGTGTAGTCAAAGTCCGGTCCTGGGTCACTAGCCTGGAATCAGTCCACAAGGAGCGGGGCGAGGTCCGAAACAGGAAGCCGGGCGGGGACAGGAGCACTGAAGAGTCAGGTCTGGGTCCGGGCAGGAACAGGAACTCAACGACGACGTTGCTCCCACAACCTGGGACCGGGCCGACTGGCCTTTATCTGTTCTGAGGCCAGGGGCGGTCCCGGCCCCCAGGGGACCCGCCTCTCTTGGCCTTAAGGCGAGCACTCCTCCTGGGAGCAACCAGTTCCCTTCGCCTCTCTGCCCTGAGTCTCTGCAGTTCAGGAGAGGCTAAAGGGTTACTGGGCCCAGGGGGAGACTCACCTGCAGGCACTGAGTCCTCAACCACCTCTGGAGCCAGAGTGGGATCACCTGGTGCCTGCTCCTGAGGATCTGACACAGGTGCAGGCGCTTCAGAATCCAGGCCCTGCCCCAATTCAGCCGGCCCTGGAGGCGGGGACTCCTGTGCAGGCTGGGATTCCTCTGGTTCAGCCTCTGAATCGGAATCCCAGGCCATCACACAAGGAGGCTGAAGACACCTCAGCCCCATGGAGTCAGTGTTTGAAATTAGCCAGGTGCCAGGTGCATTTTGCACCTGGTTTTCAACCACTTGCGACCAAGTGGAGATGCTTGGGCTCCAGGATGGCGCCTGACATCTCCATCATCTGTAGCTGCATGTCTGGGGAATACCTTGATCTGGACTATTTTCACACACTAATGCGCCATCCTGTAGAATTTTTTTCAGTTATATTTAACTACACAATTAAAAATGAATTTCTGGAACCAAAATGCTTTTTCTGTGCAGCCTAAGCACGAGTGGTCGCCATCAAGAAAAAGTGGTCAGAATAGGCCAATATATATGTGGACTGTCCCTGGATCAAGTGACTTTTCTTAAGTTCCCATAGTTCTTAAGCTAGCTCAAGGTTGTCATTTGAGCTAGCCAGATGTTTAACTGAGATTCGATCGCAGTCAGTCCATTGTTTGAAAATTAAGTCTTCAGAGCCGTTTTGCTCCTCAATGGCAACTAGACACTCTGTTTTGGTGACTGTAACATTGCCTAGCTTATATATCTGAGTTTCTCACACTGCCTGGAGTTGACACCACTGCCTGAAGGAGTTGAAAGAAGCAGAGAGGTTGGTGGAAGGGACAGAGGCACCCCGCTCCCAGTTGGTAGCTCCCCTGCTGTCATGCAGAAGACTGTTGTCACTCTGAGCAAGAGAAAAACGATCCTATAGAACAAACACATTCCTTGGGAAGTGACTAGATACCACCTGTCTCTTGTTACTCCTCCAGAGGCCGAAGGGCACCTGGCAGTGAGCGATTTGATCATCTGGTGCATACAAAGTTTGTTTGTTTTTAAAGCTGTCTGAGCACTCAGACATCCTCCCCACACCCTCCAAAAACGAAACCAAAAAAACCCTGAAATGCTTTATTTACAGGAAGGCCGTCCATGTGATTTTTCTGCATTTTTGAATTGCTGCTGAACTGCTGGGAAATTTTGAATTCCTCCTCTCTGCTGTGCATCAAAATATCCATTCGCTTGCACTTAGTCAGCTCTGCCAAATGAAATGAAACAGTTGCCCATCTAACCCAAGAGCCATGCATCATGCGAATTTTCAAAGGCTTCTGCTATGTGTAAGCCACACACCTCCCATTAGAAAGAGCGTGTGTCTGGGGCCTGTGTAACTCTTTGAAAATTTCAGAGTTTGCTAGAGGAATCCAGAGAATAGAATAATCAATTTAAAGCATTTCAGACTAAACAGCTTCTTCTGAAAGACATTGGAGAATCCCAAGGATGCTTTTCTATTCCCCTCTTCGAGACTCTCAAGTGGAGCCTTTGAATGTCCCCATTCACCTGTTCCCAAACTGGAGAACTGAGGTTTGGGCTGTTCAACGGTCAAGAAAAAGAAACACAAAGCCATGTTTCTACTTTTCCATGTGCTGCGACAACATTTTTAGTTGACGCAGTCTCCTCCCACTCCCAAATCTATAGATTTTAGAGTACTGTTGCATAGCTCATAGATCCCAATATATATAATTTATTGGACTGGCTCTGAGACGAATAACTCATTTGTTCTGCATTTAAATGGTGTATGGGCCAAATAAGGTGATTGCAAAGAGAAATATGCAGAACCCTGCTGCAGAATCCAAAGGAAGCATCTTTCATCCCTGCATCACTTTCAAACAGAGGGCAGCACTAGTCATGGGTATCGCTGAGAAGGATACAGAAAACTGAGTTTGTGTTATAATTCATCAAGCCGTACTGCTGTGCAGTCTCCATTCATTGCAATGGGTGTTGTAGGAGAACTAGCAGGCTGCTGGTAGGATGAAACTGTCCTGGAGATACAGGAGGCGTCTTAGGAAGCCACCTATGTGGCCAAAAAAGCTTGAGAAGATTTGGGGAGATTTGCTGGCAAACAGCCATAACTTACAGTATGTAAGCCCCTGGGGGTGAAAGGGTGGCAGAGGGAGATGTCCCCAGTTATTTTTAGCTGGGGAATGACTTAGGAATGTGTCAGTCGTAGCCACCAGTTAGAACAGCTGAAAACTGAGGCTATTCCTCTCATCTCTCAAGTGCTTAACAAGGGATGGGCAACAAGGGAAGAGTCATAGCTCAGTAGCAGAACATCGACATTGCATAAAAGGTCCCAGTTTCAATTCATCTTCAAGGAGTGCTGGAAAAGACTTCTGTTTGAACTCCAGCCAGTCATTGCAGACCATACTGAGCTAGATGGACCAAAGGTCTGACTCTGTATCAAGCAGATTCCTACGTTGCTGCATTCAGTGGAGATGCTTGGGAGATCCCATCCATGGCATTGATGTTCCTCCTTTTGGTATGCCCAGCTCTTAGTTTTATCAGGACACCGTGCTTGGATGGGCTTTGAACCTCCTCTGTCCTGCTCTAGTCAAATGGCTCACTGTTTCTGGTCTACACAGAGAGGAGCAAATCTACAGGTAGCAGCCCACTCACAGACAAAAAAAAGGGGGGGATGAGCATTTTATGTGTTCGTGCAAAAAACAAATTGCTCAAGGTGAGACTTATTTTTACAAGGCCAAGCAGAGAAGGACAATGGAAGCAGGAGGATGGTGGCCCCTTGGGAACCTGCAGCCCATATCCCTGGTGTGAGACAGAGGGCTGTTCAATGTCTTGAAACCCTCACTTGTGTATAGTTTCCCTGAAGTTCATGGAAGTTATTTTCCAGCCAGTGCATTTTGCAGACTAAGACCTCAGGACCCATATTCAGCATGGTATAATCCCTAGTGGATACAGCAACCCCTTGGTGTGATGATCTGAAGGTGAGGGAGGCCACTACCTCTTGCTGAAACTAAGCAGCTCTGGGATTGGTCAGTGCCTGGATGGGCAACCACCTGGGAGCCTTTGTGGGTTCCCTGATGGAAGAAAGGCAATATATAAATGTAAGAAAACGAATATATGAATAAAATGTTGGATCAGGGCTAGGGAGACCCAGGTAAAAATCACAGCAACCTTTTGCTGGTCACCCTCTCTCAGCCTAACCTTGTCGTGGGACAGGAGAATCGTGTGTACTGTCCTAAGCTCCCTAGAGGAAAGGTGTCTTAGGAACACGGGATTCTGCTTTATATTGAATCAAACTGAAGCACATTCCTAGCCTTTCTATTTATAGCTTTATGTTTCTAGGAGGAACAAAAAAACTCTTAAAACACAATTTTAATCCACATTTCCTGTTTTCTAACCCAGGACAATTCGCCCCACCACATACTATTGCCAAGTATGATAATGAAACAAAATCTTTGGATTTGGATAGCAACCTACAGTGAGGCTGGAGGTTTCTAGTCCTCATCAGTGCAGTGCCATTCTTCATTATCTGAGTTCCCTCCTTCCTCCCCAACTGGCAGTGCTTTGCAAAGAGTGTTGCTCTTTCCACACAAGGAAAAAGGGATTTTTGACATAAGCAGAAAATTATTATGGACTGAAACTTTTAATGCCAATATTCAATGGGAGGAATCGCCATTGAATTCGGTGTGGGATTCAATTCTGTTCCCTGTAATCTCACTTCTCGCAGTGAAGGAACTGCCAGAAGGCCCTCAGTGCTGGATCTCAGTGTCTGGGCTGAACGCTGGGAGTGGAGATGCTCCTTCAGGTATACAGAGCCAAAGCTGTTTAGGGCTTCAAAGAATGAAGTTTAAGCTTTTCTGAATTCCAATTTAGACTCAAACCAAATTGAGCAGCCTCTGTATTGGGCTGTTTTCTAAATACCAAATCAGGGTATATGACTGGATGGAGGTTTGGTATGGTTCATGTTTTAATATAAACCTTGCTAATTCCCCAAGCTTCCCCAAGGAGCCAAAATGTAGCTATTCTTCTAAATTCACTTTTCTCGGAATTCTGTGCGGCAGTTCTGCAACCAAAGCTGCACCTCAATTATGTACGATGGCGCATATATTAGCAGAAAATGCAAATGCAAATCTTGTGAAAGTAACACACACAACTGCATTCTATTAGGGGAAATTGCTTGGAAAAAATGTATCTATTAGGCAAAATTGCACACAAAAATGTGCTGATGGGTTTCCACGAGCATTTTTTTAATTAAAAAATTGCAAACTGATGCAGAAATGTGATGAACTGATGTTAAGAAATGTGAAAAACTGAGCAACTGGGACAAGCCAAATGGACAGATTAACCCGTCCCGATTCTGAATACATGAATCTTCTGCTGCCCCGTTGGATACAGATCTTTCCTGGGCCTGGGCTGGGAACGAAATCCAGCCCTGTGGAGTCACGAAAATATGCACACCTCCTCTGTGTTGCTCCCAGGTCAGTTAGTCATCTCTGATAGTAAAAATAACCAGGAAGGGTCATATTTCCCTCAGTCCTGCCAGAATGAGATGAAATGTTTTCAGATGGATTTGAAGGCACCAAACTGTTCCCCAGAGCAAAGATGAAAGACGTCACTGTAGTCAGCCTGGCTCCCCTGCCAGCATAACCTTTTTTAAAAATGGCTGGATAATGAGGAATAAGCTATAATTTAGACATAGTATTATTTTCACTGCTCAGATGGAGAAGTGGAGAGAGAAGGGAAAAGAGAGAGAGAGAGAGAGAGAGAGAGAGAGAGAGAGGGCCAGGGTACTTGATCGCCTTGCATCATCCCATTTTGCCTGTAGCCCCGCTGCCCCCTCTCTATAAAACTCGCCCGCGGAGCTGTGCCCTCAGCGTGTTGTTGTGACAAATTCAAAATCAAGAGGGTGCTTGAATTGGATTTATTACAATTGGAAAGACAAGAAACGGTAATCTTTACGAGCCAATGGCACGGCGACTTATAATAGGAGAATGAAATATCATTTTAAATTTAAAGCAAATTAGATTACCGAGGTCAAATCCTTCTGTAGAGACATCGTGTCTCTCTCTTATGTCTGACATCCCTTTTCAAGGCTCCGCATTAGCATTTAAGTATTTTTTAAATGCATCTAGCACTCGTACGGAAGGGAAAGTGTCAGTGAAAGTCAAGTCAAGAAGATTAGTATGGGTAGGAAATGGGAGCTATCAAAATAAGTGTTGGAGAGGAGACGGCGGCACTCTCTGCCCATGAAGCAAAGCCTTCCAAAGCAATGGGATTCCAGCACCAACCTCCTTCTGTCATCCCCGCCCTGCCGCGCCGGGACCCCCATGACCCTTGAAGAAAAGCAAAAGCCTGACTTCCTTTTGAACCTAACTCAATCACGGCTACCTCCCAGGGAGAGGGGAAAAAAATATATCTCCCCTGAACTTCAGAGATTTTATTTTAGTTTAATTTCCCTTGCCCCCCCCCCCAAAAAAAATCCAGAGTGGGGAATCAAACACATCCAGACTTTAAAGTGAGACAGCTTTTAATGTGCTGGTGTTGGTGATGTGCTCTGATCTTCTCCTGGCACTGTTCCACCTTGCATCACTCCACCTTTTACTGCCTCTCAAAGATTTCTCTTCCTGACCACTCCTCAACTCTGCTCTGAAAGCAAGAAATGTGGGCTCCGTCACAAAGCTTGCTGAGGACAGAGGGAAGAGGCGTCCTAGCACTGGAGTCTTGGGAATCTAAAGGTGATGGCTGCCAACCATCTATTCCAGGTGACGACACACCTCTGACAGGGTCTCTGAGGCCTCTGAGGCAAAGTGAGGGGGCCACTTGTAGGCACCCCCAAAGGAAACGGGTTGTCCAAGCCTACGAGTAGTTTCTGATGTGGGGGAGATGCTTTGCTCACTGATTGGCCTAGGCTTCCTGGCAGAGCTCATTGATTGGCTCCGTCGTAGAGCTGCCGGCGATGAAAACTCTTCCTTTTCAAAGAACTCCCAAGCCCAAAAGCAAACAACCAGGATGTCACAAAATTCAGAGTTCTCCAGGATCCGGTGAGGCATCGGGAAATGAGGGAAGACAAAAAGTAACCAAATCAGATTATCTTCTATAGATCACAAGGACTGAGTTGGCAGATATGGTACTCTGAAAAGTTTTATTTGTTTGTTTATTTATTCCAAGTTATTTATTTGTTTTGATATTGTTCTTATAATGTTCATCATCACACAAGAGCGCATGTGTGCAAATATATAAAATTTGACCCTAAAACTTCAACAGATGTAATGAGAACAAAGCAGGGCTATTTCTATATAATTTACTCCAATTTGTTTCACGTTTACAACTAATAATAAGCTCTTTTCTGTGTAGTAATATCCAGGTATAAGCATCGGTCTGTACAATTTCAAATTTATCACCTGCTCTTCCTCCCTCAAGGGAGCCCAGGGCAACTCACAATAAGTTACATAACGTGGGTCATATGTCACTTTCCAGCTTCACAGGCAAGATTTGGGGACACTTCTGCCTACATTTGAGACCCAGGGGGTGCATATAGACTCATTTGAAAAGCTGTCAGAATGGTGTCTTGCTTTTGTAAAAAGATCTTGAGAAGAGATATGAGGTTTTTTTTGGGGGGGGAGAGACCCAAAATCCTACTATAATTATTATTGAGTCTCAAAAATTGCCAGATGGATTGCTACAGGGGAAAAAAACAACCCAGCATAATCTACATTGCTAAGTAATGTTCATTTTCCGAATACCAATTGGATGGGATGTGGTCCAACTATCCCAATGCTGGGCACCTGTTTCCAAGGATCTTTGTAATGCTCAGCTGTTTTGAAGATATGTGTGTGTTTGTAGCTGCTCCATATCGGGAGCAGGGCACCCCTCATCACAGAATTCCAAAAGCATTCCTTTTTCTTCCTTTTTATTTCTGCACCCACCCACCCCCCCAAATCTGCATTGGATCCTAATAACAGGCTTGGTTAAGCTTCCGTCTCAACATGCCAATAGCTTCAGTGCCAAAACACGGCTAGTTAACACTCCCTGCGCATCAAAGAACGAAAGCTGGAACTCCCATACAATTACTGCATATCTCAGTGGAAGGTGGGATCATTAGATATTAGCAAAGTGCGGTGGAATAAAAATGATGTGTTAGCAGGGGTTCATTAAACTATATTTTCCAAGTCAGGAAGATCAATGTGCTTGCGCATCATGGATTAGGCTGTGCCGTTGGTCTGCTCCCCTCTCCGGAAACCCGACGACGCAATCTATTGCCGGCCATACATCAATGTTGTGGCGTTGCACATTAACAACCGAGCTGTAGTTTCCGCTTGTCAGTAGGAACGGAGGCACGAGACAGGGAGGGAAGGAGATGAAAACAGGGAGAAATGGGGTCATCCGGGGGATGAAACCTGGTGGGAGATTGATACTATTTGACCTCCTGCTTTTCCTGACCTTCATCACAATTCCTCTCCTCAGTTGTGCAAAATCTGATGAACTTCGCGGGGCACTTTCAGACCTATTATTTCATAAGTGGCTAAGTGATTCCACAGACTGGTCTTCTATATTTCTGTCAAAAACCTAACCTTTGGAGCAGCTCAATTCCTCTGGTGCAAAACACCGGCAGGAATGGGAGATTATGGAGGTCACAGCCCACTCAGCCCTCTTATTTTAGTCACTAAGACAAATTGGTGCAAGGCTGCTTTTCAGTGTCAAGGAATGAGGGTCCATCAGCTTTTTGTACAATTTTTGCCGTAGAGCGCACCCACTCAGAAATATTGTTTTTGGGCTGTGTGTGTGTGTGTGTGTGTGTGTGAGAGAGAGAGAGAGAGAGGAGCAGTTGCACATATTAGCACTGCAACAGAATTTCAAGGTTGCCTAACAAAGGTGTTTTGTGGCCCCAGCACTCCATGCATTGCAAACATGCCATATTATGACACCCGACTCAGAAGGTTTGGTGTTGGCTTGGACACCTCCCAAGGGAACTGAGGGTGTGTTTAATTGCCCCTCAGCTACTCTTAAGCAACATGCCTCTCTGTGAAGGAGGAATTTGAGACTTGTCATCTGTCTTTATATGTTTGTCAGGAGTGCTAAAAATCCATTTGAATACAAGCACAGAAAGAAGCTGTCATTCCTTTTCCAAGTACTGGGAGCTGACTGGCAATTGCCATCATCTTTGTTGCTGCCTTGGGACTGGTGGTGTGCTGAGATTACCTCCATCTGTGCCAGCTGCTTTGCTTGCTACACGGGCAACCTGTGTGTTTTTAAGACATGCTTGGTCTGGGGCCCAGATTTTTGACAGGTTGAAGCTGGGATCTGATTCTGGCAAAGGCAGATGAGCATAAAATGCACTGGAGGCTGGAGGCTTGGGAGTCATACACTGGATTAGGCAAACAAGGATCAAAGGCTGAGATGCAGGGCAAGTCATAGTCAAACGTTGGGCAGGTGATCAGGCACCAGTTGGGCATACAAAAGAAATGGCTGTAGTCAAAGATGAGCAGGTGGTTGGAGGCGAGGCAAGGCAAGGCAAGGCAATACATTATTCCAGATTACAAGGGCTTGTCCACATTTGAACATTATTTAGCTTTGGTAAATTTTCCATTTGGTATTTTCCATTTATACCAAACTTTGGTATTTTCCATTTATACAAGTAGGCATCCCCTTTGTGTTTGCCCCAACTTAGTTGATTCTGTTATGCCAATTAAATACAGACAGTGCTTGTGCTTAGATAGCAGCAAGGCACACAAGGTGTTTTTATTTTATTTTATTTTATTTTATTTTATTTTATTTTATTTTATTTTATTTTATTTTATTTTATTATTTTATTTTATTTTATTTTATTTTATTTTATTTTATTTTATTTTATTTTATTTTATTTCCTATTAGGAAGTGCACCAAAGCACACTGGCAGCAATTGTAAATTCTCAGGGCACAATTCTGAATGTGGTTTGCTTACATGGTTTTATGGTTTTGTGCAAATCTGAGGGATCAGAAGAAAATTGTATGTGTGTTTGTGTGTGATAGAGAGAGATAGATAGATAGATAGAGAGAGAGAGAGAGAGAGAGAGAGAGAGAGAGAGAGAGACTATGCTTTGTTCAGGTGTATACTGAAATAATTACAAGGTCAGGTGGTGAAAAAAAAAGGAAATATTGTGGATGTAGTGGGTATGGGAGGGAGAATAGCAGAAAGTGATGATTGATCTACCCAACCCAAAATACCAAAACAAATCATTTGCAACCCTGGTGTCCAATTTCCCAGAATTTATCAGATTATTCCCATATAGTGAAAATTTCAATTTAATGGGGGAAAGCAACAAGACTGATGATGTTTTGGGGTAAAATCACATGCACTATGCAAATTAAATTGGAAATTCTGCCATTCTGGGTTACTCCAGTCACTCTGGGTGGCTTCCAACATATATATAAACATAATAAAACATTGACCATTAAAAAACCTCCCTATACAGATGTCTTCTAAAGGTTGTATAGGTACTTATCTCCTTTGCTCAGGTGTCGCATAACTCCATACACTCCAACATTTCTCTAAAGAAAATAGGGATGTCCTAAGGAAAAGAGGGACATTTGTGATCAAAACAGGACAGCTTCTGTAAATCCAGGGCAGTTCCTGGAAAATAGGAGGGTCTGCAACTAGGCTAAATTGTGGTCTATTTGGGGCTGTCTTTGAAGACAGTTCAGAAATGTCATCTTGTGTTGAACGCCTTGGTCTACCTGTTATTGGGTTTGGACAGATATTCTCATATGTCACTTGTTTTGAAATCTGCACAGACTGCAGGGCCATTTTGCTGCAGGAGGGGAATTACAAGATATTGCCTGGCCCATCCAGTGTATGGACCAGGCTGGCAATTGAATACACCACTAATCCCACTGATGGGATCCTCAGTGCTTCCTCCTCATTTTCTTTACACAGGCACTTAAAACCTTTTATAAAAAGAACTCTAAAATACCTTCACATACTGCTGACTGAGATCTGCTGACTTGGTTGCTGCTATCTCTTACCATATTGCTTTGAATTTTAATTTAATGTGTGCGGAGGAGGATGACCAAGATGATCAAGTCTCTGGAAACCAAGCCTGACGAGGAACAGCTGAGGGAGCTGGATATGTTTGGCCTGGATAAGAGGAGACCGAGAGGAGTTATGACAACCATCTTCATGGGAGCCAGTGTGGTGTAGTGGGATAAGTCTCGTAATCTGGTGAACCAGGTTCGCGTCCCCACTCCTCCACATGCAGCTGCTGGGTGACCTTGGGCTAGTCACACTTCTCTGAAGTCTCTCAGCCCCACTCACCTCACAGAGTGTTTGTTGTGGGGGAGGATGGGAAAGGAGAAGTTAGCCGCTTTGAGACTCCTTAGGGTAGTGATAAAGCGGGGTATCAAATCCAAACTCTTCTTCAAATATCTAAAGGGCTGCCACATAGAAGATGGAGCAAGCTTGTTTCCCTCTGCTTCAGAGGGTTGGACCCAAACCAATGCATTCAAACTTGCAAGAAAGGAGATTTATTGACTCAGCTGACTAAGCATTAGGAAGAACTTTCTGACAGTGAGAGCTGTTTGACAGTGGAACAGACTCCCTCAGAAGGTGGCGGACTCTACAGCAGAGGTTGGATTGCCATCTGTCATGTATGACCTAGTTGATATTCCTGCAAAGTAGTGGGTTGGACTACAATACCCTCAGGGTACTTTGCAACTCTACAGTTCTATGATTCTATGATAGCTCTTGCTCTGTGGTGGTGGTGGTGGTTTTCAAATTTTGTTTGTCCCGTATCTGATTTTATTTATTATTTGGGTGATTGCTGAGACTTGGTGACTTTGGGAATGCCACAGCGCCTCTGAATGGGAAGCTGCCTCCTAGGGGTTGCCAATTTGAATGAATAGCCACCAGCCCAGAGTCGTGTTATTACTCTACGACGGTTGCTTGCCCTATTCAGGCCCAACCTGTTGTCTGAGGCTGGCAGCTGCCTTTTCAATATGACCGCCGATCTTGTATTGGCATAAGCTCAGATCACAGCACGCTGGGATAAGAGCCACTGCTGTGCTCCAGCCTCTTGCCTCGTGTTGTTCTGTTTGTTTTCTGCACAGGGATCACAACCCCTGGTGAAGAACACTTTTGTCATCCCATATTGCAAACCTGTCAGCTGACAACACAGTAATGAAACTCTGGGAAAAAAGGCAATTCCCCTTTTCTGTGTGGGCACAATAGGAGTGCTTGTCTGACTAGGGAGTGAGAGGGGCTCCTTTATTAATAGGGTTTCACACATACAGAGGCTCGGAGGGCTTCAGAGGGAAGCTGAAAACCAGGCTTTCAAGTGGAAGGGAAAATGAAAGAGGAAAGGAGGAAACTCCATGGGGTTGATGGCTGATCAAGGATTTGAACCCACGTCCACACTGAAGGTTCTGGGCAGGGGTCTGTCTAGCTGGAACATGTGCACAGGAGGGTGAGCAAGTTGATAAAAGGGTCTGGAAACCAAGCCTTATGAGGAACAGTTTGGGGACTTGGGTATGTTTAGCCTGGGGAAGAGAAGACCGAGAGGGGATATGAAAGCCATCTTCAAACATCGGAAGGGCAGTCACATGGAGGATGGAGCAAGCTTGTTTTCTGCTGGTCCAGAGGGTAGGACCCAAACCGATAGATTCAAATGATAAAAAATGAGGGGTTTTTTTTTATATTAAGAGGTGTTTGACAGTGGAACAGGCTCCCTTGGAATGGTGGTAGAGTCTGCTTCCTTAGACGTTTGTAAACAGAGATTGGATGGCCACCTGTCAGGGATTCTTTAGCTGTAATTCCTGCATTTGAGGGGGTTGGACTAGATGACCCTTGGGAACCCTCAACCCTATTGTTCTCTGATTCTATAAAATATTCTACAGTGAAAGGGGCTCCCCACAGAAGGGCTTGATGACCTCTTGAGCTCCAACTTCCTGCCTCTATTGCAAATCCAGATGCAAGGACCCTTGTCCTTAGCACCTGCCAATGTAATGAAGAGCTTTCCCCTATATTTCCATTCCTCCAGTGTCTGATTAGGTGTTAATTGGGTGTCACAATTTCCTAAGTGCTAGGCGAACACAGCAGAAGGTGCAGCTTGTTCCATAGTTTTATGAGAAATGTCATAAAGAGCACTTGGTTAATCGTCATTTGCAGTCGCAGTGTGCGAACGAGAGTGGGCTAGGATTCCATCACGCTGTGGAAAGGTAAATTATATGGCAGCCAGCAAAGAAGCAAAGGTCGAGAGGGACTTTGCAGGTGCATGGAATTAGCAGCAAGTATCATTGCAGAAAGAAAAAAAAGAGTCTACCTGGCCTACCTGAAGGTCTTTAAGTGTCAAATGTGGAGGTCCATACTAGCCATCTAGCAAAACTGGTCTTTCCTGGTCTGTGCAACTTCCAGCTGCAAGTGGGCTGTTGTGCATTTAGCCTCGTTTCCTGCACATAGAAATCTAGCACATTACAACCTGCTTTGTGATGTTAAGGAAGGCCTTCCCCCCTTGCTTGGAAAGCAATTCGGTGTGTGTCACTCAGCCACCAACTTGCCCGCCGCTTGAATTCTTATGTAGTATATAGCCCACTTGTACCAGCCGGCCCATTTAGGGAGAAGAAGGACAGAGGCAGGGCAGGAGGCTGGCCTGGGGAGAGGTGTGCAAGGTGAAGAACCCCAGCAGGACACTTCTGGGCAAAGGGAAGTGGGTGCAATCAAGGGAGGGCAGAGAACAGAACAGTAGCAACCAGGATGCTATTTATGCCCCTGTCACTGGATCTGTGGAAGGTGCCCATTAATCGATTCCTCCAGCCACTGTCCTTCCTCTGTGCTCCATCAACAACGCCAGCCTTCTCAGGCGAGAGCTTTTGCTGCCAGACCGCCTCTGGGTACATTTGATTTTTTTTCCTAAAGGGGCATTGATTAGCAGTGTTGTCTGAAACATAACAATGTGCCAATACTTCCCTTGTTCTATGACAGATTGCAATGCCGATGTCGGGCTAATGCAGTTATTTCTCCTTATTATACACTAATGCTTACAAAATAGCTGACAGTTGGCCCAGCTCATTAGGGCAAATCGTTTTCTCCCCTGGCCTTGGAAGTATCCATGGTAATGGTCCACTTTTGTACAGGGGTAAGGCTTGGGGGGGGGGAGGAAGCCAAGAACTACCCCCTCCAGGAAACTCAGTTTCTCCCCATAAAGTACCTCCAGTTGCAAAATTATTTGCCCTCCTGTCCTGTCCTGCTTTGCCCTGCAGCAACTTGAGAGGCTCTTTGCCTGGTCAGGTCTAATCCGTTCTCCCTATGCAGTTCATCAGTTTGGTGTCTCAGGAGGTTTGTAACCCTAGCATCCTCCCTGAGGCCTGGGATCCTTGAGGCCTGGGATCTCTTATCTTTCATCTCCCACTTATTTCCATCCATCAGCCAGGTTCCAGGACTGTATGTGACTTACAGACAGGCCTGTGCAATGGAATCTCTCACAGTAGGCATTACTGGGAAATGGCCGCATTGGGGCCAGGTGTGATGATACTTCCAGGAGTTGCAAACATGCAGAGGGACAGAGGGAGCTGGCTTGTACCAAGTGAGATGATGGTTGGTCCATCAAGCTCAGCACGGTCTACACTGACAGGCAGGAATGGCTCACCAGGGTTTCAGATGAGGTTTTCCTAGCCCCTAGCTGGAGATGCCTAGGACTGAACCTGGGACCTCCCACATGCAGTGCACTTGTTTTACCACTGAGCTATGGCCCTTTCCTGTGCATTCTCTTCTCTATGCTTCCCAAAGCAGTTTGGTGGCAGTTCACAACCAAGAGAATGGAGTAGTGGAGGTTCTCTCCAGGTGGTGTGTATGTGGCAGGGTGTGTGTGTGTGTGTGTGTCTGCTGGGATCATCATTAGGGCTCTAATTCACCACCTTTGCTCAAAATGTCTGGCAGCAAGATGGAAGGGAGAGGCATAAAGAATTGTCTCCAGCTCAGTTTATGCGACGAGGTCACAAAGCAACAGAAGAATCAGCTTCTATCATGTTCCTTTAATCTCAGTCTTATTCGTGACAGGCTCTGTAGGTGCTGATGAGCCTCAGACCTGGCTGTCACGAATTGCTTTGTATTTTCACATTTTCCTTTGCATCAATGAGGTCTAGAAACCATCACTTTTTAATATTAGAATGTCGAGGTACCTAGAATTCTGAAAGGGTAGTTTGGTTTTCAGCAACGCATCCCCAGCAGATTCTGTTGCACAGGGGAGGAGGTATTTGGAGAAGTGCCTGTTTTATAGACTAGCAACCTGCTATGTGTGCTAGTAAGGCTGCAATCCTGTACCTACTTAATCTGGAAGTATGCCCCATTGCACTCAATGGGATTTAAGCTCTGAGTACACATATATAGCATTGTGTTGTAAAGCAATCATAGCAAAAACAGGCCCATTATGCAAGATTATAGTATGGTTGCATGCTGATGCTACTTTCTTGACAAGGAAGGGCAAAGCTGTTAATCCAGGTATTTTCTGATGGGTGCTGTCATTAGACTTGCAGGAAAATGGGGTGTGCGTGGGGGGTGGATTTCTGCAGGCTGCTCCACAGTTGTCAGAATGTGGCAATGTGATCTGTCAGGCAACGCAAGTCAGCAAAGAGCCAGGAACTATCTGGTTCAACCCTGAGTGGTGACCAAATGGGGTCCGTTTTGTTAAAACGTCCGAGATGTGCTGTGCTTCTGCCCTCTAAGAATAGAGATCCAGGAGCCAAGGAGGCTCCAATAGTGCTTTGAAAGGAATTCCCATTATGGTGGCAGGGACAGGAAGCATTAAATAAATCCTGTGACAATCGTGTTTCACACTGAGAGGGGCCAATGCCCCTTTTCCAAGACAACCTTCAAAAGGTGTCCCTGCAAAAGGCCAATTAAGATACTGCTGACTCCCACTTTGCATAGCTCTCTCTGGACTCAGAAATCTTCCAAAAGAAGTTGGGAGCTCAGCTGGGGAATGTTTCCTGCCTCCCCCCTTTACATTTCATGCCTCTCAACTCAACACACACACACACACACACACACACACACACACACACACACACCATCTGTGCACACTGCTGATGCTCTTGCCCTGCTCTGCACATGGAGGGGGTTGATTGAAAGTGCTCCACTTTCCCCTGCTGCATGGCTTGATCATGCATCACAACTCCTGGACACACCTCACAACTGGCAAACACTTCACACAGCTTGACTCCGTGCTTCCACTGCTGAAAGGCAAACCGCAAGGGAAGGGAGAACATCGCACCGGTCGGTGCACCAGTAGCTGGGTTAGAAACCTGTGGTCTTCCACGTGTGGTTCAAAGTCAGGCAGTCATGAAGCAAGGCCTAGTCTGGAGCCACTCTCTGGCACAGGTTCCACAAAGACTGTTCACATACCCCTTGGTGCCCACAGTGGCTGTCAATCTGCTCAGCTTGTGTTCAGTTCAAAGGCTGAACCCCAACAGTTAATCTGAAGTAAGAAGAGACAACACTGTCTCTCAGGGTGATTTCATCATGCATCACCCAAAAAGCACCTGGATTTCTCTGGAAACTTTTCAAGGGGCTTCACACTCCACTTTCAGTCTCTTCCCTGCCACTGCTTACCTCTGGCCTTCCCACAGTGATCCTGCGTGTCTCAATTTAGGGGGGTCCATCTCCTCTCTTCTTTTCCTGGGTGAGGTCACAATCCCCTTTGAGGTCTCTGATTCAGAGTGGCAGGTGCAAGAGGAAGCGTTCAATGAATGTGGGAGGGGAGAGGGGACAGAGACAATAGAACAGAGTGAAATTGATGGAGCAGCCCCCTCTCCAGCCTCCAGACATGGCTGATTCTGTTGTTGAAGCAGGAGTTCCAGAGGCTTTCTACCTGCGGAGGAGAGTGGGCTGCTAGAGACTGTGGAGAATGGGGAGGTTTTGGGGGATGGGAGGATTGTGGGGTGTGTGTGCAGGTTTGATGGAACAGAGCAGAAGGATTCAGAGGTGGAGGAGAGTCTGAGAAAGGAGGAAGCAGGTCCCTCTAGATGTTCCCACCAGAAATTCCCATAGGGGACAGTAGCTTGGTTTCTACTCCTCTGCTTGAAAGCTTGGCAGGTAGGTGGGGAAACTTGTTGGATCACAGCTCCTGTTCAGTCTTGTTATTGACCTTGGACTTGTGCACCCTGACCTTCGCTCCTTGACCAGACTTATTTCTGCTCACCCTTTGCCTTGGAAGAGCTCCTGGACTGTATTTGTCTCTGCATGCTGATGAGTTTGTACCATTCATTTGCTTTAGTAAAGTATCATTTCCTTACTTATAAGTAAGTTCAGCTGCTGTTGTGCTGGAAATCCGGTTAGGGGGAGCCTGGTGCTCCCTTTATGCCATTTCCCTTCCACTCTGGACACTCTTGGGGGCCAGGATGAGCCAGGATGGAGAAAAAAACTGTGGGAAGCTGTGGGGCAGCACGAGATCTAAATATAACACATAACAAATGCAGAACTCTGCTAGGTCAGGTGTTTCTCTTCGCTTGCTTTCTTCACTTACCACACAAACAAACAAAAGATCAGTTTCAGCAGCCTGCTAAAAATGTCCCAAGGACAGTTTTCAATAGATGGTGAAATAGGGTGACAAATGAGCTGGGGCTTAGAAATGAGGAAACAGAGATGCTCTCCTCTCCCTCTCTGTGTGTGCCTGTCCTCTCCTCTCCCCACCCCCGCAGATAGTAAGGGTTACATTCCACTCATCTTGCATTAGAACACTACAGCATAATCTTAATGAGGCTTAATGCAGGAGGAAATGGTGGTCCTAAAAATAATGTGGGTCTGGCGAAGTAATGACATCATTAGCAAACTCCAGACTTCAGGATTTCAAGCGCTTTTTATTAGACATTTTCTGTCAGTGCAAGATGTGTCCAGCAGATCCATTAGGCTTGTCAGCCAAAGTGAGAATGTGGAAGAGAGAATGAAACGAAGCCCTGTGAAACCCCTTGTGACCACTCCAGTGTGTTGTTTTGTATGGATGTCTCCCTCCACTGTGGATCTCTGGGGCAAATGCTTCATGGCAACGCAGAGAATACAGTGTGAGGTTACTGTGTGGCTGATCTGAGGCCCAAACTACAGGTGACACCTTAACTGCAAAATTCTACCCTGAAATGCAGAGGATGCTCCTCCTCCATAAATGGACTTTGCAGGGGGCCTGATCCAGAACAGGGCCTTAGTATGTGGGTGGTTGAGGGCTTTTACCTTTTGAGCCACTGTGATCCATATCTATGCCCAGTGCTTTTTTTTTGTAGAAAAAGGGGTTCTGGTACTCACCATGAAGTTGGTACAGTAAGTGTCACACTTTTAACATTTTTTTGAGGAAAATTGCCAGTACTGCATACCCTTGAGAATCCCCAAGAAAAAAGCACTGTCTATACCTAAATGTGCTGTGGGTTAAACCACAGAGCCTGGGGCTTGCCGATCAGAAGGTCGGCGGTTCGAATCCCCACAATGGGGTGAGCTCCCGTTGCTCCGTCCCTGCTCCTGCCAACCTAGCAGTTCAAAAGCATGTCAAAGTGCAAGTAGATAAATAGGTATTGCTCTGGTGGGAAGGTAAATGGCGTTTCCATGTGCTGCTCTGGTTCTCCAGAAGCGGCTTAGTCATGCTGGCCACATGACCTGGAAGCTGTCTGCAGACAAACGCCAGCTCCCTCGGCCAATAAAGTGAGATGAGTGCCGCAACCCCAGAGTCGGTCACGACTGGACCTAATGGTCAGGGGTCCCTTTACCCTTTACCTTTATACCTAATTGCAAGAGTTTACATTTATCCCTGTCGAATTTGATATTGCTGGTTTTGGAGCAGGGGTCCAGCCTGTCAAGATGATTCTGAGTTGTGGTTCCATCTTTTTATGGTGTTAGGTACCCCTCCCAGCCTCATGACATTTGCAAATCTGCTGAGCATTCCCTCAGTGACTTCATCCAAGTCCCTGGGTATGGTCTGTAGGCATTTGACCATTCCTTACAGAAGCCAAGCCGGTCTGGGTCTAGTCAAGGTTTGGACTTGCCCAAGAACCACATGTGTGCTGCCTTGGGTTCAGTAATATAAAAGCTGAACAGCACAGGACTTAGAACAGAGCTCTGTGGCACATCACTTGAGGCAAAGCCATGAAGGAGCACTTACCGGATGCACTTGCCCAGCCATCTGTAGTTCTACCTGTCATCAGCCCACATTTACCATCTTAGTCTCATCATTGTAGAATTTGACAAATGTGTTGCTGAAATCAAGATGTCCAGTGAGTTCCATGATCTATCAAATGAGTAACTATGTTTTTAATTGTTTATTTAAAGGGAGGTGGAGGTTGGTCTGGCATGACTTATTTCTGATAAACCCATCTTGGCTCCTAGTTATTAATGCATTCCTTCCCAGGTGCTCACAAACCGACTGCTTTGTAATCTCTTTTAGAATTTTGCCTGTTATCAACAGCAGCGACGACATTTGCCCACCTCCAGTTTTCTAGAACGTCATCCATTTGCTAAGAATTTTCAAAGATTACTGACAGGCTCTGAAATAACATCCGCAAGCTTCTTAAGCACCATGGGATGAAATAAATATTCATCCGGCTCTGAAGATGGAGGTTCCTAGATATGCATCTTCAGACTCAATCTATGATATACATTAAAGAAACTAACTGCACCTCTTGGGTCTACTTCTTAAAATACCCAGGAAGTTTATATGTATGAATATAGGGACAAAACGAGTGTTTATCCAATTGTTAGTTGCCACCTTTTGCTCTTGAACTGGTGAAATATAACTCTTCTGCTTGCTTGTTCTGTAGTTTTAGTTTATGCCAGTGGCGTAGCGTGGGGAGTGCAGGGGGGGGCCGGCCGCACCGGACACAACATCTGGGGGTTAGGGTTAGGGGGCGCAAATCCACTGGTTAGGGGGTGCAAATTTCTTGCCTTGCCCCGGGTGCTGACAACCCACGCTACGCCACTGGTTTATGCATGAATTTCATAAACCTTTATCCTTTTGAAAGCATCTCTTCTAAATATTCACACATACCACAAAGGAAGAGTGACGGGAATTGTCTTTCATAATTGTTTCAGCCCAGGCAGGGACTCAGTCACAGTGCATAAGAGATATCTCAGCCTCTTAGGGAGGAGGTTAAAAATTCAGGGACATTTAATTAGCAGCACATCCCCATATTTCTCCGGCTGATGGTGGTGAGAGAATACTGGTCTTTGAATAACGAGGAAACTAGAACAAGGAATGTAGGAAAATCCTGCATGCTGAGATCTAGCAACATCGGGATTCCAATATCTCTGAGATTTCCCTGCATAATATAGCTGCATAATTCTACCCATTTCATCACACCCAGGATGGAAGGGGGAGGTAGCGTTTACAGAGACAGAACAATTGTGTATAATTTGTACGGTCAAGTCTTATTCCCCTTGCTCCAAATAAGGGATTTGACCATGGTATGAGAGTAAATGCTAATGGAAGCCAGTGCTTGAAGGCTCTCAGGCATTTGCCTTTTTTGCAGAGAAAACGTGCCCTGTGGTTCTCACTGAATTGCCATCTATCACCTTCTCAGAATAGAATCCCGGAAGGATGTCCAGGACTCAGCCTTGTGCCTATATATATTTAGAGAGAGCGAGAGCATTTAAAAACTCTGTTCTGGTGTGAAACATATACAAGCTTTCCATTTTCTTGTAATCTCTTAGCAAATAAATATATATGAAAGCAGCAGGTTTAAGAAAAATTACCTAAAAATGAGAACTCGGCATGCATTCTGATTCTTTAGGGTACTTGAGTACTGCAGGATCCCCCCAGGTCTAAAACATGCATGTTAATGCACACACACACTTGCTCTGAGTCCAGCACCAGGCCCTCAGTGTTTCCTTTGGCACTCCTGGTTGGATGGCCATCTGTCATGGATGCTTTAGTTGAGATTCCTGCATTTCAGGGGGTTGGGCTAGATGACCCTAGGGCTCCCTTCCAACTCTACCATTTTATGATTCTGTGGTGTGCTTCAATATCCAGCTGGAAAATAGACTTGTAGATTTTGAAAGGACCCTGAGGGTCATCTAGTCCAACTCCCTGCATTGCAGGAATCCTCTCCATAGCCATCCCTGCGTGGGTTCGAACCACCAATCTGGCTAATAACTAGATACACTGACCCATTGAACCACTTATTTGTTTTTCACTCGTCATCTTCTCACTTCTTACAGTGAACATTGCTGCACTTACTCTGGGAGCTTTGACTGATTCCCCCCTCCTCACAACCAGACATGTTCTTGTCATGGTCTTGCACCAGGAATCTTCAAATACAAAGCCCTCCTACACCAGTAGCTCCAAGCAGACCTACTTCCCAGTCCTTCCCATGTGGATCTGCTGGCACTGGTGCCCGCATCTTGTCCTAGGAACCCCAGAAAGATACCTCAGACACCAAGCTTCAGTGGCTAAACCAGGAAGTCTTTGGGTGATCAGGAAAGACCTAAGGATCTTCTCTGTAGAACACCCCACAGCTTGAAACCCTGCTGCCCAGAAGAAATCAATAGTTGTAGAAAAAGGCACCTTTTAACTGGCCAGATACAATAGGTATATTGCGCTTCCATTTTAACTAACCTAGCCTGGACTAGAAGCTCAAGGATGGGGAACCTATGGCCATTCAGATGTTGTTGGATGGCAACTTCCATCAGCCTTGTGCATTGGCCACACTGGTTGGGGTTGATGGGAGCTGGAGCAAAACAGCATCCAGAGGGCCACAGGTTCTCCCACCCTGCTGAAGCAGTTCTCTAGGAAGTGTGAGACAACTAACTTTTTTTCTGCTTCATCTGCAGGGTTGCTGACTGTGGTACTGAATCAGCATCCTGATTCTAAATCCAGGTCCATGCTTAGTCTCCCCTTAAGCCTATAGTCTGTTCCTACGAGTCTCCATCTTGCCTGGACTATCTCCTTCTCTTTTGGGTGGCCATCTGACTCAATCAGGACAATTCCCCACATTTACAAGCCATAAACCAGTTGGGAACTCTTGCCCTGGGACAGACTAGTTTTCTCCAATAGATATTTTTTTCTTTGCACCCATACCAGGTGTTTCTTGGGACGAGCCATGACAGTCAAACTAAGACAATGGACTTAGTTTGATATACAGATGTGCCTTGTATTTTTTCACCAAATCCCTGTAGATATTCCTTGTGTGGGTATGGGTGAGTGTGGATCCATTGGTATCTGAAGAAGTGTGCATGCACACGAAAGCTCATACCAATAACAAACTTAGTTGGTCTCTAAGGTGCTACTGGAAGGAATTTATTTATTTTGTTTTGACTACGGCAGACCAACACGGCTACCTACCTGTAACTAGAACTTTGGATGCATTTGTGAGAGATGGGGAGAGAGGGTAGAAAGAGTTTTGTCAAGTTTTATTGCAATGTGATTACAGTCAAGGCGGCCTTTTGCACAGACCTCTACAAGTATGCTAGACTCATTGATTAGTTTAGCAGTAGATGACTTGTGTTGGTGCTGTTAGAGTGTCACATTGGGTTCTGGAGACTGGGAGAAGGAATTTCAGTTAGTGAGAAATTCATAGGGAAGCTCAAAGGCCTTCACTTAGACATAGACAAACTTACATTACAAAGAAACAAAACAAAAAGTAATTATGAGGGCATCAGTTGGAGTTACAATTTAAACCTCATAATAAGAAATATAGCAGCTCATAAAAAAATAATCACCAATGGTCTGAAACATGAAATGGATGAATGAAATGCTTCTCATCCATCTTTCCTAAACACAGCCTCTGGCTTGGAGTTACACAAAACCTGAACAGTCCACTTTTCACTTTACCCAATGCAAAATGGACACAGGTTAGATCTTGAGAGGCAGTGTCGTGTAATAGTGAGGACCAGGAAGAGTCAAGTTCAAACGACGAGTCAGCCATGGTGCTCATTCAGTGACTTTGCAACAGTCATTCTCTCACCTAAGCCCAATCTACCTCACAGGGTTGTTGTGAGGATAAATGAAGGGGCACACATGCTGCCTTGAGCTCCTTGGAGGAGATCTCTCTCTCTCTCTCTCTCTCTCTCTCTCTCTCTCTCTCTCTCTCTGTGTGTGTGTAATGAATGGATCTTGCTACTAATGTCAGGGGGCTGAAATACTTGGAAGAATCTGCAGCAGGATCAGACCAAAGGCCCACCCAATCCAGCATCCCAGCATCCTTTTATCCCACAGGGAATACCCGCATGGGAAACTCGCAAGTAAAACATGAGTGCAGCATCAATCCTTTCCCATTCTTGTTCTCCAGCAACTGGTATTCAGAGACAGGCTGCTGCCCTGTTTCCTAGAGGTAGCATAAAACAGTCATGATTAATAGCCATTGATAGCCTTCTGCCTCCTTAATGTTTTTGCAAGCCTCTATCATATCTTTCCCCCCTGCCTTCAGGCGCCTTTTTCCAAACTAAAATGGCCCAAATGTTGTAACCTTTCCTCATAGGGGAGTTTTTCCAGGTTCTGGGTAATATTGTTAACTCTTTTCTGAACTGTTTCCAGCTCTGTATTATCCCTTTTGAGATACCTCGATTTGCCACAGATTTGGATAAGAGTATTGCAATATTCACAGATATATTTCTGATTGTTGTTGTTGTTGTTTAGTCGTGTCCGACTCTTCATGACCCCATGGACCAGAGCACGCCAGGCACTCCTGTCTTCCACTGCCTCCCGCAGTTTGGTCAAACTCATGCTGGTAGCTTCGAGAACACTGTCCAGCCATCTCGTCCTCTGTCGTCCCCTTCTCCTTGTGCCCTCCATCTTTCCCAACATCAGGGTCTTTCCAGGGAGTCTTCTCTTCTCATGAGGTGGCCAAAGTATTTCTGATACATTCCCTTAAAGGAACCTTTCCTTTTTCACAGCTGCCACACACTAAATGACCCCCCCTCCCAAGCTGAGCTATTCCCTCACAATCACAAAATCCTTTCCATGGTCAGTCATTACCAATTCAGCCTCCATCCCCAAGTTTCTTTGAATGTATTCAAACATTTATATACTACTTTCCCTCCAAAGCTCAAACCAGCTCCCTAGTTATATCGGAGTTGGTGGCTGCTAAAGCAGGCTGGGACCCTTTAAATGAAAGGCTCCTTTCACAGAAGGTGGAATTAGCAGCTGTGATAGACTTGCAACTCCTGCTTACGGCTCAGCCTGAGGATGGCTGGTGCTGAAACAACATCTGAGTTCTGCCGTGGTGAAGGTGTATGGAGCTGTCCTTGGTACTGCTGATGCCTCTGGCCTCTACACTGCACTCAGAGCAGAATGCAGCCTTTGGGCTGCAAAAGGTTCTCTATTCCTGTTTTAAAGGTTAAATTTTTCCTGAATGTGATTCAATTAACTCTTGAATAAAATACCACTACATCAAGCCACATCCCTATCAACTGACCTGATGCTGTGAGCCTGACACCATCCTGAGATAAGGTTTTGTGCACTGTAAGGTTGCGTTTAGCATCCGGAAACGTTTGGCTCACAAAAAAAATCCTCTGGCTCAGAGTTAGCAGCAAGTCCCTCCCTCTGGCATGCTAAAGAACACACGATGCCTTATTTTTCTTAATTATTCCTGATATTTCACCTGTCATGTTGTCAAACTTCCTCTGAGAGCGGCAATAAATAGCACTTCTCATCTGCTGCCCTTAGGGGACATTTGATATTTATTCCTGTGATGGGCAAGACATCAGGACTAATTAGGAAAAATGGGGGCCTTCCTACACCCAAACAGGAAAACTGTTTGTTTTCATAGGGTGATTCTGTCAATCTTCTGCAGCAGCACGCGATGAGTCTTTAGTGACAGCTCCCAAGGTCCCCGTGCATTGCGCGCGTGGGGGGGGGGAGAAACAGTTCAAAGATAGGAAATGCTGGTCCCCCCCCCAAAAACAGGGCACCTTTCAGATGTATTACGACTCATCAGAAGAAGACAAAAACAGCAACAGGACCTCCTAATTTGTTCTCTTGCAATGTAAACTGCTGAGGCCTCAAGAGGCATAGCATTAAAATCTGGAGCGAGGGGCTGGGAATGTTTTTACAGTGACGCACTCATTCCAGGGCTTCTTTGATTTGCAAAGGGATTCACAATCTAGTTGCAGAAATAACCCTGTGAGGTCAGAGGCAGGTTGCTATTGTCTTCCTTTTACATGTGAGAAACTGAGTCTGTGTGTGTCTTGGCCTGGAACAGACAAGGAGGCCTTGACTTCATTGGAACACATGTCAAGCCCCTCAGTTGGAAAGAGGTGTCTTCTCTTTCCCATCACAAAAGATCAATTCCCTGTCCGCTGTGTGCAACACGCTGTCTTATAATGGCCAGTTGGGACATTCTGAACATTGAGGACCTCTCATGCTGCCTGTCCTGAAAAAAACCTCCTATTTCATGCTATGATTGGCTGTTGTCCAGGAATGTCTCTCCAGACCAATTGTCCTGTTTCCTTTTGGCACAATCAAACAACCACAAGGTGAATGGTCCACGTCAATTTAAAGTGGTGATTATTTCATTTGACATAACTCTCATGTGGGGAGAGCTGCTTCTCTCAATGCCAAGCTAAACCCTCAGTGCCAGGGGTTTCCTCAAGAGTGATAAATAGCCAACATCCACCTCAGAAGGGAACATTCAAATGAAATAACAACCATTTGACAATTTACGTCATCTGGTGGCTAAAATCTCTTGTGAAAACTGTGCTGTATCAAAGATTGATGTGAGTTGGATGTGAGACATGGGAAGGTTGAGTTAGGTGGGAGTGGAGTAGCATCTTCTTTATGAGGTTTCTAAGGAGACAGTGTGGCACAGTGGTCAGAGTGTTGGGCTGGGACCTCAGAAACCAGGGTTCAGATCCCCACTTGGCCATGAAGCTCACTGGGTGAGTTTGGGCCAGTCACTGTCTCTCAGCTGCAGGTAAAAGTAAAGGTAAAGGACCCCTGGGGTGTAGCGCTCATCTTGCTTTCAGGCCAAGGAAGCCGGCGTTTGTCCACAGACAGCTTTCCAGGTCAAGTAGCCGGTATGACTAAACCATTTCTGGTGCAACAGAACACAGTGACAGAAACAAGAGTCCACGGAAACATCATTCACCTTCCCGCCACAGTGGTACCTATTTATCTACTTGCACTGGCGTGCTTTCAAACTGCTAGGTTGGCAGGAGCTGGGACAGAGCAACTGGAGCTCACCCATCGTGGGGATTTGAACCACCGACCTTCTGAACAGCAAGCCCAAAAGGCTTGTTGGTTTAGGCCACAGTGCCACTGTGTACACCATCTTGAGCTCCTTGGAATATGTAAAGGTGGGGTATAAACATAACAATAAATAAAGGAGAATAATAATGAGCATTTGGGATTCACAGATACAAGAGGTGTGGCCATCTGCTTGGGACCAGGGCAGAGTGCCTGAAAATTGTGCACAGGGGATGTAACCTGAGTCATTCTGAGTCATTGAGGGTGCAACTGTTGAGCTGGGCAAGCCCTTTACCCTCCTGTCATTTACTAACACTGCTCTCTGGCAAGAGTTTTCAAGGCAAAGGGGGTGATTTAAGGCAGGTTCTCTAGCTTCTGTTATTGAGGAATTTGGCACAGCAGCTCAACACCCCAGAGCAAAACACAGGGTGGTTGCTGGATCCTGGTTCGTCCCCAAAAATTATAGACAGTGCATTGGTCCAGTAGAAAAACAAACAAGCCCCAAAGCCACATACCCATCTTAAAGGTAAAGGGACCCCTGACCATTAGGTCCAGTCATAGCCGACTCTGGGGTTGTGGCGCTCATCTCGCTTTATTGGCCGAGGGAGCCAGTGTTCAGCTTCTGGGTCATGTGGCCAGCATGACTAAGCCGCTTCTGGCGGACCAGAAACACTGTTTCCCTGCCAGAGTGGTACCTATTTATCTACTTGCACTTTGATGTGCTTTCGAACTGCTAGGTTGGCAGGAGAAGGGACTGAGCAACGAGAGCTCACCCTGTTGCAGGGATTCAAACTGCTGACCTTCTGATCGGCAAGTCCTAGGCTCTGTGGTTTAACCCAAAGCGCCACCCGCATCCCTCCAATACCTATCTTAGAACCACGTAAAATGTTGTACATTTGTGAGTGAACTTTTGAGCTCCAGAACTCTTCATCAGTCTGGATGTTAAGCAAAACAGTGACTGGGAAAGAGGGCAGAGAAAAAAAATCTGGGACTTCCGGGTTGGCGCCATCGCCGAATGGCGGGCTCCCTCCGTGCTCCGGAGGGAGCCGGCTCGGCAGGGGTTGGGTTCTACCGCGCCGGCGACGCGGGGACCCTCAAAAGCCATGGGCACGGAGCCCCATGGACATGGTGACTCGGCTGGCACCTTTGCGCCCCTCCCCGGCCCGCGAAAGAGCCTTTTTAAAGGCTAGGGAACGGGCGCCTGGGGGGGTGGTGGTGCTTTGAGTCCGCCGCTTCCCCTGCCGAGCGAAGCCGCATGCCATTCGGTGGAGAGCGCTAGCTTCTTCTATTGAAAATTTGGATCCAAAAGAAAAACCCGTGAGTAATTGGACTATGGATTAAAAAGAGGGATAAATTTTTAAAATTTGATGCGAACGGGGGAGGTGGAAAAAGGAAGTCAGCCCCCCCTTTATTGTAGAAAAGACAAAACAAAGGACTTGACAACTAAGATCGAGTGTAACCCTATCTTGATGAACTAACAACTTCGCGAGGGGAAATTATAAGTTTGAGCTGGAGGAGAAAAGGAGAATTTGCATTAAAAAGCAACCCCCCCCCAGGAATCCCTGGAGCGATCTGCGAGAATACCTGGAGAAGAGTAATGGAGGTTTTGACAGCTGTCAAAGAGCTGTCAAAACGGAAGAACAAAATAGAGACGGTGTTTTGAGGACTTTGCCAGTTACATTTGGATATAAATTGGATACAAATTGTTTCAAATAAGGATCAACAAGCTATTTGGACTGGTGGATGTGATATGGAAGGGAACTCAGTTACTGTAATCCATCTAGAGGAGCTGAGGGATATTGCATGTGTTTTTGCTAGGAAACTTGAACAGTTGAACAGAACTTTCAACCTCCTGGGAAACTGCAGAAATGGGACATTATTTTGTCTACAGAGGTCTATATACTACAAGAAACAATGGATTTATCTGTTGGAAAATGAAAGGGACATGACGTAATGTTTTGCTCCTGAATAACAAGCCTCTGCAGAGGAATTAGAAGCTTTTGGAAAAAGAACCTTTCTGCGGGAGAACAGGGAAACAAAAAGGAGGAGAGTGACCGACAAGAATAAGGAAACAACAAGAACTGGACAGAACTGGAAGTGGGGACATTTGGGATATCCAGATTTGACAAGCTTATGGAAATAAAATTGGAGTTTTTACTCCTGGATACAAAAATCTGGATAGAAGAAATGAGCCCCTTTTTGAGATAGACTCCTTCTAAGATTGGACACTTGTGATTAAAAATGACTGGTAAAGAATCAGAGAGATATGGGTTTAGTGAAATGTGGGAACACCAGGAAGATATTAGAATTGGAGGGATATAAGGAACGCAACAGGGAAAGAGGGGAGGGAAATTTGGAATCCAAAGGCTGTAAAATTATTTTTTCTTTCTTTTTGTATTTTCTTTTCATCTGCACTATATCTGAAAGGGGGGAACTCGTGGAAGGGATGACAGATCTTAGGGGATGGGAATTTGAAAAAATTGGGTTATTGACGATGAGTGTAATTTGGGGATAAGAACTTGTTGAATTTAATTGTTTATTTAGAAGATTTGGAACACAAGAGGGGGGGAGGGGGAAGTCCTGGTTATTGGAAGAAGTGTATAAATTGGATTTAATTTGTTTTAATTTGGAAAATCTTAATAAAAATTATTTAAAAAAAAAAAGAGAAAAAAATCTGGGCCCGATGTTGGAGATTAATCAGCATCATCACCATGTTCAGTAGCTCAGTTGGTTAGAGTGTGGTGCTGATAACCAACAGATTTGATCCTCGTATGGGACAGCTGCCTATTCCTGCATTGCAGGGGGTTGGATGAGATGGTCCTCAGGATTCCTTCCAACTCTGCAATTCTATGTTTCTATGTTTTTTTGATGTACAGTTTGACATTCTTAAGACAGAGTGTAGGAAGTATTGTTAGGCAGATTTAATTAGATCAGACTTTTTCAGGTGCAAAGCAGATTTCAGGTTGTATCAGGGGGCAAAGAAGTAATAATGGCCATTTCTCCAATTTTTAAAACCATGTAAGAATGTAACCATTTCCTGGGTCTGCTGCTTGGACACCAGAGTGTAGACTCACCTTTCTTGTCTGAAATATTTGAGCCATCATATCGGCAGACTCTCTCCAGAACCAGATGGTTAGTAGATGGCTGTGTGACCCCGGTGATTGGAATGTCCCACCTTAAAGAATTAATTGCTGATGCGGGAAGCAGTTAAGCATGCTCCAAACCATTCATTAAGCACTGTTTGAGAGGCAGAAGAGCAAAAGGCAAGCCTGGTCTCTTTGTCGCAGACTCTGCCGCCAGCTCCTTGCCACACACACACACGCGGTGACTACGAGGAGGTCATCTAAGGTCCACATTTATATGGGCTGGGGCTTGGAGAAGAGCAGACTGGCTCAAGATTAAAAGGCAGGCAGCATAAATCCCAAGCCACATCTGACAAAGGAGGAAGAAGAATAACCTCAGGTCTCTCTGGCCCTCCCAGGAAAAGAGATTTACTAGGAGCCAAAAAATGGGGGGGGAGGTCTTGTGCGGTACAGATCACCAGCAGTTTAGATGCGCAAAAGCCAACTTCTCCTCCAGGGTGAAGGCCTCTTGCTAAGAGGAAGAGGAAGAGGAGGAGGAGGAATTTGGGGTGCAGGGAAGAAAGGGGATGTGCAGCACGGAGATGATGTTCCCTTATGCTACAGAGTAGTGTGTGGTGAAACTGGGTTCCAGCGACGTACAGTCAGGATTGGATCAGAGCCAGGGTGCTTTTATGCGGAGGCCCTAATGAGGACAAAATGTTTGTTGTCACAGTCTTGTCAGAGAACATCACAGTGTGCAGAGTATTTCCCCTCCTAAGTTTTGCAATCTATTCTGCTCCAACATATTACTGGGGTGTGTGTGTGAGGGGTGGGGGAAAGAGATGATTATTTTGCTTGCAAATCTTATGCGCAAGCAGTCTCTTGTTTTAAATAAGCTGTCAAGCACACTTGGGCAGCCAGAGATCTTTGGTATCCAGAGAACCTGGGAAGCCAGGCTTTCAGAACCTACGAGCCTAAAAATGGGGGCACTCACAGTTTCCCTGCGAAATATTCAGATGTGACCATTATCTATTTTCCACATTCCATTCTTTATGGATGCACCATTTATTTACCGTCCTAAAGATGTCTTAGTATTGCAGCTCTCTGTATCTATATCTTATATATTTTTATTTCTAGATTGAGAAGAATTTCTTTTTTTCTTTTTCTTTTTTGCAATACAGCTGTTCATATTATAGTTATGCTATTGTAACTGGGTGTGTTTAAAGAATGAGATTTGGAAAATAAACACTTACAATATTTGCAAATATCCATTCTTTGCTTTCTTTTTTAGGTTGGAATTCAGAGTTTCCAGGACAGTTTACACAGACTAGGTGAATTTGGGTGTTTGTTGTGGATTTCATCGCTTTGCAACATATACACAAAGAGTCACAATCTGCAAATAGCTGACAGCATCATTGCCTCTGCTCCCCCTCCATTTGTTTTGTTTTTTTAAAACCCAGCTCCTGGGAGATCATAATTGCAGTGTTCCATGGCATGTGTGAATTCTGAGCTACTATGCACATAAGCCGTGTGATGTGTGGAGAGAGCAGGTCAGGTAGTGCTATAATGAGCCACACACATAGAACAGATAAATGAGAAATAGAAAATGTCTTCTTTACAGGGCTCCTGGCTCCCTTCATTATGATCTGCTTTTTGTTCCGAGAGGGTTGCAGCAACCTACTATGGGTTTGTTCCCACAAGGGGTTCATCAGAAGCACAGTTTAGGCTTGGGCTTTTTGTTTTTTGTTTTGCAAAGGATGTGGTTTACTGAAAACACAACCAAGAAATATCCTACTACAGAGAGTACCAAGTTCTGTAGGAAGGAATAAATAAGGTGTGTGGTTCAGATCCCTTCACTGCCTTACTGGGTCAAATCAATGGTCTATCCAGTTGTTGTCAGGACAGCAGCAGCATACAAGGAGCATACAATCTTCTGCTTATGACAATAGGGAAGTTCACAAGGTGGATATGAGGCACTGTGGTCTAAACCATGGAGCCTCTTGGGCTTGCCGATTGGAAGGTCAGCAGTTGGAATCCCCACGATGGGGTGAGCTCCTGTTGCTCGGTCCCATTTCCTGCCAACCTAGCAGTTCGAAAGTGTTATGTACTGAAGTTCTCACCCTGGGCCAGCAGGGGGATACTGTAGATAGTTTTCACTCAGGTCCACATACGCAAATAAGAAATTGAAAGTGACGTTCAGTGATAGTTACAGAAAGTGGTTACTGCTGTGTTGTAGTGGAGCTCTATATAAGCAGGTTGGCTGAACCCTTCAGCTCAGTTCTGTTCTGGCCTGTGAATAAACAAGAGCTGTTTGAAGAATCACTGTGTCGTCTCATATGTTCACCCACAACTTAACAGAAAGCACGCCCCAAAAGTGCAAGTAGATGAATAGGTACCGCTCCGGTGGGAAGGTAAATGGTATTTCCGTGCACTGCTCTGGTTTCGGTGTTCCGTTGCGCCAGAAGTGGCTTAGTCATGCTGGCCACATGACCCAGAAAAACTGTCTGCGGGCAAACGCCGGCTCCCTCGGCCTGTAAAGCGAGATGAGCACCGCAACCCCAGAGTCATCTGCGACTGGACTTAACTGTCAGGGGTCCTTTACCTTTACCTTTTTACTCTTGAACATGGATGCTATATTTAGGTACTATGGTTGTGAGCCGTTGAAATAATCACCCTCCACAAATGTGGCTAATCCTTAGAAAATGATCTTGCCTAAGTCCCTGTACACCCTATGTATAAGGATGAGGAACAAGTTAAGAATGCAGTTTGTCAAGGCATACATCTGTCTGTCACTGATGGACCCGCTGCTGACCAGCTTCTTTGGCAGGTGTTCACCTGTGTCAGCCTTACTGCTGCCTTATTGCTGCTCCAGAGGGCTGAATCACGGACCAACCAGCTCAGTCATTACAGCCAAACAGGGTTCCCCACCATGGCGACACATGGTGACTCTGAGCCCTCCTTGTGGCTCTTTGAAACCAGTGCTACCTTGGGCATGGGGAGGTCTCTGTTTCCTGATTTCCAATGGCTTGTGGAAGCTCTCCGCTAGAAAACCAACTATTCCCAACAAACTGGTAGGCTAGCTGGTGGCAGCTCTGTCAACCTCCATTTTACAGCCCCAGGCAGGCATTCAGAAGAGGAGGTCCTTTGAGCCCCTAGAGGTCCACTCTGTGCATTTGGGAGGTCCCAAGCTTTGAGGGCAGGCAGGGGTGGGGTTGGCTTAGATGCATGTGAACCTGATAGCAGTGGCGTAGCGTGGGTTGTCAGGACCCAGGGCAAAGCAAGTAATTTGCGCCCCCTAACCTGGTAGGGGCAGAGAGCTGCGAGTGCGAGCGCACCCCCCCCAGATGTTGCGCCCGGTGTGGCCGGCCCCCCCTGCACCCCCACGCTACGCCACTGCCTGATAGTCACATGAACACCACCCAGACATGGATCCTATTTTGAGTCTTGCACAAAGTAGAAGGTTTCCTTGCAAACTCTGAAATCAACTTTTGCAAGCTTTCCACCCAGCACCGTGTGTGGATTTGGAGATTAAACTTTGCTGCTAGAGCTTTGAAATTTATGATAATGAAGGCAACAAAAGGGTGAAAAACAGGTGGATTTATTTATTTTTTTACGTGGGAAGGAGGAAGAAAAATGCCATCAGAAAAGGTCTCAGCTGCTGTGGTATCGAGAGATCAAGAGAAAGATTTGGTTGGGTTTTTCTTTTTCTTTTTCTTCTTCTTCAGTTCAGTGGTGGCTGATGGAATTTGCGTTTTGCAGATGTAGTTTCCTACAGTAGCCCTGTAAATTAAATTAAAGCTATTTACTCTGTATTTACAGGCTTGCAAATAAATCTCGGGAAGCATTTTACTGGGAAAGGAGGGTGGGGGAAAGGAAAGGGGGAAATGTATTTTCCAGGCCAAATATAATAAAACAGTACACAGACCTCCTTCTCATAATTACTTATTAGCTAAGGGAAAAGGGAGCAGGAAATGGTGAGTTCTGGAATAATGCTGCAAGCTTTGCTGAAATGCTTTCCCCCCTCTTTTCTCACTTTCAGGTATGGAGGAAGGAGGGAGGCAGAGAAAAAAACAAAACCACTTATTTTAAGTGGTGGTGGGGGGGAAAGTTTCTTGAATTCTCCCCTTTGGCCAATATTTACTGCGCTCCCTGCATTTTTAAACATACTATCACTGGTCAATGAGATGCTTTCAAAGATGTGCCTGATCTTCCCCGCCTATAATGGGAAAGGGGTTGGCTTTATTTATTTATTTATTTATTGTAAGAGGCAAGCGGGCTTGGCTTGGCTTTGTGCAGTGGGTGTCGTACAACACAGCCAGCCGCATTACTGAAGGGATCAATAGATGCGGCTCAGTGTGGGAAATGCACTCATCCTGGAAGAATTCAGGGCGGGGGCAAGAGGGGGGGGGAGAGAGGAAGAGAACAGAGTGACAGAACAATGATGGGAAGGCAAAATGAGACTGGGTCTGTGTGGGGGTGGGGATGCGCCGCTTTGCCCCTCTGCGTTCTGTGTCGAGCATCCCTGGCGAATAGCATTGCTCCAACCCGGCACAGCGGCACACTCTGGCTTACAATAACACTTGCTCCACAAGTGGCACTACAAGCGTGTTGCTGCCGCAATATATTTCACGAGGATGTGCCCCTTGACATTTTGCTTAGCGCTGATTTGCGTCCGCACGTGCTTCTCCTGACAAGCTCTCCACTGAAGTGGGTGGGGAGGGCCGAGAGAACTAGGGAGTTGTCACAACTCAGGAGCTTCTTCTTCCCAGAGCTGGTGTGGAGCTGCAAAAAAATAAAATAAAAATAAAAATAAAAATATGTCTTCTTATAGGTTCAGGGAAGGCACCAGGAGAAAAAAGCAGGTGAAATGAGGAACTCAAACCCTGCAAGGGTTTGGGGTAAGGTTACCAGATGTCCCTGTTTCCCGGGGACAGTCCCTGGATTTAGAAATCAGTCCCCATACAAAATCCATTGAAGCTGAAAAGTGTCCCCGGATTCATTGAAAAAAATCTGGTAACCTTAGTTTGGAGGGGCTCTTCCATTTGCAACTAAAGGAGGCCATGGCTGAGGTCTGATGAAATGGAGAACCAGGACAGAAAGACAGAATACGAGATTGTGGGGTCAACCGGTGAGGTTGATGGTCAGGGCAGGCTTCTCTTAAAAGGCATCTGGTTGGCCACTGTGCAGGGGTGCCAGAGGATGCAGGGGGCACTGTGGTCTAAAACACTGAGCCTCTTGGGCTTGCTGATCAGAAGGTTGGCGGTTCC
This sequence comes from Podarcis gaigeae, assembly GCF_964106915.1. Taxonomy (NCBI): domain Eukaryota; kingdom Metazoa; phylum Chordata; class Lepidosauria; order Squamata; family Lacertidae; genus Podarcis; species Podarcis gaigeae. The sequence goes on along the minus strand of NC_139692.1, from coordinate 17,870,951 downwards.
AATCCCCATGAGGTAGTGACCTCCCGTTGCTTTGTCCCAGCTCCTGCCAACCTAGCAGTTCAAAAGCATGCCAGTGCAAGTAGATAAATAGGTACTGCTGCGGCGGGAAGGTAAACGGCATTTCTGTGCGCTCTGGTTTTCGTCACAGTGTTCCGTTGCACCAGAAGTGGTTTAGTCATGCTGGCCACATGACCTGGAAAGCTGTCTGTGGACAAACACCGGCTTCCTTGGCCTGAAAGCAAGATGAGCGCCACAACCCCATAGTTGTCTTTGACTGGACTTAACTGTCCAGGGATCCTTTACCTTTTACCTAGGGAAGACTGAGAGCTCCCCCCAAATTTCCAAGGAGGCTGCTGGGCCACCTCAAATATTCTGGGGTCTCTGCAGTGTTGGGAGACGCCGTGGGGACCAGCACACCTGAACAAGGTTGTACTGGCCTGCGCAGCGTCTCCTGACATTGCAGGGACCGGTGCGGCCTAGCAGAAGGCTGCATGTGACACGTGCATGATGTCACATGTGTGTGATGTATGACAGCCCTACAAGTTTGGGGGCAACTTGGTGCATGTGCCACTGTGAATATAGAATGTTGATCTAAATGTGCCCCCTTTGGTCTGATTCAGCAGCCAGGCTCTTGTTATTCTTGTACATTCATGAGTGAGAGGACTCAGGATTTTCTTCCCCTGTGTTTGTCCTCTCAGAATGGCTCATATTTGATGCAACAATGATCCAGATGTTGTCATGCCTCCTCTGCCACCATGCACTGCCAGATGTTGCCCTTCTAAGCGGAATCTCCTCTGTAGTAAATTACAAGAGTGAGAACGGAGCTCCCTTGTCCTGTTGGGAATGATCCAAGAAGCTTAGAGAAGTGGCAGAGAGGCAGTGATCAGATTTTGGGGTCAGGAGGAGTTGAGCTTTGGGCCAGTGTCTTAAAGCAGAAATGTTGCCCTGGTGGCTGGAGAGGAAGCTGAATGTCAAGGTAAGCAAATTGAATCAGGAGAGCAGAAAGGATGACCCCGCCCCCAACGAATGGAACAACGGGGTGTTTCATTTTGCATTGTTGGGGTCAGGATGGAGGACAGTTAAGAAGAAAGACAGGGCTAAATTAGAAGCAAAGGCTACATTAGAGTGGATACTGAGACCAGGAAGTCAGGGTGAAGTGGAAACTGTATTTGTCAGTGATAGTGGAAAGCTAACCATGTCTTCCATGAAAGATAGGCTGGGGTATATTGAGGAGAAGGATGTGTGGTAGAAAGATAACCAGAGGGCCATTAGATCAGGCTTGCACAAATTGCTATCCATCGTGCACAATGCACCTAGGAACATTTGCTATGGAGAAATAGACCAGGTCAATGGACTCCCGTACTCCTTGCTCAAGTTATTCTGTTTGCTCCAATATGGTTTTGACCAGTGATCTTATCTGCATGTCCACTGTTACAGCTCCTTGTGGCTCCCCAGCTGGCTTTGCTCGATGGGCAAAGCATCTTCCATCCCATCCTCTGAAATCACAGATGGGACAGATCTAATGCAGTCTACTGCTGCTACTATTATGCTACACTGGCTAAATAACACAAGTCCATGAGTAGGGCCCATAATCATGGAATTTGGTACACAAGAGGCGGTGATGGCCACCAGCCATGATGGTTTTAAAGGAGTAGACAATTTAATGGAGGAGAAGACTATTCGTGCCCACCAGCCATGATGGCTATGCTCTGCACCTATGGTCAGAGGTCGTATGCTTCTGAATATCAGCTGATACTATTGCACTTGGGTCCTGCTTGCGGGTTTTCCATAGGTATCTGGTTGGCCACTGTGAGAACAGGATGCTGAACTAGGCAGGCCACTAGCCTGGTCCAGCAGGCTCTTCTTCTGAGGGCAGTGGGGACCCATAGACAGATGCTGAGGCCCTAGTGTTGAGGATGTGCTTAAGGGCACCATGACTGGCGCTTGCTCATCCTGCCCTTCTCCTCCCTCCACCTCTGTCCAACTGCTACCAGTGTCTGTACCTGGACTTCCATATCACAGAGATGGAAGAATCCTTTGGAAAGACCTCTTTGCCAACCACTGCTTCTCCTACCCTCACACATCCCCATGAGAATTCCAACCAGCCAACATCCTCACAGTAGTAGTAGTAGTAGTAGTAGTAGTAATAATAATAATAATAATAATAATAATAATAATAATAATAATTTATACCCCACCCATCTGGCTGGGTTGCCCCATCCACTGTACCAACATAATATTAAAAACACAATAAAACATCAAACACTAAAAACTTATCTGAACAGGGCTGCCTTCAGATGTCTTCTGAAAGTCAGATAGTTATTTTTTGGACACCTGGTGGGAGGGTGTTCTACAGGGTGGGCACCACTACCGAGAAGGCCCTCTGCCTGGTTCCCTGTAACCTCACTTCTCGCAGGGAGGAAACCACCAGAAGGCCCTCCTCAGTGCTGGACTTCAGCGTCTGGGCTGAACGATGGGGGTGGAGACGCTCCTTCAGGTATACAGTGGTACCTCGGGTTAAGATTTCTGTTCTCATCCTGAAACAAAGTTCTTAACCCGAGGTACTATTTCTGGGTTAGCAGAGTCTGTAACCTGAAGTGTCTGTAACCTAAAGCGTCTGTAACCCGAGGTACCACTGTACTGGGCTGAGGCCGTTTAGGGCTTTAAAGGTGAGCACCAACACTTTGAATTCTGCTGTAACATTGGGGCAGCGGATCAGAGAAGAATCCTGGCTTTGCCTGCTGAGTGTCTTTGACAGCTGTGCTTGGCTGCAAAAAAAGGAAAAAGCAACCCAGCAAGAAGAGCTTTCAATGGCCTGGAGGCAACCATCATCACCTGCAACCGCCTCCAGACTGAGCCATTGTTAAAGGTGCAGTAGCAAAGCCCCCTTTAAATAAAAGTTTGGCACCCCTAATTTTAGCGGATTGTCTCTGGGTCTCCACCTCCTCTTGGTCCTCAAAACTCCTGACAAGCTGACCTTCAAGAAACATTGTGAAAGCCATCACTTTAGCCGGGGCTGATGCCTCTGGGAAGTGATTGGATTAGATTGCTGTGGTTTTAGCTTTTTACGGTTTTTAAATCTTTCTCTGTTTTTTTTAAAGTATTTTTTTTACCCCCTTTCTCCATGAATTATTTATTACATACATAATACATAACTGCATTATAGTTTACAGCTGGCATACGGAGGCGCGGAAGAGAACTGGCCCTCGCCAGATCCTCCCCCTGCCTCTCGATACAGAACACTGTATCCCCCCCATATTTCGCTGCAGGTGGGGGGTCGGAATTTCCTGTAGAGCACCATCTGCACCAACTCCATTGAAGTGAATGGGATCCATGGAGGAGGAGTGCACACAGAAGCACCTTCTGACTCACATGCTAGACCCTAGCAGAGTAACGGTGACTTTGATTTCTTCTGATGTGGGGAAAGAGTCAGTAACCTGAGTCCTAAAGGCTCTTCCGGGACTAGCTCAGTGGAAGAGAACATGTGTTGCAAGCAGATGGTTCCAGTTCCAGTTCTTGGTGTTTCCAGGTAGGGCTGGAAAACAACTCGCTGCCTGAAACCCTGGAGAGCCACTTCCAGTAAGTGTCAATACTACTGAACTACATGGACCATTTGTTCTGTTTAATCCTGTGTTATTACATTCAAGCCTTTGGTCCTGAAAGGTCTTTCTGTCCTTCAACAGAATAGGGGTCCTGGAGCCAGGGCAATAGGTAGTCCATCAGACATTCAACATATGATTAGCAGGCCTACACAGCTAAGGAGAAGGGAAGGATAGAGGGGGAAGATACAGTTGCCTTACCTTGTACTTGCTTTTGGTGACCACCATCCATCATTTCTGATGCATCCTCCTCCTGCACTATAGGCCAGTGGCCACATGACATTTCTGAGAAGAATGCTTGAGGACCACACTAATGATGCAGATTGACATGATGCCAGTACAGAGATGTGGGACAGTCTGGTGGCAGTGGCTTGTTTTCATTTTCCTGGAAGATGAGAGCCACCCACGGTGATCTTGGATGCAGTCCAGGAAGACATGAGTGGGCAGGAAAAAGAAATGTCTCTGGTGGAGGAGAACTTCAGGGGACTCCAGGCTCTAATTGGAACACCACTGGGTGGTAAAGCTGCTGATTGCCACAGGGCAGATGATACTGGAGTAAAATTTGACAGCTGAAAGAATCCTCTTCCACCCCCTACAAAATATTCGTGGTTCATGAGAACCAAGCTGGAGATGGGAATTCCTCCGAAGAAAAGCCAGCCCCCCTTGTGATGCTCTCCTTTACTGGTGCCTCCCCCACCCCAGTTCAAACCCTTTTCATGCCTGATATTATTGAGAGGGAGGGTCTGTTTGTGAAGAACAGAAACAAAAAAGATGAGAATCATGTCTCCCTTAGAAAAAGCAACACCGGGGTGCATCAGAAAGGTACGCTCCACAATATAAAGGCGCAAGACAAAAAGTCTTCCCTTTGGCTGCGAAGATTAAGATTCTCTCTCTCTCTCTCTCTCTCTCTCTCTCTCTCTCTCTCTCTCACACACACACACACACACACACACACACACACACACACACACACGGGGGAGAAGGTGAAGATAATGCTGCTGAGTTGCCAATTATTGTGCTCTCCCTGACGTGTTTTGTTGACCTCGTTGATTTCAGTTCTGGTTGCGGCGCATCCAGCCATCACCTGCTATGATTCAAAACCTGCAGGGCTTGGATATCACTGCAGAGAAACTCTTTGATAAGCTTGTTATGGATGCCAGACAGCTGCAGTCGTGTGTGCGTGTGTGTGTACTGTGCTAGTGGTTTCTGAGAGCAGCATTGCACATTAATGATGCCACCCTAGAAAGGTGTGGTTGTACTTACTGGGGTAGGCTTGGGGGTGAGGAGTGAAAGGCAGGATGCGGGCAGAAGAACTGGAAGTTGGCAGAGTCAGAGGTGTGAGTTGCGATGGTGTTGCTTTTTGTTTGTTACTGAGAGGAGCGAAGGCTGACTTGGGAGAGAGAGAGAATCATAAGAAATGGAGTCCAACCCATCTAATAGGAGTAGAAACCCTTCCCATTATGGGAAACTGAGGCACCAGGGGTGTCAACTTGAATAAAATATTGAAGGGGGTGTCCAAGTAAGCCCTACCCCAAACAATCAATCACATTCATGCATGGACACCATTTGAATGGCAACACACATCAACTTTGGGAGGGCCTAGCCCCCTCAAATATTTTATGTGGGGGCAAAGGATCTTGACCCCTAGGAGTTGGCTCCTATGTGAGGCATCATGGGAACCAAGCGAATGATGATAGAAGGTGCAGCAGGCACCCCTGGGCAGCACCAGGGTGGTTTTATGTTGCTGGATCTGAAGCCACAAATGTGTTTGGGTCCTGCTGTGTGTCTCCTCTTGCCACAGTGCCTAGTCTTTCCAGTGAGAGAGGAGTTTGTGGCATAACATGCTGGAGTCACATCTCCTCCACCACCAGGGCTGCTCTTCTGCCTCTTCCTCCATTGCTGGCTTCATAGACTGGAGGGGAAATGCTCCTCAGGTATAGGGAGGGAGAGTGGCGAGCACTTGAGTTGTGCATCATTTCTTTGGCTTGATTTGCCCCATGGTTCTTTCACAACTGCATTTGATTAAGGGTGAGAATTTGTCAATATATTGATGACACTCATCTCTCCTTTCCAGCAAATTCAGATGGGGTGGGTGGTAGACATGGGGAATGGATAGAGGAGGTCAGTGAGCTCTCCACTCTCTCCCAGCCCTACCTGAAGTTGCTGGGGATTGAAACAAGCACCTTCTGCATGCAAAGCAGGTGCTCTGCCACTGAGCTATGCCCTTTCCCAAATGGGAACACTGGAACCTGCCTCACAGGTAAAGGTAAAGGACTCAGGACGGTTACGTCCAGTCAAAGGCAACTCTGGGGTTGAAGCGCTCGTCTCGCTTTCAGGCCGAGGGAGCCAGTGTTTGTCCACAGACAGCTTTCTGGGTCATATGGCCAGCATGACTAAACTGCTTCTGGCGCAACGGAACACCGTGACAGAAACCAGAGTGCATGGAAACACCATTTACCTTCCCACCACAGCGGTACCTATTTATCTACTTGCATGGGCGTGCTTTCAAAGTGCTAGGTTGGCAGGAGCTGGGACAGAGTAACGGGAGCTCACCCCATTGTGGGGATTCGAACCTGCCTTACAATAAGTCATCTAGCTTGGTATTGTTTACACTGACCAGGCAGTGGCATCTCAGGATCTCAGGCAGAAGAGAGCCTTTCTCAGCTGCACCTGCAGGTACTAGGGGATCAAACATGGGACTCCTCTGCATGCCAGGCATGTGTTCTGACACATTGAACTATTATGGACCGTGATTAACCTATTGCAGACAGGGTTGCACTTCTCCTAAAGGACTGGATTCACAGTTCTGGGGGGCTGCCAGGCCTAATACTGGATACTTGCAGATGTTTTGCTTGTTCACATGCCCCAGCTTTTGGTCTCCAAATGCTCTCCCCCTCCAGGCAGCTTTCAGATTAAATACACACATCCCATAATACAGTAATACAGTAATAAACACACATCCCATAATACAGTACCGTCCTGCACTGGTGCAACTTGGGCTCTTGCAGAGGATCCTGCTCGGTTGGTTTTTGTCTTCGAATCCAAAAGTCTGCAAACTCCCCAAAGTGTGTGTGTGTGTATGTTGTTTTTAAGCAGATGTAAATGTTTAAGGGCAGACTTTACCCAAAGTAGCAGGAGAGTACTGAGTCTACCCTACGGCATTTACTGATATAACACACCATGCATGCAAACTCTCACTGATAATTGGAAACATTTGTTACCGTAGCTCTGTCTAGAGAGGCACTGACAGGCGCAGTGGAATGCTCCCCCTTCCCTCCGACACGCTTTGTATACGTTTCAAGAAATTCCAGGATTCAGTGCTGGAAGAATTTTTTTAGCCAAGTTCACGACCCGTGATCAAGCAAAAACTCAAGAGTTCAGGGAATTGTTTTCACTTTGGTTCAGTGTCGAGCAAACCATTCCTCTCCTCCTTTCTCAAGACACTTCGAAAGAAATATTGGTTTCATCGCCACAAGCAAACTCTCCGGAAGACTGCTTGGCACAACATGCAAAAAACCAAAAGAGAGAGGAGGGTTTAAGTGGGTTTTCTATACCTGGAGAAATTTGGATAGACATTTGCCCCCAACCAGGAAAGATCTGACTGTGTCGTTGGCTCTGTGTAAGTGCAAAGCAGCTGTAGATGGAGATGGCAGAAGGAATATCCCTAACGGCACTGAACAATTGGTGAAACATTTTCCCTACAAGTCCAGCATCCTGTCCAGTGGCCAACCAGATGTCTATAGGAAGCTCACAACCAGAACCTGAATGCAACAGAAGAATGAGAAGAAGAGTTTGGATTTGATATCCCGCCTTTCACTCCCTTTAAGGAGTCTCAAAGCGGCTAACATTCTCCTTTCCCTTCCTCCCCCACAACAAACACTCTGTGAGGTGAGTGGGGCTGAGAGACTTCAGAGAAGTGTGACTAGCCCAAGGTCACCCAGCAGATGCATGTGGAGGAGCGGAGACGCGAACCCGGTTCCCCAGATTACGAGACTGCCGCTCTTAATCACTACACCACACTGGCTCTCAATAGCATTCTCCTCACTTGTGATTCTCAGGATCTGATATTCAGAAGCATTACTGCCTCTGACAGCGCAGGCAGGGCATAGCCCCCATCATGCCTAGTAGCCATGCCACGGATAGCCTTCTTCTCCATGAATTTCTCTAATCCTGTGGTGGCCGTGCTAGGTGAAAAAAGCATATTGGGAAATGATTTACAATGAGTTGAAAAAAATGTTTAAAATTACTTTTGCGGAAAAAAACAGAAGCCTTTTTTAACTAGGAATTTTAGGTCTACAAATACCAAAGGAGCAGAAGAGACTGTTTATGTATGCGATGACAGCTGCGTGGATGCTACTTGCCCAAAGATGGTAGTAAGATAAAGAACCTACAAAAGAAGAATAGCTGACAAAGGTGATGGACCATGAAGAAATGGCGAAAATGACTGGGAAGATCAGAGATCAAAAAGATAATAAATTTAATTTAATAAAGAATGGGGAAAATTTGTAAGTTACTTAAAAGAACACTGTAAATAATCAAAACGTTTGGCAGGATTCTAAAAAACAAAACAACCCCCCCCTTGCAATGTAGTGAGAACTATGGTGAGAACTGAGTATTAAGAAAATACGGAGAGCATCATAAGATGCAGTTGGAAAAGAATAATGATGGAAACCATGGAGGTGTGGAGGGAGGTCCAGGGATTCAGAGATTCCTATGTGTATACGATTACGATTTATTTGTGATGATAATTGTTAAAAATGAATGAAAATATTTTTTGAAAAAGAATTTGTCTAATCCACTTTTAAAGCCATCCAAGTTGATCACAGCCTCTTGTGGGAGGGAGTTCCACAGGTCAACTACACTCTGTGTGAATAATTGCTTCTCCCCCCCCCCATCCTGAATCTTCTAATATTCATCAAGATTTAGGTTGGCCATCACTATCGTTGGCAGTGGCGAAACTACCTGCTCTGGCACCGGGAGTGGCGTACATCCGGGGGCATGGCTGGCGCATGTCCCAGGGGGTGTGACATGCATCAAGAGGGTGCACGGCAAGTGGCGCGCGTCCTGGAGTTGCGCGACGAGCACTGAGCACCCTAGGGGTGGGGGTGGGGTGGCTGCAATGTCACACACCCCAGAAGGTACCTGGGGCAGACCGCCTTCCACTCCCACCTTCGTCTGCCAGTGATTGTTGGTCACTTTTAAGCCTCAGTTTATGCAGGCCTTTTGGCGCATAGCCATAGTGAGAAGCCCGTCGGCTCAAGTATTATTGTATTTGCTGTGTCTGCTGCTTCACGCTCTTGAATTCTGATAGAGGTTTTCGTTCCTATTTCAACCATGATTTTGTAATGACTGTATCTTGCGATTTTTGTGTGCCGCGGTTGGCTGCTGTAGGAACAAAGGCAGGATGGAAAAGCAACAAATCGCAGCAACAACAGCAATGCACACAAATAACCTTTGTGAGTCTTGGAATGGCAGTATGCAGCTTGGCTTGATTACAAGAGTCATATGGAGTATTCTTCTGTTTAGCACACACACAAAAACAACCAGTCAAGGGAAAGCAGCCGGTTTGCTGGTCTCTGAACAGCTGTGCAGGAGAGGGGATTGCAATGGGGCATGGAGAAAGGGCCAGCCGTATATATGAGGTGGACAATGAGAGAAACCTGTGCTGGTGAGTGGTAGTGTATTAAAACTGCAATTGCCTAAGCTGGAGAGCAAGCAGGGAAGCAGATGGGCAGGAAGTGGGCAGAGTGGAGAGGGGATCCTCCAGAAACTGTGGTTTCTGGAGCCTTCATTCCTTCAAGGAACATTTATCTTGAGCAGCCATAACATTTTAGCCAGTGAAGCTTGTCCTGTAACTGCACCTGCATGCCACAATCCTGCTGCATTTTTTCCTGCCACGAAGCTGTTAAATATATAACACTGTTATTGAAAGACCTACACTGGCTACCAGTACGTTTCTGAGCAGTACGTTTCCGAGTACGTTTCCGAGCAGTACGTTTCCGAGATTAACATGGCTCGCAAGTGCATCCTTGTTTTAAGAAGGCTGAGTGCATCTCCACCCCTATTTTAAGCTGAAGTCGAGTTGGTAAAAATAAAGCAAAATATGAAGTTGTTGCCAGCCCCCAAATGCAGCCATCTATACAAGGGAAAATAGGCTCTAAATGAAACCAGCAGCAGCCCATAATATTCCGGAGAGTCCAAAAGGCACCTGCTTTTTCAATGGGATTCCTGGCCATTGCATTAAATGCCTGTTCTATAAATACGCCCCACAATAAAGGACGCTTCGCGTTGTCCTCCAGCATCGTGCAGAATTGTGTTTCCTCCCTTTGTGTGAAATGCACACGACATCGTCTGCTGCCAAGGCCTGCACATTATGTAGAGGAACCCAAGATGGGAAGGATGGGGGTGGCAGCGGCATTAGGGGAATAAGCACCTGTGACTCTTTCTGGGACTTTATAATGCTGGAAGTAAGCAGAGCAAACAAAGGGAAAGGTTGTTCTGGTTGTCAGCTTCGCAGAGCATATGGAGCAGAGATACGGCGACATTATTTCTCCAGCGCTGCTGCAGAGCTGAACTGAAAGCAGTAATAAAACGATGCACAGTAGGTCCCCCAGCACAGCAAATGGGAGTTTGGGGTGGAGACAAGGAGGAGAGAGAGAAAAGAGAGAGAAAGATAAACAAAAGTGTGTGGAAAGCTCTGGAGTCTGGAGTTTGGTTCCCAAGAAGTCACTCACTTCTGGGGGCTCAGCAGCAATCATCCGCCCAGATTCCCACGGAGGGAATCCGCCCAGATTCCCACGGAGGGGTACAGATGATGAAATGTGAAGGCAGCTTCTTGCCCTCCCCTACACTGAGGATAATTAGATTTGTGTCCGGCTAAAGCTGTGTAATGTGATGGGTTTTAGAGGGGGTGGGCTGCAGAAATCTATATATAGAGGAAAGCCTGAGATGGATTTATAAAGGATCAGCATAAATGTCACCCACGGGCTGGCCTAGATGCTGCTGGCTGATAAGAATGCTGGGACTATAAAAAAAAGAACTGAAGCTGCCTGGTACTGAATCAGGCCACCAGCCCATCTAGTGCAGCGTTATCTGACTGGCAATATCTCTCAGGAGCCCTGGGCAAGGAAGGGGCTTCCCCAGTCCTGGCACCACCGGAGATCCTTTTCACTGAATCGTACTGAGTTTGGGACTGAGGTTCCTTGTTCCCCCACTGCAGACCATGTTCATCAAAGCCAAGGTGGGAATTTCTGAGTTCCCTGTTTCCCCAGTAATGTCAAGAGGATCCAGTTCCAGTCCTTGGATGGTAAGGACCATGGGAAGAAAAGTCGGCAGACACAAGACCTTATTACACCGAGGGCCTTCTTGGTAGTGGTGCCCGCCCTGTGGAATGCCCTCCAATCAGATGTTAAGGAAAGAAACAACTACCTGACTTTTAGAAGACATCTGAAGGCAGGCCTGATTAGGGAAGTTTTTAATGTTTGATCTTTTTAGTATTCTGTTGGGAGCCGCCCAGAGTGACTGGGGAAACCCAGTCAGATGGGTGGGGTATTATTATTATTATTATTATTATTGAATTTCCTGCCTACTGATGTTAAGCAGGCTCCTTCACTGTATTCCTTTCGTCACCAGCTGAAAACATTCTTGCTTAGATGATCCTCTCCAGATACATAGAAATCTGGGGTACATTCATACCTCTTGTTACGTTTATTTCATGTTACATTTTTTCACATTGCATCCCATAGCGACCCGGAAGTACCAGAAAGGGTTACTTCTGGGTTTTGCTGCTTGCGCATGAGCAGAAGCACTAAATCGCGCTGCACACCTGTGCAGTTACAGTGCTTCAGGTTGCAGGCTTTTCATGTTGCGAACGGCCTCCAGAACGGATCCCGTTGGCAACCAGAGGTACCACTGTAATTTCAACTTGTGTAAGTTTTAAAGTAGGGCTGAAAATTGTTCTTGCTTTTATTGTTTTATCTTTTCAGAAACCACTTTGAGGTTTGTTTGTTTTTTATAATCAAGTGGTGTAAAATAATAATGAAATAATAATAAGTAAACCAACCAACCAACAAAACAATGGCTCAGGCCAGCCCAGATAATCACCTGCAGAGTGACGACGAATCTCCTTCCTTGGAGGTTTTTAAGCAGAGGTGGGATGGCCACCTGTCATGGATGCTTTAGCTGAGATTCCTGCATTGCAGGGGGTTGGTCTAGATAACTCTCAGGGTCCCTTTCCAACTCGACAGTTCTATGAGTCTTCTCAACCCAGCCCAGCCTCTCCTCCCGACACCTTCTCAGCAAAACTGCTGTACATGCTGCCTACGTGCAACCAGCTTGTCCTGAAAACACCTCACTAATAAGGTGGGCTCGAGGCCAGCCAGCACATGGCAGCCAGGAGGGTTGACGCTTTACATCCTAAGTGTTCCAAATATACATAACGTCGCACTTAATTCTGATTTAGTAGGACAGATCGGGTGTAATGGCTGCTGGAGACCATTATCCTGTAACAATGTCCTGTACCTCTGATGTTATCTCTTCATTAATTAAACACCAATTGGCTATTAATTGCAGCAGATATTTATCGTGGTTAGGATCGGTTACAGACGTAGTTAAAGGTATTGCAATGACTTTCTTTTGTTACAGGCGGGCTGCCGTTCCACTTATCTCTTAGAGACTCCTCTGGCATGAGCAGTATCTTAGACATAAAGGTGTTTTTTTCCCTGTTGTGGGAACAAAGAACCTCAGTAGTTTAAAGACAGAGATGAGTAAGTGCTTGGAGGGTGTCTTCTTGCTGGGTTCCCTCCCCTCTTAATTAGGGTTGCCACCTTTGTTCTGGCAAAATACAGGACAAGGCGGAGCGAGGTGGTTGGCGATTTTTTTTTTTTAATATATAATAAAAAATCTGGTTCTGATGTGACTTCCAAGCAATCCATTACAATCTATTGCAGCCTAACAGGATGTTCCCTCTGGAATTCGTCACACACGCACACATGTGTGCACACACATAGACATGAATTTGAAAATCTGTTTTTGCTTGGCTACCCAGAACTTAAATATATGACCTTTCATACACCCTTTTAAACACATGCATTTGGAGAGAGAGAGAGAGAACTGAAAAACAAGACAAAACTGTATCAATACAAGGCATAGAATTTTATAGTATCAATACAAGGCATAGCTATAATATGGGGAAATCCTGTATTATACAGGACAGGTGGCAACCCTACTTAATGTAGTTATTGCTTAGTGGGGACGTAAAGGATTAGTCAACTCCTTAATATCTCCTCCACTCATAGCAGGAAGATTCTGCAGCAGAGCGCATGGTATTCATGCAGAAGGCTGAAGATCCAACCATGGCCATCTCAAAGTAAACAGAAATGTAACCATGTTGGTGATTGGTTGGGGAAGGTCCGTTCCTGGAGTGCAGCTGCCAAAAGGAGTTAATTGGGGGTGGTCAACAGGGTGCCCTTCAGATGTTGTTGGACTGCAGTTCCCATGGTCTTCAGCACACAGGGACAATGGCCAAGCCATTTCTGGAGAGCATCATGTTGTTTGCTGCTGGAGTTATAGGGCTACATGAACCAATGGCCTGACTCAAGAGTCAAGGTAATGCTGGGGTTGTAGATTGCTTTGAGTTAGATTCCGTTTACAGCAGGCTATAGCTAGTGGCACTGTGGGTTAAACAACAGAGCCTAGGACTTGCCAATCAGAAGGTCGGCAGTTCGAATACCCGCGACGGGGTGAGCTCCCATTGCTCGGTCCCTGCTCCTGCCAACCTAGCAGTTCGAAAGCACATCAAAGTGCAAGTAGATAAATAGGTACCGCTCCAGTGGGAAGGTAAATGGCATTTCCGTGCGCTGCTCTGGTTCACCAGAAGCGGCTTAGTCATGCTGGCCACATGACCCGGAAGCTGTACGCTGGCTCCCTTGGCCAATAAAGCAAGATGAGTGCCACAACCCCAGAGTCGGCCACAAGCGGACCTAATGGTCAGGGGTCCGGTCCCTTTACCTTTACCTTATAGCTAGATGAGGTCATGGCAGGCTGGACCCAGGACGCAAATCATGACGGGGGTCCAGCTCCCTGTCACTCAGGTAGGGGTGCTATATCAACCTGGTGCTAACAAATACCAGAACCCTCCAAGCAGTGAGTCATTTCATGAAAGGTAGTCAAGTATTGAAGGTTCATTATTTACCTGCCTGAGATTTTAAAAGCCAGAAGGAAAAGATTCTTATTGACAGAATAATGGAGCTGCGTTCTCATCCCCTTTTCCCTGATTAAAGTATTTTGGCATCATTCCAGCACTTACTGAGGTCAATGGGAGGCTTTCCATTGATTTCCAGTAGACTTTGGATGGCGTGCTGGCATCTCTGCCCCTCTGCTCAAGGCTCTTTGGGTGGGCTTTGTCACACACACATTATGTTTCACTTGTGCACCTGCGTGTGCTCCTGAAAACTCTACAAGCAGGTAAATGCAAGAGGCATGTGTAACAACGCACAGGATCCTTCATTGGTGAGCCAGGATTAGCTGGGGCTTCCTGCTGAGGATGCATTCAGTAGCAAACCCAGGTTTGCTGTGGAATAATGTGTGCCTGGCGTGCTCTGGTTCATGGGGTCACAAAGAGTCGGACACGACTAAACGACTAAACAACAACAACAACAATGTGTGAAAGGGGACGCGGGTGGCGCTGTGGGTTAAACCACAGAGCCTAGGACTTCCCAATCAGAAGGTCGGCGGTTCGAATCCCAGCGACAGGGTGAGCTCCCATTGCTCGGTTCCTGCTCCTGCCAACCTAGCAGTTCAAAAGCACATCAAAGTGCAAGTAGATAAATAGGTACCACTCCGGCGGGAAGGTAAACAGCATTTCCGTGCACTGCTCTGGTTCACCAGAAGAGGCTTAGTCATGCTGGCCACTTGACCCGGAAGCTGTACGCCGGCTCCCTCGGCCAATAAAATGAGATGAGCGCTGCAACCCCAGAGTCGGTCACAACTGGACCTAATGGTCAGGGGTCCTTTTACCTTTAATGTGTGAAAGCACCCTTTGTGAATGGGCTGAGAGGGCAGCTTTTCTTGCATGAGCAGAGCACATCCACAAGTGGTTTGAATTCTGGCGCTGTTTTACTGCTTTGCAGGAGATGCTCTGGGTACCCAGGTGACCCACTGATTCTGCCAGGGTGCAGTGAAGGGGCTTCTGCCGCAGTCTTACCTGCAAGAGCGGGCGGCTTTTTCCTGGCATAATAAGATGCCACTGACACTCTGCTCTCCTGCTTGCCCATCACTCTGCTTCATAGTTTTACAATATTAATACAATTCGAAGACTTTGGGGAAAAATAATCTCTCAGAGATATTTTTACCTGCTTTCAAACTATCAATCATTCCTGCATGTCACTGGCTCGTCTCCCGGCTCGTCTGCCTGCAGTTCTGCACCCAGTTAGAGCAAATGGAAAATATCATGTCATTTTAAAAAGTTCAACAAAAATGTCTTCAGCCGCCAATTTTGGAGATCACTGTCATTTAGAAGGGAAAATAATAACATGTCATCGCATGCAAATATCAATTGCTCTATCAAGGGTTGGTTCTGAGTAGTAAACGGCAGAGAGAGGCAGATAGTGTAGAAGAAACACTGCAAATGGGGCTTCAGAAAGATTGTTTTAATTGCTGCTGTTGTTTTTAAATTAAAAAAAAAAGCTTTCAAATGTTGGTGGGAAACTTTGCACATCACCGTCTAAGAGAAACAATTGCTCCCCTGTCCTTGAATACCATGCACTTTCTAGCCCTAAGACAAAAAATAAATATGAATTACCATCCATGCCCCACGTCTGCTTGAATCCATCATCTGCGTGTGCCAAGATTCAACCACAGTACAGAGAGGAATCATTTCCACTAGAGAACCGTAGTTTTCAATTTTTTAGAAAACAATGAGCAAGTTTCTACTCCTCAGTGCTGAAGAAAATCTGCTTGAAAAATGTGTGGTGAGATATCAGCCGCCAGAAATGATAACCAAATAAGCCCTCTGATTGTCTTATTACTACTATTATTGTACACAGTGCAGAATTTGGATTTGCCTGGGCACAGAATTTCCTGGAACAAGGGTACACAGAGCACGTGGTTTTGTGATCATAGTATGCAGAATTTAGGAATATGGTGGTATTTTAGCAAATAAACCAACCGAGAAAGAAACTTTCAGAGGTTTACTTACTCCAGAACTTTTCCAAGCTCTAGAACATTTGCATTTAATGGTATTTATTTATTTATTCTCTGCTGCAGAGCTTTCCAAACTGTGTGTTGTGAGACATTACTGGGTTAGCTGCAGTGTGTAGGTGCAATGTGTGAACACTCCCTGCGTTCCTCCTGGGGCTGGAGAGAGGTTACTTTAACCTCCAGCTTGCTAGTAAAACTGAATTACTGTGTTGCAAAATGATGCATGTCTAAAAAGTGTGTCGCCAACATGAAAAGTTTGGAAAGCTCTGTTCTGCTGGTTCCCATTCTGACATTGTTGTTGATGGCGACTGTCTATCTTGAGAGACAATGGAGTGTGCCTCCAAGGTTGTAGTCGAACCGCCACACAGACTAGCAAGATGGGTGAGAATGTGATGGCAAAGCCAAACCAGCCAGCTTGATACCAAATGGGGTGACTTGAGTCTCATGCCACCTTCCTTCCAATTTAACACACCACATTTTCTCAAATTAATTGCTCAGTTTGCTTTGGCTTTCAATCTGTTCCTTTCGTTTGAACAATCATCCATCAGGTTTTCAACGCACTTTGTCTCTTGGGGCACACCGATGGAGCACAATGCAGAAAACGACCTTAGCATCATGATTCCTTTTTGCGCTGTGTCCCTTCAATGTACACAGTGCATACTTGTGTTTGTATTAGTAGCAACCTGCATGGGGGGGGGGGGGGGAGACACAGCTGAACAGCAAGAAGTGAAAAGTCATGGCAACTACTTGTACACAGAGATCTGGAGATCAAGCATGGAAGACTAGCAGTTTGCTCATGGACTGGAGATACTCTGAAACAAGACCAGTGAATTCAGTTCCTAGGAACATAGGAAGCTGCTGAATACTGAGCGAGTTCATTGGTCTACTAGCTAAGTATTGTCTACACTGACAGACAGTGGCTCTCCAAGATTTCAGAAAGGAGTTCCCAGCCATACCAGGGTTTGAACCTGAACCCAGATGTTCTCTCACTGAGCCACAGTCCTTTCAAGTGAGAAATGGAGATGGGGAGAACTCTGTAAGCATCTACAAAGATCTGCTGGATTTGTGTACAGCGCTCCCATCTGGGGAACCTTTGAACTGCAGGTGGCAGCTTCTCATCCAGCCCTAGACTAGCTCAACCCACCTAGGCTGGCTATTGGATTCAGTCCTGGTTGAGACTTGTTTTGCCAACACCATATTCCAGAGCTCTGGCCCATTCCTGCAACTTTGGCTACTCTTGCATCCTGATTTCCAGCTGTCTCCTCAACCTCTTGATTTCTCCTTTGACCCTAACTTGTGGTTTGTCCTGCAACTCCTGGTTCTTGGTTCAGACCTTCTGCTCATGCCCAACCCTGACTACATCTCTATACCAAGGAAAGACTCTCGCCTTTAATGTCTTCCCTGCTGCATTTCCACTAATAGGGCTCTTGCTACTGGAGGAAGCAGAATCAGGAGTATTTCTGGGATGGTGAAAACAGCTATGAGCTGACTAGGCTTCCATGAGTCAAGCTTTGCTTCAACTGGCTGGCCATTGCTCATCAAGATTAAGGCGCCTTAGAGAAACTTCACAAAACCCACAGATGGAACAAATGCGTCAAGGTGTCATATGAAGACAGTTGTTTCAGGGCAAGCACCGTGAAGGATCTGGAGAAAGTCACAAGCAAGGCAAAGGGAAACCTGCAATCTGGCTCAATTGGATTCAATTCAATCCTACTTCCGTGCGGTGCCACAGAACATGCCTTTCCTTAAAAAAAGGAGAGAGAGACGTGTTAGGAAAGCAATCCCTATTAAGCCGACTGGCTCATACATGTACAGCTTTAAATAAAAATAATAAGCCTCCATTTGGAGGAAACCTCCTGGGCACCGGTAGGCTTGGTAGGAGATGGAAGGCACCTTGATTCAGCTCATCCCTGCCTCCTGAGTCAGATCTGCTTAGTCAACTGGCAAGAGCAAGCTATTACTGCTGTCAGCCTTGCAAAAGCAATATAGCTGTCGGAGGGTAGGCTGGAGTATTATCGCACATTCATAATGAACAAGCTGGCTGGCTCCTTGCCAAGTCCAGGAGGCTGCCTGGCAGCTGGTGGTGTGGATTGTGAGAAGCCTCTGCTCCCCGTCCCAAACACATACTGGTATGACTGGGCTTGCTGAAACATGGCGAGCATGGGGAGGGGATCATCTTTATTTAGTGGCAGAGATCTTGGTTGTAGAGGGGAGGCCCAAGTTGATTAGCAAGGACTTGAATATATTAAGTGGTCATTTCATCAAGGCAAGGAGCCCTTGAAACTGATTTGGCCTTGGTGTTATCAGGAAGGGCCATTTAGAAAAGGGGTGCAATGGAGCAGATATACAGGAGGGAACAGCTCTGGGATTCCCTCCCTGCCCCCCAGGACCAGGAGCAATGATGTCATCTGCCCAGAGCACCAGGGTAATTCACACTTGCTCCTGCAAGTGTATGAGGTGATGAAGAGGCTTTCAAGTTTCCCTACTGCTTGTGATGGATTAAGCTAAAAGAAGGAGGAAAACAACCAAGCAGAATCTGGTTGCGGCTTCTTTTTCTTTTTCTTTGACGGGGGTTTTCTCCTTCACACTAGCGCTTTAAATGGTAACACTTTTTTTTTTTTTGCAAGATTCTTGCAGTTCTAATTAAAAGCTAAAGGTTGCAGTTCAGCTGGCTGACAATCCTTTGTTAAAGCTCAGCGCGTTTTGCCAATTGAATTTATTCTATAAACATCTGCTCTGTGACTGTCAAGTGATCCTAATAAATTGAGTGCTATTACTATGTACTGCTGCTCCTGTGCGTGGGGTGGGGTGGGGGATGTATGTTCAAATCCTATTGGCCCATTCATGTCACCTGACAATGACTGAACCAGAAACTTCAGCACCTGCCTCTGGACAGCTCCGGGCTGACCACACATACGTGGTGCCTCAGCACAGGAGAGAGCAGCCCTTTTGCAGCCATTTGCCATAGATACACCTTAGGGTGCTTGTCAGAGGCCCTGGTTGGAGACATCCCCACCCTGACTTAATATGTGCTGGCTATTGCATCTCAATCACCCTTTCTTGATCTGTAAGTAATCATTTTCACAAAAGCTCCCAAGTGTTCTCTCCCCCCAAAGTAACCTGAGAAATGTGGTTTACGCCCTCACAGAGCTGTACTCCCAGCACCTTTAACAAACGACAATTCCCAGGTTTCTTTTAGAGGAAGCCATGCGCTTTAAATGTGCTCCAAATGCATGTTGCGCATGTGAGCATAGTCCAATGTTTCACAGATCGAGGAGGGAAAAAAAATGCTTGCAACATCCAAAGGCTCTTGCCCACCCTCTACCCCCTCTTGACTGCAGGCTCTCCTCCAGCTGTTACGCTTTATTAATTTTCTTTGCAACAACCCATCCTCTGCCAATTTAAAAGCCAAGACAGCCTTTTTGCTGTCGATTAAGGGTATATTAGAAAAACACAGTTGCCCTGCCATATGTTATCGATGGCTAATAAATGAACATCAGAAGAGCCTGGCTGCAGTTGGATCAGGCCAAAGGGCCCCCTGCTAGCCCAGAATACTCTTTCATGGTGTGGCCAGCTAGGTGCCTTTTGGGAAGCCCACAAGCAGGACCCATGAACATCTGCCGCCTTTATGTGCACAGATGCTTCGGCACCACCTGAAACATTGATCAATCATGGATCTCAACTGCATGGAAGGTTCCAGACATGTACATGCACATACACCTAATTCTCACCTTTGCTTCAATGCATAGAGCTTGAGTCAGCCAGTGTAATTCTGCTTTCCATCAAAATCACACTCCAGGTGTGAATCACATGCATATACAGCAGTACCTCGGGTTACAGATGCTTCAGGTTACAGACGCTTAAGGTTACAGACTCCTCAAACCCAGAAATAGTACCTCGGGGTAAGAACTTTGCTTCAGGGTGAGAACAGAAATCGTGCTATGGTGGCACAGCGGCAGCGGGAGGCCCCATTAGCTAAAGTGGTGCCTCAGGTTAAGAACAGTTTCAGGTTAAGAACGGACCTCCAGAATGAATTAAGTTCTTAACCCGAGGTACCACTGTATTTGGTATTCAGAAGCATTCAACTAGCCATCCTGGATCATAGTTATAAAAGGCTGATAAAACAATTGGTTCAAACCAATTAAAACTTGATGTGATCTGCGGAGCTTCTGGAGCCAGCTTTCTGAACTGGCGCCATCTTAACCGGACTAGAGAATCCATTGACTATTCCAAATAGAGCTCAAAAGTGGGAGCGTGTGAGAAGGTGAGTCGCGCACCTGTGCACTAATGTGGTGCCTCTTGGCGAGTATGGGCTTAAATCCTGAACAATCCTAAAAGCTGACAATGCTTTTAGCTCATGTGGAAAAAATCTTAACAAGGCCCCTTCAAGCTGTCAGGAGTAAGCATGGACCAATGGTACCAAATAGTATGGGAAACAGCTCTACTAGAAAAATTAACCAATAAACTGAAACTGACACAGTGAGAAACAGAAGAACACTCCTTTACCCCGGTATGGCTCCCCTTTATCACATACACAGCCCAACAAGACAATGACAATAATCCACCAACAGCATACAAATCAATATGGCTAACCTGATCCAAAACACCCACCCACCCCACTCAAACACAAAAACAAAGATCACCACAGCCAATCACAAATAAACAACCACACCCTAGGCCAACCCCAACCTCTCTCACCACCAAAGAAACACAAATGAACAGCAGAGAACCTACACGAGCAACGCTGACACCAAACCCTACATACATTAAGCAAAATAGAAACATCGCCACCCGACCCCATCCCCCCCTTTCCCCCCAATGTCTCAACAAATGAAACTGATTTGTAAAAATGTTACATGGAAAAAATACGAGAGACATTACACATACTTCTGTAAAACAAGAAAATCTTTAATTAAAACAAACAAACAAACAAAAAAACCCAAGGCCTCTCCAAAATATACTCTCCTGTTTCCTATGGGGGGGGGGGGGCGGATAAGGGCAATAATTTACCAGGGATCAGTACCAGAAAACAGGGGCTGGAGGAACAGTGGGAGCATATGTGAAAGTGTTACAGCACAAATGGAGGATAATTACTATCTAAACAAGCCCTGCAGCTGTCAATGAGAGGGTGAGGCGCCCAGAGCCATGAAGCCTGTTTCGAAGCAAGCGGAACTGTTCAGGAAAGCTCAGCTCTCTCCAAGTTTGAGTTTCCGAAGTTCTCGTAATCTGCAGCCGTTTGCCCATCCTGGGGGATATGGTTTGACAGCTTTCGCACAGAGTGGCACGCTCAGCCTTATCAGCCTAGATTACATATTGCTAATACACTTATCCGGAGTGCCATGTCCCTTGCCTATCTCAGCCAAGTTGGATAGCGGACTGAGTGGCAGAAGCAATGTAGGGAGGGGCGGAGGGAAGGAGAGAGGCAGCCAGGAACTGCAATTAAGATGTCCTCACTGCCTCTTGCACACAGGAGATAGGAGAGTCAACTGGCAGGTGATGAACAGAGCCAGGATGTGCTGACCTCCAGGATGGGCTCCAAGGCCAGGCTGATTTTCTGGGTCTTGCCTGAAGGGACACATTTTACATTTATTGGTGATGGATTGACAGGTCTGCTGGATGGGCATTGTCTTAGGCTACAGTATGAAACATCTCAGCTGCTAAAGGCTAATTCACATTTATCTGTAAGGACTGCCTCCTTCCATACAGACTCTCTTGGCTGCTGGGATTGGCAGAAAATGCCCTCTTGGTAGTTTAACTGCCTGCAGAGGCTTAAGCAGGGGCAACCCATGAAAGGGCATTTTCTGCAGTCGTCCCTGTTGTCCCTCCTTGCAGAAGTGTGTCTGGCACAGCTTCCAGCGAATGCGGAAAGCGCATCTGTCAGAGTTGCCTCCAGGTCCCAGCTCACAGAGGACCAACGCTAGTCAGTAATAACGTATAAAAGTCTTTATTGAAGATTAGTTTCCATTTCCAAACCGCAGCGTGCAACTCTACGTCTTAGAACTTAGACCGGCGAAGCTCCATCTGAGTCTCCCCGCTTCCTAGACACCAGTTTAAGACTCTAGCCTTACTCCACCTCTTCCGTTGTTCTTTCCTCCTCTGGGTCCTTCTGCCCCCTGGGGTTTCCTCCTTTCTGGACTCTTCTGACGCTGACCCCCCTGAGTCTTGCCCCTCCTTCCGGCGGGCTTTAGGACCTGGCTCCCTATCCGGGCTACCTGCTGTGCCGCTCGCCTGTACATTTGAACTTGGCGCGCGCGCCCAGCCGGTAACCTTCCTCTTGACCGTTTCCCCGCTCTCCAATGGAGGCGTGGCCAATCCTGACTCATCTCCTCTCGCTGGTGGTGAGAACACTGGCCCCGATTCCTGGGACTCCTCCCCCCCACTGCGCTCTGGTGGGGAAGCTGGTCCTGATTTCCAACTGCTGCTCTGGGAGTCCCCGCTGGCCCCTTCCTTCTGGGGTTTCCCCCTTGGCACCCCCCTTGCCCTGGCCATCGGCGCTCCCTTCTGTGAATCTTCCGATTCGCTGGAGAGGCTCGTGGAATCCCTCTGACCACTGTCACCGCCTACGCTCCCCTCGGATTCCTCCCCCTCGCTCTCCATTTCCTCCCTCTCCTGTGCCTCTGCTCCTGACCCCTGACAGCATCTCTTTACCCTGGCTTTTGACGCTTGAGATGTGTATTTTTAGGATCCACCTTATTTTTTATTATTATTGTAGGTTGCTTTAAACTGTTTTTAATATTGGAGTTTAATGTTGTAACCTGCTCTGGGATCTTTGCATGAAGGACAGATTAATGATGACGATAGTAAAAAGTGACTCTCATCTTCCCTCTTCCAACTATATTGTTCTTTTACTTTAGGAGAAAAACACTTTATATTCCTTATTACCTTCAAATCACTGGCGTGACAGGAGGCCACATTTATTTCTTCTTTGCAAATGGAAGAACTGAGATGCCTTACTCGCCCCAGTGGCGTAGCTAGCTGCTTGGGTGCCCGGTGCAGCGTGCACATCCAGCAGCCGGGGGCAGGGGGAGCCGCCCATGGGGTCGGGGCACGCTGTGTAGAGCCTCTTTGCTGCCTCCCCCTTAGCTGTGGGGCGGCTGAGGCAGAGGCGGTGGGCATACGCAAGTCCCACGCTGCCGTTTCAGGCAACACGGTGCCTGCAGGTGCCCAAGCCACCACATCACTCCCATTTAAAGGAAAAAAATTTAAAGGAAAAAAACCATGGATGTACATTTCCAGAATATAAGATAAAAAACAAATAAAATAAAGCCTACATACAGCAACAGTGTTCTGTGTTGTGTATGGACCTATTAGGTCCATAAATTTCCATACAGCATATATTCAACACAAAAAACAGCGGCAATTTGTTGTTGACAAAGGACAGCTGGCCATATAAAGGGCCCCATTACCTTCAGGAGCTTAGGGCCTCATCAAACCTAAATCTGGCCCTGATCAGAACCCATGAATTCTAGTATAGGGTTCTAGTTCCCTGAAGCCTAGAACCCAGCTTCATCCAGCAAAGCTGAATGTTGCAAGATTCAAGGCAAACAAAGGAAAGGACTTCTTCACACAGCCCCATGTTAAACTATGGAATTTGCTTGCAGAAGATGCAGTGATGGCCAGTAACTGAATTGGCTGTAGTAAAGGTAAAGGTAAAGGTACCCCTGCCCGTACGGGCCAGTCTTGACAGACTCTGGGGTTGTGCGCCCATCTCACTCAAGAGGCCAGGGGCCAGCGCTGTCCGGAGACACTTCCGGGTCATGTGGCCAGCGTGACATCGCTGCTCTGGCGAGCCAGAGCCGCACACGGAAACGCCGTTTACCTTCCCGCTGGTAAGCGGTCCCTATTTATCTACTTGCACCCGGAGGTGCTTTCGAACTGCTAGGTTGGCAGGCGCTGGGACCAAGCAGCGGGAGCGCACCCCGCCGCAGGGATTCGAACCGCCGACCTTTCGATCGGCAAGTCCTAGGCGCTGAGGCTTTAACCCACAGGATTGGACAAATCCATGGTGGAGAAAGCTATGTTCTATCATCACTGCTGGAGGCAGTAAGCCTCTAAAGACCAGTTGTTGAGAATGACAAGTATGAGAGAGTGCTGCTGCCACACTCAGGTCTTGCTTGCAGGCTTCCCATAATAGGCATCTGGTTGGCCACTGTGGCCTAATCCAGCGACCAAACTCTTCTTATTTTTTTATATTATGCTGCAAAAATGGGGTCTGGGGTAGAGGAGGCAAGTCAGACCACGCTCCTGGAGGCTCCAAACTTTGGTATCCTGGTGAATCCCAAGGCTTGTGGACCTACAGTGCAGAAGAAGCAAGAAGAAGAAGAAAAGTTTGGATTTGACTACCCGAAGGAGTCTCAAAGCGGCTAAGATTCTCCTTCCCCTTCCTCCCCCACAACAAACACTCTGTGAGGTGAGTGGGGCTGAGAGACTTCAAAGAAGTGTGACTGGCCCAAGGTCACCCAGCAGCTGCATGTGGAGGAGCAGAGACGCGAACCCGGTTCCCCAGATTACGAATCTACTGCTCTTAACCATTACACCACACTGGCTCTTAAAAACACTGCTAACTCCCAATCTCTGTTTCGATATCCCGATTGCACGAAGAACGTTTTAAATTATGCTTTTAATATGCAGGCAGCGGCTCACGAAAAAAGAGAGATGCCTCCCTCTTTGTTTTTGAAAGGATCTAGTTACACTCTCCAGGAAAAAGAGGGATTCTCATCGCCCAGCAATAATGGCGAGATATTTTCCATGTTGGTCTGTGATTGTGTCATACGGGGGGAAAAATAAAATAAAACACACACGGCTTAATCAAAGAGCTGCAGACACTTTTAAGTAATCGGGCTCTGCCTTTGCATAACGGCACATTTCGCCAGCAGCTACTCTAGTCGTCCACAAGAGACTGTAATATACATCAAAAATTCTCCTTTAGAATTATTTTTCTGTAAAGATTGGTCTTTTGAACTCTGGTGGCAAAGGCTTGCGGGTACAAAAACCTCTCCTGGCTTCTCATTTTTATTTTTTGGTCTCTTTCACTCATCTGGGGAGTGTTGATCTGAAGGTTTCTGTGGGAAAGGATGTGGCCATTATGAGATATTCTGAATGAGTACCAGTCCATTTGTCAGCAATAATAATAATAATAATAATAATTTGTTGTTTATACCCTGCCCACTCTGGGCAGCTCCCAACAGAATATTAAAAACACAAGACAGCATTAAACATTAAAAACTTCCCTAAACAGGGCTGCCTTCAGATGTCTTTTAAAAGTAAGATAGTTGCTTATTGCCATGACATCTGATGGGAGGGCTTTCCACAGGGCAGGCACCACTACCAAGAAGGCCCTCAGTCTGGTTCCCTGTAACCTCATTCTTGCAGGGAGGGAACCGCCAGAAGGCCCTCGGAGCTGGACCTCAGTGTCAGGGCTAAATGATGGGGGTGGAGACGCTTCTTCAGGTATACAGAACTGAGGCTGTTTAGGACTTTAAAGGTCAGCACCAACCAGCCATGTGCTTCAGGAATGAAGGGCACCAGCCATTGCATGAACTGGATCTCTTGCATAAGACCCATTAAAACAAATGGGAGCTGGCAGGGAAATAACATACCCTCCAACATTTCTCTAATGAAAATAGAGCCGTCCTATTCCATAACGAGGGACGCAGGTGGCGCTGTGGGTTAAAGCCTCAGCGCCTAGGACTTGCCAATTGAAAGGTCGGCGGTTCGAATCCCTGCGGCGGGGTGCGCTCCCGCTGCTCGGTCCCAGCGCCTGCCAACCTAGCAGTTCGAAAGCACCTCCGGGTGCAAGTAGATAAATAGGGACCGCTTACCAGCGGGAAGGTAAATGGCGTTTCCGTGTGCAGCTCTGGCTCGCCAGATGCAGCTTTGTCACGCTGGCCACGTGACCCGGAAGTGTCTCCAGACAGCGCTGGCCCCTGGCCTCTTAAGTGAGATGGGCGCACAACCCCAGAGTCTGTCAAGACTGGCCCGTACAGGCAGGGGTACCTTTACCTTTTACATTCCATAACGATGTTGATGATGATGCTACTATTTATATCCTGCTTGTCTTGACTGGGTTGTCCCAGCCACTCAGGGCGGCTCCCAACATATATAAAAATATAATTAAAGATTAAAAAAAACCCTTCCCTATAGATGGCGACCTTCAGATAACTCCATACCCTCCAACATTTCTCCGATGGAAATAGGGACGTCCTAAGGAAAAGTGGGACATTCTGGGAACAAATCAGAAACTGGGGCAGCTTCTGCAAATCTGGGACAGTCCCTGGAAAATCGGGACACTTGGCGGGTCTGAAATAAGACCTATTGAGCTCAGCAGGACTAATTGTAAGTTGAAGGCAATGGGAGAGCCAGTGTGGTGTAGTGGTTAAGAGCGGTAGTCTCGTAATCTGGGGAACCGGGTTCGCGTCCCCGCTCCTCCACATGCAGCTGCTGGGTGACCTTGGGCTAGTCACACTTCTCTGAAGTCTCTCAGCCCCACTCACCTCACAGAGTGTTTGTTGTGGGGGAGGAAGGGAAAGGAGAATGTTAGCCACTTTGAGACTCCTTAAAGGGAGTGAAAGGCGGGATATCAAATCCAAACTCTTCTTCTTCTTCTTCCTGTGCCCAGTCTGGGGCTGGTGTAAAATCCTGGTGTTGGGGTGGCCAGGGTTTCAAGGATATGGTGGAGGGTATACCCCCCCCCATTCAATCTACATCCCAGTCACAACTCTGCCCAATTTTGGGGCTGTTTGCAAAGTGTTCTACCAGTAACATGCCTGGGATGTTCTGACAGCATCATATCTCATGCCTTGTGGGACAAAAAACTGACAGCTATCTCTCAGCCAGCATACAGAGCTGTGCCCCTGGTATTTTTGTGCCATTCCAGCATATGGAAATGGTTTAATGTTACAAACTGTCGTAAATAGCTAAATGCAGGGAAACGGGGGGATGGGGAGGAGAACCGAGTCCATTAAATGCACGAAAAGCAATAAACGTTTCATGTAGTGGCTTTTTTTATTTTAAAAAAATTAAATCCAGTTTAAGCTTGTCTGACATTTAGCGCCACTTCATCAACTGTTTGTATTGGATAATTGGCTTACAGAAACCACATCCCCTTACCTGAATCCTCCTCAATATATCCCAAAGATGGCATTTTTAAAGAGCGTCTCTTTCATTTGCGTGACGTAAGACAATCACGTTGTGACATGGTGCGCCATCTGGCAAGGGGACGTGGGCCCACACTCCCCAGAGCAGGTCTGAGCATAGCTTTGCAGTGCTGAGATGGTATTATATTTTCCTCATTAAGACCACGCCTGGGTACCCGGCACGGCGGCTTGCCATCGCGAGGACGAATGCGGCAATTCCTCTCTGAGCGGCGCACCTCCCTTAATGTTGTTTGCACTCAGTAATCCTGTTAACGGAAAAGGGATGAAGACGGTGTAGGATTTCTACAATTACCGGTAGCTTACTCTGGTCCCCTGAGCCTCCAGCTTCTTAAATCCTTTATCTGAGTCTCGGGGCATGTCTACACTGCAAACGGTGCTTCACAGATCCCTTCTGTTGTGGTTTCGTCTCTTTCCCTCTTTGTGAAAGAGCGAGCATCAAGAATACAACAGTTCCTGATTCAAATCACACAGGAAGCTGCCTTATACCCAGAACCGTAGCTAGGTGATCTTGCACCCCTGGCAGAACCATGCAGATTGTGCCCCCAAGCCACAGACAAATTAGCTCTTCTTTCTGCCTGTCCTCCACCCCCCCACCTATTCAATTCACATACTCATAAAAAATTGTCCAGTAGCACCTTAGAGACCAACTAGGTTTGTTCTGGGTATAAGCTTTCGTGTGCACGCACACTTCTTCAGTTACAGGGTACAACTGAAAGTGTGTGAGAGTCTGGGGTGTTGGGGGCTATACCCACAGAGCCCATCTTTGCAAGAAGAAGAAGAAGAAGAAGAAGAAGAAGAAGAAGAAGAAGAAGAAGAAGAAGAGGAGGAGTTTGGATTTGATACCCCGCCTTTCACTCCCTTTAAGGAGTCTCAAAGTGGCTAACATTCTCCTTTTCCTTCCTTCCCCACAACAAACACTCTGTGAGGTGAGTGGGGCTGAGAGACCTCAGAGAAGTGTGACTAGCCCAAGGTCACCCAGCAGCTGCATGTGGAGGAGCGGAGACGCGAACCCGGTTCCCCAGATTACGAGACTACCGCTCTTAACCACTACACCAAGCTTGTAAGCAGGAGCCTATGTGTGGTGGCTGAGAATGAGGCAACATGCACAACCTTGATATTTGCCCTTACAGTGGTACCTCAGGTTAAGTACTTAATTCCTTCTGGAGGTCTGTTCTTAACCTGAAACTGTTCTTAACCTGAAGCACCACTTTAGCTAATGGGGCCTCCTGCAGCTGCCGCACTGCCAGAGCACGATTTCTGTTCTCATCCTGAAGCAAAGTTCTTAACCTGAAGCACTATTTCTGGGTTAGCAGAGTCTGTAACCTGAAGCGTATGTAACCTGAAGCATATGTAACCTGAGGTCCCACTCTATATTGAGTCAGTTCATTGGTCTATCTAAGCCAGTAATGGCTACACTGACTGGCAGCAGCTCTTCTGCATCTGGAGTGAAGGTCTTCCTTATTACATGCCACCTGCTGCTTTGAAGATCCCGGGAACTGAACCTGGGACCTTCTGGGTGCAAAGTATATGTTTCAGCAGTGACCTGCAGGCTTAGCAACATCGTGAACATTTGCATGTTGTTGGTTGTGGATGGTCCATTCACATGCACCATTCATAACTTCTTGTTGCAACATCGTGAACATTTGCGTGTTGTTGGTTGTGGATGGTCCATCGCATGCGGCATTCATAACTTCTTGTTGCAGTCAAGCATGTGCATGTGTGAATCAGTCCAAATCAAGGGAGGTTCTTGCCTGGGTGTGAACTAGCTTTGAATGTGAGCAAAAGATAGCCCATGGGGTCATCTTAGAGCAACTCAGCAGAATGTTTTATTTCAGTTCAGAGCCCCTGTTTTCACAGCCTGCCACTCAAAGGCCATCCTTCTGGCAGTTTCCAGGGACAGGACCTTTTTAGTGGTGACCTCTCAAGCTCTGAAATTCTCTCCCTCCAGAGGTATGTATGGCACCAATCTGTACTGGACTCCACTCAGAGGACATTTTGTTTTTAGTCTGCTTGCTGCTGATATGTGACATACTGGGCTTTTCTACCGCTACTGCTTTTAGACTGAGGGTGGAGCTGTTTTTGATGTACGGTACTTAATTATTATTATTTTTAATGTTGCTTTAATTTTGAGAGCTGTCTGGGGAGGGCTGTGCCCTGAAAGGCAGGCTAAAATCCAATACATAAATAAACAAACTAATTTCCTCAAAGGGTTTTTCTGAAGCATATGAACATGTGATTGCTATCTTTGAAATGGGGAAGGAAAATAAAGAGCTCTTTCCATCTTAATGAAAGGACAGATAGATTAATTAATTTGACTTCCCTCCCATCTTCCAGCTAGGGGCATCATCCTGTTTCGGCAGTGACAACAACCCAGGCAGGAGCCGGCGCTAACATTAGGCAGAGGTAGGTTGGGTGGGATGTGGAAGGAAATGGTGAGGAAAAAGTTGGACGAGAGATCTGTGTGTGGCAGGCATGACTTAACTCTGTGCCTGCTAAGCTCTTCTGCTGCTCTCAGATGTGATGAAGGATGCCTGTCCTGTTTAAGTAAGTTCCACCTTCCGTATTCTAGTACAATGAACTTGTGAGCAGGATTTGAGCTTTGAGCAATGGAAGCCATTAGATTATAATACTGTGGTTATGATTTAATAGATAGGGTGCAGCAGAAGACCACTCCGTGGAAAACTGGGTGGAAAGTCAATGAAAATAAGAGAAAAGAGAGATATTTCTTTATGCCACCACGGCAGCAAGAATTATGTGGGCACAATACTGCAAAGTGGAAACCATTCCCAGCATAAATGATTGGCAGATTAAAATGGTAAACTATGCTGAACTTGATAGACTAACAGGCAGAATACGAGATCAAGATGAACAGAAATTCCAGAAAAATTGGAGTAAATATTGGAATTATATTGGAACAAATTCATAAAGTGAACTGGCGGGGTTAGAACAATTCTATCAGCGAGTGAATTTAAGACTTAAAGATTAAAAATCAAGTACGTAACAGAGGAAAATATTTGATACTTACCAAAAGGGTGGAAGGGAGTCTAGGGCTCGGTTGAGCCCAAAACATTGTGGGGTTTTTTTTTGTTTTTTTTCCCTTTCCTTTTTTTTCTTTTTTTTTCTTTTTTTTTCTTTCTTTTTTCCCTTTTTGATGATTTCATTTTACCTTATTCCTTTTTATATATAGTTGGGAGAAAGGAAATGTTAGCCTATGTACCCATATTGTTATGACCTTTTGTGTATTTTTCCTTTTGATGTATATCTGTTTATGCAAAACTTTAATAAAAATGTATTTTTTTTAAAAAAAATAAAATAAGAGAAAAGATGAAATTGTGCTTTAATCGTAAGGTAAAGGTAAAGGGACCCTGACCATTAGGTCCAGTCATGACCGACTCTGGGGTTGCGCGCTCATCTTGCTCTATAGGCCAAGGGAGCTGGCGTTTGTCCGCAGACAGCTTCTGGGGCCTGTGGCCAGCATGACTAAGCCACTTCTGGTGAATCAGAGCAGCGCACGGAAACGCCGTTTACCTTCCCGCTGGAGCGGTACCTATTTATCTACTTGCACTTTGATGTGCTTTTGAACTGCTAGGTTGGCAGGAGCAGGGACCGAGCAACAGGAGCTCACCCCGTCACAGGGATTTGAACCGCTGACCTTCTTATCGGAAAGTCCTGGGCTCTGTGGTTTAACCCACAGCACCACCCACGTCCCTTGCTTTAATTGTACGTATATGTTAAAAATGTCGGAACTCAATAAAATCTAACTGAAAAAAAGTTTCGCCTTCCAATCTGGCCAGCTTCTGTATGTGGAATTGGAAGTGTCTGTGCAGCCCAGTTTGTCCTGAGAAAACCCATTTGGCTGACCCCCAAATCCAGGTCCCCAGTATAGCCCCCCCATACACCATGGCCTTTCTGTGGATGACACGCACCTGTGTTTGAATGTAACTGAGCCGTTTGCCATTGCAGCATATTTATTTATAAGCAGCCCCGTCTGCAAGCATAGAGGGTATCTGTGAAATGCAGGGCAGCAGAGAGTGTGGGAAGTGAGGCGAGATTATAAATAAAAGTATCCGAGTCACCTACTCTGAGGCTGATCCTGTTGCCTCAAAAGAAGCAGCCATATGGAGTGTGGCTAGCTTTGCCCGTCTAGGTTTTAAGTGGAGGATTACACCAAGACATCATTTAGCTCCCTGCACGGACACAAGCGCCAGGCACTTAATGAGGGGCAAGGCTCACAAACAGGTAGTAAGCTGGCTTAGGACGGAAGAAAGCGGCATGGGGGACAGCAGCAGCAGCAGCAGCAACAACAACAGCTTTGAATTGTTCAACAAGGCAGGGATTGCGAGGCAGCCTCCTTCAAGGTATTAGTTGATTATCTATTTCTGTCAGCAGAAAGTTGGGGGGGGGAGCTTTATATAGAACATGCCCACCCCAGGCAACCTTCCCTGGTTGCCTTAAGAGAGAGAGAGAGAGACAGACAGACAGACACTAAGCTCAGATGCCCCGTGAGAGAGGCAGGGGGATGGACTAAGAAGGATCAGCTGTTGGAATGCCAGACATCAGCTGGAATGGCTGGAGGCCTCTGCATGGGTAAGCATGGGCAAGGACTGGCATAGTGGGACCAGGGCTGCAGAGGTGGTGGCCACAGACACATGATTCTGATGGCTGGGATGACGCCTTCTTCTCCTAGAGAGAGAGGTGAGTACGGCTCTGCATCGGTCAACAGGGCTCCCCCCACTGGAGCCAAGCAGGAGCACACTGTGCTGCCTGCCCACCCATGCAGGGGAAAGCCCTTCCAACCAATGTGGAACATTCTCCTCTCTAGGAGAAGGAGGCAGCATCCAAGCCTGTCCTGGTGCGGCTTGCCTCCCCACTGGTCACTTGCTATGGAGGCGTCTGGTTGCACCCTCTCGCACCCTCTCAGAATCTGCTGGCATCAGTGTTGGAGGGCTCTGTTCACCCTCCATGCTCTGCCCTGGTATGCATATATTTGCCCACTCCTGGGGTACACATGCACACCCCAGGCGCCAAAAACGCACACTATGTCACTGTCTGCAAGGCCTCCCTTTTGCCACTTTTTAAGGGCACTTTTTCTTAATGCGCAAGGTGAGCGGGGAGCCTTTCCAGCCAAAGGGCCACATTCCCTCCTGAGCAATCTTCCTGGGTCCACATGAGAGTGGTGGGCAGGGTCAGAGCAAGAGAGGGTGGAGCAATCAATGTGCATTTCCTCTTTGTACGCTAGGCATGCTCCTCTCTGTTTCCCCTGTTCTAGGCAGCAAAAGGAACAATCAGGACATGTTCCAGAAATGCTCAAGGAGGCTGGAAAGCAGGACTGGACAGAGCACTGCTTGGGGAGAGTTCTGAGGGCTACCTGGAGGGCCACATTTGGCTCCTGAGTCTGAGGTTTCCCACCTCTGGTGTATGGCTTAAAGCTGCTCAGTTGTCTCTTGCACGCATTGTTTTGGTCCCGTCCATCATGCAGAGTGGGAGGGGGCAGGAATTTGGTCTCCTTCCATACAAAACAAGGACTGGAATTAGACTTCCAACTCCCATCATTCCTGATTGCTCGCCTCTAGGGCTCCTGAGAGACTAAAATATACCCCTGCTTTAAAAAAAGCTCTCTGTGAATTTCATTGCCAAGTTCCCCCTTGGCTGCCTGTTTTGCAGATTCAAGTAGCAAAACTTCATGTCACAGTGAAAGACCTTGAAGAGTCCAGGAACAGCAGGCATGACTGGCTACTAATGGCCTTCCATGGGGCAATCATTTATACATCACTGCCTTCTCCTTCATTTTTATTATTCACATTTCTTTTTTATTTTGAAATCTGCTTAGATATTATTATTATTAATGCCACCACCTATCATTTATAAAACACCTACTATATACTAAGTGATTTACACTTTTTTAAAAAAGCATGATCCTCCTTATCTGCAGGTTTACAATCTTAAAAGAAAGACATAAAAGGAAAAGGGGGTGAGGAGGGAAGAGGAAAACAAAACAAGAACTCCATGCACTGAACCACCAAGTGGTTCTTATAATGACCAGCCCAAGGATGGGGGCGGTCAAATATCAGATGGTCTTTCAACCAAAGGGACGGAGAAAACATTTTGGTCCTCTCTCTCCATCAGGTAGAATGGCTGCTGAGAGGTGAGAAGAGGAGAAGCAAAAATGTTGAAGGCTACACCAGAGGTTCATGAATGGCTGGAGATCAATTTCCACCTGGATGTTCCTAACTCTGTGAACTCCTTCATGCAATGGAGACTTCAAGCTGGAATTGGCCTCCTCAGTAACTTGATCTCTCCTTCACATGAAAAAGGGACGGAGAAAACATTTTGGTCCTCTCTCTCCATCAGGTAGAATGGCTGCTGAGAGGTGAGAAGAGGAGAAGCAAAAATGTTGAAGGCTACACCAGAGGTTCATGAATGGCTGGAGATCAATTTCCACCTGGATGTTCCTAACTCTGTGAACTCCTTCATGCAATGGAGACTTCAAGCTGGAATTGGCCTCCTCAGTAACTTGATCTCTCCTTCACATGAAAAAGGGTGTGTGAGGTGTGTGTCAGTCCCTCTTGCTTCCTCCCAGACACAGAATGTTCCAGTAATAATCACCCTGTTTCAATCGTTCAAACCCATAATCTCCTCAGAACATCCCCTGGAAACTTGAGACAGCCTTATTCCTGCTACGCAGCTTGTTACACGTTTTGGAAAGACTCTGTCAGGTCTTTGGGGCCTTGTCAGTTTCAAAGGCCCCCGACCTTTTAATAACCATTTTCCGGCCTTATCTGAATGCTCCCTAATTCATCCCCTTCTGTCCCTGAAAAATATCTAAATCCTATTTAAGTTAATGCCCTTCATTTTCATTTATAAAGACAGATACAAAATAATTATTTCCTATCTCCACTGTTTCCTTATCTTCCGTCCTAATAATTCCTCACTGTCTCCCTTTCATCGTCTGTCAATTGCACAAAAACTTTTTTTCTGTTAGTTAAAAATATTCCGTGTTCATCCTCTTCTGCTGTGCCTTTAATCTCCTCTTTCAACCCCTCATCTCCCCCCTCCCTGATTTCCAAGACCCTCCAATAGACCCCCATCTCTTTCCCCCTTCGTGTTTGTGTTGCAGTCAGGCGGACGGATATCTAACTGCCAGCTGGCCACCTCTTCAAATGTAGCCTTTGATGTCCAGGTAGCCCCTACCTTGTGAAAATGTTTTGCATAAACATGCTTTCTTCTGAAAATGAGCACTCCTGTCTTCACCTCACATGAAAGTGGTCCTTGCAGATGCATCTCCTGGCTACCATTTGAAGTGTCTGATTAAAAGGAAGCCGGGAGGAGGTGGAGCCCGTATAGAAGAGCAACCTGCCAGCTCCAAAAAAAAAAACACACACGGAGGAATGTTTTGGCCTTTGGAAACTTCAGAGGACAAGGCAAAGCTGGCACAGGTATAAAACGGCAACGACGAAAACCAACAGCCAACACTTCCATACCCTTCAACATTTCTCCGATGAAAATAGGGATGTGCTATTCTATCATCATCATCATCATCATCATCATCCCATTCATATGACTGGGCCACACTGGGTGGCTTCCAACACATATATAAACATAATTAAAAAATTTAAAATTTCCCTATTCAGAGCTGCCTTCAGGTGTTGTTTTTTAAAATATATATATATCTTTATTAATTTAAAATAAATACATTTATGAGAAAACAGATGTACATACAAGTAAACAGACATACAATCAAACAAACAAATAACAGAAAAATCAAACAAACCACCGCACTGTAAGATACAATAAGATTTATTATAATTATAATCACATATACTCCTGATACTGAACACAATTATAAAACTTATAGAGGAGAAATTTAAAACTGACTTCCAGTTAATCAGATGTCTTCTAAAGGATGTATAGTTACTTATCTCCTTGGCTCGGAAGTTGCACAACTCCATACCCTGCAACATTTATCCAATGAAAATAGGGTCAGCCTACCATACCTTTCAACATTTCATTGATGAAAATAGGGACGTCCTAAGGAAAAGTGGGTCATTCCGGGATCAAATCAGAAACTGGGACAGCTTCTGTAAATCTGTGACTGTCCCTGGAAAAAGTGATCTGCACTTCTTGCAGGAAAACTTTTCGCTGCCAGATATTGTGTGGAGCTGAAATAAGCAGTGGGGAATGAAGGAAAGACCCAGTTGAGATTGAAGAGCCAGTGTTTCTCAAACGTGGGTCTCCAGCTGTTTTTGGACTACAGTTCCCATCATCCCTGACCACTGGTCTTGCTAGCTAGGGATGATGGGAGTTGTAGTCCAAAAACAGCTGGAGACCCAAGTTTGGGAAACACTGGATGAGACTAAGGGAAGGGCCTTTGTAGCTCTGTGGTAGTGCAGCTGATTGGCATGCAGAAGATTCCAGGTTCATTTCCCAATGGCATCTCCAAGTACAGCTGGGAGGGACTTCCTGACTAAGAGCCCTGGAGAGCTTCTGCCAGTCAGTGTAGATAATACTGAACCCGATGGAAGAATTGTATGACTCAGAATAAGGCAGCTTCCTGTGTTCCTATGACAAATTCAACACAAGCGTATCTCCCATGCCAGCTAATCCAGGAGCTTCTCTTTCCAACTCTCCAGTTTTAATGCTTTCTCCCCACTCCCTTACAACCTCTTCATGTGTTCAGAGGACCAGCAAAAGAAACCACAGGCAATGCAAGCAGGTCACCTTTGCAATTCCAAAACACAGTGTAGTAAAATTCTTAGGGTTGCATCCTAGGCCCATTGAAAGGAATGGGCATGGCTAACTTAAGTCCGTTGATTGCAGTAGGTCTGCTCTGACTCTGAGTAGAACTTAGTTGAATGGAATGCTTCATTCTCTATGCAATAGGGCTTGCCGAGTGCTCAAAGTCTAACCACATAGGAAATCTATAAGAACATTCCCCTCACAATACACTGAAGTCTAAGGCAGGTGTGGGGAAACTTTGACCCTCCAGATGTTGCTGAACTACAACTGCCATTGCCCTTGGCCATTGGCCTTGCAGGCTAGGGCTGATGGGAATTGTAGTTCAGTAACATTTGGAGGCCCACACTTGCCTAAGGGGTTTTAATGGCATAAGATTTTGCAAACTAGAACCCAGTTCATTAGGTGCATGATGGGTTGGCACATGTTTATAGGGCAGCCTCCTAACCTTGTGCCTTCCAGATGTTTTGGATTACAACTCCTTGCACCAGGTTTAGGTAGGCTGGTGCGAGTTTTACAATGGGATGGAGGGGGGATATTTGTCAACGGCGAGGTCAAAAGCCCATAAAATCCAACAAGTACAGGTATAGTCTGTGCTATAGCTCTACAATGGTGAAATGGATGCAAGAGTAGGACATTGTCCAACCAATAGTTCAATCTTTGGTGAAAAACCACAGTCTTCCTAACTTTGCTATGCTAATTCAACATGTATTAGTGGGCACACACACACCTTGATTCCTAGAGAGTCCTAAGTGAAACCTACTGATTTATTCAAGTTAGGGCTCCTCCACATGGAGCAAGTGGTGTGTGTGGTTTGTGTGTGTGTGTGTGTGTGTGTACTTCTACAGGTGCTGAATTAGCATAGCAAAGCTTGAAGGATGGTGTTATCAGCCAGCTACTACTCCTGCGGATGGTTACTGTGTTCATCTTGTGAAAGCTGTGCAGGTAAACATCACAGCATTCTTGCATGTTGAGGATCATTAGGAAAGGCAATGAAAACTAAATTGCCAATATCATAATGCTTTTATACCAATCTGTAGTGTGTGACCACACTTGGAATACTGTGTACAATTCTGGCTGCCACACCTCAAAAAAGGATGCTTTGGAGCTCAATCTGATGGAAGAATTCTCCTGCGGAAAAATAATAGATACAGTATATATATCCTTTCTGTTTGCAAAAGAATAATTTTGCTTTGCAACACGGTGAGAACGGTGGGCACAATAGAAGTGCACATGATTCTGCATGGTGAGGAGAAAGTGAATAAGGGAAAGCGACTCTCCCTCTCCCATAATATTAGAACTCGAGGCCACTCAGTGAAACTGAAAAATGGAAAATTCAGGCAGACAAGAGGGTGTGTTTCTGCACACAGTGCACAGTAAAATTGTGGAATTCTCAACCATGGGATGTACCATAACAATGGCCACTGGCTTGGATAACTTTAAAAGGGGCCTAAACAAACTCTTAGGGACATGGGTGGCACTGTGGGTTAAACCACAGAGCCTAGGACTTGCCGATCAGAAGGTCGGCGGTTCGAATCCCCGGGACGGGGTGAGCTCCTGTTGCTCTGTCCCTGCTCCTGCCAATCTAGCAGTTCAGAAGCACGTAAAGTGCAAGTAGATAAATAGGTACCGCTCCGGTGGGAAGGTAAACAGCGTTTCCGTGCGCTGCTCTGGTTTGCCAGAAGCGGCTCGGTCATGCTGTATGCCAGCTCCCTCGGTCAATAAAGTGAGATGAGCGCCGCAACCCGAGTCGGTCATGACTGGACCTAATGGTCAGGAGTCCCTTTACCTTTTTAAACAAACTATTGGAGGATAGAGCTCTCTATGGGTTCATGGAGGCTGGGTTCTGTTTACTTGAGCAACGGAACCTGGAGGCTTCTACCCAGTTGCAGCAGGCATGCTGAGGGACACCTTGGTAATCACTGTGAGAACAGGATGCTAGTCTAGATAGGTTTTTGGTCTGATCCAGAAGGGGGTCTTCCTCTGTTCTTAGGGTAGGTTTTTATGCTCATTTGGGATTCACAGCTGGCCAATGGTGTGGAACTTTCGAAAGACTGAAGGAACTGGTTGATATTGGCAATTGCTTAATGCCCAGAGAAGGAAGTTAAAGGTAGCTAGGTTGTTGATGTTCAACTATTTAGAACAGGGGTAGGCAACCTAAGGCCCGGGGGCTGGATGCGGCCCAATCACCTTCTCAATCCAGCCCGCTGATGGTCTGGGAATCAGCGTGTTTTTACAGCGTGTAGAATGTGTCCTTTTATTTAAAATGCATCTCTGGGTTATTTGTGGGGCATAGGAATTCGTTCATATTTTTCCCCCAAAATATAGTCCAGCCCACCACATGGTCTGAGGGACGGTGGACCGACCCATGGCTGAAAAAGGTTGCTAACCCCTGATTTAGAACAAGGGTGGGGAGCCAAAGGTCCTCCAGATATTGTTGAACTCCTGCTCCCATCACCATCACCATCAACCCTGACAACTGACCATGAAGGCTCCTGGGAATCCAACAACATCTAAACAACATCTGAAGGGACACAAGATCCCCATCCTTTATTTCGAAGGGACTTAGCTAGAGGATCTGGAACCATCATCCCCGCTAACCACCCGAGGCAGAGCAAGGTGCAATGCCTTATGAATAAATATTAAGAAAAGCAGCCTCCATTCATTTCAAAGGGCTTCTCTTATTTGATTAGCCTTTTCTGCAAGTTGTTTTCATAAGCGAATGTATGAATGATACTCCTAATTAATCAATGGTGGTGGGGCGATGCACTTTCAACGAGAACAGATTCCAGTGCAAGGGATGCAGTGATGTAAATTTAACACGATAGGTAAACTTTTCACCCATGTCTCCAAAGAGCAGCCAGGTAAAGGAGAGTTTATTGTTTACCTTGATGGTCCCTTTCAGTTCACTGCTCCCATGAAAGTTTCACCACTCCTCCTAATTGCGGGGTCTGCAACCTTCCTTCCTACTCAGATAGAAGACAGGCAGAGGCAGAGGGGACTGGAAGCTAGTTAAATTTAATGTAAACTGTTTGCGATTCACTGGAAATGGGAAATACAGAGCATGAAAATGGAGGTGAAATCTTGCCTCCACTGAGTCCCATTGCATTCCCTTCTTGTGTAAAACATAGGACAGCAGAAGCCAAAACATTTCCATTATCTTGATGTTATTATTCTATGTTTTATTATGGCACATAGTTATCTACAAAATTAAAACTGTACATCAGTATGATGGAAATTTAAATCTAAGCAAATAGCTGCCTGAGCTGGACTTCATAATTATGCCATTTGTAGGGCCAATTGCCACATTTTAATCCAGTTAGTCATCATATTTGTTATATTCAGTGCTTTTTTTCCTGGGAGGATGCAAGGCTACGCATACCCTTAAACATTTTGTGAGTCTTTGTACTTTTGTCCAGTTACTGTATTTATTTCCCCCAATTTGAACTATAAAATGGT
Source organism: Podarcis gaigeae (assembly GCF_964106915.1). Lineage (NCBI taxonomy): Eukaryota > Metazoa > Chordata > Lepidosauria > Squamata > Lacertidae > Podarcis > Podarcis gaigeae. Next base: position 17,831,806 of record NC_139692.1, on the reverse strand, counting down.
GATGTTCTTGAGTCAAAATGAGAGTACCCTTAAACATTTTTAAAGAAAAAAAGCACTGGTTATATGCCATCCCTCCTCACCCACCCTGGCTTTATATTGGTGAGATTGAGGGTTTTATCCAGTGTTGTCCATGGACAACTGGAACATACTTTCATTTACACAGCAGAACTTTATTTTCCTCTACTCTTCCGTGTAGCCCATCATGACCCCTCAAAATCTGCTCCTGATAGTTGGGGGACTGTTTGGAGGAGATTTTGAGGGCAGGCAGGAAGTCTGTTAGCACAATGTTGTCTTGCCAGAGTGGTGCATGCTCTAGCTATCTCCCGCTTGGACTACTGCAATGCGCTCTACGTGGGGCTACCTTTGAAGGTGACTCGGAAACTGCAATTAATCCAGAATGTGGCAGCTAGACTGGTGACTGGGAGTGGCCACCAAGACCACATAACACCAGTCCTGAAAGATCTTCATTGGCTCCCAGTACGTTTCTGAGCAAAATTCAAAGTGTAGGTGCTGACCTTTAAAGCTCTAAACAGCCTTGGTCCTGTATACCTGAAGGAGCGTCTCCACCCCCATCATCCACCCCGGACACTGAGGTCCAGTGCTGAGGGCCTTCCGGTGGTTCCCTCACTGCGAGAAGTGAGGTTAAAGGGAACGAGGCAGAGGGCCTTCTCGGTAGTGGTGCCTGCCCTGTGGAACGCCCTCCCAGCAGATGTCAAGGCAATAAACAACTATTTTACTTTTAAAAGACAACTGAAGGTGGCCCTGTTTAGGGAAGTTTTTAACGTCTGATGCTGTATTGTTTTTAATATTTGGTTGGAAGCCGCCCAGAGTGGCTGGGGAAACCCAGCCAGATGGGTGGGGTATAAATAAATTATTATTATTATTATTATTATTATTATTATTATTCGATCCTAAAAACAATGGGTGAGAGACAGTGTGGTTGAATGGATAGAGCATTAGGATAGGACTGGGAGTCCTGGCTTCAGATTCCCAATGAGCCATGAAGCTCATGGGGTGGCCATTAGCCAGTATCCACACACCTCTCTTTCTCAGCTAACCTATACCACAGAATTGTGAGGATAAAATTGGAATGGGGGAAAGAACCATTGCTCCACTCTGATCTCCTTGGAGGAACAGGGGAATAAAATACAGCAGTTGAACAATGGAGTTGCAATTAAAATGAGGTGGATTTAAATGGTTGAGCTTTGCAAACATATATCCAGCGATTTGTCTGATGCACCCACATTAAACTGCAGCAGGCTTTGGGAAGCTTTTCTCACCTTCCTTGTGGGTCAAACTCTTAATGCATCCTGATCTGCAAAAGCAGTATCATTGGCTACTTAGGCCCACAATTCTGCACATCAAAATCTTATACTTCATGTTCTCAATTCCTTGTGCTCCTATAAGAAGAAAGCCTGAATATTCCCCATATATATGGTGTTGGCAACCAGCAACCTGCATCTTGAAAACTGCATCTGTTCCTAGGACCAGGGGTGCATCCACTCAATTATTCAGATTAGCTAGTCAGATTTCTAGGGACAACATTAACAGGAATGCCTACTGTCATCCATGCTTAATTTTAAATGTTGCAGACAAAAAGGCCTGGGGATGCTGTTGGTCTTCCTATTCAAGCGTGCCTTCAGCTTTAGTACATTTACCCTGGGCTCTCTCTACCTGTTCCTGTTTTCAGCCTGGGAGACTTATGAATAAAGGCAGCTTTATTGGTATGTGCTGGCATCATCAGCTAGATGTCTTCTAGGGTTCAGCAAGAGAAGAGCAAGGGCAAGAGGAAGAGATTAGTTGGGCTTTGCATGCTGCAGGCTGGCTCTGAGAAACTGACCAGCAGGAACTAGGTTATTGGTATAATTAAAAGTGTTTAAACTTGTGTGCCCTGAAGCCTAAGTTTGGAAGAAGGGCTATGAGGCGGCTGTTTTCTGCCTGCCTGCCTGCCTGCCTGGCCAAGGCAGCCCATGTCTTCCCTTTTCCGTTTTATGCTGTTAACAGCACAGTATATGCAACAACCATTCAGATTGTGTCAGTAAAAATCCATGAAGGCTGCAGGCAAGCAATCTATTAAACTTGAAAGTTGTGTGATTTCTAAATAATAAGCAGCTTCGTCTGCCGAAATCCCAAGCCTCTTATATGCAGGGTTTTTATTTTGAACAATAAAGAGCTTCCCCGGAAAATTTCCCAATGTAAACCGACATCATAAAAGAGACAGATGTCGGTTCTGCCAGGCTAACAAGGAACTTTGGTATCCAATGGAAGGGGGCCGTGGCGTGCATGCCTGCACAGAGTTGAGGACTCCTCTCTGCTCTAGGGAGAAGCAGGTGGCTTCATCTTTATACATCTCTGTGAACCGGCACTATTGCATAACATTCTTGGATCGCAAGCAGCCTTGGCTTGATGGCTCAGCCTTGCTGATAAATATTACAACAGAAAAGGGAGGTGGCCAAGGAGCAGAAAGGCAGTTAGCTTGCATACTGCCTTCCAGGGAAGAATCAAGAGCACTGAGGCTGAGAAGAAGAAGAAGAAGAAGAAGAGGAGGAGGAGGAGGAGGAGGAGGAGGAGGAGGAGTTTGGACTTGATATCCTGCCTTTCACTCCTCTTCAGAGGTTTCAAAGCAGCTAACAATCTCCTTTCCCTTCCTCCCCCACAACAAACACTCCGTGAGGCTGAAAGACTTCAGAGAAGTGTGACTAGCTCACAGTCACCCAGCAGCTGCATGTGGAGGAGCAGGGAAGCGAACCCGGTTCACCAGATTACGAATCCATCATTCTTAACCACTACAGCACTCTGAGTTAGAAATGCTTTGGACCCATCTGTGTGTAACTCTCAGGATTTGCCATTTCCGAGAACCAGAACTGGATGATACCTCATCTTTAGAAGGGGAGCCTACCCTGAGCCAGTGCTAGGGAGAGACAGGATAGCTGCAGAGAGCCCCTGACATCAGACACTAGAAAAATAACCCAACCAGGGTTACTGCCAACATGTGGGAGGGGAGCTAATGTGCTCCACTGGACATCCCACCTTGAACTGGCCACTTGCCTAATTCCTACTGGATCTTCAAGAACAGACTGAATAATCCCCGAACCAAAATTTGGTCCCAACAATGCATGCTCTCTTGGCGCTATGGGGCACCCCCACCATGTCATAACCCTACTCATTTAGAGGAAGTATGACCATAAGCGCTGTCAGGGAACCTGCTGATGCACCAGGAATGACGGGCAGCCCGGCTCCATCTTTCTCTATGAGAATGTATATCCTGCCTCTCCATCCCCAATGCCCACCAGCTAACAATCACGAGAACACAATAAAATAACAGATAGAAACATAAGAATAGGTAAAAGAAACAGCAGCCAGCTACAGCTAAAAGCTAGCAAACAGTGCAATTGAATAAAAATAGACAACAGAGATAAAAACAAATCTGCCAAGGCAGATCAAAACTTAAACTTTTGGTTGCTGCCTGAAACCAGCTCAAACAACAGCCTCTCTAGATCTGTTCCTAGTCTAGCTCCCTTCTGGACAACTCCTGCTTAGCACCACGACTGCTGGACAGCTCCCCTGACTTGCATGGCAGTCTGGAACCAAATACTTGCTTCTACCCATTGCTTCTACCCATTGCCTGCATCCCAATTCCAGTTGTTTTTGATTGGATGTCTTATCTTGAAACTGCTCCTAGTCTATCTACCTTCTGGACTGCTCCTCTCCTGCTCTGAGCTCAGTCCTCAGGCAGCCAAGGCTTCCAAAATCCCTCATCCCCCACACTAGATTCAGGATGCCAGAACAGGACAACAGTTGTTCCTGCAAATGGGATGCAGAGAGAACAGCCAGTGGGCCCTGAGAAACCAATAATAAAGGCTCCTGTAGTTGCTCGTCCACAACAAAGGTTGCCCATTGTGTCTCTGTGGGATCGCTTGCTTCGCTCTGGTTGACTCCCTCTCAACCAGCATTGGTATGCATATGTAATTCTGCCCCTTTTTTGCTGTTCCATCTGCTTCTAATACAGACACACAGCATGATCACTTGCCTGAGAGGAGGCTGCCTGATGCCTCTCTGCATAGGCTCTTGTGTGTTTGCTTCCTTCCATTCAGGAAGCAAGTTCAGATTTGCAGCTCATGCAGAATCATAGAGGACAGGCTTCTCTGAAGGGTGTTTCTAACTCCAGTTATTGGATGTTTGGGAAATGCTGGCACAGAAATTGCTGAAATCATGGTCCACCCAGCCTTGTGATGAATTACTCCCGGAGACACAATTTAAGGCCCATCTGAAGTGCTTCATTTCTAAGAAAGTTCACAGCTGCAGACACTGGGCTCATCCACTCTTTTGCTTGACCCATGTTTCGATCAGATTGTGTACCGATTAATTTTCCTGCGTCTGAGTGCTTTTTTTGTTGCTCCACAGCTGCACCTCATGAAAATCTGACCTTACCCACTGAATTGAACCTCTGTTAAGCAAAATACCTCTTTGGATTTTCCATGCACCTGATAAGATTTGATTCAATGGGTAAGATCGGATTTTTTTTGCAAAGCACAGCTGCAGAACGACAAGAAAAGCACTTGGACCCGGTGGAATTGGCACACACTATGATCAAAATGGGATGCGGGTGGCACTGTGGGTTAAACCACAGAGCCTAGGACTTGCCGATCAGAAGGTTGGTGGTTCGAATCCCCGCAACAGGGTGAGCTCCCGTTGCTCGGTCCCTGCTCCTGCCAACCTAGCAATTTGAAAGCATGTGAAAGTGCAAGTAGATAAATAGGTACTGCTCCGGCGGGAAGGTAAACGGCATTTCCATGCACTGCTCTGGTTCACCAGAAGCAGCTTAGTCATGCTGGCCACATGACCTGGAAGCTGTACGCTGGCTCCCTCAGCCAAAAAAGTGAGATGAGCGCCGCAACCCCAGAGTTGATCACGACTGGACCTAATAGCCAGGGGTCCCTCTACCTTTACTTTATGATCAAAATATGGGTTAAGCAGAAGTGTGGATGAGCCCATTATAACAGCCCCCTGCCCTTTCCATGTGGCTGGGCTCTACTCCGCAGCTTCCATACGTCATGGTCAACCCAGCCCTGGGCTGCTTGCATTCACCCTGCTCCCAGGGCAGCTGCAGACGTTTCCTTGCTGCACAGAGAGGTACACCTTCCTAAGAATCCATCAGCATCGCACAGAGGCAGGCGTTTCCCTAGAACACTTCAAATTGCCTTTTTTACACCTCACTGCTCTGTGCCAACCCTGATGCATGTTGTTTGTGCGTTTGCTTAGCGTACATTATCTGATCTGTCACCCTGCGAAAGGTGGGAAGCAGACACTGGTAGCACTACACTGCTGCAGATCAGGCAGAAATATTTCTGTAGTGGCTGATGCCCCTTTGCTCGGTTCTTTCTCCAGTGCAGCTGCAGGGAGCACAAGACACTAATGGCTGGGGCCGTGGAAGAGGCTTGGTGGGGCCTGAACTCCAGAGACAGGCCAGTGTTCAGAGATAGCGCCGTACCTCCATGCTGAGCACCTTTCCAACCTGCTGCCTGGACTAAGCAGCGCCATGTTAACAGGAGCAGACAGGCGGGAGGGGACGTCAGCAGCACTCACAGAGCAATTGTGCATATTTCCTCTGACGGCCAAAGTCAGAGCAGAGTCACTTGTTTGAGGGACGACAAGGAGGAACGGCCCGCCGGTGCTGGTATAGAAAAAAAGAAGTCCGTCATTTTATCCTTTGGTGGGCCTGGAATTTCTGCACACTGAAAGCAGCAGCCTCTGCACAGAGAGACCCTAACTTCTGAGACATAAATATATACCACATCAGCTATTTTAACTGAACTTGCAAGTATTCTTTTCCTGCAAAATGAGTGCGTTCCCCACTCTGGAATCTACAGCGTCTGCATAAATGCACCAGAAGTCCTTTGTTCTAATACTCACTTAAAATTATAATGTTCTAATTTAGAGATGTTGCTAACTGGTTTGTGTTGTTTCTAGTTTTAGAGAACCAGGATGATTACAGTGTCATGCTAGGACTTGGGAAATGAGGGTTCAAATCTCTCCCTTGGCATGAAGTTCACTGCCTCTCACCCTAACTTACCTCACAGGGTTATTGTGGTGATTAAATGCGGAGGGAGAAGGACCATGCATGCCACCTTGAGCTCCTTGCAGAAGAAGGTGGGATATAATTGTGGCAAATAGTATAATATAATAAATAAACTACGGCAAATCCACCTGGTGCAGAACTTCACAAATGAGGCAGGTAAAGAGTTAGCCATTCACTTGTTCATTTTCTCACATTCCCAACAAAAGGTGAGGCTACCATTAATTCAGTATTAATTACTTCATTATTTGTTAATTCATTGACCCCCCCCGGCTTCTTATTGGTTCTGGATCGATTTCAGCTTTAGTCTAATCCCTCTTGCAACCTGACTAAGCTCCTGGCCTTAGCGATTATTTGTGCAATAAATACTGTATTGTGGAGAAATCAGGTCATTTCCTCCCAGCCGTTTATATCCTGAAGCCAGTGGTAAGGAATGGAATGCGCCCAGCTGCAAGGTTTAATCCAGCTGAGGCAACAAAAGAAAAGAAGAGCTAGAATGGACCGGTGGCAAGGTGCCCACAATGCTGCCCAATGGAGGGGATGTGAGGTTCCAAACATTGTTAGGTGCTGCTTGAGAACATAAGCAGAGCCATACAGAGGCAGCAGATCGATCAGGTCCAAGGGGGGCCCATCTAGTCCAGCATTCTCTTCTCACGCTGGCCAAACAGATGCCTGCAAACAAGGAGCCCTGATGGGAGCCCTAGTCCAAGGGAACTGCAGGACCCCAGCCTGGTGTCATTGATCACCCCGTCTATGGATAAGCCTATTCCCCTGTGGATATGCAAGCACATTCCCCTGTAGCTCTGTGTGCGGACGCAGATGGCGCTATGGTCTAAACCACTGAGCCTCTTGGGCTTGCCGATCGGAAGGTTGGCAATTCGAGTCTGTGCGAAGGAGTGAGCTCCTGTTGCTCTATCCTAGCTCCTGCCAACCTAGCAGTTCGAAAGCACACCAGTGCAAGTAGACAAAGAGGTACCACTGTGGCGGGAAGGTAAACGGCATTTCTGTGCACTCTGGTTTCCATCATGGTGTCCTGTTGCACCAGAGGCTGCTTAATTATGACCCGGCCACAGAAAGCTGTCTGTTGACAAACACCGTCTCCCTTGGCTGGAAAGTGGAGATGAACGCCACACCCCACAGTTGAATTTGACTGGACTTAACCATCCAGGGGTCCTTTACGTTTTTGTGTTTGTTTTTACTGTGTGCTGTCCAGGGACCAGACTCCAAAGTCTGAGGGGGGAAAAAACCCTTATGTTTCTACTGCCCTCTCCATCTTTCTTCCACCCCATCCCCCACAGTCGCAACCTCTGAGTCGCCATCAATTAGGAGAAGTCATAATTACAAATGAAAAACTGCAGACCTTGGAAGGCCTAATGTGTTTCCATTAGATTGAGTAGTCGTAGGAATGAGAAAAAATATATAAAACCTATACTTTGGATAATTAAACACACACACCATCTGATTAAGATGTTCAGCAATACCACAGGAAGAGGGCTGGGGAGAGAGATATCGAGAAGGCATTGAAACAAAACCTCCTGCAGTTGGGCATTTTCAGTTTCACATTCCTCAACGCAGTGGGATAAAATGATCTTTGTGGAGGTTAACGAAGGTAATAAGTGCGAGTTGATGATACCAGCAGGAGCAGCCGGATGCTGACATGATCATCAAGCCTGTTTGTATTTCTAAGGAGGTACCTGTCAAGAGCTTGGCTGGCAGGCACATATCCCTCCCTCCCTCCTGCCTGCTCCCCCAGGAGCGTTCTGGGGTCTGGCTGCCCAGTAACAACAAAAGTGGGATTAGTCATCAAGTCTAGCTGGGAGTTAAGCAATCCATTTAGCTGGCATCCAGTGGCTAAAGCAGAGAGGTGGTTTGTTCAGAGGAGCCAAAGCAGGATGGGAACCAAATCTGGAGAGGTAAGAGGAACAGAAGGCAGGGATGAGGAAGCCTTTTCAGGTCAAAGGTCATGGGAAACCTTCTGGAGGCTGCATGCCACGGATGTGCAAGGCTAAAGGCAAAAGTGGGTAAGGCAACTCTTACCTACGTACAGTGGTACCTCGGGTTAAGTACTTAATTCGTTCTGGAGGTCTGTTCTTAACCTGAAACTGTTCTTAACCTGAAGCACCACTTTAGCTAATGGGGCCTCCCGCTGTCACTGTGCCGCTGGAGCACGATTTCTGTTCTCATCCTGAAGCAAAGTTCTTAACCCGAGGTAATATTTCTGGGTTAGCGGAGTCTGTAACTTGAAGGGTATGTAACCTGAAGGGTATGTAACCTGAGGTACCACTGTGTCTTCTTTCTTTATAAAAACGAAACAAATCCAAACATGCACCTTTTGTACAGTAGGGCTGCATACCTGCCAGGTTTTTATAAAGTTGTTTTTATTAAAGGATTTTCATAGTTTACAAGGGTACACGCAGTGTCTCTGTTTTCAGTTCATAGAGTCCACAGGTCAGTAATGATCTTTCATTCTTTTGCTTAGCAAATGTGCAGAGTTTTTTGTGTGTGTGTGTGTTGTGAGGATAGGCTCTTTGTTTGTCCATTTGTTTTTTTTGGTTGCATTCAGTTCAGAGCATGGTTGGTTGCGTTTAGTTGATTGCCGTGAGTTTTGTTTGTGTGTGAGGACATCCCAGCCACACACACACACACATTCTTGTTTTCACATCCTGTGTGTCAAAACATCATTTTACATCTATTCATTTATCACAGAATTCAAGAATGCTCTCTAGAAAGTAAACTCCACCAAACATGATGGGACTAACTTCCAAATAAACACATATAGGATTTCACTATTTATTAGTGCCAAATCCACAGCTGGGCACTACTTTTACTGGAAGCAACCAAAATGTCACAAAAGTGTGCAAGGATCCAAGTTTGCCAGAACTGTTCATTGGGAAAGATGTTACACAAAGCAGTGGGTTTGGGGGGCAGGGAGGAAAGCAAAAGAATACAAAATTTAGGCTAATTTTGTAGTCATGGGGTCAGCTTGCAGACTCTGTTTCAAGATGGTCAGAGCTTGGACAAAGGAGCAATGGCTTATTCCACCCCAAAGGTAAAATAAATTAAAGGCAATGCAAATGGAAAAGGATGAAGAAACACCGCTTGCCAGTCTTGCTGTAGGAAAAGGCTGCCAAGATATTCCTGTGACTGAGAAATGTATTTGAAATGAAACACAGAGGGAAAGAGAAAGAGAGAGAGATGAATGCATTAAACACAATTTGGCATTATTCACCCAACTGCTGAGCTCTAGGTTTGGGCTGTTACTGTGGAAACACTAGCATATAAAAAGAAAACAACTCATTAATTAAAGGAATTAAAAACCGATATGGAACGGTGGAGGCAAAAACGTGATAGGTTGCTCCCATATTTAACCCACTCTGCTTTTAGGAGTCTTTGATTTGGTGTTCTCTGTTAAAAGGCAAGAGGCGAGGCTTGTTCAGTTTGGCTTGGTCGAGAAAGCAAACCGTCTGCCCACCAACACACATTAATAATTGCTGAGATCCAGAGAGCCTCAGAATGGCAGGACAGCCGCGTACGGATCATCTGGCCTTCCCAGTCAGCTTAGACTTGTGTCAGCAAGATCCAATTGGCCAACACAAAGTGGGAGATGACTCTGTACTCTGGGAAGAAGAACAAAGTCTCCTGGAAGGATTCACCAATGTGCTGGGAAGGCATTGCAGCTTCCAAGCAAAGAACCTGGGATGGAAATGTATGCTTCTGTTAAAACTTCCTTATCATGGCATCAACCTTTTTGCTCTACTCAAGCAATTGAGACCCAGAAATGAGCTGGAATAAATTTGGTGGGAAATGTTTAGCTGAAATTATTCTATGAACCGCCCTGAGATCTTATGAGGAAGGATGGTGCAGTAGCATAGCAGGAACATAAGAGAGGTTGCCCCGGCTCAAAATGGTTAGGGGTGCAAAATTTCAACACCCAGTGCTTCCTCAATACTGCTGTGCACTTCCATGGCTGGGCCCCATTGAGAATGGCTTCTCCATGCAAACTAGGAAGTGACCTCTCAAGACAACGGAACGACTCTTCTTTTCTTATCTCTGTGGCTGTGATCTCCTGGATGAAGTGGGACACTGTTGGACAGCTAAACAGGCATGGGTTCTCCATCTGTTTCCCTCCCTCAGTGTGGCCCCGGGCACCAGCAACCCACGCCACGCCACTGGGGTGATATACGAATCTAATAAATGAATTTTTTAAATTATTTTTTTTGAACTATAAATTCTTTATTGATTAAAAGACTTGCATGTCTATACAAACATTATGTACTATCTCTTAACAGGTAAAAAACAGAAAATTATATAAAAAAGAAAATTTATAAAGAAGTAACAAAGATAAGAAACAAAGAAATCATTTTTTTTAAAAAAAGAGACAAAGTTATTTACATAGTAAAAGTTCTCATCCACACAACGTTATATCAAACATATAATGAGAAGGATGAGAAGGAAATGAATTTAATTTTTTAAAAAAGTGCTTGCAAAATTGCACATGAATAGACTGCCCTTCCTCAACCTGGTGCCCTCCAGATGTTTCAGACTAAAGATTCCCTCCCTACAGAAGTGTGTCAGACATCTGCATTACATAGTTTCATTGTATGCTGAAGACACACCTCTTTGGCCTTTGACTATATTACTTGCCTCCCCACCCACCCACAATATCCACTCATAATAACATGAGAAGATCCTGCTAGATCAGACTAGTGGCCCATCTAGCCAAGCAACCTGCCCTCACAGTGGTCACCCAGATGCCTGTTGGGAACCCATAGCAGGACCTGAGCACAACAGCAGCATTCTGCCCTCCTGTGGTTTCCAGCAACTGGTTTCCAGGACCGTTACTGCCTCCCGCTATTGCAGAGCAGACCACATTATTCCTGCAGCTGCAATTTGCTTTCAATTGTTTTAAATATTCTATTTTTAAATTGCCATAACCCACTGTGCAACCCTATAGTGAAGGGCGGGTAAGGAGCCATAATAATAATAATAATAATAAATAATAGTAATCCATCATTATTGGATTATGTCAGCACAGCACAGGCATAGCCCCATCAGTCCAGCATCCTAGACCCAACAATTCTGGCTGGGTCTAGAAGCAGACATCTCTGATCTTGACAGCAGCTGGCATGAGAGCCCAGAAGGACTTGTGGGAGCCTCAGCCACACCTGGGCTGCAATCTTCCAACGCTGTTCCCTGAGTGACCTCCAGTTCTGCACCTTCCAAGTCTAAATGCATCCGAAAAGATGACAATCTACAACTGTCTTGCTTGCCACATACCCTTGCAAAGCAGAATCTGATTGTGGAAGGAAATGCAGGAAGCATTTATTACATCCTTGCCCAATCTGCAAGAGAAATTACAGCTCTGGATCTGAGGAAATTAGCAGACGAATGGAGTGCCTGTGATCAGACTGCACTTCGGACTTCATCAGCATTCAACACAGATTTATCACAGCCGGCAGGAAAGGAAGAGGAATGAAACACAGGAGGAGAGAGAGAGAATCCAAAGCGGGGGGGGGGGGGGATAGTGACTGGCTTGTGAGTCTTGTGTTATTATGGCATAAAGGGAAAGTCTTACACATTTATAATTGACATTCTGCTAGATGGTCTCAAATTCCATTGCATAGCACTGCCCTAAGTCAAGATTCTTTCAAGTCTCCTCCGCATAATGCAAGACATAAAAGTCATTTCTGTCCACTGCAACTTCTTCAGATCTAAGCAAAGCCAACTGCGTGTTCGTCATTGAGAACAGAACAGAAGAGTGGCTGGCAGAGTCACAGCCTCAAGGAGCTTTAAAGTCAGTTTATGAGGATGAAACAGGGAAGCAGGAAGGGATTGGGGATTTAGAAGGTGTATCGGGGAGATGGAAGGGCGAATATGCCAATTTCAGTTTCTCCCAGCTTCTCATTATTCCAAACTTTAGTTCAGTTCTCCATGCAGGTATAGAAGTTAGCATGCTCAGTTAGCATTTTTCCAAAAAAAAGGTATCATGTAAATTTGTCAGCATTTTAGTGCAAATTTCCCCAAATATAGACATTTTGTACATGCAGTTTTGCCTAATATGCACATATTAATTAATAAGCAAAGCTTATTTCCACTATTATTTATATTTCCCCTAGTATAACACGTTGTGATATATTATATGCTAATATATGCATTTTAATGCATGCTTTACTCAGCTGGAGTACTGCATCGCAAAATTCGGCCAAGTGCAAATATTGCAAATAAAAAAACCTGCTGTTTCAGAAAATGAGAATTAGGTAGAAGTGAATCAAATTTATTTCCCATCCCTAGTCAAGGATGGAGTAGGAAAGAAATCACAAGGTAGTAAAGACACAGGCAACATGAAGCTGACATGGCCCAGACCTGGGTGGGGCAGAGGGGAGGCAAACAGAATGAGGATTCCAAGGAAGAAAGTATTATGAGAAATGGGTGCAAAAAAAGTTGCCCATAGAGGGAAGAACAGCGTGTAAGGCGATGATTCTCAAAATCCCTCCAGCCCCTCCTACCCTGGACTTATTGGAAATTGGCAGAATGCTTAATACACCCCTCCCAGTGCCATTCGTCATTGTCAAAACTGGGGGTGTATTAAAGGGGACCTCAGGCAGACCATTGAGAATGGCACATTTTATGGTGGAAGATTAATGTTATATGAATCACAGGCCCTGGTCCTTGCTAGGCTGTCAGATAAATCCATCCCTGGTCTAAATGGCCTTATCTCTGTTGTCAGAAGGGAGTGGGGTGTGGAATCATATTCAGAACCATGTAGAGATATTCCTGGCTTTCTGCAGCCTCTTCCTGTTGGCCACCTAAATGGAGCTTGTGGACCACAGTCTGAGGAGCTCTGGTGTAAGGGATGAGAATGGAGCTAGGGCTAGGTGTCCAATGAACCAGGTCAGGAAGCCTGGAACTTGGTCGAGAGTCATTGCTTCAGCAAAACTGTAACTCAGACTGGGCAGCTACCCCTTCCTGGCTTTCAACCAGGCCCTGATCCACCCAGGTGATGCCATGCACGTTCCCTTCCTCCTGAGTGTGGGAATGTTCAGGGTGGCAGGAGAGGATATATTGCGCTAGCAAGTTCCTTTACTTAGCAGAGTGCATTCCCCTTTACACCACAGAAAACTTGTTGCAAACACGTGTGAGTTTCTTAAGACAATTCAATCTCACTTGTCCAGATTGAAATGTGTTCTAATATTTTCCTGGTAAGACCCCCCTGAATCCCTCCTAAAAGAATAAAGACACCACAGTCTTATTCATCAGTAACAAAAAGAAAGTTTACTAACGATCTGGCAGAGCAGAGTGTGATCCCTAAAGGCAGGCTTAAGGCTTAAAGTTTCAAACATAAACAAACAGGTTTACCCCAAAAGGGAGATTTACCTAGTGACTACAGGCTAGCAGTCCAGCGGTTCACAGGATGAAAGGAAGATGGAAAAGAGAGAGAGTGGCAGCCTGTTTTGTCCTTTTACCAGATCTGGAAAGGTCACGCCCACCTACTAGTCACATGCCAGAGGAAGGATGCTCCAGGCCAGGAGGAACAGGAAGTTTCGACTGGTTGGATCAAACATTCCCTTACATGTCCACTCTAGGAAAACAAGGAATGCTGTACTTGACTGCTCCCAGTGGATTACATCCCACACTGAGAAGCCTTACCGGCAGCTAGCAGGACACTGCCTGACTTACCATCTCCTCTGTTTCTGTGGAAGATGGGGTGTATCTGAGAGCTGGTCATGGACCCAGACAGGTAGTGTGGGGGCCTCCCCTGGTGAAGCAGGGATGTCCAGGACTTACGGCTCCTCAAGATCATTGGTAGTGTTGCAATCTGATGGAGGATACAGCTCCCTTCGCTCCTCGGCACATCCCTTTCCCTCTCAGACAAATGGAACCAGCCTGCCCATGCATGGCCCGGAGCGAGTGCAATTCTTTATGTGGCCTCTTCACCCCACAATGCTTCCTCATGAAATAGGCACTCGTGCGATGGATGTTCCTTCCCTCTCACAGGTGCCTGCTTGCTTAGCGGAGGAAGAGAAGCTTCAGCCAACACGTCTTTTTTTCTTTTTTTTTAATTGAATAATTTAAACATGATTGATTTTTCCTGCTGGGTGGAAATGAAACCCGAACCTCTGGCAGATCATAAATGATTAGGAAGAAAGCGGCTTCTCTGGGCTGAGGCGAAGAAGTACCAGCAGGTCTCTAGACCTGGAGGAAGGAAGTAAAGGAAGGAAGGCATGTGGGTGCCACAGAAGAGCGACATGGGTTGTAGAAGAGCCACGCTCCTGATGCATGACTGGTATTATTGGATTGCTTTGGTGGGGCTCTGACTCAGGCAAATGGACTACCTACTTGTTCACATTTTAATGAGGAACTAGATTTTGAACCAATGCACAAATTTGAAGCACTATTAGGCTTTGAAAGATGCGCTTTCCCCAGTACTCCAGCCAAACAATGCCTACAAAAATGCATGTTGGTGAAAAGGCTGAATAAAAATGCATACCGTTGCAAAAAAATAACACACAAAAATGCATTTTATTAGGGGGAAATTGCATGCAAAAATGCATATATTAGTCAAATCCGCAAAGAAAAATGGGCATATTAATGAAAAATTGCACTAAAAGGCTGACAAACCTTTGAGAGGATTAAAAATATCATGAATTGCTGTAGAAATGTGGAGAAGTAAATTTAAGACTGGAAAAATAAGAAACAGAGAAAATAAAAACTGGAAAAGTCAACCATCCTTAGTAGGAAGCAACCCTTAGAAAAGAAAGGCACATTGTCTCCTGCCCCCCCCCATGGAAATCTGAAACAGGGTCATGCTGCAGACAGCAGAGACACCAGACATGTGGTTCGCTCCCTCTCACACACGCACAAGGCAGCAACTGTTTAAGGGGCATCTGATAGATGCGTGACTGCGCATGCACACATCTTGCCCAACCTAGAAATGACTCAAAACATCACTAAAAGGGGTGGAACAGGGTGGGGGCAGAATGGAGTGTTTGCAGGCATTTTCAAGCGCCTGTTCCGATTATGCACCATTCCACATAAGCATGCATGTGGTGTCCCAGGCAAACCTGTTGCTGCCTGTACTCTTAAACAGCCATGGCTTCCCCCAAAGGATCCTGGGAAATGTAGTTTGTTAAGAGTGCCAAGACTTGTTAGGAGACACCCCTTCCGCCTTACAGAGCTATCATTCTCAGCATCCATTACAAGCTAGTTTCCAGGATTCCTTGGGGGAAAGTCACATCTATTAATGGGGCATAGCCATGTCATAGCCACCTTCAGAAGAGGCTGGCTCCTAGGAGCATAGTGCTTTACAGTGAGTCAGGCCATTGGTCCAGTATTGTGTCCCCTGACTGGTGGCAGCTCTCCAGGGTTTCAAGTAATGCACCGAAAGGTGTGGGATGCATAAATGACTAATGGGTAGATGGACAAACACTCTGTAAGCGAATCATGATAAATGTGGGATGAACGCTCTTTGTTGTATAACCGCCCTGCAAACAAATCAGAGCAGATGCTCAATAAAGATTGACTATAATCTAACCTCCATGTAAGCAAGTCAGGATGAATGCTCATTAAACAGGTAATCTGAAGAGGACTCAAAAGATCTGAAAATGAATCATATGTGCTTGTAAAACAGTTTGGAATCTCTGCATCTGAAAAGTGGACTTTTCCTGTTCCCTACACACCACAGGGGCATTTTCTCCTATAGGTACATTAACAGCATTTGAAAAAAAAATGCATTTCCAAAAGAAAAAGGGAGAAATTAAATGAAATAAATGAAATAAAAACCCAGAGAAACCATCTCCTGTTTAAGAGCTATTTGCATAATTTAACGTAACTCGTCAGACAACATTGGGGGTTGGGAATAAGTTTTCTCTCTCTGCACAATGCTTTAATGCAGCTGCACAATTAAGTGATTACATTTGTCAGATCTTTATTATTATTAAAATAAATATGAATCAGGTGAGGAATGGATTTTGTTGTTTCTCTCCTGCTCTGCTTGAAGTGCTTTATTTTCTCCCGCGAAGAACTGCAGGATATCAGACTGAACAGGCAACGCCAGGATGTCTGCAGTTCTTCTTCTGCTCTTACCACGTGGGGGGGGGGGGAAAGAGGATTGATTGATTGATTACTGGTAATTAATTAAAGTATTTATATCCTGCTTTTCTCCCAAGCTGGGATTCAAAGCGGCTTCCCACATTTAAAAGCAATGCTATAAAATTCAAGGGAATAAAAACAGACGAGCGGGCAATAATTAAAACACGTCAAAACATATTTAGGAACAGCAGTTAATACATCGTTTGCCCCGATAGCAGCCTAGTGATCAGCATTATCTGCACCTTAGTTTTCAAAGGCCTGTCTGAATAAGGTGGACAGAGATGAGGGGAGGGAAGGCAATAATAGATTCCCCCCTCCCCCCCAAATATTAAAGCTTGTCTCTGGGATGTGTGTGTGTGTGTGTGTGTGAGAGAGAGAGAGAGAGAGAGAGAGAGACAGACAGACAGACAGACAGACAGACAGACAGTCAGAGAATTGCATAGGTTTTCACACCATTCACCTGCAGTTATTTAATAGCTTCAATACACTAAAGGACACTTCAGGTGTGCACTTAAGAGAAAGCAGATTCTCCTCCCAGGAGCACATCTGTAGAGCATCTGTACACAGAAGGACCCAAATGGGAGGATACCAGTGATTTGTGTTAATGTGCAAGGAGGGAAATCGTGGGTCCCAAAAGGTCAAAGGCACTGTGGCACACACTGTGGCAAGGTCATAGCTTGGACAGTGCAGGAGAAGCACCTGCTTCTGGGTGAAGTTACTGCACGGCTCTTAGCCAATAACCATTCCGTTCCAGATTGAGTTGTGGGAGGAACCAGGAAGGCAAAAAAGCAAAGGTTAAGGCAACGAAACAGAACCACACAGAGCCCCAAGTGATCTTGATCAGAATAAGGAAAAAAGGTAAAGGACCCCTGGACAGTTAAGTCCAGTCAAAGGTGACTATGGGGCTGTGGCTCTTATCTCGTTTCAGTCCAAGGGAGCCGGAGTTTGCCAACAGACAGCTTTCCAGGTCATGTGGCCAGCATGACTAAACGGCTTCTGGTGCAACGGGACATTGTGATGGAAACCAGAGCACATGGAAATGCCATTTACCTTCCCACTGCAGTGATACCTATTTATCTACTTGCAGTGGCGTGCTTTCAAACTGCTAAGTTGATAGGAGCTGAGAGAGAACAATGGGAGCTCACTGTGTCTCGGGGATTCGAACCTGCCGACCTTCTGATCAGCAAGCCCAAGAGGTTCGGTGTTTTAAACCACAGCGCCACCCACATCCCAGGAAGGGAAAAAATAAGGGTTAAGGCAACAAAACAGAACAACACAAAGCCCCAAGTGATCTTGATCAGGATACATGAATCCAAGAGCAGCAGACTTGGGATGCTGTTCAGGCAGGGCGCTGGAGCCAACTAAAGGCTTAAATGGGTTTCGGATTTTCAAGCCCCATCATTTCTGAAGATGCATTTGGTTCTCTGCTCACTTCTCCAAGAGGTGGCTCTGGCAGAACTGGGTCGTGGCTGGTTCTGCTCAAGCGGGGTTGTTCTGAGCATCCATTTTTTGTGTGCGCCATCCTTGACCGTGCAAAAGAAAAAGAAGTTCAGCATGCAATTCCTTTTCCCATGTGGAGTGACTCTTCAAATACACTGGAAACTATGTGCTTGCTGAATGCGTTTGCATGCGTGGAACCCTGCAGCGTACATGCCTGCCTAGGTGGAAAGTTTACTGGTGTGTGCTGGTAGTATGCCCTGGAACCAGCCTGCCAACAGCAGCACCTATTTGGCAGCAGACAAGATGCGGCTGTCTCGTTTGGGATCTGGACTGCAGCGTTCCTGGCAGAGGTTGCCGTGTTGTCTGGCATGATGCTATCAGGCTTGGAACTCGCCACTGGGCCTGATAAGCTCTGCAGGAGGATAGAGAATTTTAAAATGAAGGCCATTCTAATGTTTGTGGGGAGTGAAATGCTGGAAGGCTGCAGTAAAACTGTATTTATTTATGACATTTAAATTGGGGGGTGGGGGTGGGAGTTCTACCAGCATGTTCTACCAGGTTCCAGGAAGACTATATGCAAAACCAGCAGAACTATTTTCTTTTGCAAATACTCATCAGGGTATTGCACAGATATGCAGAACGTCTCCAAGTCTTGGCCCCAGGACATCTAGGTCAGCCTTTCCCAACAATGCTGACTGGGCCTGATGGGAGTTATAGTCCAAAACATCTTTTTTGTCATTCTTCTTTTTGGATATATTTCTTTTTAATATCTTTTCAGAAATGTGCTGGGTTTTCATACCCTCCAACATTTCTCTGATGAAAATAGGGAGGTGCTATTCCACAATCAGGGATGCAGGTGGTGCTGTGGGTTAAAGCCTCAGTGCCTAGGACTTGCCGATCGAAAGGTCGGCGGTTCGAATCCCTGCGGCGGGGTGCGCTCCCGCTGCTCGGTCCCAGCGCCTGCCAACCTAGCAGTTCGAAAGCACCTCCGGGTGCAAGTAGATAAATAGGGACCGCTTACCAGCGGCAAGGTAAACGGCGTTTCCGTGTGCGGCTCTGGCTCGCCAGAGCAGCGATGTCACGCTGGCCACGTGACCCGGAAGTGTCTCCGGACAGCGCTGGCCCCTGGCCTCTTGAGTGAGATGGGCGCACAACCCCAGAGTCTGGCAAGACTGGCCCGTACGGGCAGGGGTACCTTTACCTTTACCTTTATTCCACAATCATCCTCATTTCACTATTTATACTCTAACCATCTGATTGGGTAGCTTCCAACATATATAACATATATAAAAACATAAGAAAAAATGAAACATTAAAAAAAACTTCCCTATACAGGGCTGCCTTCAGATGTCTTCTAAAGGTTGAATAGTTACTTATCTCCTTGGCTTAGGGGTCAGATAACTCCATACCCTCCAACATTTCTCTGCTGAAAATAGGGACGTCCTGAGGAGAAGAGGGACATTCTGGGATCAAATCAGAAACCAGGATGGCTTCTGTAAATCCAGGACTGTCCCTGGAAAATAGGGACACTTGGAGGGTCTAGTTTAGTGCTCAATATGTTAAAAACCTTCAATAAAATTGTTTTTTAAAACCCCCAAAGATCTGGATGGCAGCCATTCAGGGAAGGGTGCTCTAGATGTCTATATATGACTCTCTTTTCTCACCCTTCCTGCAAGGAGTTCAGATCATTGTACATGGGGTCATCCTATTTTGTCCTCACAACAACCCAATAAGGTAGGCCAGGTTAAGAGTCCACCAGTCATTGATGTGAATGAAGACCCACCCCATCACAAATCCAACATATATGGACCTCCGACATATAAGCATTTGGCTCTACTGACCATGTGCCCCAACGCTGTCAACTCAACTAGCCAAGCTGCTTGCCCATCTCTTCCCTGCACCTGTTGTAGAAAAAAGACCTGCCCAACAGCAGGCTGGGGATGGATGAACAGGCTGGTGGAAGACAAGGGGTGAGAGATGCCCTCGTAGCATCCTTTCCAGTTGCCTGGGATCAGCTGTTAAATTTGTGGCCACCATCTCTGTGCCCAGGACTATCAGTCCTAAAAGGTAGGGCTTGTTAAAGATGAAGACATTGGAGGGGGATGATGGCTCCTTTCCCCCACCCTGACATTATAAGGTGCCTCTCTGAGCTCTGAGCTTCTGCAACTGTGATTTCTTTAAAAGCTGCAGAAAAAGCTGGTAACCTCAGAAGTCTTCAACATACAGCAGGGTCCATCTTTGTCTCTGCACCCTCATTATAAGGCTTGTGATAACAAGCCTGTCTTTTAAGCCACAGTGTCTCGCTTTTGGCGAACACTGCAGCCGATTAAGGAGCTACATTAAATGAATTCAAATGCGCAAAGTATCTGTGTGTGCGTGTGCAAGCACACCCACATGCATGCACACACCCTGGGCTCTAAAGAAACCCAGGAAGCAAGTTAAGTCGCAGTGGTAATAGCCTTGGGCCAGGCTTCCCCTACTGTGAAAGCTGCTGAGCCATCAATCAAACTCCACTCATTAACTAACCGATGCCTTAAATACCTCTCTCTCTCTCTCTCCCCATATATGCCTACACACACACACACAAACGAAAGTGAAACATTTTGCTGACAGCAGCACCCTGTCAGCAATTAGCCATGTAAGCTCCTCGTCCTAAACAGCCCGTGCAGAGAGTTCTCCTTATGCTGCCTCTGCTGTCATGGTATGGGCCCTTAGTCCTTAAAAGAGCTCCTCTCCTGGCCTCTCCCCATTCCTGCAGCATCTTCACAGCAGGTGGGAAGCTCTTTTGCAGAACAGGGAACACGGCACTAATAGGTTTTCTCCTAATGACAGGTAATTGCTCTGCAGTCTGGATGGAGTTTCCCAAGTCATTTTTTACCGGTGTTGGTAGGTGCAGATTAGCGTAATCTGGATCATGGAATCACCAACTGGGGATCGCATATGCACATCAGGGCACCAGGGATCCATTGGCAGCACCCTCCTCTTTTCTGATGGAAGGGCTGTAGGGATCTGAGGTTGCAACAATGTTCTGCGAGTGGTGCCCAGCTGTGCATGCAGCCGCTCTGCTAAACTGCTTGCACAGTGGGCAGAGCACAGAGTACCATTGTTCTACTGCATATCAGAGATCACGTCGAAAATAGAGCTACGTGGCAACTTTCATCAACTCAAAGATTTGTGCTTGGGCAACAAAGCTTTGCCACTTTATCTGCTCCCACGTCACCCCCTAAACCTGGGGTTTTCCCAATTCTCTGGAGCAGATTGGTAGAGGGGTCAAGCACAGGGATGGTGAGGAGAAGAGAGAGAGCTGTATTGCACAAGTGGAAATCCTTGTGCTGACTGAACGCATCTGCAGTGAAAATGGCAAGAGAATGTCATTACATTTGGGGAAACTGCTTGCAAAAAGTATGTATACTAGCCAAGACCGCCTCCAAAAGCCAGGAGAAAAGTTATATTAAGAGAAAATTGTGCTCAAATGCTGACAAATTTTTAAATTTGCAAATTTCTGCAGAAATGTGGAGAACTGGATTGAAGACAGGGGAAATGAGAAATTCAGAGAAACCAAAATTGACACATTTGTCCATCCCTACCTTAACCCTCTTTTCCAGTGATAGGCACCCTTGCATACCTGACTTAAGGTGACCTTAAGAGGTCATCTGGCCAATCCTGTTGCCTCAAAGGCTAGGTCCACCTAAATTTTCACCCATCCTGCTCTAAACGCTCTCTAGGGAAGAGAAGGAAGAATCCAACCTATTCCTCAGCAGTCTCTGTCAGTGCTCCACCGCTCTTTCATGTCAACCCATGCATAATAGCAGCAGAGATTAGTGGTTAGGAATCTCTGGCCGGGAATCCCACATCTTGGGATATCTAGAGGTGCCACATCAAAGGTTGGGCACCTACTTTTGCAGATCAGCCCTTTAGCCCATCTGTGAGACTCTCTGCTTCCTTGAGTCTAGACTATGTCATCAAATGTTGTGGGCCAAATGTGGCTGCCACGAGATACCAATATAGTCCTCTATATGCCATTGCAAGCCACTTTTGAGCCATTCAGGACCCGAGGCAAAGGGCAAGACCACACCCTCCTCATCCCAGACCCCGTACAAAACCTGACCGGGCTGGACGTGAGTCTTAATTCTACACTCTCAATGAAGCAACACCTTCCACCATGCCTGAGGACATCGGGTTAGCTTAGAAGCTGCAAGGCAGGCTATCTGAGAGGATTCAGCAGAAATGGCAGGGATGCTGTTGCTCCCCACTGACATCTGCCACCTGAGGCAGCTGCCTCATTCTGCCCAATGGTAGAGCTGGCACTGGTATAAATGAAACTTTGAAAGAATGAAGAACCATGTTCACCACAGCAAATCCTTAGGTGCCTCTGGCACATGTGATGGCTGCATAAAGTAGCCTGGGGTGCTGCCATGCCCAATGACTGCCAAGGGCATTCTCATTTCATTGGAATGGGATACAGAACTGGAGCATCTCAGATCGGCAGGCCCTTTGCCAGGAGAGGAACATGAAGGGAACCTTTGGGATTCCAGGCTAGGTCTCCATTTCCCCAGCAGCCCAGCTTTGTCTCAAAGAGAAATCCGGCTTGGGCACCGCCGCCCCCTCCTGCTCTCCACCCTGCTGGATCTGGCCCAGCCCTTCAGAGAACATGCACGTCCCCACAAAGCACTCTAGAAGGGACCGTGCTGTGCTAATGTGGGTTAATAGCCACCTCAGATTCAATTTCAGCTCCCCGAAGAAGCAGCCCCTCCTGGCTCGGCAGCACAGCCTGTAATACTGGAAATGGCTTTAGATTTGAGAAATTGGCACGTTGTCGTCCAACAAGGCAATTTCTGAATTGCTCCACGCAGCTGCAAGGCTTTGGAGGCGACGCTGCTTGCATCCTAAGCAACAGGGATGAGAGCCTGTTGCCATCGCAGAGCCTCTTGTCTTCTCGCTCAAAATCCTCCCCCCCCCCACACCCACAGCAGCATTGCTGGCAGGGAACATGCGGAGCCCAGGATTTCCTTGCCCTACCTGGGAAAGAAGGAAGAAAAGGCCTCATATGAAACAGTTTAGGTCCAGAGGGACCAGCGGACTCAGTTCTAACCAGATTCTTTCAGTGGCCAGGGACAAATATGCTCTTCCCAATTCCTATCTGTGGAATGGAAATGACATGCTGGGTTGTAAACTCAATGCAGCCCTCGTAACATGCAGCTTGGCTCGCTTTTGTGGGTCACTTCTGGTTGCTCGACAATTGCCTTCTCTGCTCTGTGGCCAGATTCCCACATAGGGCTTTGCCATGGGTGTCAGTGACAGATGAGCCCTCTTTTCTCTTGCAAAAGAATAATATAGTAACAACAACAACAACAACAACAACAATTTATTATTTATGCCCCACCCATGTGGCTGGACTTCCCCAGCCACTCTTGGCAGCTCCCAAAAGAATATTAAAAACACGATAAAACATCAAATGTTAAAATCCTCCCTAAACAGGTCTGCCTTCAGATGTCTTTTAAAGATAGGATAGCTGCTTATTTCCTTCACATCTGAAGGGAGGGCATTTCACAGGGCAGGCGCCACTACCGAGAAGGCCCTCTGTCTGGTTCCCTGTAACCTCACTTCTCACAATGAGGGAACCTCCAGGAGGCCCTCGGAGCTGGACCTCAGTGTCCAGGCTGAATGATGGGGTGGAGACGCTCCTTCAGGTATACTGGGCCAAAGCTGTTTAGGGCTTTAAAGGTCAGCACTAGCACTTTGAATTGTGCTTGGAAATGTAGGTCTTTCAGGACTGGTGTTATAATGTTCTTCCCAAACTGGGTAGCCCTCACCCCGATGCTTTGGATCCCAACTCCCCAACCAGCACAGTCAATAGTCAGGGATGCAGGGAGTTGGAGTCCAAGAGGGCACCAGGTTGTGGAATGCACACACTTTGCTGGATCAGACCAAAAGACCACACAGTCTGACATCCTCCTTTGCAAGGATGCCAACCAGATGCTTCCCCACAAGTAGAACATGAAACAGCAGCCTTCCACTACTGTTCTTCCCCTAGCAGATGATATTCTGGCATATGCTGCCTCTGCCTCTGGAAGTTCCATAAAGACTTCATTCCCCCCTCCTCTGCCACTGAGAAGGGTTTTTCAGTATGAGGGCCACATTCTGTTCTGGGGAGCCTTCCAGGGGCCACATGCAAATGCTGGGCGGTACAAAAGTGGGCAGAGCAATCGATGTAAATTTGAACCAGTGCACCGTGGGCAATTTTTTTATATACCCTCACAGTCCCTTTTCTTTCCTCTGCCCAGGCAAGCAAGAGGCACCAACAGACATCAAGGACACATCTAGCTGAGTTGGTTAGAACATGGTGCTGATAACGCCAAGGTTGCCAGTTTGATTCCCGTAAGGGACAGCTGCATAGTCCTGTATTGCAGGGGGTAGGACTAGATGATCCTCAGGATCCCTTCCAAGTCTATAATTCTATTATCTGAGCCAAGAAGGTGAGAAGGAAAGTTGCTGGGGGAGGGAGTGGCTGCTGGGGAGATTACCAAAAGGCCAAACAAGGAGGCTTTGGAGGGCCCGGTATTAAGTTCCCCATCCCTTCCAGAGATTTGCCTAATCCCCTTTAAAACACACCAAAGGTAAAAAAAAAAGAACGCATGATAATTATAAATAAGGCTGTGCTTATTTATTTACTGCAAGCTTTAAGTGATGCCCCCTTTGCCCTCCCAGCCTGCTCCTGTGCTGTTCACAGTGGGAATCAACTGATGCTTTTCCTGGCATGGAGAAATGCATTCATCACTGTGTCTACACATTAAGTCACTGTTAAAGCCACAGCTATGGAGGCCAGTTGAAACGTTGGCAGCCTCAACACTCCCCTCCACATTTGGTGCTACAGGCTTTCGTGACACTTCTTGAGGGATTAGAGTAAACATGAGCAACAATGCAGAGAATCAGAGCTATCACAACAAACTAGCACCCAACCAGCACCCAATCGAGCAGCGTCAGCTCCCGTCCCGACAGAGAGCTTGTAATACAACCTTTTCCACTGAGCCTGGCGCCTTCCTCTCTTCTGGGGCGATGAGCACAGGCTGCATGATGACTATGGGGAAAAAAGCAGCATCCTTTAACCCCTTCTTTGCTGAGCCACAATGCGCCTCCCTGTCAGAATGAGACCATTTCCAGCATTTGAGCTTGCAGTGTTGAATCTCTTCTCGGGAGGGTGAACATGTTAGCACAGCACAGCCACTGGCCATGGGGCTACCACAGTAAAGAACTTTGTTGCACGTGAACTGTCAGCATCGCCCTTGAGCCAGTGCCACCGACTGGACTCATCCACTTCAGCCCCGACTGGGCCAGGCGAGCTGGGGTAGCCCTTCCAGAGACCACCTTCTATACAAAATCAGGTCATAGTGCTGTGGACTCACAGCTTAGAGTTGTGAGCACCGGATTCACTCCAGCAAGAAGACAGTCATCGCACAGCAGAGCATAGCAGAGAATAAACAACTCGGAGAGCAGCTCTGTAGAATATCTTCTTTATTCTATCTACAACTATAATATACAACTATATACAGAGCTAAATGGAGTCTAAATGAAAATGCTGAACTGCACTGAGTGTCTGCAGCTGCTCTTAGCAGCAACCTTATCTATACACACGATCTCTCTCTAACACTCAGTCTCTCTCCGACACTTTGATGTGAGGCTGGAGCGGAATAAGTAGAGAGAAGAAACCGCCCCTGCTCTCAGGAGAATCAGCAGAGAACATCAGCAGATTCTTGGATATGGGAGGGGTGAAATCTCCTCATGGGGAGGACATGGGGCTACCACAGTAAATAACTTTGTTGCACATGAACAACAGAAGTGCTTTTTATAATGCAAAATTGTTGTTGATATTTAAGGTGCCAAAAAAATGGACTGCCATGACCTACAGCTCTAGAAGTGGTTTTCATGGGCTGTTAGGGATGGGAGGATCTGTCAGTTTTGGTTCTCTCAGATCCTCATTTTTCCAATCTTAAGTTCAGTTCTGTGCATTTCTGCAGCAAATTGTATTTTTTTTATTAAAAAACCTCATTAAATTATTCAGGAGGTTAGTTTGACTTTCTCCTAATAAACACATTTTTGTATGGAGTTTTGACTAATGTACACATTTTTGCTAGCGATTTCTCCTGTTGTGCTGCATTTTTGTATGTTTTTTTTTAAAAAAACTTACATAGTCTTTTATTCTGTACACATTCCCCTAACTGATGCATTTTGGTAAGCCCTGTTTGGTTGGAGAACTGCATTGCAAAATTCAGAGAAGGTTTAATTTTGAAGGATGGCCGGGTTTCAGTTTTCATACTGTTTCAGAAAATGCGAGTCTGATAGATTCACCTTTAAATGCAAATTTGAATTGCAATATGGGTGGTTTCTGCTGCCAGGAGAATTGAGCCAGACAGGGCCCACTGAGTAGCTGCAATGGATTCCCATGGAAGGGAAGATGGTCCAGACCTGGGTTACACAATCTCAGCCATGCAAAGAGTTCTCCGTCAAGTGCAGAAGTGAGCAAAGCTTGCAAACAGGTGTCAAGAGCACGAGCTCCTCCGGAGTCTGTCTTCTGAGGGAAAACACAACCCCTGACTTTGCACAGCTTTCTCCCAAGCCAGAAAAGATTTTGAGGGCATTTATTTTAAAAAGACGAGGCATGTGTTTTATGGGTGATGCTCTGCAATTAGTTTCTGCTCTTCGCACTGCCAGACTCAATTTCCCCAACTTAAGAGCTCCCTAGCCAGAAAAAAAAAACCCAAACCAAAAAAATATTGGCCTCCCCAGGAAAGGGACTGGGGGAATCAGATATAATGAGGTATTTATAGTTAGGGCAGGTTCAAATCCTGCGCTTTGAAGAGATTTATTAGCAGGGGAAATTATGTCAGGGTGCACCTTCTTCAATCTTTGCAACAGGCTAAGAGGAAATGCCTTCTCCTTTGCAACCCTGATTAGTGTAGCTTCTCCATTGTCCTCTAGTCCTTTAAGAGCCACTGGGTAGTTTGACAGGCTGTCAGCTCCTCTGCAAGGGACAGGGGGCTGTGATTGAGAGGGTGATCAGGCAATTGCACCTTGGCACCACGGTAATTGCACCAGACAGAGCTGCTTAAATACCACCAGACAGAATATTACTCAAATTAAAATGAGGCCTTAAAATGTCATTATTTGTGTCATTATTAATAGCCCTTAATTGTGTTCTCTAATCATCACGAAATTATGTTAGTATTAATAACCACGTCAAAGCTGCCTAGGGAACCGCAAGAACTTCCTAAAAAAAAAAAATTATGCCATATGTCAGTTCCCATGAATGCAAAATGCAAAGCTGGGAGGATTTCGTGCATCCAGCAAATGAGTAATAAGACAGGGAGGCACCAGGACCCTTGGAAAAGATATGCAAACATTTGGACCCTGTCCCTTAGCCAACACACAGAGAGGTCCTGGGCTTCCCCTCCGCTGCCTTGAAAATTCGACAACATCCTTCAAGGCAGGAATTCTCGAGGTTAGACAAGTGGGACTGGGGAGCAAGTTACACTTTGAACTGGACAGCTGTGTTCAACCTTCCCATTGTAACAGAAGGTCCTCGGTATAACTGATAAGGCTAGCAGTGGAGTTAACTTTGCATTAGAGGAAAAATTGGGATTGCTTGTATAGATACATTAAAAAAAAACCCAATACAGAATTCCCTGGACTGCTGCAGAGTCCAAGGCATCTGGGGTGAGAGTGGGGAATAGAGGTCACTAGGAGAGGCAGATGGGAACAAAACAATAAATATACAGTAAATGTGAATAGCAAAATAGATAAAAGTCCCATGAATGAATGGGGGTGGGGGGAGAATGCAATTGGTATGACTGGATAACAAAATGCATTCAATCTTTAATCATGAAAATAAATAGCAATGTGATTTTTGTTAAAAATCTCGCCCACCCTTGCCTTGTGTATCTACAGTCCCGAGACAGAGATGGAACAGAGTGAAAACCCTAATGCCTCTCTGTGGTATTAATATAATTAGCTAAATAGCTGAGAGTCTTGTCCTTTAAGGATGCCCCCAAATCTACTGATGGTGAGAGAGACCCTCAAACCTTGGGCAGCCACCTGTGTTTACAGTCTAGCAAAGACTAGGGTGGGGGGATAATTCTGCATTGTGCCATGCTGAAATGTGTCCCCCAAAATAGGATCTCAGGTCATGACTTGAGGATGCCGTCTGCAGTATGGCAAGTTTGAATGGGGAGGCAATGGGGAATAGGTGGCAAGATACTGGAAAGACCCTGCATATATTTCCCCAGATGGTTGGAAATGCAGGTGATTTTGATCTGGAAAATAACCTGGAGGAGAGCAGGTTCAGCAGCTTCTCCCCGTGCATCCTTCCTCCCTTCTGCCTCTGATTTTGCTGTAATAATCACCACCACCAGCATCATCATCAAATTTCAAAGAAAGAAAGCTCCCTGGAATGTTTAGCTCCTTAGAGACGAATCTGCAGGAAAGCAGAGCATATTCACCGAGAGCGCCTGGGTTTATTATTTATTATTATTTTAGAAAGCAAGCCGAGCAAACTTTTAACTAACGTTCATTGGCCTG
Source organism: Podarcis gaigeae (assembly GCF_964106915.1). NCBI lineage: Eukaryota > Metazoa > Chordata > Lepidosauria > Squamata > Lacertidae > Podarcis > Podarcis gaigeae. The sequence continues at coordinate 17,803,629 of NC_139692.1, read as the reverse complement.
AAAAGCCATGGAGGAAGAAAAGCTCTCTGGGTGTCCCCGAGAAAAGTCTCTCAGCCTGATCGGCCTCAAAGGTTTGTGTGAAGATTTGGATTCTATGGCACTTTTGTGTTCTGGAAAGGAAGAGTCACAATAGGTTGAGGATTTTACAGAATGCAGGTACCCAGGCCCAAGCCAGGGTTAGCAAAAAAATGTTGCCCCAAAAAAGTGTCAAAGGGGGTTAATGATTTAAAAGGATCAAAGTCCACCTTGGACTATATTTAAAAGCGAAGCCACATGAAAAGTGCTTCAAAAGGTAACATCTACCATAATTCAGGCAATGAGTTGTTCTGTCTCTAGGAAACAGGCAGATGCCACTCACTTTAAGAAGAAATCCCAACAAATGGAAAGAGTGTACAGTGGTACCTCGGGTTACATACGCTTCAGGTTACATACGCTTCAGGTTACAGACTCCGCTAACCCAGAAATAGTGCTTCAGGTTAAGAACTTTGCTTCAGGATAAGAACAGTAATCGTGCTCCAGCGTCGCAGCAGCAGCAGCAGGAGGCCCCATTAGCTAAAGTGGTGCTTCAAGTTAAGAACAGTTTCAGGTTAAGAACGGACCTCTGGAACGAATTAAGTACTTAACCCGAGGTACCACTGTACAGAACAGTTAAAATTATGTCACAATAGTTGCCTGGCCATGTGACTCTCCACACACATCTTTCACCCCACGCCAAAAAAAACACAACACCTGTGAGGCAAAGTTTCTTGAGGCCAACACCATAAATCCCTGAAATGTGTAACAGCCAAATGCCTTCCCGTTGGTGGAAGTGCCACAGAGCACCGTGCTCCAAAATATTATGACTTGAGTTAAATGTAACTAGGAGTGTAAAAAATAACGGCACAGGAGATGTAAAGGGAAGAGACCGGAGTTCACACAGGGCAGGCAGCTTGAGGGGTTCTGATCTTGGAGGCTGCAATTCCCCAATCGCCTTCCTGAAAATGAAGGCATCTCTTGTTGAAAGGTAAATTTCGCAACAAGCCGAAGGCTGGCAGGGAGGCAAACATCGCCAGGGTTCCTCGCAGCAGATCTTGCACCACTAGTGAGCATCCCTTTGCAGATTGTAATGCAAGTCTCAGCCGGACAGGTTTGCATTAATTGCTTGGGTGACATCAGAAATTATTTCCAAGGGAGTTTCAAAATATGGATTTCCCACTTAGTGTGTGTCTTAATTAGAACTTCTCATGCCGGAGTGTTTGCTCATGAGTAAGTCTACTGACAGGAGCAAGGACTCTGGCCTGCTGCTTGAAATAGAGCCTTTGTGCCCAGCTGAGCTGTCATGACCCTTTGGGGATTGGTGGGTACTTGTGGCGCTGCGGGTTAAACTGCAGAGCCTAGGACTTGCCGATCAGAAGGTCTGCGGTTTGAATCCCTGGGACAGGGTGAGCTCCCGTTGCTCGGTCCCTGCTCCTGCCAACCTAGCAGTTTGAAAGCCTGTTAAAGTGCAAGTAGATAAATAGGTACCACTCCGGCAGGAAGGTAAACGGCATTTCCGTGCGCTGCTCTGGTTTGCCAGAAGCGGCTTAGTCATGCTGGCCCCATGACCTGGAAGCTGTACGCCAGCTCCCTCGGTCAATAAAGCGAGATGAGCGGCGCAACCCCAGAGTCGGCCACGACTGGACCTAATGGTCAGGGGTCCCTTTACCTTTACCTTTAGTGGTACATGCTCAGCAAAGCACTATATTGTTATCTCACATTTCCTAGACATGTTAATGGAGAATAAGGCTTCTGTAAATCTGGGACTGTGCTTGCAAAATAGGGGCATTTGGAGGGTCTGGATGGGCACCCTCTGGCTTGATCTACCAGTCAGTGTCTTATGTTCCTAGCCAGCCCTGATACTGAAAATATGTGGAGGGGCCACATTGATTCACATTAAGCCCTACTTTAGGGATATGGTCTACAGGTAGGTAGGGACAGAGAAAGGAAAATCATTTGTTTTGCTTTTTAATATGAACTCACCAAATTCACACTTTTCGAGCCGTATGTGCAAACTGAAACACATCTCCATAGAACATCACACTTTCCTCACATTTTGCAATGCTGTTTTGCAACCAAAGAATGTGCAGGGAAGTGCATAAGTCAGTGAAAAGTCTCCAGAAATGCACAGCAAATAATGCAGAAGAACGCACGGAATCAGAGGAAGCTTGCTTGCGAACACAAAGAAACAGGTCAAAATTGCGTACAAAAATTGTGCATTTCAGGAAAAAGGCACATGGGAAGACGTACCCATTTTCATCTGAAACCTTTCTTTTTCTTGAAAAATGAAAACAAAGAGGGAAAACTGAACTTGAGAGCGGAAAAGGGAGAGAAATGGAAATAGGAAGATTTGCCCATCGCTACATGTTGGTGGGGGTTGCTGAGGCGGGCAAACGCCTTCAGAAATGTGAGATGGTACAGGCTGGTAGTATTCCAAAGTCACACCTGCCTTGCCAACAGCAGGTCTGCTTGCCTGCCCTCCTCACTCTTAACTGTCAATGTCCATCCTCCCAAAGCATTTGTGGCAGCAGCTGCCTCTCCCCTCCCTTCTCTATCTCTCTCTCCCCCTCCCTCCCTCCTGCTTCCTTGACAGGCCACGGCTTAACATTCTACAGGTGTTGTTGCCAGGCAACCCCCCCTCCCTTGTTGGAGAGGCTCTCTGCTGATGCCAGAACCAGATCAAACGCCCCACTCCTGCTACACTGGCAGATAGGCAGGAATTTGAGGTTTGAGGGGCTCTATAAGCAGCACAGAAGGCCCCTTTCTGCTTTCTCACACAAATAATATATATGATGGCTTAGAGTCTGCCCAGAACGATACCAGTTTTGACAGTGGCTCAGGAACAATTCCTGGGACTCAGCTAGATTGGTAAAGAAAAAAGTGTTGTATATGCGATACAACACCGTGACACCAGATGGCGCTGTGGAGTCCCGTTGTTCCCTACCGGATTTCCCTGTATGAGTTGGCAACGTGTTTAACCGAGCCGCTTCTTTGACATGTCTAGATCCAGCCCTAATGAGGTGTACGAAGGTTCAAGCATCCCAAATTGACAGCAGCTTCCCCGGCTTCTGATCTCAATCCAGGATACCCCGATTTTCCAGACATGGCGCAGGCTGAAGCAACCTTCCTGGAGGCCGCTCTAGGCCACACCATGTCTCTTGAGGTTGCAGAGCAGGAGCAGGAGGGCAGAAGGCAGCAAAACTGAGAGAGGGCAGGGAAGGAGGGGGTGAGCGAGCATGTTGCAGCGGCGAGTGGGCAGGTGAGGAAGGGGTCAGCAGCAGGGAGGGGGCGAGTGATGGGGATGGTGACCTTTTGTCACAAAATGTCAGAGGGTGTGAAGCAATGCTGTTGCGTACCCAACCCCCAGGATTTCTGCCCCTCTCCCCACAGCAGATGAAGCAAAGAAAGAAAAAACTTTGCACCAGCCCCTGGCACCTGGGCCCCTGGCAACACCAGGTGCCAGAGTCTCTGAGCCACCATTTTAATTTCCCACAATGCCCTGGAGCTGGGGGCTCCACTGGAAGCTTGTGAGAAAGGAAAACGTCACCTCCCAGCTATCTTTGAGGCAAAGATGCTACCATCACCATTGCTAGGCATGGCTGAAGGAGGGCAATGATAAAAGAGGGTGTCCAGTCCCCCCTCCCAAGGTGAAGCAAGGGGTCACTACTGTCAAGGAGGGAGGGAGGAGGCCATTACCCCACCAGATGCAGCTTACTAGATCAAAGCAGCAGACCGTTCCAAGCCCGAGACCATTAGTTTGCACAGGAGCACTGCCTATATTGCAACACGCTTTGCTTATATGCTTTTAAAATTATTTTACTGCAGTGTCTTTCATAGGAAGCATGTCCTCTAAAACCTGGAGCTTGCTACTAGGAACTGGGCTATGGTTCGCCTGAAAATCCCTACAGAAATCAAGAGGATTCCTCACTTCTCTGATGTGGTTTAAAAGGGAAAATCGCCCTCAGGGGATCTAGTGGGTGAGGAGAAAGTGGGGGGGAGGGGGCAGCGGGGGGTGGGAATGACAAAAATGATATTTAACACATTCTGTTGAATGATTTTCTCTGTGAAAATATTAATGCTACACTTATATAATCTAATTGATTCCTCAGGGCAATATCCTCTGACAAAATGGCCCTGATGAGGAGATAATTGAGTGTATTGAATTGTGTCCTGGGAGACCATAATGTTACAAGGCCCATTATCCTGCCCTTTCAAACCCCCCTTTTGTCAGGTGCGCCTGACTTTTTGGACACATCCTCTGAAAAAAATAAGCCTGCCCCTTTAAACTCCTTTTGCCCCATTATTACAAAGCGGTTTCCAAATCAAAGCCAATGTTTGTATCATCTACAGGTCATGGATGGGGTGGAATAGCTGGTGATGCAGAGATGGGACTTCTATGCAGCTCAGTTTGGATTCCATTGACCCTGAGGGCCAATTCTCCTTGTTGCCAGTCCTCCAAAGGTTGCACACCAAGCATGGTGAGGGCACATTCCCACACACTTGTACACTGATGTGCCATATGCTGCTGCCACAACCACACAAATAAGTGTAGGTCCAGGCTGGTGTGCCTTCAAAACAGAATTTCATATTTACCATGGGGGTCGCCTGTGAGGAACACAGTGGGATGCAGGCTCTGCTAGAAACATGGGGGTGACTGACTTTGCCTGCAATGCGCAAGCTCTTTCCGCCTCACACTCCCATCAGAATTTTTGGCTCTACCCACAAAATTCCTTCATGCACAGGTTCTCAGATCAGACTAGGGTTGCCCCCTGAAGGAAAGCATCCCACACCTTTGCGGGTGAGTGAGGATTGTCTATCATCTATTATTTTTTACATTTCCAAGGCCCTGTGCATCCTCTCTCCTTCCTATGATCCCCAACTTATAGTGCATGGATTTTCACCTCCCTGTCCAGCAAGAGTGAGGGATGAACTCTTTACTGTTAAAACTACACTTGCAAGTTATAACAAGGCATGTCCATCAGTCCTACGGCTCTCAGCTTTGCCTAGGTGTGCAACCGATGAGGCAGTTGGCAAAACAGAGAGGACCTGCCCCCTACCTCAGCTTATGTATCTTCCTCACCCAAGCTGTGTGCAAGCAGGCAAAGAATGCATTTGCATGTGACCTGCTTCTGCTTCTCCTTCTTCAATCCTCTCCTGGTCCTGGGAGACAGTAGAACAAGAGAGGTTGGGGAGGGAAGAGGTGGTCTGGAAACTCTTTACACGGGCCTGACCTATCTCCCTCCTCCTGCCCCTTCACTCTCCAATCCTGCAGCTTCTCCCGCCTCTGACTCTTGTCTTCTGGCTGTTGCAGGCTCCCCCAGATCACTGATCCTTTCTTCACCCCCATTCTCCTAGTACCCGCTCCTCAGTGTCCAGCCAGTCCCTGACAGGGATGGGGAACCTGTGATCCCCTGCCCAGATGTTGTTGGACTGCCATCATTCCTGACCACTGACTCTGCTTGCTAGGACCGATGGGAGTTGGAATCTAGCAACTTCTGGAGGACCAAGTGGTTACCTACCTGTCACAGTTCAAATCTGTGGACTCTGACAATAACTAAGGGAACAACCTGGCTCTGAAACAACTTTGTTTTCTCCCTTGATAAATAATTCTGCACCACCCACCAGATCCTTAACCTTAGCAGGTCGGCATGACCACAGCCTCATGGGCTCTGTGTTTCTTGTAGCCGGGGCCAACACATCGACAGGAAGGCGCAGGCTAAACTGACAAAGCTGCGGGCTGCTTTCTTTCCCCCATCAAAACAACATTACTTATTTACAGTACATAGAGTTTATGGAAGTAACAGCAGGGGCACCTGCCTCTCCTCGGGCGTACATCACAGCGCACACACAGTCACAGCAGGAAGCCATTCCTTGAGCTAAACAGCAGCCTCCGCTCAGTGCCAAGGGAGGAGGTCAACACTTTCAGTGTACAGGTCATTCATTGGAGAATATAGATTCACTCCTAGCAGGTTTCTCTCCTTGCAATCTCTGTGTTGACTGCTCCCTTTCTCTACTCTTTCCCAAGGTAGGCACTATAGTTCCCAGGTGTTCTATTGGTGATTACAGTGGACAGCAACAACGTGCAGTAATGCATTCCCACACATCCACCGTTTGGAGAAATCCAGTTAACTCATGTATTTTGAAGGCCTGTTTACTCAAGCTGTGGTACACACACACCAATGTTTCTCATCGTGGCCACCTCTTGGATACTCAGCCAGCACTCCATGTTCAGCACTTCCATCCAGAAAGACTGTATAGCAACTGCAACCACCTGATAACGTAACAGCAACAGCAGATGAATGTGTGGAGTAGCTATCATGAAAAGTGTGGCATTGAGGTGGCCCTGGGAGAGCTAAAGTTCTGCCCTGTGGTGTTGCATCTGTGATCCACGCTTGCAAATCACAACAAATGCTGCAGTTATCGGGGGTGGGGGACCAAATGTGCCAAAGCTGCACCCAGACATTTAATAAGCTATTAAAAATAAATAAATCAATTAGTGTTTTGTGGCCAAAAGCAGAGAAGACCCTTCCAAGGGAAGAACAAATGCTCCAGTTTAGGATAATGTAGGGCAGAATATGTCAGAGCTGGGTGCTTCCTCCTCTAACTCCCTTAGTCCCCTTTCCCTTCCTTCATTTGAAGCTAAGTACCCAAGTTGGGGTTCCAGAGCCTCTTTGGGAACAGTGGCTCAGCTGTAGATGAGCTGAAATAGTGGCAATAGGCAAAGGGAGGGGACAGCACCAGCAGTGAGTGGGTGGAGCTGTGTCTGCCACATGGCCTCCCTTGTGCCCTCTAAACTGTTAGGTATAATTGTTCAATTATATATTTAAATGGAAAATGGGTCTGAATGTGTATTGCTAAGGGGCATGAGAAATTCCATAGAGCTAAAGTAGGATTTCTCTAAGTGCTACCAAGTTGATGATTAATTGTTGATGCATCTCTGCTGATTCTGTCACATGGTGTTTAACCTTAGATCACATGAGTAAGGTATTCAGTTGCAAATCACCATTTTGGGGGAATCTTTTCTCTCTCAAGTCGCAGAACACAAAATACGTGCTAATGATCTCTCTCCTGAAGAGGAAACAGCTACAGGCTGTAATGGAGTCTGTGTGAAGAGAAAAACCTTTGATTTCAGATCTGTTTGGAGTTATTTCATATTTGTAAGAAGTTGAGTCTGTGCTTGGATTTTATGCAATTATTTGGATGTATCATTGTTTTTGTGTATGTTTTGAAGAAAGTTCTGTTAGTAAAGCTTTGAAACTGTATTTTGTGTCTGGAAAATTTTCATTCTAAGAGAAGTCATTTTTTATCCATCCTATTGTTTCAATCATCATCATCAGCAGCAGCATCAATAATTGCAATATTAATATCTGCAATATAAACCAACCTCCTGCTGTCAAGTGTCTTGGAGACCAATGTTCAAGTAAGATTCAACTGATGCTGAAGTCACATTTCTGTATTTAATTTTAATTGATTTTATGCATGTGCTGTTGCTTTAATGATGTGGGCTACACCGTACATTTAAAGCACTCTTATACCTCTTTAACAGCTATGACTCCCCACAAAGAATCCTGGAACAGTAGCTTGTTAAGCGTGCTGAGAATCATAGCTCTGTAAGTGGCGGTCTCCTAACAACTCCCAGCACTCTTAACAAACTACATTTCCCAGGATGCTTTGGGGGAAGTCATGGCTGTTTAAAGTGGTACAATGCTGCTTCAAATGGATAGTGTACCAGCTCCATCTGGTACGTAGGCTGAGACCCTATCTGCCTGCAGACTGTCTCGCCAGAGTGGTACATGCTCTGGTTATCTCCCGCTTGGACTACTGCAATGCGCTCTACGTGGGGCTACCTTTGAAGGTGACCCGGAAACTACAACTAATCCAGAATGCGGCAGCTAGACTGGTGACTGGGAGCGGCCGCCAAGACAATATAACACCGGTCTTGAAAGACCTACATTGGCTCCCAGTACGTTTCCGAGCACAATTCAAAGTGTTGGTGCTGACCTTTAAAGCCCTAAACGGCCTCGGTCCAGTATATCTGAAGGAGCGTCTCCTCCCCCATCGTTCTGCCCGGACACTGAGGTCCAGCTCTGAGGGCCTTCTGGCGGTTCCCTCACTGCGAGAGGCCAAGTTACAGGGAACCAGGCAGAGGGCCTTCTCGGTAGTGGCGCCCGCCCTGTGGAATGCCCTCCCATCAGATGTCAAAGCGATAAACATCTACCTGACATTCAGAAGACATCTGAAGGCAGCCCTGTTCAGGGAAGTTTTTAATATGTGACATTTCAGTGTATTTTTTATCTTTGTTGGAAGCCGCCCAGAGTGGCTGGGGAAACCCAACCAGATGGGCGGGGTACAAATAATAAATTATTATATTATTATTATTATTATAGTGCAGATGGGACCTGAGTCTCCATTTCTTCCACCCAAGCTGGCTCTGTGAAAACCCTTTTGCACCTGTCTTTAAAGCAGCCTTTCTCAACCTGTGAGTCCCCAGATGTTGTTGAACTACAACTCCCATCACCCCTAGCTAGCAAGGCCAGAGCTCAGGGATGATGGGAGTTGTAGTCCAACAACATCTGGAGACCCACAGGTTGAGAACCGCTGCTTTAAAGGCTTCCCCATTCTCTGTCCTGTTCCTTTGCAGTCGTTCCCCTCTTCCTCCAAACACTCCTTGACTTTTAGCAGCCTGTTGCCCATCACCTGTTCACCCTGTGATCTACAGCATTATCTCCCAGAAATTTTGACGAGAGCATCCCAGAAAGAGTCCTCCTCCATCTCTGTTGCTTAATCCCTCAATCAGGCGAAATGGAGAACTCTGTAAGCAGCTTAGGAGGACGCTTTCTGCAGAGAGGCGCCCAGGGAGAAAAATGAGGAAGAAACCATCTATTACAGCTCAAATTTTCAGGAGGTGTATTTAAAATAAATGCAGGAGGTGAGTTTCTTTTTTATTAGAGCGACTTTTCCCAAGGAGAAAAAACAGCAGGATTGAGTGGAGGTTAAAGTCTTTCATTTATCACTTGTGCAGAAAATAGGACTCAGAGCCACACCGGGGGAGCAGCTGTTGTAGCTGGTTTTTGAAAAACTTCCCAGAGAGCGGGGCTATGGATGAAAGCGAAATGGGAGAAAGGACCACTATAGAGGCTCTGTCTGAAAAAGGGAGCTTGCCCCTACATGACAGGTTACCTTAAAAACAAAACAAAACAAAAAACTAGTGAGAGATAACATCTTTTTCATCAGGGTGGCGTGTGGTGGGCTGTCCTGAGCACCGATTGCCTAAGGCAGGGATAGGTAACAGGAGACCCTCTAGATCAGGCATAGGCAAACTCGGTCCTCCAGATGTTTTGGGACTACAGCTCCCATCATCCCTGATCACTGGTTCTGTTAGCTAGGGATGATGGGAGTTGTAGTCCCAGAACATCTGGAGGACCGAGTTGGCCTATGCCTGCTCTAGATGTTTGGAATAACAGTTTCAAGCACTTCAGAACATTGGGCATCCTGGCTGGGCCAACAGCATATGGAGGTTGTCTCTGGTCCAAGCCACCATCAAGAAAAACATTGGGAGCTCCTGGAATTCTCCTTTTGGATTTTTATCCTATAGTCAGAGGAATGACCCTGGGGAGAAAACGGTACATGCACTCCTGTTTCAGCAGCAGGAGACTGAAGTCTTAATGTTGATTATGTTGTTATATGCGTCCTTCTTCTTTAAGTGGGGAACTATTCTCAGTCTAGTGCTATCAGGCTTCATGTCCTTTGGAGGAAGGAGCACTGGAGACTTGTGGTGCCTTTGCAGTGTACATCTACTCCATTTGCTAAGATATATGTGAAGCTAAAACAAGAGGAACTCTGTATCGCCAAGCTGTTTTCAGACTCTCTGCTCCAAACTTCAAATTGCTTTCTCTTTTTCTCACTTTCACTCTCTCTCAGATACACACATCGCCCTGCCCATCCCCTTATTTTAATGTTACTGTAGCCAGGGAGGTCACTTTCTCTTTGCTCCATTGTGTATCTCCTTCAATACACCCCAAAGAGATCTCCAGCTGCAAGGAGACGGTCTTTCAACAGTTAGTTAGCCCCTATTGATGAGACACCAAGCAACCATGCCGGACCCTTAAATTAGCAACCTCCTGCTGCTAATGGGCCTCCAGCCCAATGCAATTTTGTAGCGACACTCCACTCATTTCCTTCCTTGCACGTGGACTGTCTGAGTGTGGAAGACCAGTCCTGCCCTGCAGCTACATAGCTCAACCCCGAAGCATCGCAAATTAGTCAGAAAGCGGGAGACAAAAAGGACTTGAATGGAGCAGAAATGGAAGGGGCGCAAATGGGGAAGATTCTTCTCCTTTTCCTTTTGGCAGGAAACGGTGTCATTTGTACAAATTGCCAGCAAACTCCAGTCTGGGAGAGAGACCTTAGCAAGAAAAAGTACCAGTCTTCCCTGCCTTTCATGTAAGCGGGTGTCCCTTTTATTTCTGAGTGAGCAGTATCTGCAAGGGGAGAAAAGGAGCCCTTGTCAGCCTCCCGCACAGACAAATTGCTTCTCTCATCCCTGGGTTATCTCTCAGCTGTAACAATTGCCTGTCCTCAGAGGTGAGCGAAAGGGTCTCTCTCCAAACTCAAAGAGCTGAGCATCTGTCCCTCCCTCTGCTCTGGACGTTTGCTTTAAGCATCACTCCCAGACAAGTAAAATAACCATCTTCCCTGCTTTTGAATTACTGGTCCTCCATATATGTGGTAGTGCAGCAAACCCCATTGCTGGATGGAGGGGTGGACAGCAGCAGGGTGCCTAAACGGAGTGACCCTATTGAAGCTCTGGGCCAGGGCAAGGACCGATCTGGCTATCGCACCATCTGATGGACGTGCGCCCTGTTGCACCTTTCGCGTTGCAATGGGAAACAGATGGCAGGGAGGGCTTTAATAAATCAAGGAGCCACCTAATCTTGACAGCCAGGCAAAGGAGGTTTGTTTGCACCGCTGCCATTCAGCGTTAAGGCAGCAAATTTGCAGACTGCAGTGACACTTAGCAAGTGGGGGCATGTCCTCACCACACAATCATTCTGGCTTGAAATGCTATGCCATGCACACAGCCATCCCCTGCAAGGTGAACTTTGGGGCTTGAAGTTCTGGAAACGAGCTCAGAGTTCTCAGCCACAATCATTTGGCTACAGTTCCCAAAATTCCTGGGTGGAGAACCCAAGGCAGTTAAATCATGCTTAAGCTGGTTTGCATCAACTCTGTCTGGGGCCAAATAATGAGGCAAATTGGGGTGTTTGTCCTTCCTCTTTCCAAGTCAAAGCGTGATACTAATACCCTCTCCTGAGTCAGATTGAAATTCCCAGAAAGCCTCATGACATGTTACTGGGCCATTCTGCTCTGTATTTCATATATTTCTCTATGTTTTTTCTAGGTCTGTGGGTTTGCAAGAAGTAAGGCTGTCTAAAATGTTGCCTGGAAAGCACTGAATAATTGTTGTTGTTGTTGAAGGACAGTTAAATGTTTCATTCTGCTTCAACATACCCCACTTCCACTTCAATGGTTTTCTAAATTATGCAGCTCTAGACAGTCCCCCATTGTAATGATTTTTTAAAGGGTTTTTTTTAGCTATTCTTTTTATAATCTGTAAACCTCCTTGAGTCCTTGCCAGAGAAAAATGTGAGATAATAATAATAATAATAATAATAATAATAATAATAATAATAATGTTTATTGGGAGTCCCATGAGATGCATCAGAGGACATAAACTACTACCATTAAGAAAGGCCAGTGTGAAGCTGCAGAGTTTTTAGTACAAGCAAGAATGTGCCTCCTTGTCCACCTCTTAATTATTTCACAGCAAGAAATATTATGGAAGAATGTAAATCCCTTTTACTTCCCCCACAAACAGCCCTTGGACTGATCTACCTGCAGTTTTGGCAGGCTGGTTCCTGTGCCTGTAAATTCCACCTACTTTTGCACAAAGGGGGGGGGGAGTTGTAGCTGTTTTTAGACACCCCCCTCCCACTATAGTGAATGGAAATATAGTGCTTCACTTTATACAAAGCAGCTAAGAATCTGAAACACAGTTTGAAGCGGAGAGAGCACAGTGTGACTCAGGAACGGACGTGTGTGTGTGTGTGTGTGTGTGTGTGTGTGTGTGTGTGTGTAACACAAATACAAGGTGAATCTAGGGGACTGTGCACTCCCATAGTATGCGTGCATAGATGCTTGCATTAAGCTGCACGAGTGTGACCTCTTCCTCTCTGCTTCCTTGCCTTCTGTTGCTCTGCAGAATTCCTCCAAACAAAGCTGATATCTGTAGCCACCTGGAGCCGTGCCAGTCTAGGATTGTACTCAGAACAACACGGGGGGCGGGGGGAGGCAGTTGTGGAATTTCCACTGAGAGCTCCCCTCCCAGCTGTCAGTCTAGACAGACAGTTGGCCCTGCATGATGGATGTCAGGTGAGGGGCTTGTCCACCCCCGCTCCATGTCACAAATGGCCTCATTAGTTAGGGAGAAAAGGGGCGGTAGGAGCCTAAATGGCTAAATCAATAGCTTGGTGGTGGCACTTCAAGGGGGGGAGGCGTGTTCAGATAACAGATGAGCTTCTCGAAGCTGTTCTGAGCAGCTGTGGCCACATTAGACACCTAAGCGAGGGCCATGCATCAAAGAGAGGAGAGATCCAGCTTCTCACCCTTGGCATTCCCTTCACTTTCAATCCAGGTCCTTCAACAACCTGGAAGGATGTGTAACTTGCTGGCAAAGGGGGGGGGGGTGCCCATGGATGGATGAAAGACATGTACAGAAACTCACTTGAATGGCTATTGAAGCTAATTTAAATGTCATCCATGGAGCATCCTTCTCCACTGCCCTTGAGGTCCAGTAGGCTGGCTTGAGAAGTAAAGGATAGGCCACCAGTTTACACAGCCAGCCCTACCCTTCCACACTTCACTGTTGCTCTCTGCCCCTCCAGCAGCTTCTGCCTGAGGCACCTGCTTCACTCTGCCCAGTGGTAGTGCTGCATCTGGGGCTACCAAGTCTCCATTAAAAGGTAAAGGGACCCCTGACCATTAGGTCCAGTTGTGGCTGACTCTGGGGTTGCGGCGCTCATCTTGCTTTATTGGCCGAGGGAGCCAGCGTACAGCTTCTGGGTCATGTGGCCAGCATGACTAAGCTGCTTCTGGCAAACCAGAGCAGTGCACGGAAACGCCGTTTACCTTCCCGCCGGAGTGGTACCTATTTATCTCCTTGCACTTTGATGTGCTTTTGAACTGCTAGGTGGGCAGGAGCAGGGATCGAACAATGGGAGCTTACCCCGTCGTGGGGATTCGAACCACCAACCTTCTGATCGGCAAGCCCTAGGCTCTGTGGTTTAGACCACAGCACCACCCGTGTCCATTGCCACCTTCCTAAAAGGCTGGACTCTTTACAGAGAGGGAAGAGTTGCTTCCTGTTTCAACAAGCCCCACGTTCCCATTTGCTTTTCAAGAACTTGTTCCCCCCCCCCGCGTTCTTTTTTTAAAAAATGAAATATCTTCCCCTCTCCCTCCCTTTTCTTCTTTCCCTTGTAAACTTGATATTTCTTGCCGGCTTGTCATATTTCCTACTGGATTGGGTGTTTAATTAAAATCATAATTAAAATTGATCTCCTCATTATCATGCACCTGTTCTGGCACTCACAAGCCAGCATCCCATTATCTTCTGGAGGCGTTGAGTCACGAGGCAAGGAGGAGACCCCTGGTCACGGCAACCTCCGGCAGCAAGAGTTGGAGCGTGCAAGGGATAGTTGTCTGGGGGCTTCTTCGGGGAGTGGGAGGGGTGGAGTGGAGGAAAAGGGCTCATGGAAGAAGAAGAGCTGCGTGGAACAGCAATGGAAATGGTGGTCAACCTTGTTTCCCCCCTCATTATTCCTTCCCATCTCTGGTGGTTGGGAGAAGAAGCTGCCGCCAGATCATGAACCCCAGTAGTGCAGTACAGTCTACCTGGAGTAGCAGTTCTGCTCCAGGGCTTGAGTAGAGAATGCACTGAGGACTAGCAGATTGTAAAGCGACGGAGTTGGGAGCCCTTCATTCAAACCTCATACCATGGTGAGATGGGCCAAGGACCATAGATAGGGCAGCGTGTATTCAAAAGGACCCAGCTTCAATCCTCACCCTGTCAGAAGAAATTGTGTGTGTGGAAGGGAGGAGATGGTTGGGAAAAATAAAATCTCTGTGCCTCAGACCCTGCAGAGCCTCTCCACCTGTTGAATTAAACAACCCTGAGTAGATAGGAACAATGACTCGTTGTAAGGCAGTTTTCTACGTGACTGATGCATTTATGGGAAAGGGTCATGGCTCAGTGGTAAACCACCTACTTCCAGAAGGTCTCAGGTTCCATCCCTGGCGGCAGCATCTCCAGGTAGGGCTGGGAAGGATGACCAGCCTGGAATCCCAGAGAGCCACTGCAAGCCAGTTCAGTAGACAATCCTGAGCTAGATGGAGCCTGAATGGTTTCTTACCTGGTTTAAGGCTGCATTCCCTCTTGATGATCTTATCTCGCCCACTAAGCCTCACCCAAAGGTAAAGGTAAAGGGACCCCTGACCATTAGGTTCAGTAGTGACCAACTCTGGGGTTGCGGCGCTCATCTCGCTTTACTGGCCGAGGGAGCCGGCGTACAGCTTCCGGGTCATGTGGCCAGCATGACTAAGCCGCTTCTGGCACACCAGAGCAGTGCACGGAAACGCCATTTACATTCCCACTGGAGCGGTACCTATTTATCTACTTGCACTTTTGACATGCTTTCGAATTGCTAGGTTGGCAGAAGCAGGGACCGAGCCACGGGAGCTCACCCCGTCATGGGGATTTGAACTGCTGACCTTCTGATCGGCAAGTCCTAGGCTCTGTGGTTTAACCCACAGTGCTACCCGCGTCCTGTAAGTCTCACCCAACCCAGCTGTAATTTGGGGATAATGAAGCTTGCCAACCTTACAGTGACTGTTAGCACCTAAACCCCTCAAAAACTTGGGGTCACCCTACTCCAAATATGCTCACGGAGCCACCACAATCTTTGGTAATGGCACTTTTACAAATACCACATAATGTTTCATACTTGCAAGAAATCATCTTCCTGTTTACTGAAACTTCCTGCCTGTTGCTTTTAGGCAGAGAACTTTGTCGTACTGTTTCTGAAGGCTAATAAAAGCTCTTTCGTTTAGGCAAACCTACCCAGACAACTAATTTTATGAGGCCCATTTGCTCTTAAATTCTGCTCATTTCAGCTATATTTTGATCCTTTTTTTATCATGCCTACTCTGTTGTTCTTGCTATTTTAATGAATATTCTACATAATTTTGTGTAAACTGTTTGGAGATTTTTTTAAAAGATATATTTAAAGTGGCATATAAATCTTGCTAAATAAAAGAGAATTAAAAAGTTCTGAAGATTACTGAGGAAAGGATTAATGCCTGAAACACAGCTCAAAGTGATGCTGGATAAAGGAGGGAAGACAAAGGCACGCCCCCCCCCCCAACTAGAGAGAAACCAAGAGAGACTCTTTAAAGATCACTCTTGGGACCTCTTGTGTTCAGTATCTTCATTACAGGCTTCGGGGCAGAAAGCTGAAGTGTGCGAGTGAGCATAGAAACCACCTTTAACGATAAAACAGAAGGTCCATCTTGCTTGCTGTTTCCTAAAGCGGACAGACAGGTGCCTCTGGACGCTCACAAGCAAACCATGAAGATGGGATGGCTAACCACTGTTTATCTTCACCATTTGGCATTGAGAGGGACGCTGCCTTCAAAGAGGTTTCCTTTACCTATAGGAGGTTTCCTACACCTCCTATGGAATCTCAAAGAATAGGCAGTTGAAACCATCTCGTATCTTGGACCCCTATCCAGTGGCAAAAGCTTTGTGATAAAGAACCTGGCTAGCTGGAACAATCACAAACGGACAAGCTCTTGAATTCTCTAATCCAGAGCTGAAAGTTTAAGTGTATGCGCACGTATAGCCATGGATTCAGCCAAATGAGAACAGCCATCTCAAGGACATGAGGTCTGCCTAAGACTGGCGGGGAATGGGAGACAGGACTCAGACAGCTCAATACAACCGTACAATTTGGCTCTATTGTCTCTGTTGCCTGGAACACAGCTTGTTAATAATGAAACAAAGCGACTGTCACACGTTCTACACAAAGATGCGCTGTGCCTTTCATAATGATACATAAGCCCCATGTCCTGTAGTGGAACACCATTTAGGTGGCTTTGTAGTTAGCAATCCAACTAGAAATAAATGCCATTGTCAGACCTGAACCTTTTCGTATGCAACTATCCCCATAAGTCCTGTTCATCCAAACGAGAGGTTGCAGAGTCCTACAGGTTTCTGTTAGGCATAATGGGAATTTTCACAAGTAATTATGGATGGAGATCACTTTAAGGACAGGGGGTTAGGTTTGGGGATAATGAAGGTGCTGTGTTGGTATCAAGTTGTGACTCAAGGGCAACACATATTGTGAAATAATAAATCGGAGAACCGGTGCTGCCTTTGGAATTTGAATGAACGAAAGCTTTCAACGTGTGTCACATCATCTTAAGCAAATGCTTACCATTTCGTTTCTAATTAGAACGTTGCAGAAACATGTAATATTAGTAAATGAAAGGCATTCTGTGAAGATTCACCTGAGCAAATAAATATTTGAAAGCAATTACATTTGTGGATCCAAAGTTTTGAAAGATTCAGGTTTCCTGCATTGTACTTTTTGCTGGTTAAAAAGCTCGTACAAAGGCAGGGAACGCAGAAGAAAACACTGCCTCCCGCCCCCCCCAGGTAACACAGCAACAAAAGACTACAGAACTTCATCACTAGAGGAGCAAGGAATAAATAAACAAGAAAAAAAGAAAAAGAAAACCCACATAATTTGTTTCACTAAACATCCCCATGGGAAGCACGAATTATGATACTGTTGGAGGAACCAAGGAACTCGTGTAGCAACAACATTGTTTATTTTATGACTGTTGCTATGAAAGACAGAAATTTTGTTAGAAAAATTGTGCCCATATGTTCTCTGTTCTGCAGCAAACAGCAATGTTGGCTGGGTGGGAGCTGCAACTTGGGAGGAAAGGGTTAAGTCCCTCCCTTCACATCATGGACCCAGTGTAAACCAGCCCTTCCTGACTTCTTCCCGAAGAAAATTCCAATTACTGAACTTCAACATAACCTGACGTTTGACACTTTGAAAAGTCAATAATTTCATTTTGGCATTGGTCTGAAATGGAACCCTTCCCCCATTAATGTTTTAAAAATGGAGGCCTCTCTCTCTCTCTCTCTCTCTCTCTCTCTCTCTCTCTCTCTCTCTCTTATTCTTATCAACAAATAGGAACACAGAAAGCTGCTCTATAGCAAGCCAGACTACAGGTCCATCTAGCTCAGCATTGTCCACACTGACTGCTAGCTACTCTTCAAAGTTTCTAGTCCTCCTAGCCCTACCTGCATTGTTGTTGTTTAGTTGTTTAGTCGTGTCCTACTCTTCGTGACCCCATGGACCAGAGCATGCCAGGCACTCCTGTCTTCCACTGCCTCCCGCAGTTTGGTCAAACTCATGCTGGTAGCTTCGAGGACACTGTCCAACCATCTCGTCTTCTGTCGTCCTCTTCTCCTTGTGCCCTCCATCTTTCCCAACACCAGGGTCTTTTCCAGGGAGTCTTCTCTTCTCATGAGGTGGCCAAAGTATTGGAGCCTCAGCTTCAGGATCTGTCCTTCCAGTGAGCACTCAGGGCTGATTTCCTTCAGAATGGAGAGGTTTGATCTTCTTGCAGTCCATGGGACTCTCAAGAGTCTCCTCCAGCACCATAATTCAAAAGCATTGCTGGCAAGGTGATGTTTCTACCTGCATAATGGCTATTAAACCTGGGAACTTCTACATGCCAAGTGGATGACATGAGTCCCACTTTTCTGGAACTCCTTTCCCCAACAGCAAAAGCTTTCTCCATAATCACACCTGTCTTAGAAGATATGTGAAAACAGCTGAATGGTAAGGCATGTGAACTGTGCCAAAAACCCATAAGTTGTCACAGAATTACAGAGTGGGATTGAGTCCCAACAGTCTTCTAGTCCAATCTCTTGCAATGCAGAAATCACATATAAAGAATGCCTGGCAAATAGCCATCCAACCTCTGTTTGGACACCCCCACTGAAGGAGAGTTTGCCATCTCCCAAGGTCCACATATGGTAGTTTGAGCTCCCTAGAAGAAAAGTAGGATTTCAATGTAATAAATCATACCTTTTATCTCATGTTCCAATGAAACTGATGTGAAGAGTGACAGAGATGCAAAGCATTGTCTTAAGGAGTGGATGGTCTAGCATTTGGCTGCTTCAGGGGTGCAGGTGGCGCTGTGGTCTAGACCACTGAGCCTCTTGGGATTGCCAGTCAGAAGGTCAGCGGTTCGAATCCCTGCGACGGGGTGAGCTCCCGTTGTTCTATCCCAGCTCCTGCCAACCTAGCAGTTTGAAAGCATACCAGTGTGAGTAGATAAGTAAGTACTGCTGTGGCGGGAAGGTAAATGATGTTTCCATGCACTCTGGTTTCCAACATGGTGTTCCGTTGTGCCAGAAGCGGTTTAGTCATGCTGGCCACATGAACCGGAAAGTTGTCTGTGGACAAATGCCAGCTCCCTTGGCCTGAAAGTGAGATGAGTGCCACAAACCCATAGTCACCATTGACTGGACTTAACCATCCAGGGGTCCTTTACCTACCATACCTTGGGCTGCCTTTGAAGGCAGTTTAGAAAGAGCAGCCAGTGCAGAATTCAGCAGCTAGACTGTTGACTGGGACCAGAATACTGGTACATAAAACATTGACCCTGACCTGACTACATTGGCAGCCAATTAGTTCAAAGCACTGGTTTTAACCTATAAACCTTAGGTGGCTCTGGATCTCAATACCTTGGGGACCATCTCTCCCCTCGCTATAGAAGTGCATCAGGCACCATCTCTTGAGTATTCATGGAAGGCACCCTTCTTCTCTCTGGCCTCTGAGAGCTGAACTACTCTTGTGAGTGTCCTACGATATACTCTCTGCTTTTGTTGTTATGTATCGTATTTGGATCTGTCTTCATTTGTATTATTGGACTGCATTATCTTTCTGTAGCTGTAACCCACTCAGGGAGCTTATGGTGAAGGGTAGGATGCAAACATTAATATTATTTTACTAATAATATAGGATCACATCCAACAAATGTCTATGCAGAGCAAACCCATTGAAATCAATGGGCCTAAGTTCATACCCTCTAACATTTCTCTGATGAAAATAGAGATGTCCTATTCTGTACCCTCCAACATGTCTCCAATGAAAATAGGAATGTCTATTAACTTCAGAGGGTCTATGCTGAGTAGGCTGAGAGTTAGACACAGGCCAATGATAATACAAAGCAGCCATGGAACCCTTCCTCATTTGGCGTGGATCAAAGGCCAGGAAGACCTTAGCCCAGATCTGGCCTTTTTGCTTCCATGTCCTCAGATTGGCATGGCGAGGTTCAGAATTAGGCATTCCAGAAAGCCTGCACCCCTGCTTAATGTTTGCCTATGAAAAACACTAAATATTCATTGAGTAATTAGCCCATTCCGATTAGTGGTATGAAAAGACAATTCCTCCTAATTATAAGGGGATGTCAGTTTAGAAGATGCTATGCAGGTTTGCCAGTTGCGAGGATATAACAATTGTGTGTGTGTGTGTGTGTGTATGCACGCACGCACGCACGCACACACTCCCTTTTGTCTAAAATTCAAATGAAATAAAAAGAACCCAAAGAGGCGCCTTGTGAAATCCCCTAACACAATTACTTTAGATAATTAAATATTTATCACAGCTGAAGAAATAAGCCCATTTAATGTTTCAGGCAAGTCAAAAAATCTCTCTCTCTTAATTCATTTTGCTTTAATTGCTTTCCTCTCGCTTCTCCGTACTTCCTCCCCCCGCGATGCCCCCCCGCCCCACCATTGGGCATTCTGCTTCATGAAGGCATCGCCTGGCTTGTTCAAAAGGCCGCCCTCATCGCTCACTGGAAGTGGGGGGGGGGTAGCCTCCCCCTTTTAGCTTTAATTGAGAAGAACGTGTTTAAGGGGACTTTTCTGTTCCAGTCACTAATTCCATGCTCTCCTCTTCACGAGATTTCTTTCCAACCACAGGACATAACATCTAATCCTGGCTACAGCTGAACTGAAATTTAAATCCCAAAATGAAATTTTTATGAAAGGCTGTAAAATGGAAAGGGTGTTTTTTTTAAATGGTGGAAATTTGAAGGCCATCATCTTTATATGGGCTCTGAGATAACATCCCAAATCCCTCGTTCAACGCTGAAACCTCTGAGAACACAAGAAGAGGTTGCTGGATCAGGCCATTGGCTCACCTAGTGAAGCATCCTGTTCTCACAGTGGCCAACCAAATGCCTGTGGGAAACCAGAAATCAGGATTCGAACACAAGACCCCTCTCACCTCTTGTGGTTTCCAGCAACTGGAACTCAGAAGCTTTGCTCCCTCCAACTGTGGAGACAGCGCAGCCACCAGGGTTAGTAGCCACTGATAGCCCTCACCTTCATGAATTTGTCTAATCCTCTTTTAAAGCCATTTAAGATTCTCCAAACTAAAAAGTCCCAATGCTGCGAGCTTTTCACATCAATGTCACCTGATTAGCCTCCATGCTGCAAAAACTTTTCAGGCACACCAGTTGTGCATTATTTCGTAGGTTCACAAACGCTGCATAAATCATTCGCCCCCCCCCAATAGATTTCAGTGAATTCCATTTACAGTGGTACCTCAGGTTAAGTATTTAATTCGTTCCGGAGGTCTGTTCTTAACCTGAAACTGTTCTTAACCTGAAGCACTACTTTAGCTAATGAGGCCTCCTGCTGCTGCTGTGCTGCCGGAACCCAATTTCTGTTCTTATCCTGAAGCAAAGTTCTTAACCTGAAGCACTATTTCTGGGTTAGCGGAGTCTGTAAACTGAAGCGTCTGTAACCTGAAGCGTCTGTAACCTGAGGTACCACTGTACAGCGTGGCCTAGCAGTTGGAGTGCTAGGCTGCAACCACTCAGCAAAGAAGCGCAATCTTGGGCCCGTCAGGAACCATCATGCTAGCCAGCTTCATGGGCTGGTTGTGAAAATTAAAAGGTAGGGGGAGAGCAGCTGGCAAACTCCTCTGAGCAGCTTGGAGGGGTAGGATGGGATACAGGTGAAATAAATACATACACAGAATGTGTTTCTAGAAGCCTGAAATTTGCACTTTTTTTTTAAAAGTTCCTTAAGGGGCAAAAATCTCCACCAACTGATTTCAGCCACCCTCCTGATTGCCTGGCATGGTTGTCAGTTTGATGTTGCCAAAAAAGGGTTTTAAAAATAGAGTCTGCATTTTGCTCTTGTCCAAAATGGCCTCGTGCTCGTATCGAATTCCATGACAGCAGCATCAAATGCCTGGTTTAAAGTTGCTCGTGGACAGTGTGTACCCTTTTTGCTGGAGAGAGAGAAGAGAGTGCTTTGACATTAATCAGCCGATGCCAGGTTGCAGTGGCGTAGCGTGGGGGGTGCAGGGGGGCCATCCACACCGGGTGCAACATCTGGGGGGGGGGCGCGCTCGCACTCGCAGCTCTCTGCCCCTACTAAAATCCACGGGTTAGGGGGCACAAATAACTTGCCTTGCCCCGGGTGCTGACAACCCATGCTACGCCACTGCCAGGTTGGAGTGGCAAGGTACATGAAGCATGACCTATGTTTTTGCATCTAACTGCAGGTATTTTTAAGCACATAAGCTGCGTCCATTAGGGGACTGATAATGAATGGGGGAGCAATGAACAAAACAATATCCCAAACTGTGCAGGGCTTAAGTTTGTAAAATTGACAACTGGTGTCAGCAGTGGTTGTAAGATGGCATTGGAAATGTGAGATGTGTGTTTTGTTTTTGCGGGGACAGGTGGAGTCACCCCCAACCCCAGGCGACCCCTGAGAGGAATAATGACTCAAGACAATGTGCTATGGGATTAAAATTGGCCACAACTTTATTAAGTTTCAGATGTAGGGAGACCTTGGCTCAGGCAGTGGGCATTTATCCTTCCCAGTCCCCAGCCGGGGATCTGGGAGACATCAGGGTTATCCAGAATGTGTGGGGATTGGGCTGGCTCTGGAGAACATATGTTCAAGCAGAGAGCCCACTCCCCATTTCACCGCCATCGCAGGGGGGAGCAATGACAACCTCTCCGTGTATGGCCAATGCCTCCCCTCAAGACTCCTTTAACGGGGAACCCTGGGATCACCGCCGCAAGGGGGGCATGGGTCACTGCTTCACGCCCTCCCTCGAGGAAGATAGACTAAATGATTCTGCCCAAGGCCTGAAACCGCCAAAGTTGTGATGTTTTGCTATGAGAAAGGCAAAACCTGCCAATGCAGGAAAATTCCTTTCTGGCCCTTCAACAGCAACCATGACATAGCAGCGCCCGCGTACCTGTGGAGAAGAGGTTAACCTGCAAAAGAAGGCTTAACTGAGGGAGGGCAGGGTGGAGCCAACTGATTCTTCGCAGGTAAGATTCACCTTCTGTTGTGTGGGCAGGGCGGTCCCTCCTCCTACCTGGCCGATCCCCGGCAATGCCTCCCCAGGCGGGATTGGGCGATTGGCTGAGGTAGGCGGAAACCTCCAGGTATCCAGCCTGGGGAGGGTGAAGCCAGCCTGGACTACACTGGGATCCGGGGGCTGCATGCGACCATGCAAAAGGCGCCCCCCATTTGATGGGGGGAGCGGTCATTATTGCTGATCCTTGATGTTGTGTTATGCATTTTAGGATATTGACTTTTGTTATGGCCTCTGGCCAAGACAAATGACCTAACTTAAGTCCACCTACCTTCCCAGGTGTAAGTGTGTAATATGCCATATCCCAATCTTCTGTTGATTGAACACTTCCAGCTGCTGAGTGACTGAAAAGCCAGGACAAGTGGTTGCCAGCTGCCCTGCTCAAGATGAACAGTCTCCAGAAAAGTAGAGTCTGTCTGACCATGTCCACAATTCCTTTCTGCCGTTGCTGAATGACCACAAAGGAGCATAGGAAGGAATATAAGGAGCTGCATTACACCAAATCAGACAGTTGGTTCATCTAGCTGAGTTTCGACTGTGCTGAACGGCAGTGGCCCTCCAGGATTTTAGACTGGAGTTTTTCCCAGCCACACCTCGAGATGATGAGGATTGAATCTGGGACCACTGAGCTACAAATCATCCCGACAACTAACCTCTAAATATCTGGGACAACTAACAACAAATATCTGTTGTTAGTGGGAAGTTTAAGGTTAGAAAGTGTGCAGCCTCTGCAGTTGCTCCTACCCAACGCATCTCTGATTTTATGAATTAGCCAGGTTCCTTTTAATTTTTTTAAAATAATATTTTATTAAGTTTTAACAATAAGGAAATTCCAGAACAACAAACAGAAAAAAACACAAGAAAAATACAAAAACACAAAAACACAAAAATACAAAGTTACAAAATACAAAAATACAAACATTTAACATAAAAAGGAAAAACAACAACAAAAAACAAGAATCCCTCTTTTTTAATTTCTCATTTTTGATTAACTTATTTTCCTGACTTCCTCACGCCTCCCTTTTTTGTATCCCTTTTAAAAATTGGTTCAGCAAATTCATATCCTATTAGTTTATCCTTAATTGTTTTTCCTCACATATTATAGCTTCAAATTTTCATCTATTATCAATCCAATCTTACATTTTATCTTGTTGCTAGAACCCCTTCATTTCATTTCAATGTCATCAACATTCAGAAATTTTACAATGTTTCTGCAAATAAATTTTAAATTTTCTCCAATCTTCTTCCACCATAGCCAGGTTCCTTTTAAGACTGTGACGCCCAGAGTCAACAATTTCCTTCCTTCTCAGTGCTTCCTGTGCCAGTTTTCTCTAGGGCACTGCTTGTCAACGTCCTTGTGGGGGCCCCAGAGGAATTGTGCCCCCATTTCCCCACCCTTAAAAATGGACTTGGAACTAACCGTTGCATCCCTGTGCCCCTCTGGAAGCCTCAAGGTGTGATGGGAAAATGGAGTTGTCATGCATGGCATGGCTTTTTCATGCAAAGAAAGCCCTCAGATGAACAAGGACCCCTTAGGAGGCAAGTGTGTGACCTAGCCAAGACCACCAGGCTTGCAGCAATGGGGCCCAGCGAGCAGCCACACCCTTGTTTGTGTAGCCTCAGCGTGACCGACTCCAAAGACAGATGATCAGACAATTGGCACTCGCCAATGCACAGCGATGGCTTGGTGACCTGCCAACCTGGAGGAGCCAGTCTATAAATAGCGGCGGAGAGGACATTGATGTCACTCTGTGAATAATGAAGCCAGCCCTTTTGTTCCCAGCCCGCAGCCTGCATAGAGACGTGTTGTCGGACTAGCAAGGGTTGAACTCGGTCCTGGAAGGGATCCCGTCCATTTGGGGAGATGCTGAGCTGTGTGTGACAAAGATAATGGCTTCAGAATATGTGCCACCACAGGAGAATTCTTTGTCCGGGGAAACAAGGAGGGGAGGCTGCAGAGACAGACAGGACCTGGGCACAGTCTGGCCCAGATGCTTTGGCGTTATTTTAAGCACCAGTTAAAAAGTGACCTCTTTGGCCAGGCCTTTGGTAGGGAGGGGTCAGGCTGAAGGGAGCTTAGGGCTGACTTATGATTGCAAAACTAGTTGGGGGCACTATGTGCTGTGGGTTTTAATCATTATTAATTATTATTTATTAAATTTGTACAGCACCCTATGCTTACAGATCTCAGGGCGATTACAACTAAAAATAAATAAATCACAATATAAAAACACAAAATGCATAATAAAAATTAAAACAACCCAGTAACCCCACCAACACATTTAAAAAGGGCATTGGATGCCGTGGTTATTCTGGTTACAGTGGTACCTCGGGTCAATTAATTAATTCGTTCCGGAGGTCCATTCTTAACCTGAAACTGTTCTTAACCTGAAGCATCACTTTAGCTAATGGGGCCTCCTGCTGCCTCCGCTCCGCCGGAGCACGTTTTCTATTCTCATCCTGAAGCAAAGTTCTTAACCCGAGGTACTATTTCTGGGTTAGTGGAGTCTGTAACCTGGAGCGTATGTAACCTGAAGCGTATGTAGCCCGAGGTACCACTGTAGTTCTGTTTCTAGTGTCACCAGTGCTTTGGAGGGGTGGAATGAGGTGCCGTTACCCATCCCTGCATAAAAGTGTCGGGGTACTAGCACAAAATGGCTGCCATAGGTAGGAGGAAAAAAAGATGCTGGTATTCCTTACTGGCGAGGAGCGTCACAAAACCCCCCCACCACCTTATTGCAACCCACCCAGAGACTCCTGCATAAAGAAGGGTGAGATTTTAAAATATCCGTATAATAATGAATCAGTAGATAAATACATTGTCTCAGCACCAGCAGATTAGTCATTAAAACCTTTCCTGGGCCATTTCTGCTCTGGGTGGAGTGGATTGGCATTTGCTGCACTGTTCCAATGTAGGATTAAAGATCCCCAACAGGAATGATGGACTGCTTGGTAGATATTGTTCTTGGCAAGGGGCTTGCCTGTCCTTCTGTCAGATTCACAGCTTGCTTGAACGACGGAAACAAAAGAACCCAAAACAATTTACCACCTGAAGGATAATACAAAGTCTGCAGTATCGGAGAGCCACAAAACATGGCCAGGCCTGATCTGTTCTGCAGTCACCAACCCCCCTCTCTCTCCCTGCCTCTCTCCACACACATTGAGCAGCACAGCCAGGACGGGGTGAGTTCACCATGTCCCTCCACAGACTCTTAGGACATTGGTGCCAAATTATGGAAACAAATGGTGCAGGTGCCAGTTGGTCACATATCCAAGGCTCAGCCCAAAAGAGATGGAGATGAGAGAACTTTTTTCTTTACCTTCCAGGATTGTGTTGGAGCCAGCTGAGGATACGTACTGACTAATAATTTAGGTATTTCTCTCCGTTTCTCAGTCTTAAACTCAGCTTGACAAGTTTTTACTTCAATTTGCATTTTAAAAGTCAGAGTAAATGATGTGTATTTACAGTGGTACCTCAGGTTAAGTACTTAATTCGTTCCGGAGGTCCGTTCTTAAGCTGAAACTGTTCTTAACCTGAAGCACCACTTTAGCTAATGGGGCCTCCCACTGCCGCCGTGCCGCCAGAGCTTGATTTCCATTCTCATTCTGAAGCAAAGTTCTTAACCCAAGGTACTATTTCTGGGTCAGCGGAGTCTGTAACCTAAGCGTATGTAACGTGAAGCCTGTAACCTGAAGTATGTAACCCGAGGTACCACTGTATTATTATGTTTAGTATATTGCGCCATTCCTCCAAGAAACTCGAGGTGGTGTATGTAGTTTCTACCCCCTACATTTAATCCTTGCAACAGCCCTGTGAGTTAGGCTGAGAGACATTGCTGATCTCACAGGTCCTAGTCTGACACTCTAACCACTGTACCACATGGCTGATCAGAGCCCAATATACATCTTTGCAAGAACTTTCTCCCCAAAATAATGCTTTTTCGTATGCTATTTTAATTAATACATGCATTTTTATGCACACATTCTGCTAAGATCCTCCCGTTTCTTTCTGTTGGAGAACTGCGCAGCAAAATTAAGAGAAGTGTGAATTTTGAGGGGTCACTAGCTGTGTTTTGGTTTAGGTTATCAAAAACAGTTTTCCAAGCCTGACTTTTTAAATTAAAAAATTCCACATGAAGTTTTGCATTTAAAATTCACTTAGATCATAGCGCCATCATGACTACAGGAATAAAACGGGGTTTGCTTCTGCCCCCATGGTACTAAATGCATTTCCTTGGGACCAAGCGCCATTTTATTATTGTAGAAAAGAGTGGTTGGTTTTAAAAGTAAAAATAATAAAATTGGAAGAGTACAGGCATGCGCATGCCTGGCTGGCTGTTCCCTGACCCAAAACAGCTTTGAAAAATAAGAGCAACAAAAGGAATCTTCGTCAAGCAGTGCCACAAGCCTTGGTGTGCCCTGCTGTGCCCATGCCAGCCCAGGTACCAATGTCAGAGGTCACCAATTTTTTAAGTCAGAGAATGCACCCATCACATAGAGGCTGGACACGTCTTTCCTTTTCTTTGTTGGGGTTCCTTCACACTGACGGTTTACATGATAACACTTCATTGCAAGGTTGTGCATGTGTTTCTAGTGAAAAGCTAAAGGTTGTATTTCAGCCAGCTGCAGTTGTTTTGTTAAAGGCCAGTGTGGTTTACAAGTCAAATCTACAAATTAAGCAAAACTATGCAAGCAGATTGAAGCACCACTGAGCTCAGGAAACTACACAGGGTAATCCTGATAAGTTTGATATTATGCTATGCACTGTTGCTTTTACATATGTGTTAAATTGACACAGCTGCTGAAGTATCCCTACTTGTGGGAAGAAATGCCATAGTTTAACTATGAGCTGTCTGATGAAGTCCTGCCTTTATTTTTATTGTATATTACAAAATGTATGTGCCCCTTGATTGTAGAGAAACCCCAAAGCGGTTCACAAGAGGTAAAATTATCAATAAAGGCAACATATAATTTAAATAAACACCAGAAGAAATCAAAAGACACCAGCATCTTTGTGTTCCTTTGGTCTGAATCTTGCAACATGCACCTACACTTCTGGGTTCTAGTGTTGTGAGAGAGGCAGAATTCTCCTTATTCATCCTCTCCACCATATGTATCATCTTAGACACCTCCGTTATGTTCTCCATGCCCTTTTTTACTAAGCTAAAAAGCCCCAAAGATTGTAGCTTCTCCTTGAGCTGCTCCACCAGCCCCTGATTCATTCTGCGTGCCCTTTTCTGCCCCTTTCCAGCAGAGTGGAAACTGCATTACCAAGGCGACACATCCACAGCGAGGAAGCAAAGAAAATAGTCCTGTGACAGGTACATCTGTAACACCTAGAGGAAGAAAGACTACTTGGAGATATATATACACGGATACACACACAGGAGTGATACAGATATGTATATATTTAACATATGTAATTATAGCACTGAGTGTTGTTTGCTTTCTCTCCTGCAGCTGCTGCCATCCTGCAGTTTGGCCCAACGAAATTACAGTGGAGAGACAACCGTCTGTCTTCAGCCGGGCGGGCTGCCTCTCCACGGTGACAGTGAAGCAGGAAGGGGCACAACACAGGCCTCTCTTTGCAGCTGCTTCCAAGGCTTTGCGAGGCAGGGCAGAGTGGGCAAGGCTGGGGCACCTGGTGGCAATGGCAGCCCACTGTGGTGGGGCTGCCTTTCATTTCAGAGGGTCCCAGGCAGGAACCTCAGCCAGTGGCAGAGTGTATGCTCCCACCACCTAGAGTCGGTGCCTGGGGCATGCCCTCAAAGGGGGCGGGATGTGGGGCACAGAGGGAGCCCACTGCACCTGGCCTGGCCGGGCACGAGAATGCTCCCTTGGAAGCATCCTTGCTCAGTGTTGCCCAGCCAAGGAGAATGGTGGCAACACTGCCGCTGACTCTCCTCTCTCCCTGGCCGCTCATTGGGGATGAAGGCTGGTTGAGCAGAAGGCAAAGAGCACCCTCTGCACATCACCCATCCCTTGCCACTGATGGGCGCTCTCTCATGCACTGGGCAGGGAAATCTCAGAGGATCCTGGTTCACACCTCCCTCCCCATTGTGCGCCCGGGGCAACAGCCCCCTGACAGCCCCCATACTACACCAGTGGCCTCAGCAATAGCCCTGGCTGGATTTTGCCCCAGGGCAGTAAGCAGGCAAGAAAGAGGCAGCTGGGACTTGCCCCCTGCCTTCCACAAGTCTATGCCAGGCTCTTGTCCTGAATTTCCAGCTTCCTTTCGCCTTTTTGCTACAGGAAGACATTGGAAGCAATTGCTCAGTAGGAAGACAGGAAGCCATTGGTTCTTAAGGTTCTAGCCAAATAATTTGAAAGCATGGGGGGACTGCAGGAGGGGGACAAGTGCCAGCTTCCCGACAGTTTCTCAATTTCACTGAAATCAAATTCAAAGAGGATTCATTTATTAGATCGCAAGAAAGCGTAAACAGATTAGACTGCCAGCAAAATAGGTGTTTGCTGTTTTACATTGACTTAACGGTTTATTCAATAAAGCATTACCCTCTTTCTGCCTGAAACCCCTGAGGCGGCTTCCAAAATTAAATGAAATAAATCTACAATTAACTGTTGCAATTAATAAGCTAAAATGAATTAAAACAAACAAACAAAAAGCCACTAACAGAAGCAGCAGCAGAATAACCAGTTTTTTTAAAAAAAAAAAACAACCCAAAAAACTGAGCTAAGATGCTCTGAAATTAAATTTCACCGAATGCATGCAGGAGTAAAACAGCTTTTGGCTGGCAATTGGAAGACAGCAAAGGAGGAGCCAGGTGGCCTTTGTGGTGTCAGGGGGCAACCACAACATAGCAGCCCCCCACCTCTGGAAGGTGGGGTACCTGAGTGGGGTTTAGCACATGGGCAAAGTCATAGAATTGTAGAACTTTGCGGTTGGGAGGGACCTTGACGGTAATTTAATCCCAGCCCCTGAAATTCAGGAATCTTTTGCCCAATGTGGGCTCAAACCCATGGTGCTGAGTTTAGGAGTCTCCTGCTCTACCAACTGGGCTATTTCAGATATTGGAGCTTAACCCAGAGCCAGGCTGGTTAGGGCTTGATGCAAGGATGTCACATTGCCTGGGCCAACAGGCACATTGAAAGTTTTGAGAAAGTACCATGGTCGACTGCCTCACTCTGTTTCTTGGGTGGTCTGGCACTGGGGTAAGCATTCAGTGACCAGCTAGAGCAGGGGTAGGCAACCTAAGGCCTGGGGGCTAGATGTGGCCCAATCGCCTTCTCAATCTGGCCCATGGACGGTCCGGGAATCAGTGTGTTTTTACATGAGAAGAAAGTGTCCTTTTACTTAAGCTGCATCTCTGGGTTATTTGTGGGGCATAGGAATTTGTTCATATTTTTTCCCCAAAAATATAGTCCGGCCCCCCCACAAGGTCTGAGGGACAGTGGACAGGCCCCCTGCTGAAAAGGTTTGCTGACCTCTGGGCTAGAGAGATAGAGCTGGAGCTGTGAAGGAGCTGGTGCAAATACATTTCCCCATCATTTTAAAACCTTAGCTTTCAGATTCCAGCTGCAGATTGCCCGAGAGCCTGGTCTACCCATGAGGAGCAGCTTACTCACAAGTATCCATTTATCCTAGGGAGGTCCTTGTTCCTCAGATGGGCACATCGGCAACAGGCAGCTGACTGATCATGTACCCAGAGGTGAAGCAACCTGCTCTGGTACCCGAAGCGGCACTCGTCTCAGGACGCTCGTCCCAGGGGGCGTGGCGCGCATCCTGCATTTCTGTGGTGTGACATGATACAGCACCCCAGCACCCCTGAAATATGCCTTTTAAAAAATGTAATTTAGGGTTTGTTTCTTTTTTTGCTGCACTTTTGGCTTCATCACTGTGATGTCATAATGACAATAGGATTTTAAAAAATTGTGAGATGTATGGTCCATTGAGAAGTAGTGACCATTATAATAAGCAAATGGGGTAGTCCCTTCCACTTTACCCCTACCTGACACCTTCTCCCCTCAATTTGAGGGGATGGGAGTTATGGTTGCCGTCTCTCCCCCCCCCCCCAATCTCAAAGGGTCTCTCTGGGAGATTGCTGGTTAAGGGATGTGCATGAAACTGGTTTTATTGCAGAGTTTTGAAAGAGATGGAGCCATCTCACACCATTCCTGGAACCCCAAAAATCTATAAAGGATTTCCTTTAATGATAATCAAAAGGTACAGAAGAATGATGTAGTAAATAGAGCTCAGCTTCGCAACTGCAGCGGAGCAATAAAAACTAATCCCAAGCGGAATACGTCCCCGTATATTTTGATGACTCCTTTCGCCTATTTGCAATTCACTTTCCTTTCCAAAAAACACTGGCAAGGTTTAATTTCATGAGTTGGCTCACCCACAGGAGATTCCTGCCTGCCTCTGCCTGTCTTAATTTCCCTAAACTGTGAAATCTCCTGTAGGGTTGAACTGGTAAAAAAACTCCAAATAAACAGTAACACTGTCTAAATGACTTTAAAATACACACACACACACACACACACACACACACAGAGAGAGAGAGAGAGAGAGAGAGAGAGATTAGGCAAGTATTAAAGGGTTAAAGAGTATGTGGAGCAGTTTTTGAACTTTCCAGATCATTAATACCTGATACAGAGGGGGAAAGAAAAGCAACCTGGCTAAGAGTCAAAGGAATTATAGTTATGGATGGTTATAAAAAGGAGGGTAATAAAGAGTTGGTGGACTTTATGGGGATCTATAAATTATTGATAAACAATTCAATAAACCACTTAACCATTTATTAACCTTTTTGATTTTTCTTTTTTCTTTTTAATGGTTGCATCCAGAGGCAGGCAAGGCTATCCAGGCTTTTCTTTTGCAGGGCACCAGTGAGGTGTACCACTGTTTTGAGCCCCTTCTTTACTTAAATTTCCAGACAGTGGGAGAGAGACTGTCATTTCTTCTGGAATGTGCATCATCTGCCGCCAACATCCCACAAAAAATGCTCTAGATCAGTGGTTCCCAACCTTTCCCCCCCTTTCTTTTGCCATGCCCCACGTAAGCATCTCTAAAATCATGATGCCACCGCCCATGACATATAATTCTTATTAATCAAAAAGTGAACTCCTATTCATGTGGAGGAAGCCTAAAAGGCTATTTTCTGTTAATAACTCATTCTCAAATTGCACCATTAAAAATCAAACTGCCCCCCTGTGGGGCATGGGCCCCATGTTGGGAAACACAGCCCTAGATTAACACAAAGACTGGGGCATTCTGGGAAAATAAAATACCAGTGGCCATTTTGTGGGGCCCCCAGGAAGTCCCGGCCACAGATTCTCCCTGAGCAACTAACCGAAAGCTGCCTAAGCCTTCTGAGGATGTGGCTCCCATCCCAAGCAAACCCTCTGTGCCAGCATCTCAGAGCCCTGTGCTTCAGGAGAGAGGAGGAAGTCATTGCAGATGGAGTTGCCTCCATCCAAGTTGCCCTCCCTCTCAGACAAGCATCAACTGAGACCTGGTGTATTCGATTTGGAGCTACCTGTTTGTTGTAGGGCAGGCTTCCTCAAACTCAGCCCTCCAGATGTTTTGAGACTACAGTTCCCATCATCCCTGGCCACTGGTCCTGCTAGGTAGGGATCATGGGAGTTGTAGGCCAAAAACATCTGGAGGGCCAAGTTTGAGGAAGCCTGTTGTAGGGTGTTGGAAGGCGACTACTACTACTCAAAGGGCTGCCTGGTCGAACTCCACTTTAAAGATAGAGAACCCAAAGAAGAGAGAGGTGGTTGGCTGGGGGGAATTGAAGTTTAATTATCAGCACCTGGACAGCAGACTCAGCAGGCACACAGGTGATCAGGTCACAGTCTTCCCCACAATTTATTGTATTTCTATTTCAATAGGTCAGTTGGTTAGAGCGTGATGCTGATAACACCAAGGTTGCAGGTTCGATTCCCATATGCATTGCGGGGGTTTGGAATAAATGATCCTCAGAGTCCCATCCAACTCTACAGTTCTATGACTCAGTGAATTAGAGCAACATTCCCTCAATGCATATAAATTAGCACTTGGAAATTGTATGTCTTTCTTTCTATTAATTAAATTTGCACGCCACCTTTCTGTACAAATCTGCTCAAAGAGTCCAGCAGCAGAAGAACAAAAATGCAAATCAATACATTGTTAGGATAGCAGTCAAATGCTAAACCATTTCAGAATGTAACAACCACCCGGTAAAATTGCTCACTTTGAATATATGAAGATTATAACACGAGAAAGTCATCATAAAATGAACTATCAATAAAGTAGAACATATAAATTAATTACAAATATAAGATAGGCTCGGTTGCATAGGCATGTTGGCAATCATATATACATTTATGCAATTTAGCGTGCTCTTTCTTAGCGATGCGTAAGCAGCCACTCAGCCAAAGGTGCTGTTGGTGTGAGAAAGAGCTACTGCTGGAGCTTGCAACTTTCATTGCCGCTATCCCTCTGGAGCTGGGAATTTTGCTAGGGCCTCCTGCTGGTTGCTAGAAGTAAGACTGGGCTCCAGAACTGACACCACAACCCAACCAATCCATCCCAAAGCAGACCTGGTAGCTCCCAGGATCTTCAGCCCACCCAGGAAGCCACCTGTCTAGCCCAGAGCTCTTGTCCTCATCTTGCAGTTCCAATGGTGTCTTTTATGAAACATGCTTCAAGGTAACCACTTGAGGAGGTTTAGCAGCAGGACAGGGTTGTGGATGACAGCTACCATCAGATGAATGAACGGCAGGCGCCAGAGCGATGACAGTTCCATAAAGCCTTGTTATTAGCTGTGTTTTGTGTCAGGTCCCTTTTCTGGCAGCGAGGCAAGTCTGACGGCCTCATCAGGAAGGAAGGGAGACAGAAGAATGGCAAGGAAGAACAATGGTGGCAGCAGGAACACTGGACAAAAGTCATCTCATCCGTGCCTCCTTGTCAAGCTATAAGCATCATGCTTGGACTGAGCAATTCCTGTAAAATTTGCCCTTGTATACCCTAAGCTCCCATCTTTTCATCCGCCAACCAGGCAAGCAAGAATCATTACCAGAATTTGACAATACATTTCAGCCAGGAGAAAGCAAAGCAGAGCTTGGGAAAGTCCTAAGGGCCAGACAGAGAGGTCTGGAGACTACATTGCTCCCCAAATAAAAAAGCCAAAATAGGTGCAACTAGGGGACGCAGGTGGCGCTGTGGGTTAAACCACAGAGCCTAGGACTTGCCGATCAGAAGGTCAGCGGTTCGAATCCCCGCGATGGGGTGAGCTCCCGTTGCTCGGTCCCTGCTCCTGCCAACCTAGCAGTTTGAAAGCACATCAAAAGTGCAAGTAGATAAATAGGTACTGCTCTGGCGGGAAGGTAAACAGCGTTTCCGTGCGCTACTCTGGTTTGCCAGAAGCAGCTTAGTCATGCTGGCCACATGACCCGGAAGCTGTACGCCAGCTCCCTCAGCCAATAAAGTGAGATGACTGCCGCAACCCAAGAGTCGGTCACGACTAGACCTAATGGTCAGGGGTCCCTTTAGCTTTACCTTACATGTGTGCCCATGAATTTCCTGGAGGCTTTTGGTATCACCCTACAGTCAGAAATTTGATTGCATGCTCCATGCTCATTTGACTCCTGAAGGCAGCATAGATATTGGTGGCATTGTGAGATTAAAAAATATAAACCTCCGTTGGTCATCTATTGATCTGCTGGAAGAGCACAGCGGCATAGGAATCTGCCTAATACTGTCTCAGGCCATTTCGCTTCACCTAGCTCAATATTGTCTACACTGGCTGGCAGCAGCTCTCCAAGGCTCCAGAAAGGTAACATTCCTGGTTCTGCCAGGAGATGCCCTCTGAGACTGAACCGGCAACCTTCCGCATGCAAAGCAGATGCTCTTCCACTGAGCTACAGCCCTTTGACACTTTTATACGCTCAGCCCCACCAGATAATGGACACTCGTAGAGCAAATTGTTTGCAGCAGAGTCGCCTAATGTAGGATTCAAGACGCTCCTTTTGCTCCCCAGATCAGAAGAAGTTGAGGTTTTCCTGTTGACTTCCCAGAGAAGCTGGCTGGGCAAGACCACAATCCCCTGTAAGCTACAGAGTCACTGGGTGGGGGAATGGAGGAAAAGCTTGGCCTTGTTCTTCTTCAGAGCTTGTATTATTGCTTGGGAACCTGGGGGCACATCAGAGGCAGGAGAAAAGGGTGGGGGGGGGAGGATGCAAGGCCAGCTGGAGAACAGAATACTGACGGACTGGGAATATCAATGAGATGTCTCAATAAGGTCTGTCGTGCTCTTCGCTCCCTCCCCACCCTCCTCCCAGCAACCAAGCAGGAGGCAGCCTTGTGCATCTAAAAGAGATTGTGTCAGCTGATTCTAGATCAGGGGTCAGCAACCTTTTTCAGCTGTGGGCCAGTCCACCATCCCTCAGACCATGTGGTGGGCCGGACTATGTTTTTTTGGGGGAAATGAACGAATTCCTATGCCCCACAAATAACCCAGAGATGCATTTTAAATAAAAGCACACATTCTACTCACGTAAAAACACACTGATTCCCAGACCGTCTGCAGGCTGGATTGAGAAGGCGATTGGGCCGTATCCTGCCCACAGGCCTTAGGATGCCTACCCCTGTTCTAGATCATAAGTGACCCACAGGGGTATTTATTCTTGAGGGTGTCTCGGTGCTTTCTTTCCCCCAATGGCGAAATGCATAAGGAAATTGCAAGTTGCAATGAAAGAGCTTTTGGCTTACTGGGAATGGAAGACTTTGAAGAGCCAAAGCTTTGCATCTTACCAAATGCTGCTTATCTGGAGGGCAGTGAGCAGCGCTGTCTTTAGCATATGTGCCTCCGGGGTGCAAAGATCTGCCCAGCGCCCCCAAATTTAGTTTAGCCCCCAAATTAACTTTTATTATGCTTATGTCAGACACCACGCTTACGCCTTATCTCTTGTTTACGAAAGGAGGGAAAAGAAACAAACTTTTTCTTTGCTCATTTATTTACAATGCACTTATACTCAAGTATAAAACCACCACCACACTTAAACTTATAAGTATTGTTTAGGCACCTAGTGAGGAGAAACATCAGTCGTGTCAAAGGTACTGCTGAACCCGCTGCCACATAACAGCTCAATACAATACATAACATAATATTTTGATGTAAGAGTTAATTCTGTGTGCGCGGTGCTGCTGAGAATGAAAAGTGCTGTTGTGGACTCATCTGACAAGCACCACTGTTGTGAATGACAAGTGCCGCCACTGGTGCAGCGCATCGTTGGTAAATGAGCACACAAAGTTGAAAGTCCTTTCGTGAAACAGTAGGTATATATTTTGGTAATGGCCAGGTATATATGTATTTTGTTTTTCTACCTTGATCAAAAGGTAGATAGTTAAGAGCTTAGGTGGCTACAGTGGCAGGCACCTGGCACCCCCCCCCTGAATTCGGCGTCTGGGTGCCCCACCCCCCTTGCACCCCTGGGTAAAGACGGCCTGGGGGGGAGGCATGTAGATTGGACCTGAAGTGTTCCTGCCAAGTTCGTGCACTTATTCTCCCTTATGAGGGTGCCCAAATGCAAAGTTCTATATTCAGGAAATAAATAAAATAAAATAATAGCACATATATGCCAGTTGCCCTAAGGTGATAGGAGAGGCAGCTGTGAACATATAATGCACATATAGAAATAATAATAATAATAATAATAATAATAATAATAATAATAATAATAATTTATTTATACCCCAACAAAATATTAAAATACAGTAAGGTATCAAACATTAAAAGCTTCCCTAAACATTGCTGCCTTCAGATGTCTTCTAAAAGTCGTTGTTGTTCTCTTTGACATCTGGTGGGAGGCCGTTCCACAGGGCTGGCACCACTACTGAGAAGGCCGTTTGCCTGGTTCCCTGTAACTTGGCTTCTCGCAGCAAGGGAACCGTCAGAAGGCCCTTGGAGCTGGAACTCAATGTTCGAGTAGAACGATGGGGGTGGAGACGTTCCTTGAGGTATCCTGGGCCGAGGCCATTTAGGGCTTTAAAGTTCAGCACCAACACTTTGAATTGTGCTCGGAAATGTACTGGGAGCCAATGTCTGTCTGTTCCTCTGCTGTTACAAGCAGCCGCCAGACAAGCCAAGTCCATCCTAATCCTGCGTCCTCCAACTTTCTCCAGTACAGTTGGAGTAAAATCTGCCTCTGCCTCTGCCTCCTAGCCAGTGGCATAGCGTGGGTTGTCAGCACCCGGGGCAAGGCAAGTAATTTGCGCCCCCTAACCCGTGGATTTGCGCCCCCTAACCCTAACCCCCAGATGTTGCGCCCGGTGCGGCCGGCCCCCCCTGCACCCCCCACGCTACGCCACTGCTCCTAGCTGTGCAGCCATCCCTGTGTGGGATTCTCTGTTCCTGTAAGGGGAAGGACTGGAGCTAATGGAACTAATTCACAGGAGGGCAGATTTTAGTTGAACGTTTCAGGAGATTCCTGGATGGAGCACTTTGACCTGTGGGTGCTGGGCTTCCCTACACTGGAGGTCTCCAAGCAAAGATTGGGCTGCCATCAGTTGGGGAGGCTACTGTAGTCCAGGACTCCTTCCTTCAGCAGGGAGTTTGATTTGGTGGCCTACAAGCTTCCCACCAATTCTATGATTCTATGAGTATGGCTTCTGGAGGAATGCTTTCCCTTGCAAAAACAATGATGACCAGGAAATGACAATGCTTCTGAATAAGAGAGTGGTATATGCAGCTCACTGATCCATCTTATAATTCTGTTTCTTTCATATTGGTTATCTTTTTTTGGGGTGGTGGCAGCATGATGAGAGGAGCATGAAGAGCATATTGACCATGAAACTCACCTTGATTTTGTTTTTTTCATTTCCAAGGCTAGTTTGTTTATGTAACATGATCTTTCTTTCTCCCCCTAACATGCACACACACATGTGCGTGCACACACACATCCAGGCTGCACCTCCCGTGCGTACTTACGTGGAAGTAAATCCACCGAATGCAATGGGACTTGCCTCTAAGCAAACACGCACAGGGTCAGGCCATCAGATGCACAAATCCTCTTTGTTCCACATGCCAGTGGGAGCTGGGGATTCAGTGCTCATTCAAATCGATGGGATGGTCGGTGGTGCATTAGAAATGACCTTTTACTTATTTAAGAGGATGGTGGAAAGCACTGAAGAGCGCTGTGTGCTAGTCAAAGAAAAATAAACCAGCCACCACCTTCTCCCTCCCTCTCCCCACTGCAGCTCCTCTTCAATGACGGGGGAGGGGGATGTGTTCTAAATCTGCCCAGGCTGGTTCTCCTGCTATCTTGCACTGTGCCCACTTTCTGTCCTCCACGGGGTCCCAGGCACGAGGCTTGGCTTGCCCCGAGCTTCCTGGCTCTTGCTCAAGCATTTCCAGGATGCTGGAGGGAATCCCAGGGTTTATTTTGTGCTCCCAGTATATTTCCCTGGAAATTCACCAGTCCTGCACCTTTCGTATTTTCTGCATTTGGGCAAGGTTTGGAAGGGCAAGCTGAGATGTGGGTGGCCTTGATGGGCTAGAGGGAAGGAGATATATTGGGGCAACTTTAGGGTCTGGAAACACAGACCAGAGACAGGCAGGAGTCAAGGTTAAGAATAATGGGTGTGGCATAGTGATGAGGGATGAATTCAATACAGTGCGCATTTAAAGGCAAACCTGCCTAATTTGTTTTTGCCTAAACAATAACACAGGGGCGCGGGTGGTGCTGCGCCCACAGAGCCTAGGACTTGCCGATCAGAAGGTCGACGGTTCGAATCCCTGCGACGGGGTGAGCTCCCGTTGCTCGGTCCCTGCTCCCACCAACCTAGCAGTTCGAAAGCACATCAAAGTGCAAGTAGATAAATAGGTACCACTCTGGCGGGAAGGTAAACATCATTTCCGTGCGCTGCTCTGGTTCACCAGAAGCGGCTTAGTCATGCCGGCCACATGATCTGGAAGCTGTATGCTGGCTCCCTCAGCCAATGAAGCAAGATGAGCGCCGCAACCCCAGAGTCGTCCATGACTGGACCTAATGGTCAGGGGTCCCTTTACATGCTGAAACACAGGTGTCCTTCAATATTTGTACTTCTCTACATTTTTTGATGCACTTCCTCAAACAAGCAATGCGTATGATGATGCACATTGGGAATGCGGGTGGCTCTGTGGTCTAAACCGCTGAGCCTCTTCAGCTTGCTGATCTCAAGGTGTGCAGTTCAAAACTGCAAGACGGGGTGAGCTCCATTGCCATTGTTCTGATTCATCATTAAAGAACAGGTTTTCTTGCAGAAAGTGGTGGAGGGGGTGGGGAAGTGCTCGGATGAGGACTGGGAAATCACAGATCTGTGCCTAGAAAGCATGGGGTGGAGGCAGGTAAGTGTGGATGAGCCCTCAGTTTACTTTGAATGGCCCTGGCTCCATTCTTTAGTCCATTGCCAGGGGGTGTTTTGTGGGCAAACTTTAAAAGGGGAGAACGTAGGAAGAGCCTGCTGGATCAGAACAATGGCCCATCAAGTCCAGCATCCTGTTCTCACTGGGATGCGGGTGGCGCTGTGGTTTAAACCACTGAGACTCTTGGGCTTGCCGATCAGAAGGTCAGCGGTTCGAATCTGTGCGACAGGGTGAGCTCCTGTTGCTCTGCCCCAGCCCCTGCCAACCTAGTAGTTCGAAAGCACACCAGTGCAAGTAGATAAATAGGTAGTGCTGTGGCGGGAAGGTAAACGGTGTTTCTGTGCACTCTGGTTTGTCTCACGGTGTTCCATTGTGCCAGAAGCAGTTCAGTCATGCTGGCCACATTACCCAGGCAGCTGTCTGTGGACAAATGCCAGCTCCCTTGGCCTGAAAAACAAGTTGAGTGGCGCAACCCCGTAGTCACCTTTGGCCTTAACTGTCCAGCAGTCCATTGCCTTTAAAAAAATAATCTTATGATGATGCATACCCTAGTATGCGTAAAATGTATGTATCAGTGAAAATATCATTAAGGGCGTATTTTATTAGGGAAAGGAGTTTTCCAAAATGTGTATTTTCTGCAAAACTGCATAACTGCGTACAAAAATTTGTACAGCAGGAGAAATTCACTAATGCATTTTCATGATGACTTAAAAACAACACTGATGTGCTCCCCATGTGGAGATCAGAACGTAAGACTAGGAGGGGGGAAAGAAGAATGGCGACAAATAAATGAGAGATTTGCCTGTCCCTGGTACAGGAAAAGAAGGAGGCATTATATAAAGGATATAAGCAGGAGTTCCCTTAAGGCAGCAGCAACAGAAGTTCTAAAAATACATGTTTTGCAATTTAGTTTAATAGATCCAAGAGCAAACCTTTGATGAGTCGAAGGTTGATTTGAAATGCTACCGCAGGTGGCCAAATGGGAGGCTGATTCCGGTGATTTTCAGAGGGAGGAAAGCTGGATGAACTTATTCTGTATTTATAATTTATTTCAAGTATTTGTATACAGCTTTTCAGCAGAATAGACCACAAA
This sequence comes from Podarcis gaigeae, assembly GCF_964106915.1. Classification (NCBI taxonomy): domain Eukaryota; kingdom Metazoa; phylum Chordata; class Lepidosauria; order Squamata; family Lacertidae; genus Podarcis; species Podarcis gaigeae. The sequence continues at coordinate 17,763,613 of NC_139692.1, read as the reverse complement.
GTGGTTTACAAAGGAAATCAAGCAAAGTGAAGTACAATACACCTGGTATATGAAATAGCAAAACAGGTAACATCAAAGTGCACAGAATGTGATTCCAATCATGCAGGGTCAAGCCAGAGTCCATGTTGAACGTGCACACACTTGTGCACTCTTAACAATGACTGATCCTGACAATCCCTTAACTACATAGGCAAGAAGATAGTTCCACACCACTAGCAGCCTAAAACCATGAGTCTTAAACAAAATCTAATCTAGGTCTCCACCAACCACAATAAAAAAACTGCACATCATTCACCCAAATACTCATTCACCTTTGCAGCAGATGAGGAGCCAAGCTCCCATCCTGGCCATCAGACCCCAATTCCCAGTTGCCCCCTCTGAAGTGGGGAGTCTCCAACAGAGCCTGTGGAGCTCTTCTCAGCAGGTGACATTTCCCCCACAAGTCACATCATGTTGTAGGAGCACATTTTGTTCTTACAATGCATTGAGAACAAGTCTGCCAAAGGTTCCTAGCAGTGGCGTAGCGTGGGGGGTGCAGGGGGGGCCGGCCGCACCGGGCGCAACATCTGGGGGTTAGGGGGCGCAAATCCATGGGTTAGGGGGCGCAAATCCACAGGTTAGGGGTGCAAATTACTTGCCTTGCCCCGGGTGCTGACAACCCATGCTACGCCACTGGTTCCTAGACACAATAGCTGTATAAGTACTTCCAGCATCAGAGGCAATACCAGCCGCTGGGACTCACAAGTGGGGTGAGTGGCACTGAACTCAGAGCCTGCTTGTGGGCTTACCTTTGGGACACCCAGTGTCAGGAGTTCAGCCTACACTCGAGTAGGACCCTGGCAGAGACACATGCCTGAATGGCATGTTCTCTCTCTCCTGGTCGATCGTTCAGGAGCTTCATAAGCTTTCTTCAGCCCAAACATCACAGCTACCAATGCCAAGTGACACCGGAACACTTAGGGATCCGCAGAGTTTGCACAGCATTTCGCGTGACAGACCTCAGCAACTCAGCACTGCCTCCCGCAGTTTGGTCAAACTCATGCTGGTAGCTTCGAGAACACTGTCCAACCATCTCATCCTCTGTCGTCCCCTTCTCCTTGTGCCCTCAATCTTTCACAACATCAGGGTCTTTTCCAGCTGGGAGTCTTCTCTTCTCATGAGGTGGCCAAAGTATTGGAGCCTCAGCTTCAGGATCTGTCCTTCCAGTGAGCACTCAGGGCTAATTTCCTTAAGAATGGAGAGGTTTGATCTTCTTACAGTCCATGGGACTCTCAAGAGTCTCCTCCAGCACCAGCCATGAATTAGATGTCAACAAAGCTGAGTCTGGGGTGCATTGGTACAGACGCTGAAGAAAAATAATATTGAGTTTAAATGGGAGTTCCCGGAGGGCATCTCATTTATGTATAGAAGTAAGAGGCATAGATTGACAAGTCCAGAAGAAACTGGTAAATTCTTAAGAAAATATAAAGAACTGAGACTAGAAAAAGAGGAAGATAAAGTAGGAGAGGCAGCAGGAGGTGCAGAGGAAGAGACAGAGGAGGAAACAGAAGGGACACGAGGAGAAGAAGAAGAACAGGAGGAAGAAGAAACAGCTGAAATATAAAAAGGGAAGTAAATTAGGTTAAACTTAAGCACCATGGTGTTAAAGATCTGGAGCTGGAATATTAATGGGATAAACGAGAAGGAAAAACGGAATAAAATTGAACAAATCTTGGAAAAAGAAAGTGTGGACATTATTTGCTTACAGGAGACTCATATAGCAAGAAGACATAAAAGAATTTTGATAAATAAAAGACTGGGAAATGAGTTCATATCATCTGACAAAGTCAAAAAAAGAGGAGTGGTCATCTATGTTAAAAAACAAATTGAGGCTCAGCAAATCTTCAAAGATGAAGAAGGAAGGATAATGATGGTACAAATTAAATGGCATGGACAAAACTTAATTATAGTGGGGTTATATGCCCCAAATGGTAATAAGTCTGAGTTCTATAAAACCTTGGAAGAAAAACTAGCTGACTATGTACACCAAAAAATGATTATATTGGGGGATATGAACGGGATGGTTTCATTAGAAATGGATAGACTTAGAGATGGAGGGGGTAAGGAAGGGAAGCTACCCAGAACTTTTTTCTCATTGGTCAAAAATTGTAACCTAATAGACGCCTGGAGACTTAGACATCCACTGGAAAAGCAATTTACGTACTACTCTGAGCCCAATCAGTCATTGTCCCGAATAGATCAGATCTGGGTCTCGAACAAATTAACACCAAGAATCATACGGGTAGAGATCCAGGCTAAAACAATATCTGATCATAATCCAATAAAGATGGAACTGAAAGGCCAGGAAGAAGGTACTTTTAGATGGAGACTGAAGGACTATCTTGTAGATGATCAAGAAATTGTCGAAAAAGCGCAGAAAAGGATGACAGAATTTTTTAAGGATAATATGAACAAAGGCACAAAAACAAAGGTGGTATGGGATGCAGGCAAGGCAGTGATGAGGGGCTTTTTCTTTTTCTTTTTTAATATTTATTAAAGATTTTCTTAATACAATAGAAAAAACAAACAAAATAACATATAATTTTACAATAACCATATTTTCTTCACTTCTTTGGACTTCCTCGCATCTCTCATTTATGCGTTCCAAGTTTTTCGAGCTTTACCCAGCAATTTATCACCTTGTTTCAATTCTTATATTATAATTTTCCAATATTGTGTCCCTAATTTTAGATAATTTTACCCAAACCTTAAAAGCTTAATTTTAGCATAATATTTATCCAAAATTTATCTTTTCTTATATTTTCATTTATCTTCATATTCCTTTTAACTAGCTTAATGGTGCCATATTGTTAATAATCTTACATCTTTCTTAACACTCATACAATTTACAATATTTTTGTAAATAGTCCTTAAATTTCTTCCAGTCCTCCTCCACAGCCTCTTCTCCCAGGTCTCGGATTCTGCCAGTCATTTCTGCTAGCTCCATATAGTCTATCAGTTGCATCTGCCATTCTTCCAGTGTGGGCAAATCTTGGGTTTTCCAATGCTTGGCGACAAGTATCCTTGCTGCTGTTGTTGCATACATAAAAAATGTTCGGTCCTTCTTTAACACCCTCTGGCCGACGATGCCCAAAAGAAAGGCCTCTGGTTTCTTAGGGAAGGTATACTTAAATACCTTTTTCAACTCGTTATATATCATTTCCCAGAAAGCCTTAACTCTAGGGCAGGTCCACCAGAGGTGAAAGAACGTTCCTTCAGTTTCTTTACATTTCCAACATTTATTATCAGACAAATGGTATATTTTTGCAAGCTTGACTGGAGTCATGTACCACCTATATATCATTTTCATAACATTTTCTTTCAAGGCATTACATGCCATGAATTTCAAACCGGTGGTCCATAACCTTTCCCAGTCAGCAAACATGATATTGTACCCAATATCCTGTGCCCATTTTATCATAGCCGATTTGACCGTTTCATCTTGTGTATTCTATTTTAGCAGCAAATTATACATTCTTAAAAGTACCTTAGTCTTAGGTTCTAACAATTCCGTTTCTAACTTTGATTTTTCCACCTGGAATCCTATCTTTTTATCCAACTTGAAAACTTCTTTGATCTGAGCATAATGTAACCAATCTCACACTTTATCTTTTAATTTCTCCAAACTCTGCAACCTCCAAGTGATGAGGGGCTTTTTCATCCAGCAGAATGCCATTAAAAATAAAGGAAGGGAAAAAGGGAAAAAAGACATTCTGAAACAGATAATGGACAACGAGGAAAAACTAGTCAAAAAGCCTAATAATAGGAGAATAAAAGAAAACATTAAAGTCTTGCAAGCCCAGTATGCAACATTAATAAACAGAGAAGTGGAATGGAACATCAAAAAACTAAGACAAAGAACGTTCGAGTTTGCGAATAAGTCAGGGAAACTCCTGGCGTGGCAGACTAAAAAAAGAAAGGAACAAAGTACAATAACTAAAATTGCAGTGGATGGAGAAGAAATAACTAACCCTAAGGAAATTAGGAAAGTTTTTCTGGATTATTATAGAGGATTATATAAAAACAGAGAGAGAAACAACCTGAGGAAAATAGAATGATTTTTGAAGGATAAGCAGGTCCAGAAGATACCGATAGAGAAAAAAGAGCAACTGAACATCCCAATAGAGATAGAAGAAATAAAACTAGCAATAAAAGAATTAAAAAGAGGGAAAGCCCCGGGCCCGGATGGTTTCACGGCTAGTTACTATAAAGAAATGGAAACTATATTATCGACACCATTGAGAGAAGTAATGAATAACATCCTGAAAGAAAGAGAAATACCAGACACATGGAAAGACGCATTTATTACTTTAATCCCAAAACAAGATTCAGACCTGCTGCAAGTCAAAAACTATAGGCCGATTTCATTGCTAAATGTTGATTATAAAATCTTTGCAGGAATATTGGCAAGCAGAGTTAAAAATATATGGTTAGAATATATTCATGGAGATCAAGCGGGCTTTCTGCCTGGCAGGCAAATGAAAGACAATATTAGAAATATAATAAACACTATAGAATATCTGTCTGCCAGGTGCGAAAAGCAAGCTATAGTGATGTTCGTAGATGCAGAGAAAGCATTTGATAATATAATTTGGGACTTTTTACTAAAACAGCTAGAATACATGGAGGTCGGCCCGAAATTCTTCAGTGGAATAAAGGCAATTTACACGGAGCAAAAGGCAAAACTGATTATAAATAACGTGGTGTCAGAAGAAATAATGATAGCGAAAGGAACGAGACAGGGTTGCCCACTTTCTCCGCTGTTGTTTATAATAGTGTTGGAAGTACTTCTGAATTCAATAAGACAAAACAAGAAGATAAAAGGGATTACAATTGGTCAAAACGAATATAAAGTCAAGGCGTTCGCAGATGACTTAGTAATAACAACAGAAGATCCGATGAGCTCAATAAAAGAGATATTGGAAGAATTTGAACGATTTGGTAAAGTGGCTGGCTTCAAACTAAATAAAAGAAAGACAAAAATAATGGTGAAGAATATGGATTCGAAGGCAATCGAGGAAATGCAACAACAAACAGAAATAGAGGTGGCCAAAAAGGTGAAATACTTAGGAATATGGATAACCCCGAAAAATATAGATTTATTTAAGAACAACTATGAGCTGGTATGGAAAGAGATAAGGAAGGACCTCGAGAGGTGGGGGAAGTTGAGATTGTCATTCTGGGGTAGGATAGCCTTAATCAAGATGAATGTGCTCCCGAGAATGTTATTTTTGTTCCAGAATATACCGATAATTAAGGGCACTAAGATATTGAAAGAGTGGCAAAGAGAGATCTCAAAATATGTCTGGCAGGGCAAAAAACCAAGAATTAAGTTTAAACTTTTAACAGAAGCTAAAGGAAGGGGGGGATTTGCCCTGCCAGACCTGAAATTATACTATGAGGCATCGTGTCTTTGCTGGTTGAAAACGTGGATAAAATTGGAAAACAAGGAACTGTTAGATCTGGAGGGATTTGACAACAGAGCAGGATGGCACGTGTATTTATGGCATGAAAAGAGGAAAATCCATAAGGGTTTCGAAACCCACATCTTTAGAGGCCCTCTGATCGAAGTACGGGAGAGGAATAGATTTTTATTAGAACCTAAAGTACCACACTGGCTATCCCCATTAGAAGCTATGAGTGTGAAAAAGGTAAACATGAGAGGTGATTGGATAACCTATGAACAACTGTTAATTAAAGTAGGGGGAACATGGAAAATGAAACCGTATGACCAGGTTAAAGAAAAAGTATTTGATTGGCTACACTACTTCCAAATAAATGAAATGTTTAAGCAAGATATTAAAGAGAGAGGATATGCGGACAAAGATTCTAAATTCCAGATCGAAATAATAAACAATGACTATAAAATTCTATCTAAAATGTATAATCAGTTATTAGAGTGGAATTTGATAGACGAGGAAGTAAAGTCGGTGATGATTCACTGGGCTAGGGACATCGGTCATAACATATATTATGAAGAGTGGGAGAAACTTTGGAAAAAAACCCTTAAATTTACAGCTTGCATAACGTTGAAGGAGAACCTCATGAAGCTGTTGTACCGATGGTATATAACCCCTGCAAAATTAGCAAAAATGTATAAAACTTGTAACAAATGCTGGAAATGCAGGGAAAAAGAGGGATCCTTCTTCCACATGTGGTGGGAATGCAGAAAGGTTAAGGGTTTTTGGGAAAGCGTATATAATGAAATGAAGAGTATATTAAGATACACCTTTGAAAAAAAACTGGAGGCTTTCCTGTTAGGACTAGCAGGAAGGGATATAAAGAATAATGACGGTAATTTTTTTCAATATGCAACAACGGCCGCAAGAGTCCTACTAGCTCAAAATTGGAAACAACAGAACATACCGACGGTTGAGGAATGGAGAACAAAATTGTTAGACTACGCGGAGATGGGCAGATTGACGGGGAAAATTAGATATATAAAAGACCAAAGGTTCATTGATGACTGGGGGAAATTTGTGGAGTATCTGGATAATATAAGTGAAGGTCAGATAACGCTAGTTGGGTTTAAAAAAGCTCTGTGAAAAAGAAGGAATATTGTCTGAAGAGAAAAGGAAGAAAAGAGATAATAATGTCAATATAAACTAGGATTTGCGTAAATTTTCCAAATAAGGGCAGGGATGATTTGTGGAGAAGCTGAAGGAAGTCTTAAAGAAAGAAATTTGTGATAACAAGATGTAAATCTCTTTATTTTTGTTTGTTATGGTGTAAAATCAATAAAAATTATGTTTGAAAAAAAAAAAAGAGTCTGGGTTGCCAATTTCAGGACAACTTTTACCTCCCTCTAAAAACAACCTTTTGATTCAAGTGTAGAGCGCATAGCATGAACAATGATCCTCCTTTCAAACTAGGTCTCTGAAGAAGCTGATTTTATGCCTCCTTGTTGGGTCTCCCAAAAAGGTGGGCTTTTCATTCTTTCCTCTGCCGAGGTTAGGCAAACAATTCTATTCTGTGGGAATCAACATGCTTTTTATACAGGCAAATCAACCTCTGGAGGATAGTCAAGGAACAGCAATCAGAGAAGAAGAATTACTCCAAACTGTGATTGTGTGTGCAATATTCAAATCCACGTGGACCTAAATGTAAATGGCACGAGACCCAGGTGATGGAACAAGCTCTGGCAGGCCTTTGGTTTGCATAAGCTCTCCTCAAGTATAACAGCAGCAGACACATGCGGTTGGAAGAAGATGCCAAGATGCTTTTAATGTTGGCATGCACCAAAGCCTCCTTTGCTGATGATGGCATGGTTGCCATGCTAGGCAGCCTGTCTATTTATTCCCTGGGTTGCTTGGCACCTAATGCCAGAGGGCAAGTGTCTGACCAATTTGTGAGTGGGCACCAGGCCACCTGAACAGATGGGCAAAAGGGGAGGCTGCCAAGGGAATGTGGATGGGCTTCAAGTAGTTCTTCTTTCAGAGGGCAGAGTTTAAGCCATTCTTCTTCTGAAGGCCTGCCTTGGAGCTCTGGTCCAACGGCGTTCCCCCTTCCCCTGTTGCATTTGAAAAAACAGACTCTCCCCATCTCCTGAAACCAGGCCTGAAAGGGACACGTATGGTGTTTTCTGGACACGAGAGATGGTTGGTTGGAGGGGCACAGAGGTGGGAGGGTGAAATTGTTCCAGGCGCTTAAATTCTCACACCTCTCGTTCCCTTCTGTCCATTTGTGAGAAGCCAAGTGGAAATGGCTTGAATCTCATCCTCCTCTGCCCTTCTAGCAGGGACAGGCTGGCAACCAGCACTGGATGGATGCCTTTGAAAGCAGGTTAGCAGAGTGGGGAATGTGTGCACATGTATCCATGTAAGTTGGCTGTTTCTGATGTTTTTGTTAAAAGCAACGAGGTGGTGGTATGGCTGGGACTGAATAATGAACTCATCCTAGCAGCCCCATTTGAACACATGAATTTCTGATCAATACAGCCTGTTTTTATCGATCCCGTTACTCCCCGTAACGAACTGATTACGAGAAATACAGCTGAAAAGCCAAATGCTGAAACACATCTTCTGTCTTCCTGGCATGGGGAGACAACCTCCTTTCCTCGTGGTGGGCAAGGATCCATGGCAGTTTTGAAAGTTAATTTAAATTTAGACCATCTAACCCTCTCGGCTGTGCTAGCCTGGCAGAGCAAAGAAATTTGGGGGTGGGAGGGAGAATGCACTCACACTTTTTATCTCAGCTGGCATGAATGGCACGACCTTCAGGTGTGGTGGGGGTGCCTGCCACTCCCTAACATTAGTATTTGTGACCTTCAGATTCTGCTGGAGGGTTTTGTTTATGTTTGTGGTCTGTGTCTTTTTGCTAACTCGTGAATTTACTAGGCATTCTTTCCATTTCAAATGCAAAATCCTTGAAGCATCCCCAATGCTGGGCTTCAGGAAGACATCAGCTATTCAGAGAATCAAAGTGAGCTCTCCTTTGAAACAAAACAAAACAAATTCTAAAGTTTTAAAAGGTGCATGTTTGATTTGGGTAAGGCAACCAAAGCTCACAGGGCTTGATTTATTTATTAGGAGCTTTGAATTGTCTTTGTTTGGCTTTGGCGTGTTTATCTGGAATGCTACAGAGCAACCCCCAAAGGACCTGTTTCCAAAATGTCCAATTTGTGGATTCATTGCACAGCTCTGGGCCTGGCTCTACATCTGCATCTCCCTGCAGCAACTGGTGCCGCATCAGCACAGAGGGAAGCCACGAGGGTAGGTGGGCTGAGGGGATGCACGGATTCACATGCAGTTGCTACAACCTGGAGTGACCCACGAAGAATTATATGAAACAAGCAAAAACAAAAAAGTCCTTCCAGTGGCACCTTAGAGACCAACCAAGTTTGTTATTGGTATGAGCTTTCGTGTGCATGCACACTTCTTCAGATATCTGAAGAAGGATTTTTTTTAAATTTTGTTTTGACTACGGCAGACCAACACGGCTACCTACCTGAAACTAAGAATTATATGATTAGACACACACAACAGAGCTTCAGAAATTGCATGCCAGGCTAGACCAAAGAGTTTATGTGCAGTCCAGCACTTTACCTTCCGCTATGCCCATTCAGATGCCCACAGTCTGATCCTGATGTAGATAGCCATCTTCCCGCACATGTTTTGTCTGCCACAATTTGGGAATCAGAGACATGCTTCTTCGGAACATGGGGATTTCGTTGTTAGCTACTGTGACCAAATAGCCACTGATAGATCCATCAACCAAGGTTTTCTTTTCCCTTTTTTTAAAAAAAAACCCTCTTCTGCTAGTGGCTATAACATTTACCCCCCACCCCCCCAAAAAAAAACACAATGTGGAGAAACTAATGAAGTCATAGAGCAGCCTTCTTTAATCTGGTATCCTCCAGATGTTTTGAATATTGCAGCTCCCATCAGTTGCAGCTGGCATGTAGCCACAAACATCTGGATGGCATCAGAGTAGGGCTTTCCAAGTAGGAGTGGGCAAATAAGGCCGCTTTCTGTTTCTTGCCATTTCTCATTTTTTCAGTCTTAAAATTCAGTTCTCCACATTTCCACATCTGCTTGAGATTTTTTTTAAAAAAAACACGTCCTCATGGAAATTCATCAACATTTTATATTGATTTTCTCCTAATATTTTTCACTTACAAATTTCCCTAACATGCAGATACTTGCAAAATGATCTCCTCCAAATACAATGCATTTTTTTTTGTACACAAAATTCGTAGAAGTGCAAATTTCAAAGGATGGCTGTGTTTCAGTTCACGTATTGCTTATGAAAGCCAGTGGCATAGTGGTGGGGGGCACACAGGGGTGGTTGCACCGGGTGCAAAATTGTAAGGGGGTGCAAGATTTCAACACCTGCTGCTGCCTCGATACAGCTGTGCTAGGCTCCATTGAAAACGGCTTCTCCAAGTGAACCAGGAAGTGACCTTCCCAGACAACGAAACAACTCTTCTTTTCCTATCTCTGTGGCTGTGATCTCCTGGGTGACATGGGACATGATTAGGCAGTTGAATGTGCATTCATACTTTGTTCGTATCCCTCACTCCCACCCCTTCCATTTGGCCCTGGGCACCAGCAACCCATGCTACACCACTGATGAAAGCACAAATTAAGTAGGCTTGTCTTTAAATGTGAACTGAATTGAATTCCTCCTCCATTTCTTGGGCCTCTGGGCCAAGAGGTTGACACTGCTAGCATGCCGTCGGTGCTTCTCTTCTGCCTGTTACCTGCTGTACCAAGCCAAATGTGAGAGGCTTCCCTCCTTCTGAATGAAGCAAGAACCTTGAATGGAGAGGAGAAAGTGCTCATTCAAGGGTTTCCCTCAGCCTCAAGTAAGCATGTGTGCTCCAGAGCTGGTCATCTTCTCTCTGAAGTTTCCTTTCCACTGTTTGCATAACTTCCCTGTGACCCCTACTCTACCCTCCCAAGAGCATGGCTAGTTTGGGCCTTTGCCAGAGACTCACAAATGCACTGTGCTCATCTGGAACCTCTTTAAGGAGAAGGAATCCCTCCAGCTGCTCACAGAGGAAGCATTTGTTTGGGCTGTCTCCTCCTGGAGCTTTGGACAGTGGCATTTGCTCCCATCGGCTTCCTCCTTCCCCATCAGGGTGTCCTCCTGCATGCGAACAGGAGGCGCTGTGTAATATCACAGGCCTGCATGGGGCACAGCAAAGTGATGATTATAGCTGCTGGGAGATGAGAGGGAGCTGCGCATCTGGAGGTGATTTGATAATGAACAGGCCCGGCTTCTGTTGGGAGAGAAGGTTATTAACTCCGACTTAAATTGTGACTACAATCCCACACGGGAATGATTGCACAGCTAGGAGAAAGAGAGGCCAGGTTTAATTCCAGCAGTACTGGAAGAAGGGGGAAGAAGCAGGATTAGGATGTCTGGCTGGGATTTGAATGCCGCTTCTACGGACAGAGGAACAGAAAAAGCTGCCTTAAAGGTAAAGGTAAAGGGACCCCTGACCATTAGGTCCAGACGTGACCGACTCTGGGGTTGCGGCTCTCATCTCGCTTTAGTGGCCGAGGGAGCTGGCGTACAGCATGACTAAACCACTTCTGGCGAACCAGAGCAGTGCAAGGAAATGCCATTTACCTTCCCGCTGGAGTGGTACCTATTTATCTACTTGCACTTTGAAGTGCTTTCGAACTGCTAGGTTGGCAGGAGCAGGGACCGAGCATCGGGAGCTCAGCCCGTCGCGGGGATTTGAACCGCTGACCTTCTGAGCGGCAAGTCCTAGGCTCTGTGGTTTAACCCACAGCACCACCCGCGTCCCTTAAAAGCTGCCTTACCCTGAGTCAAACCATTGGTCTATCTGGCTCAATATTGCCTGCACGGACTGGCAGTGACTCTCCAGGGTTTCAGGCATGGATGCCAGGAATTGAAACTGAGCTACAGCCTTTCTACCTAATGATCCTTGGGAAAACCAAAGTTCTTTGGGGAATGTATCACTATGATTATGTTGTTACCATGGAATTAGAAGGCTCTCCTTTGATACTTGGTTCTCATGACCTTTTGTAGCAACAGGTTACCTAAGATGCACATTTTAGCAAGTGTCATGTTCGCCCTCCACCAAATCAGCAACTTCTAATTCTCTGAAGGTTAAAAGTAAATGGCTACTATTATTTCCCGACCCTTTTCTTTGTTGCCCTGGAACCAGTCCATGTCCGAACAGAAAACTGTTGTCCCCATCGTACCTTTGGCCCTCAGGCTGCCCAGCCAGTTACAACACAAAGCAGCACCTTTGATCTGTGATTCACTTTGAAATCCCACCTCGGATGCATTATTCACCCTCGCGGCTTTCAGCTCCACTGCAGAAGGCAAGTTTGCTGCAGTTCAGCAGCTCCTGCCCAAGCCATGCTGCCAGCCACCCTCATCAGTTGCTCTTCATATTCTGATGACGGCGTCCTGCCATAATGCAATAATCCTTGGGAGGGAGAAGTAGGCACTCAATAAAGGGCTTTCATCTCTGGTAAACAGTTTTGTTTTTGTCGAGGTGTTTACCTCACTTGGCAGTTACTTATTGGATCTTCTCTGCCCGCTTCCAAACATTATGGCTTAATTATATTTCAGAAACTCAGCACTCGCAGACATACAGAGTTGGCTGTAACTGCCAGATTGTGCCTCTGATAGGGTGTTGTTCCTATAAAGCGTAATATACGTTTATTTGTATTCTGCTATACAGAGTTAAGGCAGTAAAGTTTAGATGTGAATCCCAAGCCGAGGGCAGTCCAGAGGCACAGTTTTGGGGAGGCAATTCAATACTTTCAGGGTCCTAGCAACTCCAATAACTGGATTTTTGCCCCCGACGACACCTTGACATTTTAAAAATTAGCTCTTGTTCTGAATCTAGACGAAAGGTCGCACTATTGGAATATTGCCGGGGAGGAAACATTCCAAAAACCTTTCAGGCAGACATGTGTGCCATCCAATTATTTTCAACCATGGAACAAATATTTACACCTTGGACACTGAACTGGTAACCCTATCAACATAAATTGTTTGCTCTTTACTTTTGAAATTCTTTGAGCTGCTATTATATACATCACATCTCAAAGCAAACCTCAGCAAACACTCTACCTAGCGACTCAACCTAGCAAATTTTGTCATGGGGCTGGTGGGAAGAAAAACAGTGACAGGAATTCTCCAGAATCTGGGTAATAACCAGAAAACTACTTTCAACACTTGCTTTCAAATTGGATGTGTGTAATCTAAGGGATGAAGGAGAATACTTTTCTGTATACAGAGCCACTCACCAGTTGATACGATCTTTTTGATCCACCCCCCCCCCAAAGCTAGCCCATGCCAGAAGAAGACCATTAAAAATGTGCATGCCTTTAAGTTATCAGCAGATAAGACAAGCTCTTTTGTCTGTTTCTCATGGAGAAGAAGCAAAGCAGATATACACAAGGGCAAGCAAACTTTCCTTCTTCCTCGGAGGGATTTGCTCTGCCAAAAAGCCCATGGTTGTGTTTGCTGTTAATAATGCGTATGCCGAAGCAAGAAGGAACAATAATTAAAAGGTGAGGATCAATGCTGGTGTTTCTGGGAGGAAGCCAACAAAGCTTCACCAATAGGTGGAGGGGTCCAGTGGCGTAGCGGGGGTGCAGGGGGGGCCGGCCGCACTGGGCGCAACATCTGGGGGGGGCGCGCTCGCACTCACAGCTCTCTGCCCCTACCTGGCTCACTCTCTCTCACTGCAGTGCTGGCTGTGCGAATCCGATCCGAGCCGCCGGGTCGCCGCCCACTGTGGAGGGGGTGGGTGCCAGGCGTGCGGTGCGGAGAGAGAGCGAGGGACTATCTGGGGGAGGGACAGTGCAGCGGCTGCCCAGCGCAGCACTGAGCGTGGGGGAGAACCACACCAGACCAGACCAGGCAGCAGCAAGAAGAAACTGGCAGCGGCGGCAGGTTAGGGGTTAGGGGGCGCAAATTACTTGCCTTGCCCCACGTGCTGACAACCCACGCTACGCGGCTGGAAGGGTCAGAGGGTCAAAGACCCATTCTGCAACAGGGGTCCAGCAGGGTCCCTGTCTCCAGCATCCTAGAGCTGCACAATCAGCATGGGAAGGTAGCTCCTCCCACACACACAGCTTTGTGCTGATTGGAGCCAATCAGAGTGAAAGGAGGCGAGTTAGCCACTGAGGATTGGCTCCTCTGGAGAGTGACTATAAGGACATCACTTAGGAGCTGTTGTTCTGTATGCTCGAAAAAGTAAGCATTTCAGAACACTGAAGACATAAGATGCTTCCGTTTCTAGAGAATGCTGTGCAAATCCTGTTGCACACAATGGAACCTCAAAGGGAACCCAACTTAAGTCAGTCCAAAAGAAGATATCTGAGTACTCCAAATCATTTCCCAAGCATGTGCATAGAAAATAATAGATCTTGCTGAAAGGCAACACTTGGAGATCTGCACTTGTGGCTGCAGTTCACCCCTAATGATTTCTTTTGTATAATTGTGGAATCTTAGAAGAGGGCGTGACTGCAAGGCAGGGTGGATGTGAGTGGGTGTAGCTGTGACTATGTGGAAGGACCTTGCACTTCTGAATTGGTCACTACATGCCTAGGAGTATAGGAAGAGGAGGAGAGAGTGGTGTTAGAGAGAAAGAATGTGGTTGGGGCTAGGGGGGTCCAGAAAGGGGAAGTGTGGGGATGCCTCACACAGGGTCTTATGGTTCAAAGAAGACAATGCTAGGTAGGTGCTCTTGTTGTGAAAGAATGCAGAGAGCTGGGTTTCACGTATTGGCATGTTTTGCTTAGTGGCATGTCAAATAAGGTTTGCCACCCCATCCTGCAGCACTGAATTTCATAATTTAGATATGTGTTCTGGGGGGGGGGGGGAGTTTCCTTTGTCTATCCTGAAACTACTGCTCATCAATTTCATTGGATGCTTCCAACAGCACTTTTACGGATGGGGCAGAAATTAAGTTCAGGTAGCAGTTTAATATGATGCCACCTCAATTTGCATTTTGTGATCCAAATTTTGAAGTGTCCTTCAAAATTGGCGCTTTTCGGAATTTTACAAAGCAGTGCTCCAACCAAAACATGTGTATATTCAGGGGAACCACACATGAAAATGCATTATATTGGGGAAACTGCTCACAAGCATTTGCATGTTAGGCAAAATTGCACACAAAAACATGTATATTATGGAAAATGTGCATTATGTTATTGAAGATCATTTTAAGAAAGATGCAAACTGATTTAGAAATGTGGCCAGCTGAATTTAAAATGGGTCAGAGAGAGAGAATGAGATGAGAAACCAAAATTGACAACATTGTCCATTCCAACTGCTGTCCAATTTTCCACCAATATGTTTTGTAGTTAATTTACGTGATTAGAGTGGCTGGGGCAACCCACCCAAATGGGCAGGGTATAAATAATAAAATAATTATTGTTATTAGGTCCTGCACAGCTCTGGATCTAGTTAGCCAAAGTCCAAACCACCAATTTTGCCGATTCAAATTCCGCTTCACAATGAAGTTTCTCCTCAGTTCCCTTAGGGCAGAGCTCTGATCCTATCATTTACTCTGACGGGTATCTGGAAATGAAAGCAAAGGAGGCATGAAAGCAAAGCTCTTTGCTTTGCAAGGCCAGTAATGGAAAAGTCCTGACACTAAACAGATATGAAAACATTAATGGCCAATACTCAGAGCAAATGTTTTCCATATGCACAGACTGTTCTAGACCAAATAATACAAATGTCGGCAGAGCTACAGATTTGGTGGGGGAGGGGGGTGAAGGAGGGTGTGATGATGTGGAAATCAAGAATGTGGCAAGAAAGCAGATGTATTCCTTGCTGAATCTCCAGCTCTGCTTCCAGCAACTTGTAGCTTGATTTGGTCATCATTCAGCTGCGAAGAATTCACGGCTCTTTGGTGGTCTCACACTGGCCATGGCTGCACATTTTAATTTTGGGCCAGGGGAGGCTGGAACAGGGACCATCTGTGCATTGCCACTGCATCACAGCTCATGTGTTTTGCATATGGAAGGTCCTGGGGCTCAGTCCCTTTGAAGCATCTCCCATTGAAGGATACTGAGGAAGAAGTGATGGGGGAGACCTCTCTCGGCCAGAGGCCTTAGAGAGGCACTGCCAGGCAGGTAGTTAGACAATACAGTGGTACCTCGGGTTAAGTACTTAATTCATTCTGGAGGTCCGTTCTTAACCTGAAACTGTTCTTAACCTGAGGTCCACTTGAACTAATGGGACCTCCAGATGCTGCCACGCCGCCGGAGCACAATTTCTGTTCTCATCCTGAAGCAAAGTTCTTAATCCGCGGTACTATTTATGGGTTGGCGGAGTCTGTAACCTGAAATCTCTGTAACCTAAAGCATATGTAACCCAAGGTACCACTGTATTGGACTAAATGGGCCATTGGTCTGACTCTGCAGAAGATCTGTGTATGAGTAGACATGGCTAGGATTGTGCTGTAAGTCACTGACGAATAAATGTTGATGTATAAAAGACATTATCCAGGTCTAAAGTTGGTCATTATGATCATGGCCACTGGTTCCATCACCACTGGTCCCATCACCTCCTGGCAGATAGAAGGGGAAGAAATGGAGGCAGTGAGAGATTTTACTTTCTTGGGCTCCATGATCACTGCAGATGGTGACAGCAGCCACAAAATTAAAAGATGCCTGCTCTTGGGAGAAAAGCAGTGACAAACCTAGACAGCAACTTAAAAAGCAGAGAAATCACCTTGCCGACAAAGGTCTATATACTTAAAGCTATGGTTTTCCCAGTTGTGATGTATGGAAGTGAGCACTGGGCCATAAAAAAGGCTGATCGCCGAAGAATTGATGCTTTTGAATTATGGTGCTGGAGGAGACTCTTGAGAGTCCCATGGACTGCAAGAAGATCAAACCCATCCATTCTTAAGGAAATCAGCCCTGAGTGCTCACTGGAAGGACAGATACTTTGGCCACCTCATGAGAAGAGAAGACTCCCTGGAAAAGACCCTGATGTTGGGAAAGATTAAGGGCACAAGGAGAAGGGGACGACAGAGGACGAGATGGCTGGACAGTGTTCTTGAAGCTACAAACATGAGTTTGACCAAACTGCAGGAGGCAGCGGAAGACGAGGTGCCTGGCATGCTCTGGTCCATGGGGTCATGAAGAGTTGGACACGACTAAACGACTAAACAACAAAAGTTGGCCATGGCTGTCCATGGTACTGAGCTATTTGGAACAGTTTGATATTTCTGTGGGCCTCTCTGGAATACAGAAGGGTTGTCTTGAGGAGACTCTGGAGATTCTGGAGTCACCCCTCATTTTGGAGTATTTATAGTGCTACTTCCTTTCAAAACTCGTCTAGCAGTTTTCCCCTTACCAATGGATATTTGTTTATAGTTTTCAATGTGAGCCATTCTCTGGCTCTGGTCAATGTGTCCTGCCAAGTACTTTTCAGGAGCTTGTTGCAATCCAGATGTACCCAATGTTTCTTATTTTCTTCTCATCTAGTGGAGAATAGCCAGTTTTATCTGTTAATAGATCAGGCAAACCAGCACTATGAGAGAGAGGAGAGAGGAGAGGAGAGGAGAGGAAGAAAGCTCAAATGAAAGCAATATCCATTAGCTCAGAGCATTCAACATGACCATGGATTATTGTGTTGATTGGAGGAGACAGGCCATAAATTCCTCTTATTAAACTTCTTGATTCACAATATGAGGCAGAGACTAATGACTTAAAAATAATATGCACAAATGTAGCAGGAATACAGATTGTCTCTTTTAATGGGCCCAGGGGAAATCAGCTCTGCTAACCCCCTCAGCTAACTGAAGTTGTCCCCCCTCCTCTCCAGTCCTTTCAACAGCCCTCAGATGAAGCTGCCTTTGGGACAGCTTAGCACATGGCATTCGCCGCTGAACAAGATAACCCCAATGCTTGTTTTCCCTTCCTTTATGGGGATTCACACAATCACCTTTTCCTCCACATGGTGGCTTCCTCTGTTATTATCTCAAGCAGGTTTTGGTCTTGGGCAATGCTTGCTAAGCTCTGATGCGCTCTGACCCCTCTGATGCGCTCTGACCCCCATCAGCCCCAGCCAGTATGGCTTATGTCAGTGATGGTGGGATCTGGAGTCTAACAATATCTGAAGGGCACCAGGTTGTGTGAGCCATGGAGATAAGAACACAAGAGCCTGCGGGGTCAGGCTGAAGGGTCATCAAAGCCAATATCCTGCTTCCAAGAGAGACACTTCTGGGGAGCCCAGAGCAAGGCTCAAAAGCATATGGCCTCTTTTGCTGTTGATAGGCTTCGGCTCCTCCATGAACTGGCCTGATCCTCTTCTAAAGCTATCTAAGCCAGAAGTCATCACCCCATCTGGTGGCAGGGACTTCCACAGATCACAGAGAGTCTGTTGCAGGCAGCAAAAGTAATAAAAAGACTCATGGCACTCTGAAGAGTAACAAAGGTTATTGTGGTGTAAGATTTAATGGGCTAGTTCACAAAAGCTATAATAGTAATAATAATAATAATAATAATAATAGTTTCTAAGGTGGCACAACACTCTTTGTTGATTCTCTGCAGATTCCAATGTGCAAATGAAAAAGGTTCCGGATAAAGAAGTTTTTCCTTTTATCTGTCCTGAATTTCATTGGGTGACCCCAAATTCTATTATCTGAGAGAAAGAAAAAATAAACGAATGTTGCATTCTGTCAGGTACATTCTCTAGAGTCTCCTGAATCTGCTGCCGGTCAGTTTCTGGGGTCATTCAACATGTGTTCACATCTTGAGCAAACCAGTATTAATCCAGTCTTCTTGTGTCTTCACTACAATATGATTTTGAATCATTGGATAGCCAGGCAGGCTCTCCCTGGGCAACAGCACTTCTGATGCCAGGTTAGAGAGGTCTCTGCATACGATCACCTGATGAAGGAAACCTGCATTTTTAATCGGTCCCTGCTCCTGAACCTCAGTATGATCTACATACATACTTGCCTGTACACCACGTTGCAGAAAACATCTGTTGGCAGTGTTTACCTTTGCGAGCAACAATTAAAAGACATGGGATCAGCCTGAGGAATGGTTACCAGAATACACAGCTTTCCTACCACTTGGAGCAAAATAACAAAGAAACAACGGGTTAAATGTAAATCCACTTTTCCTCTCTAGATATAGTTCCTAAGGTTACAAACTCAGGTCAGGATTGCAACTATCTTATGTTACTTTATATTTCTGAGATCCAGCCTTGAACTGAAATTGAACACCAAGGCAAGACTCAGTGGCAGATATAGCCTGGGGCTATGTGACTCACCCACCCCCCAATCAAGAAGGTTAAAGGAAGTTATTGATCTTAATTGCCAACTGCAGCCAGAGTATGTGCATGAGATTCACCTCCCATGGACAGGTTAGGTTGACATGTTAACCCCAAACAAACCCGTACCAGATTTGTACTTTTTTTATATATAATGCAGTCCAGACTACAGAAGCAAAGTCCATTTCCTTTGCACTTCCACTGGGGTAAATCTTGTCTAACTAACCTTTTAGAGTTCCTTGAGTGTCAATAAGCATAAAAAGAGAGGTGATCCAATAGACATTGTATACGTAGACTTTCAGAATGCTTTTTATCAAAAGACTCCTGAGTTAATTTAGCAGTCATAGGATAAGAGAACAGGTGAATCCGTCACTGGTTTTAGAAAGTGAAAACTAAGAGGAGGAACAAATGAATAGCTGTTGAATTGGAGAGATGTAAGGATGTGTAATGGTTCTTCTGCTTTTCAACATGGTTATAAATGACCTGGAGTTAGGGATGAGTAGTGAGGTGGCCAAGTTTGCTGACGATACCAAATTATTCAGAGTGGTACAAATAAAAGGGGATTGTGGGCTTCCTGTTTCCTGTGCACCAGGGGGTGGACGCCTCTCCCAAGACCGCAGAGAGAGACAGACGGAGATAATCAGAAAATGATGGGGGGGGGGGGAGATTGCATTTTCTGTATTCCTCTTCGGCCGAAGAGGAACCTAGCTCTCACTCGCAGTTTGCCTGGCACTCTGGCACTCGCTTCCCCATGGAATGTGAGGACAGGCGAGGGCACTGGGTGCATGCAGCACTTGGGCTGCCTAGACCCCCGATCCCATTCCTGGAAGCCCAGGTTATCCTGCTAAATGGTTAAAAAATAATAATAATGGAGCAAACTACAGGTGTGTGCTAGAGATGATGAGATAAGAACTGCAAAAACGAACCCAGCTACAAGGATTTAAAAGGCTTGGACTGAGAAGGGATTTCATTCAGTGAAAGAGACGATGGGGGAAGGAGAGCCCACAGTTTGCTTATGCCAAAGTTTTTCTCTACATATGGCAACCTTCCCCAGAATGCATGCATAAAAAACTAACAAAACACTTGTACATGTGAGGAAGGAAGAAATTGGAATATAAATATGGGATTTAACAAAACGGGAACTGCACGTGTGAGAGAAAGGAACTGAGAGGGAAGGAGGGGAGAACGCTATGCTTTGAAAATATAGAGCAAAATCCTCCCTAACCGCCATTATCCACAAAGGAATGAGTTTGAGATAAGGACAATTGGCCATAAATCAGTGGCAGAGAGGAAAGGAGTCTACCAGGTGAAGCAATAGAAGCTTTTAGATCAACTATTTGCAGTCTGGTTTCAGACAGTTCTTCCTAGGCTGGAAAAATGGCGAAGACGGCTTGTTTACTGGAAGCCAAATCATGGGATGAAGTGACACAGTGACTTTTGGAAACTGTGAGATAATCGCTTCCCCTGAGGCATGATGCAAACCATCAACAGTTGTAGGAATGAAGGATATACAGTGGTACCTTGGGTTACAAACATTTCAGGTTACAAACTCCGCTAACCTGGAAGTAGTACCTTGGGTTACAAACTTTGCCCCAGGAGGAGAACGGAAATCGGGCCGCGGCAGCACGGCAGCAGCGGGAGGCCCCATTAGTGAAAGGGCACCTCAGGTTAAGAACGGTTTCGGGTTAAGAACAGGCCTCCGGAACGAATTAAGCTCCTAACCCGGTGTACCATATCTGAACGGGAAAACATCATGGGGGGAAACTGTCACACGCAGGAAAGAATAATGATTACAGTTAGAGTTCCTCTATAAATTACCTAATATACCAACACAAATGAAATCACAGGATTGTAGCTGTTATATAAGGGATTATTATATCTGAATGTATGTAATGGAATGGAAATTATTAAGATTTTGGAACACAGAAAAAATGTAGAAGAAAGAAGCCATCAAATCTAGCACGTGGGGAGGCCAGTTCAATAAATTGTATAATTTGACATTTGAATAATTGGCATGAATAATTGTTTTAATTGGATAAAATTGGTATTGTTATAATGAGGCTGCTATTGGAATGATATTGGAAAATCAATAAAACACACACACACACACACACACGTATATGTATATATGAAATAAAAAGGGATTGTGAAGCAAAAACATCTCTCCAAACTGGGTGATTGGCCATTACGATGGCAAATGCGATTTATGGTAATTCATGCAAGCAAGGAGTAATGCACATTGAGCTCCTAAAATCCCCATCATCGTATATAAGCTAATGGGGTCTGAGCTGGTGGTTACTAATTAGGAACAAGACCTCGTGGTCATAGTGGATAGCTTACTGTTGACCCAGGGTGCAGTAGCTGTGAAAAGGGCAATTTCCATATCAAGGGTCATTGGGAAAGGAGTTTGGAAATGCCAGTGTCATAATGTTGTTATATAAACCTCTGATGCAATGTTGTTATATAAACCTCTGCATTTGGAATACTGAGTACAGTTCTGGTCACCTCACCTCAAAGAGGGTATTGTAGAGCTGGGAAAGATCCAGAAAAGGGCAACTAAAATGAGGACAGGGCTGGAACAACTCTTCTATGAGGAAAGGTTACAGCTCTGTAGCTGGCTAACAGGACGTGGTAGAAGTTTATGAAATGATGTCTTTTGTGGATAAAATGAATAGAGAGAGGTTTTCTTTCCTTTCACACAATATGTAATTGGAAGAATGAAGTTATCCAATGAAGCTGAATGTGAGAAGATTCAGGACAGGAAAAGAATGTATTTCTTTACACAGTACATTGTTAGATATAGTGATGACCACCAACTCGGATAGCTGTGTACTGTGGGGTGTGAATTGGCTCTCTAGGTACCCTGAATAATGGGCTGAAACAGGGTCATGCTCTCACTTTTCTAACACTGTTAACAAAGTACAGTGGTACCTCGGGTTACAGACGCTTCAGATTACAGACGCTTCAGGTTACAGACTCTGCTAACCCAGAAATAGTACCTTGGGTCAAGAACTTTGCTTCAGGATGAGAACAGAAATTGCGCAGCAGCGGCACGGTGACAGCAGGAGGCCCCATTAGCTAAAGTGGTGCTTCAGGTTAAGAACAGTTTCAGGTTAAGAACAGACCTCCAGAACGAATTAAGTGCTTAACCCGAGGTACCACTGTATCTCCAGGTGGGTCACAGACCCCACACATTTCTGAGTCACTGCATGGCCTCGATTTCCCCCAAAAGTCCACCTACCACCACTTCTCTTTTTGGAGAAACAAAGTAAAGCTGATTGGTGAAACGGCCAGAGCAGGAGGGGATGGAGAGATGGCAGTGTGGAAGCTTTCGTTTTGACAGTCGCGTCCCCTCAAAAAGTGCAATGGTGCCTGGAATTTGCATACATTCTGGCAGACAATAAGGAAGTTTAAAGGTTCTCTGCATACACACAAACACACCCTTGACAGATCTGCTTGAGGGGTTCCTTTGCCTGCAAATTTCATCCACTTATTCAAAAAGGGGGGGGGAGGGAGCTATGGCCATTTTCAGATTCTTCATTATAGTCTGTGGGTGAAACAGATCAGATTAAAGCCCAAATTATGGTCTGAATCAGAATGACACAGAGATCAGGTTGCTTCAAGGCAAAATGTATGGTCACTGCACACTCCAAGTGCTTCCTACCTTCACTGTCAGAAGCGGTATGTTTCTGAATAACAATTGCTGGGAACCACAAGTGGAGGGAGAGTTTTTATGCTCATTAACTTGCTTGTGTGTTTCTCAGAGGCTTCTGATTGGCCCCTTTTAGTAGAAGATACTGGACCAGATGGGCCTCTGGTTTGATCCATCTGCAATGAAAGAACCATTGCCATCATGCCTTGCTTGCAAACTTTCTAGAGGCACCTGGCTCTTCCCATTGTTGGAAGCAGAAAACTGGGCTAAATGGATCTTTGGTCTGATTCAGCAGGGCTTTCTTCCATCCTTAACCCAAAGTCAAGGGCTGTAAGGGTATCAGGGGGTTGCTCGAGAGCAATCAGGCAAATGCCTCCCTGGTCTGTTGTAAAGCCTTGTTATTGGTGCCAAAAAAAAAAACAAAAAAAACCCCACCTTCACCATGCAGAGCGCCACTACTCCATGGCTCGCTCATTCACTGGCAGAATCTGAGAGTGGGCAGTCCTTAAACCTTCCCCAGCAGAGTAGTTTCTTGACACCCAGTCTGCGCTTCCCCTCTCTGCGCGGAAGCCTACTGCGCGAGGAGGGCGTGGGTAACGGAGGACCTCTCTCCTCCCCGCTTTGTTCAGGCAAGGTGTCCTGGCGCTGCCTCCTCCGAGCCCTGAAGCTCCTCTCCACTGGAGGCATGGTTGCTCTCCTCCGCTGAGGAGGTCTGCTTCCCACGATCTTTGGGGGCTCTCTGTAATCCACCCGGCTTTTCCCCTCTCGCCCCTGAGCCGATGGCAGTTCCCTGACAAGCGCCTTTCCTGTGATCGAAAGGTCCCATGGCAGGCCTCACTCTGACCAGACCAAGACTTTCCCCTGCGCAGCAGGCAAGCCAAAGCAGAGGAATGGATACAAATGGGATTTTCTGTTGGTTGCTCCTTTTTTGTAAGGAACAGGGAGGGGGGAATCTTCTTTCTTCTATTTTTCTGACTATTAACTGGAATTAGAGTTTAAATGTGAGCTCAAAACAATAAAGGCATGAAAAATCTCAGAAATAACTTAATTAAGTTTTTAAAGATTTCCATGCTTGAATAAATTAGCCTTCCTGAAAATGTCACAACAGTCAGAGAAAAAAAATGCAATCAATGGAGTATAATGCGATTCTGTTCTTTATTTAAAGGAAAACTCCAGCCGTGCAGCTCATTGGGGTCCTCTCCTCCCTTACTCCTGAGCAGCTTTGGGGGTGGGGTGGGAGAAGGGGGGAGGGAGTGGGAAAGAATTGAAAACCCAAAACATCAGCAGGTTTCTTTCCCTCTCCACACCCCCCAACCCAACTGCGGAAATCAATCTATAGAGATTTCACTGCTGTGAGCGCAGCCGCTTGTTTAACAAACCCAGATTTCCCCCTGTAGCTCTGCAAGTCAAACAACCCCAATGAGGAAAATGTGCTACGTAATTGACAGAAAAGAGCCCAAAGAAACTGTATTATAGAGAGCCAAATAGTTTGGGGGAGATCGATATGGAACTGGCCCGAGACGTTATTATATTATTTTGTTTTATTTAAAATATTTATATATCTGCTTTTCAGCAGAAAAAAGTCCTCAAAGGCAGTAGGTGGAATAAAATAACAGGACAATGAATGCATGCAGTGGCGTAGCGTGGGTTGTCAGCACCCGGGGCAAGGCAAGTAATCTGCGCCCCCTAACCCATGGATTTGCACCCCCTAACCCTAACCTCCAGATGTTGTGCCCGGTGCGGCTGGCCCCCCTGCACCCCCCACGCTACGCCACTGAATGCATGGCTAAAACAGTGGGCCCAGGAACAAGCCTATGATCCATGGGAGGCGACCTGAGCAGCTACAGGATACATACCCTTCAACACTTCTCTGATGAAAATAGGGATGTCCAGGGCGGTAGCAGAGCTAGCTGCTCCGGCTCTTGGAGCAGTGCACATGCTGTGCACCCAGGGGCAGTGTGGTGATGTCACCCCCCCCCCCAGGGATGACACCCAGGGCAGACTGCACACACCACACCCCTTCCTCCGCCAGTGGTCCAGGGCTTCTCTTCTAGAAAAAATGGTGCCGGGACTCACCATGGAGTTGTTACTGTAAGTGCCACATCTTTAATCAGTGCTTTTCTTCTAGAAAAAAGGGTGCTGGTACTGTGTACCTTTGAGTTCCCTAAGAAAAAAAGCACTGGGGGTGTCCAATTCAATAATAGTAATTGTAATAATAATAGTTGTTTTATACACCTCCCATCTTACTGGTTGCCCCAGCCACTCTGGGCAGCTTCCAACATATATAAAAACATAATAAAAAATTAAAGATTTTTTAAAAAAACCTTCCCTATACAGGGCTGCCTTCCGGTGTCTTCTAAAGGTTGTATCATAGCTGTCAACCTCCCCTTTTTTCGCGGGAAATTCCCTTATTCCAGCGCCGTTTCCCGCTGCTTCCCACTGCTATCCTGGATTGTTAGGTATCCTGTAGACTGTCTCCGGGACAGGTGAGGCTGCTGATCCCTTATTTTCAAATCTGAAAGTTGACAGCTATGGGTTATATAGTTACTTATTTCCTTGGCTCAGGGGTCACATAACTCCATACCCTCCAACAGTTCTCCAGTGAAAATAGGGACATCTTAAAGATGAGCAGGATATTCTAGGATCGAATCAGAAACTGGGATGGCTTCTGTAAATCCAGGACTGTCCCTGGAAAATAGGAGCACTTGGAGGGTCTGAGGATGTGGTAGAAACATTGTCAGAGCAGTGGGCAGGGAGGGGATGGCTTGGCATCATTTCAGCTGCCAGTGTTCCCTCCTCCCTGCCCAATGTGGTGGTGGAAACTATGGCATTGCTCTCCTGCCAGCGGTGATGATGTCTCAAAAGGGGTGGCTATGGTTCCACAGAGTTCTAAGCTCCTCAAGTTCCTGACAGCCTCCCCCCCCCCCCAAAATCAGGCTGGCAAAGTCATTGTGGTCAGGGGGTGGGGGCTAAAAGACAACAGGAAGAAAAGGAAAGACCCTGTTGAAACACAGGCCTCCCATTGTGGCTGCATTGAGTCGTCAGGGCACAAGAAGTGGTGGGCTGCACTTCCCCTCCCCCTGTTCCTAGACCATGGGATTGGTCTGTTCATTAGTTAAAGCTCTCACTTTGAAAGCCAAGCCTCTCCCTTAGAAGCCCCCATAGCACTGGAGAGGCTGTTGCTGTAATTCCATTGCCTACCAAGAAAAGCAAAATCGCTACAAATCAGGTCTGAGAACAACACAGGAGTGCAGCACAGAAAACTCTGGAAATGCAGCAATCGAACATCATGTCTGTTATGTACTGAGTTGAATAGGATCCAAACTGCAGCAGTCTGATTGGTCCTAGAACAATAGGATCCAAATTGCAGCAGTCTGATTGGTCCTAGAACAATAGGATTCAGAATGCAGCAGTCTGATTGGTCCTAGAACAATGCAGCAATATGATTGGTTGGCAGGAACCACCCAATCATGCTCCAGATATAAGTGAATCCACAACCTGATTGGCTTACAGTAGAATTCCAGAATTAGCCAATCATGTGCAGCCCATTGTGTAAATAATGTATATAAAGCAGGTACTTTGAGGGGACATTCATTCATTCCTCCTCACCACTATGAGCTGAATAAAGAGCATGAAATCACTTTGCGACTCTGAGTATATTTCAATGTCCATGTGGATTCTCCATAAAAAGGGGGAGAGAAGAGAAGGCAGCAACCCCAGAGTGATGGAATCTAAAGTCTGTGCTTAATAGACAAAACCAGAAAATGACTCATTGGTCCTGCATCCAGGGGAAGAAGCAAGATGGAATCACAGCTGCCAACACTGCCATACATTTTGTCTGCATCTTTAATACCTAGACTCTAGCTGAGTATCAGGTGTATTGTCTTTAATAAAGAAGATATTTTGAGTCAGGAATATATTTTAAATATTTCCATCAGGCCACAGCTTGATCAGTGAGCACCCCCACCAATTTCCCATCATTCGATAACCCAGCATTCCCCAACCTGGTGCCCTCCAGATGTTTTGCCTACATGAACTGTGAAGACTGGAGCCAGTGGGATTCTGTAACATCTGGAAGGCACCAAGCCGGGGGGGCAGACACTGCTATAATCCATTAGGATCCACTACCCAACTCATCAGGGGTATCCCCTGGCCAGTCAAAACTATCCCCTGATTCTGTCTATTGAGCAGGTTTTGTTTTGTTTAAAAAAGACCACAACATTATATTAGCCTTTTATGGATTTGTGATCTCTGTCCAGTAGAACTAGTCACCTTCAAAGCACAAATATTGATCTCCTCTTGGTCACAAAGGTTGCAGAAGCCCAGCTGGAGATTTTCTGTTGTGTTTACAGTATACAATAATACATTTGCTCTAGTAGCAATAAAGCTTAATAACCTGGCCCATTGGAAATTTAGCCAGGGCTGTCTTGAACGCCCCACAGAAATCTATGGCCAGAACTGGAAATCCCTGATGGAATCAACCTGGCAAGCCACTTGCAAAGGTAGAGGAGGGAAAAGATTATTTCTTCTCCAAATCGGGAGCCAATTAGATTTTTTAGGCCAATAAAAGTGAAGGACAAACGATATGACTAATGGCTCTTGTCTCCGATCCCATTACTGCTGATGCAGAGCTCATCTCCTGCGGCTGGTGTAATACAGCCATCAGGATTCCACGGGGAGAACTTGGGAGAAATGCTGGATGTCTAAACAGAAGTAAAAGATCCAGGGAAATCAGGGGGAAGGAACCACAGGCAGCCTCTCTGGCAGGTGCTCTGGAGAATTCAAACTCTTTGCCTTTGCAACTGGATTCTGCATTATTTATTCTCCACACATCATTCCTTTGAAGCATCTGTGTGCTCCCAGCCTGGGCTGCTCTGATTTGGTACCTCTGCAAGTGCATGACCCAGAACGGGAACAAAATCCTAGTCTTGAGTGTTTGGATTTAGTTTTATATATATAACATGTTTCCCTCATGTGTGGTTGGCTGGGGAAAGGAGATCTGTAAGTGCAAATGCCTCTGTCCAGCACAGGCCTCTCTTGGCTTGCTCAGAAACTCTCTGCAAACCCTCAATGGCCCTCCCATCATTACAACTGAAAGGGCTCAAAGAAGCTCCTTCATCCCCTCCCAACAACTCCTACTGGCAAAGCAGAGGCAAGCTCTACTCCAATGGAAGATTAGAGTAGTACTATTGTTGCTCTCACCTCAATCTCTAAGCGGTGAGAGACCCTAGGGGTTCCTGCCTTCACCTAGGGTTCAGGTTCTTTGGAATGAATGTCAATGGAGACAGTGGTGTCTTTAAGCTACAGTATTTGGTTTTATTTACACATATGTACAACCTGAGAAGCAGATGAAGGGGCTTGCAGTATTAAATCATCAATTGATCTTGCTTCTCCACTGGGTTTCCAGGGAAGGTCCAAGCTGCGGCTTGGGGATCAGCATATAGCAAGACGTCTCTCTCTCTCTCTCTCCAGATTCCAGCATCAGCTAAAGTTCACCCACATGCAGCACCACTTGGCCTATTGTTCTCCTTATTATCCAGACAGGCGAAGTGGGAAAAGGCATTTGTCTTTATGGCAACAGAGCTCACTTTTTGGACATGTAAATGGTGCTACTTAACTGGCCAACAAAGGCCATTATCCAAAAAAGAAACTCGTCTTACCAGTTCAGCAACCTCGTCTAATAGTTTCTAAACCTCACTGGATACAGGATCACAGGCCTGGAAGGGACCCATGGGAATCACCCAGAGTGATCCTCTGAACCTATAACAATATTAATGATAATAATATATATTTTTTCACCCCAGAATTGGCCCTACTAAACCTCTTCCAAGACAACAATGCTCACTTACTCCACAAAGAATTCATAACCCACCTACTCTCAGCAGCCAGAAACATCATAACCAGACATTGGAGAGACCTATCAGGAGTAAGCATGGACCAATGGTACCAAATAGTATGGGAAACAGCCTTACTAGAAAAATTAACCAATAAACTGAAACTGACACAGGGACAAACAGAAGAAGACACCTTTACCCTGGTATGGCTCCCCTTTATCACATACACAGCCCAACAAGGCAATGACAAAAATCCACCAACAGCATACAAATCAATGTGGCTAACCTGATCCAAAACACCCACCCACCCCACTCACACATGAAAACAAAGACCACCACAGCCAACCACAAATGAACAGCCACACCCTAGGCCAACCCCAACCTCTCTCACCACCAAAGGAACACAAGTGAACAGCAGAGAACCTGCCCAAGCAACGCTGACACAAACCCCCACATACATTAAGTAAAATAGAAACATCACCACCCGACCCCACCCCCACTCATCTTTCCCCCCTCCACCTCTTTCCCCCTATTCTTCCTAATGTCTCAACAAATGAAACCGATTTGTTAAAAAAAAAATGTTACATGGAAAAAAAATACAAGAGAGACCTTTCACATACCTTTCTTAATCAAGAAAATCTTTAATAAAAATACATTAAAAAATAATATGTATTTTTTACTTTTTACTTAGAAAGCATTTTAAAAACAATGCATCTGTGCTGAAAATAAAACAGCAGACCCTACCCACAGGATTATGCTAAAAGAGATGCCCTTAGCAAAGAGAATGGACTATCCTGAGCTCTAATTTTTATATTTCCCACCAGCTCTGAACAACAGGAACCTAGGGAGCTGCCTATTACTGAGTCAGACCATTGATCCATCCAGCTCAGCGTAACCTACACAGACTGGCAGTGGCTCTCTGGGGCTTCCCAGGCTACAAGCTTCACAATCCCCACTCTTTATGCAATCATAGGAGGGTTGTTTCTAGGAATAAGGTGAAAGCGTGAAGCTCCCTTGTTATTTTTGCTATTGGATGCTGCAAGTTGTTTAAGTAATGCTATTATATTTATAGTACTGAAATGCGGGGTCTTTTGGGTGTGTTATATTTGCTATTGCTTTACTACATTATTATGAAATTGTTCTTGATATTGTTTTGCTGTTAGGAAATTGTTGCTATGTTATTGTTTTGCTATGCTGACGTGAAATAGTTTTTGTAGTGTTTGTTTGAGATGAACTAGGCAGAGGGCCTTCTCGGTAGTGGCACCTTCCCTGTGGAATGCCCTCCCACCAGATGTCAAGGAAATAAACAACTACATCTGAAGGCAGCCCTGTTTAGGGAAGTTTTTAATTTTTGGTATTTTATTGTGTTTTTAATATCCTGTTGGAATCTGCCCAGGGTGGCCTGAGAGGCCCGGCCAGATGGGAGGGCTATAAGTAATAAAGTGTTGTTGTTGTTGTTGTTGCTAAATGCATCCTTGTTCCTTTGTTGTGAACCACTTTGAGCATGATTTGTGTGTGTGTGTGGAAAAGCACTATATGACTAAAATGAATGAGTGAATGCCAACCTTAGTCCAATCCAGGTGCTGACCAGGCCAAGATCTCCTTAGCTTCGGCTCAGAAGTCACTTTTGCACATGTCTGCATCAGGAACCCAAGTCAAAGGATTCAACTTCCCATGCCCATCCATATAGGGATCAGAAAGCAAGGTGTGCTAGGGAATCTGGCAGCGGAAGCAGCAGCACACAAAAAGTCCACAGTATCAAGAGTTTAGGTGTTGCCCCTCCATATTTCCTTTGTTGTGTGAATCACTCCCCAGCCCATCAAAAAAGAAAAAAGGATGGTGCCTCTAGCAGTTATTGCAAACACCTGTTGTTACACACTACCATTTCTTGTTTGGCAGTACGACCAGAAAGCCCTTATCACTTTCCCCAGCAAGGCTTACGTTTTGGACTGAATTTAGTGTTTCAAAATGGCAAGCATTCGAGATTTCCTTTTTGAGGCTTCTGGCTATTTTTCGAAACCCTTAATGATTTCCTTGTTCATAACATTGCACAGCCAGCACAAACTGCTTTGTGTGTGTGTGTAATAAAATTTCAGAATGCAACTAATATCAGTCTTTTTTTGGGGGGGGGGAGGCACAAACCACCAAACCAACATCCACAACAAAAACGGACTCTAGTTATTAAAGCCATTTCTTCCTCCTTTTTTGGATCTGTGCCCAGGCCACTAAGATATTGTTTGCTGATCTACATAACGAGGTGGCTGCTGATCCCGAACAAATGGCAAAATTATTTAATAATTATTTGGTAAGGTCCTTTGATGACCTTTCCATTTGTCAGCAGCCTCTTTATCATTAGCGATGCATGGAAGAGCTTGATTGTCTTAGATCTGCTTAACGCAACCTTTTGACACTGCAAGCCACTGGAGCCAAGTTCCATACTGGCCGTCAAGCATTAAAATAATGGCGAAGTTCAGCTTCTGCTCTGTGTTTTGGAGCCAGGAGAATGGCAATGGACTCACCTTGGACTCACCTTGGGCTGCTTCCACTGGTACAAAGTGTAAATATAGATGTGCTGTGGTCTGGGGATATGGTATTACCTTGGGGTGGCTGTGTGTAGTGCATTAGTGAACCAGAAAGTCTCCAGTTTAGATACATTTTTAGCCATGGAAACACTAGCTAAATAGGCTAGTGCTTTTTCTCAGCCTCAGTATGGGGAGAAACCATAGAACCCAACTCCTTTTAGGTGGAGATGCCCAGGACTGAATCTGGGGCTTTATGAATGTATATCCCTAGATAACAACAACAATTTATTCACTCTGTGAAGCTTCCAACATATTTAAAAACATAAAAACATTAAACATTAAAAAAGCAACTTCCCTATACAGGGCTGCCTTCAGAAGGCTTCCAAAGGTTGTACAGTGGTACCTCGGGTTACATACACATCACTTTACATACGCTTAAGG
This sequence comes from Podarcis gaigeae, assembly GCF_964106915.1. Taxonomy (NCBI): domain Eukaryota; kingdom Metazoa; phylum Chordata; class Lepidosauria; order Squamata; family Lacertidae; genus Podarcis; species Podarcis gaigeae. The sequence continues at coordinate 17,732,387 of NC_139692.1, read as the reverse complement.
TTACAGACTCCGCTAACCCAAAAATAATACCTCGGGTTAAGAACTTTGCTTCAGGATGAGAACAGAAATCATGCTCTGGCGGCGTGGTGGCCACGGGAGGCCCCATTAGCTAAAGTGGTGCTTCAGGTTAAGAACAGTTTCAGGTTAAGAACGGACCTCCAGAATGAATTAAGTACTTAACCCGAGGTACCATTGTATATAATTCAACACAAAAAATGCACCCAGAATAAAAAGTTTTACACATCAGAATTTTAAGCATAAAAGGAATATGAACCCCCTTCAATTTTGCCTAGATGACCTAGGCTGTTTTAAAGTTTTTGTAGTTACCTGATCAAAACTGAATTTTGAGAGGTCTCCCAAAAAAATTGATCCCATTAAGTAGATTCATGCCATAGGGAACAGATTCTTCATGTTTGAAATTCACAAATGCAAACTGCTTTGGTTTCCCATGGAACCATGGACCTCTGGAACGAATTAAGTTCTTAACCTGAGGTACCACTGTATAGTGACTTATCTCCTTGGCTCGGGGACTGCATAACTCCATACCCACCAACATTTCTCCAATGAAAATAGGGGTATCCTAAGGAAAAGCTGGGCATTCTGGGATCAAATCAGAAACCGGGACAGCTTCTGTAAATGCAGAAGTGTCCCTGGAAAAGAGGAACACTTGGAGGGTCTGTGAATGCTTGGAAAGTGGACAAGCAACTCCTGGCCTTTGGATAAGTCCTTTGTCTCCTGGGTCATTCTGTGGGTTCAGCTGAGTCCCACATGCCATGAACCTCACTCCATCTTTTGTTTTGGTGAGCTGCATGTTCCTCCAGCACTCCAGACTGGCCTTTTAGGGGAGAACACAGCTGCATACCTCTTGCCAGGCTGCTTCACAAACCCTCTTTTGCCTGTCCCGCTTTTCAAGCCATTCCCAGGCTTCCTTTGCCTTTCATTTCCTTAATCTTAAATTGCATCCAAAAAAAGGCAGAGATTAGAGGTAAAACCTCAATAAAAGGCTGAACAAAAGCCAGTGCCCACATTGCTTTCTCTTATGTTGCTCGGCTCCCTTTTTCTCTCTCTCCTCTTCTTTCCTTGTGTTTGACAGGTGGAGTGTCGGAACCTCTTTTAAAAAAATAAAAAATCTTTAGATTAAAACACTATTTAGAAAAGGCCCTGCAAGTTTGAAATCACCTGTGGTTCATACATTAAACATCAAATGTACATTAACTCTGAATTATGGACATGAAAAGCAAATCCTTTAATACCATTTTCTGTGTTCCAGTGGCTGGAGCTTAGCGTTTAATGGGCCTCTTTGCAACACAGTCAATGGGAAAACTCCCTCGTTCGCGTATCTTTGTATCCTCTGACATTCATTGACGGGCAGTATCCTGCTTTTGAGGAGCATCGCAGGTATAGAAAGGCAATGACAGGTACCAACTCCCATTTCAGCTGCCGAGCTGCTCTTGGTTCCACACCTCTTTTGTTTTCCAAAAGGGGTGTGCACACTCCTGCCCGGAGAAATCTGAAGTTAATGCATTGTATAAATAAATACAAACGGGAAAGTTGTCCCCCGGTTTAGGGACACTGCAGAAGACAACAACATTTTAAGTTCCCCAGGGCAGGGACTGCATCTTGCGCTAATGTTTCCCTGCAAAGTGCTACATGCACTGATGTTGCTATAATAACATCACAAAGGCAGTGGTAAATTCTGAAGCACAGGAGCTCATGATGGCAGCCTCCCATAGTGAACCTCAAAGGAGAGTTTAGAATTGCAGGTGGCTATGTTGATCCATTATTTTATATATTACACACGCACAACCGCCAAAGAGCAGCAATACATGGCGTAATACCCATTTTATTAGGATTAGCATGGCTGTCACCCTGTGCCGAATTTCCTGGGAGTAAGCTTCTTTGAACTCAGTGGTGCTTACATCTGACTGCACAGGTTCATCTTGTAAAACACGCTGGGTTTCAACAAAAGATCTTCAGCTGGCTGAATTGCAGCCTTTAGCTTTTCATCAGGAATGCAAACAGTCTTGCAAAAAAATGAAATGAAATGAAAAGATCCGTTGCCATTTAAAACTGCTAACACAAAGTAGGAAAGAGGACCTTCTTGTTTTTCCTCATTCTATGGGTTTCTCTATATGTGAATCTGTCACAGACAAATTTGAAAGTCTCATTATCACTTCATCCGTTGGCCAGAGTAAGGACGGCGGGGCAACTGGTTCTGGCAGATGACATGTTCACTGCTGCTCTGAAAATGGCCCTGGAGCTGTGCTTAACTCTGCATTTCCAGAATGAGGGCACAAGGAGAAGGGGACGACAGAGGACGAGTGTTCTTGAAGCTACAAACATGAGTTTGACCAAACTGCGGGAGGCAGTGAAAGACAGGAGTGCCTGGCGTGCTCTGGTCCATGGGGTCACGAAGAGTCGGACACGACTAAACAACAACAACAAAACATTAGCAGAATTAAAAGTATATACATATATAAAATCCATTTGAAACATACATATAATTACAATAAAAACAGCAGGGCACCAGCAATAAAAGCAATCAGATCTTGGATGCAAGATGGATGTCTAATCAAGAATCCCAGAGGTTAAGCAGTTCCCCACATAACCCTCCTTTTGTCTTCCATGACTGGTAAAACTAGGGTTGGTTTTCTCTTTGCAATGCTCTCCCCAGAGAGGCTGGCCTGGTGTCTGCTCTGATATCTTTTTTAGTTTCTCAGACTATTTAGCTTTCATTGATCTGCCTATTCATGTACTGCTTTGTAGAACGACTGTTTTTAGCTTATTTTGATGTGCTAATTATTTTTCTATTGCATTCACAATTATTTTATTGTATGTTGCCCAGGCAGTGGATTTGAACAATGTATTTATTAATGCATTTATTAATCACGCAGATTAGCAAAAAAAAAAAAAAAAAAAAAAGCAGAAGCAATTGTGCAGAACATGCAAATCTGCCGAATTCCCATAGTCTTGCAGCTGTTCCTGGCTCAGAATTTCAATTTTTGCAAAATGTACTTTGTAATTATTATTTTTAAAAGCACAGTGCGTGCGTCGTTCCTGTGCAAAACGGTTCTGCGAAGGCTCCCTCGGCAGCCATTCATATCCCAGGTGCAGATTCCCTGCAGAAGGGCATTTGCAATACTGGCCTGTATGTCACCCAACTGGTCCAGGAGAAAGATGCTTGATAAATCCTGTCAGGTCACGGAGCGCGCTCATGTTGGCACCATCTCAGTGCTTCTACTGCTCTCTCTCTCTCTCTTTTGCAACATCTCTCTTCAGCACTGCGATTATTTTCTGCCTTAGGGCTGGTGACAAGTGAACTATAGGCAGCACAACGATAAATAATAAATACAAAATACGGCACCTCTCCAATACAACCTGACAATTAATTAAAAAGAAAAGCAGCACTAACAATGGTACTGTTGAAAGAATAATAATTAAAAGGAATGTTTGTGAGCTCTCCCAGATTCCTCCTCTTCAGTTGCTCATGGTTCCAAGGAACAAAGGGAGGGGGAACTGGCCCTACATGACCCTTAATTTTTTTTTTAGAAAGGATAAACTGCAAACCACACATAGAAAATGGGCACAATTAATTCCAGCCTTCGTGCCAGCATTGTATGAGCTGCTTTTATTTCAGGATCTTGCTGGAAGTTGTCACAACTTGTCCTTGTTTATTATTAATAGTATTAAAATGTTATTAAGTGTGGTGGGAACAGAAATCCTGGGAGATTAATCAATCCAGTTAGCAGAGGGCAGGGAAGGCTTGGCGCTGCTGCAAACTGCCATCAGTGAAAGCCCAGAAGGGAGGGTGGTGAGCTGGGTGCCCACGAAAACCAGGCACAGCCAGGCGCAAAGGGTGACATCAGGGTCTGTATGGTTCAACCCTGGCATTTTCTGGAATTCAGGTCTAGCCAAACCCAGCAAAAGTCTCTCTCATAGCTCTTGTTCAGTGCAGTCTTGCAGATGACAGTTGGCTAGTAAGTCTGAAGCAATGCCCAAACCCTTGGGGTGATGCAACCATGGGGCTTGCTAGCCTGCCATGTGACTTTCCTAATGATCAGCTACCCTGCAAGAGATCACATGATTCTTGGCCTATGGGAGCATCATATGGATAGGTGTGGGCAGGGAAAATGAGGCTAGGCAAGAGGTCTATGGAGGGGAAAGATGATATTGGGTGAGGTGGGAACTGCATACTTGGCTGGTGGGTTAAGTCTTCTATTGGCCAAAGAGAGGCCCTTTGATGCACAGCTGACTTGTTGAAGGAGGTGATTTGTAGGCAAGGGGGTGTGTGTCTCTTGGTCATGGGCCAAACCTTGTTTCTTTCAGAATGTCTTGCTTTAATGTCCCCATGTTCATCTCTCCATACCCTACAACATTTCTCTGATGAAAATAGGGAAGTCAATAATAATAATAATGCTATCTGAAGAAGTCTGCATGCACACGAAAGCTCATACCAATAACAAACTTAGTTGGTCTCTAAGGTGCTACTGGAAGGAAATTTTAAATTTTGTTTTGACTACAGCAGACCAACACGGCTACCTACCTGTAATAATAATGCTATTATTTAAATCCCAGCCATCTGCCTGGGTTGCCCCAGCTACTCCGAGCAGCTTCCAACATATATAAAAACATAAGGAAACAGTAAACATTAAACAGCTTCCCTATCCAGAGCTGCCTTTAGATGTCTTCTAAAGGTTGTAATCTCCTTGGCTCGGGGATCGTATAACTCCAGACCCTACAACATTTATCCTATGAAAATAGGGATGTCATACTCTTCAGCATTTCTATGATGAAAACAGGGACATCCTAAGGAGAAGAGGAACATTCTAGGATCAAATCATAAACTGGGACAGCTTCTGCAAATCCAGGAGTGTCCCTGGAAAATAGGGACACTTGGAGGGTCTGTCACTCCCTTGGACACAGGGGAAGGGCCATAGCTCAGTGGCATAACTCCTGCTTCACATGCATGATGTCCCAGGTTCAATCCCTGGCCAGGTGGGGCTGGGAGAGACCTTTGCCTGAAACCCTGCCAGCCAGTGTAGACAATATTGAGCTGGGCAGACCATTCACCATCAGGCAGCTTCCTGTGTTAAGAACAACAATAGAAAGGAGTTGGCCTGCCTTGGACCAGTGAAGGAGGCAACCTTCTGCCAACCATAGATGAGACCAGAGCCAATAATTTCCTGGTTTCTTTATCAAACATTTCTGCAATCTTCTGCTTCAGAAAACAAGGTCCATAGAGCGGCACTGCTCTGTGCTTGCCCCCTTTCTCTTCCCCACTCGTTCCCTTTGCTAAATCCCAGCTCCCTTGGTGGGACTTCAGCCTAATTCACTGTTATTTTTTTTTTAATCTACCCAGCATTTGCCTTCTCATGTATAAATATTGGGCTGGGTGTGTGGGTTGAAGCCAGCCAGTCCTTAAGCGCCAACGCCTGACAACAGCGGCGCTTCGAATGGATTGATTTTTAAATGCAAGTGTGGAGAAGAGGAACCCGGGCCTGGCAGGATTTCCAGAGCTTTCCTCCCCAGCATTTTATTTTTCATTCATAATGGACACGTACACAAATTTGTGCTGGAATGTTTTGCAGCCCCCTGCGCCTGGTGGTTATAGCGCATGCCAAGACAGGAAAAGAATGATTAGTTATAAAAAGGAGAAATGTTCACGGCATGCGTTAGGCAAGCAGCCCCTGAGCTGGTAGAATTCACAATAAAATATTACCTTAATAATGTACTCGGGGAGACCAACATGTAAATGGGAACAGCTGCTTCTGTGATGACCAGATTACAAATGGTTGCAGCCGCGTCATTAATATTGCATTTCGACAATAATATCTTGATTTGCCGAAAGAACTATAGCCTCGCATTATTTCACCAAATGGGAATTCAGTCACTGCTCCCCACCCCACCCCCATCTTTAAAGGAAGTTAGCAACATTGCAGTTATATTTCACCCGTCGAGAGCTGAGGACCATATGGGAAAATGAAGTCCACTGCAGCAGCAACTGGTGCAACCACAAGGGGGTTGCAAATCAGGGTCCGGGGTATGTGAAAGGGAATATGCGGCAGCTTGGAGGACACGATTGGCCTTAAGAGCGTAAGAACATAGGAACAGACCAAAGACCCATCCAGGCCTGGTGGTTTGTGGGATGGGTCCCATCACACCCACCAGGGTGGAGTGGCGTTGGCAGGATCTGCCAGAGGGGGAGTATAAGGAGGAGCCAGAGGCTGGAGGTAGGAGGAGCCTAAGTAGTCATAATTGCTGGATGTCAAAGAAGGAGAGGAACAGGTGGTTTAAGGGTAGTGCAAGTGGTGCGGTCGCACTGGGCGCTGTCCTGCAGGGAGCGCCACAACATTATGTGGAATGTAGTGCAAGAGGTGCCAAATTTTAATGATGCAGACATTTGAAAGGTCTGCCACTGAGAGGGAGAACCATGTGGGTCAGTGCCAGAGGGTGTGATTTCCGCAGTAGCCAAAGAAGAAGAAGAGTTTGGATTTGATATCCCGCTTTATCACTACCTGAAGGAGTCTCAGAGCAGCTAACATTCTCCTTTCCCTTCCTCCCCCACAACAAACACTCTGTAAGGTGAGTGGGGCTGAGAGACTTCAAAGAAGTGTGACTAGCCCAAGGTCACCCAGCAGCTGCATGTGGAGGAGCGGAGACGCGAACCCGGTTCACCAGATTACGAGTCTACCGCTCTTAACCACTACACCACACTGACCAAGTGGCAGGCCTGGTGAACCAGAGGCAGAAGGGCTCTCCAAGGGTCTCAGGTCCCATTGCCAAAGACCCAGCCCACCTGCCAGAGCACCCACTTACAAGCTCCATTGAAGGAATGGGTTTCCCAAACCCAAAACTGACTGGGCAGGCATTTTTAAACTGCACCAAAATCCCCATTTCTCCTTAGCTAAAATGCATAAACTTTAGCCATTGAGCAAATGCAAAACAAGAACACAGCTCTCTCCCTTATCAGTTTGACGGCAAGACTGGCCTTGACTTTACCAGTAGAACAGACACAGACATATCTTATGTTCTGACCACAAATGACGGAGAGACCCAAGTCTGGGACTAACGCCAGAGCATGTTCTCGGAAGTAGTGACCTTTTGCTCCAAGATAGGAGTAGGAACAGGAATATCTTTTTATGGTCAGGAGTGCAGGAAGGAAATCCCTTTTATGGTTGAGAGTACCAGAGCAGGAACATATGTGATGTCAACCTGCATACATAGGCTGACGTGGTTGGAAGGAGGGAGAGGGTGCCTGGAGGATATAAATACTGGATGAAACTTGTCGTTTCTTTGTACTTGCTGTGGACTCACCATGCAGGTGCCTTCTGCTATCCGGAGAGCAGAATAAATTCTTTCTTTGAACCAACCTCGGTGTAATTTTGACTTCCTTCCTCCTGTCCCGGAGCAACGCAGACCCAATCGGTGAACTCCAATAAGGCTACACCATCTTCACACTTGGGATGAGAACAGCATGGACGGTTGGTCCTGCCCTGCTCTTTAAAAGCAGAGGGGGGCATGTATGGGGACAACAGATCAGTTGCTGCTAGTCATGAACCTTAGAGATCAGTTGTAGACCTCTGAATCTTGTATCCTGTGCTTTGAGCTGATGTGGGGACTGTGCTCTGATTTCTTGAATAAAGCTTTGGGGTTTCCTTGAGCCAAGAGCTGACATATTGCATCCAAGAGAGGAGCCAGGAGGATAGATCAGGCCCAAAGCGCCATCTAGTCCAGCCTCCTGTTTTTCACAGTGGTCCACCACATGCCTCTCAGAAGCCCAGAAGCAGGACCTGAGCATCATAGCACTCTCCGGTTCCATCTCTTCTGCTCTATTTGCAGTCCAGCCCAGAGAGTCTCTTTTAATGGCCTTCTTAATGGGTCATCAACCATTTCTTTGTGCTCTTTTAATTGTCCATCTCTCCAGGCAATTACTTCATCAGGAAGCCGGCCTGACTTATTTTTTAACCTGGCTTGTGTTTTAACATGCTAAATTCAGCATCTGGCATCCTGGAATTAGAGTGGGGGGTGGGGGTCCAGAATTAGAAGAGGTATCCAGGCACCCCACAAACTTATAACATTGCATTTGAATCTGCTATTTTTGTTCCAAGGACATTTAATGAGGATAAGCCCAGTGTGAGTATCTTTTCTTTTTACAGTATTTACATAGAACAATAGCAGAGAACCTGCAGTTCTCCGGTTGCTATTGGATTTCAACTCCCACCAGCTCCTGCCTGCATGTTCAACATTCAGGGGTGATGGGAGCTTACGTCCAGCAGTATCTGGAAGGCCACTAGCCACCATTCTTTTTTTATTCAATGGTTGCGGCTTGCCCAGTGTGAAAAGGTGGATGTGCAGGCAGGCATCATTTGACATAGAGCGGTAATGCATGGAATTATTTGAATCAGTTAGTGCGAGCAAAATCTGGAGAAAATGGGATACCAATGATTGAAGCGAATACATAAATGCATTTTATTTCTGCCTAAGAAAGCTGTGTGACACTCAACATCTTGCACTTCCAAGCAGATTAAATAATTTGTTGGTCCAGCGAATGATATTTCCTCATGAGATCTGTGGAGCCTTTTCTTTGCTCTTTGGGAAGGTGGCAACAGAGCTACTGAGATCCTGAACATTAAGAAAAGCAGAGGGGAAGCATCTCATAAACTTTCATTTTTTAAAAGACTGTCGTTTGCAGGGTGGGGGGTACCACAAACAATGCTCTACACACAAACAATGCCTCGCTGGTGTTCTGTGTTTTTTGCCTTAATGAACAGTGGTATTTATTATCAATGGCGTTTGCTCCTCTGAGTGATACACTCCAGGAATTTTGTCTCCAGCCTGTTGTTTTCCTGGGTACCAAATGCTTTGTAATTGCGGCTCATAAATGCGTCGGACAGAATTGCCATGGAAAATAACTCCTAGCTGTAAATCTTCATAATAAAAACCACCAGACCTTTTCTTTTCTATTTGGACACAGTGCCCTAGAGAAAGCAGCCAAGCTGATGCCTCGCTTTTAACACTCCCCTCCACTCCCATTCTCCTTTCATTTCAAGAACCCAAGGGGTGGAGAGTTTTACTGCAGGTACCAAGGAGAGGGGAGAGTCCAGGAAAGCCCTGCCCTGCCCCGGTTTGTGCTGGAGATGCTCTTCATTGCTGGCAACAGAGAAGTGACGCACAGCAACTCGGTGTCCAGATCAAACGCCACCACTTGCCTTGCGGCTCTGGCTGTAGGGAGAAAGTCATTCAAAAATGTTGAGCATCATGCAATGTAGCTCCCATTGCCAATCATGTATTCATTTCTTTGGGCCCATCTTAAACTCTGTTTCTGAGATGCATGGCAGTGTTTGTCTACAGGTGACTGGAGGGTCTGTTTGCACCATCATCCAGCCCGGACACTGAGGTCCAGTGCCAAGGGCCTTCTGGCGGTTCCCTCACTGTGAGAAGTGAGGTTGCAGGGAACCAGACAGAGGGCCTTCTTGGTAGTGGCACCTGCCCTGTGGAATGCCCTCCCAGCTGGTGTCAAGGCAATAAACAACTATTTTACTTTTAAAAGACAACTGTTTAGGGAAGTTTTTAATGTCTGATGCTGTATTGTTTTTAATATTCGGTTGGAAGCCGCCCAGAGTGGCTGGGGAAACCCAGCCAGACAGGCGGGGTATAAATAAATTCTTCTTCTTCTTCTTCTTCTTCTTCTTCTTCTTCTTCTTCTTCTTCTTCTTCTTCTTCTTCCTCTTCGTGTGCAAACACAAGGCACTGGGTGGAGAGAAGGATCACATCTACTCTCAGTGCTCCTCACCGCCATGCATCTAGTGGAAGATCTGAGCAGCCATACACCAGCCTACTATTGCCAGGCATTTAGCTGCCTGAGACATAAGGCAAGCTGGTGACCTCCCTATCATGACTACCATGAGGAAGGGTCATAGCTCAGTGGTCCATCACCTGCTTTAGATGCAGAAAGTCCCATGTTCAGTCTGCAGCATCTCTAGGTGGGGATGGGAAAGACAACTCTGGATGAAACTCAGCTGCTTCCATTCAGCTTTAATGATACTGAGCTAGATGGACCAAAGGTCTGACTCTGTATTAGACAGCTTCTTATGTTCCTGATGGCCATGAATAGATCTCTCCTCCATGGATGTGTCTAACTCCCTCTTAAAATGATTAAAAGCTTCCCCTCTCACTCAGCCTGTCTGTCTCTCTCTCCAGATTTATTGTTAACCCTACTCAAAAATGTAAAAATCTGAAAGCCAGAAAGTTGTTTAAAGTACATTTCTGCTGACAAAAGTGGAGGGGGAAAGTTACTACTTAGATAAGTTTCCCTTGCCTGAAATGACAACTTGCCGAGTGCTCAAGATGGCTCTTTTGATTATATTTAATATGGCATGGAAATGATGTCGTCATGGTGAGACCAGATCGCTCAAGAGGGAGGAGGAGGATAAGGTGATTGGGTTTCGGATAGGAATGAATTTTGACTTTTGACAATGGGCATCTTATCACCTACACAAGTGCCATTTCTCAAATTCCCATAGAAGATTAGATGGGTATAAGAATGCAATGGTAAGAACAGTCAATAATTCAAGGGTTATTGATTGAAGCCAGCTCCATTCTTCTTTTTTAATTTATATTTTATCCAATTTTTTTCTCTATGTGTTTTATTTTTTTATTCATCTGAAGACTCGAGAGCTTTCTCCCCAGACAAAGGCACCTGCTGGAGAAGATTGGATCCTATTCAACTTATTATTTTTTTCTCTTTTCTTTAAATTGCTGGGGTAATTTATATAGTGGTTATGAAAGTGGAGGAGGAAGGATGATGACAGGAAGAAGCAGAAACAGAAGCAGAAAACAGGGCAGAATGTGAGCTGGGTGAAATCCTTGGATTCGGCACCTCAGGTCTGCTTCCTTCAATCCTCAGGGAAGTTCCATGGACACCCATTTGGACACCCATCCACTGGGACATTCTCCTTTGAAAAACCCCCATTGGAATAAACAAAAACCATGTACCTATGCTGGAAAATTCCCCAGTGGATTTGCAGTACCTTTGGATCTGGAAGATTCTCTTCCTTTTTTAAAAAAAAGAATTTTTATTATTAAAATAATTCAACATTAATACATGCATGTTATGAATATACAAACATACAAACATATAATTCATACAATCCTTAATAATAATAATAATAATAATAATAATAATAATAATAATAATAATTTATTTATTATTTATACCTCGCCCATCTGACTGGGCCTCCCCAGCCACTCTGGGCGGCTTCCATAGAAACAAAAAATACAGTAAAATATCACACGTTAAAAACTTCCCTGAACAGGGCTGCCTTAAGATGTCTTCTGAATGTCAGGTAGTTGTTTATCGCTTTGACATCTGCTGGAAGGGCGTTCCACAGGGCGGGCACCACTACCGAGAAGGCCCTCTGCCTGGTTCCCTGTAGCTTTGCTTCTCGCAATGAGGGAACCGCCAGAAGGCCCTCAGCGCTGGACCTCAGTGTCCGGGCAGAATGATGGGGGTGGAGACGCTCCTTCAGGTATACTGGACCGAGGCCGTTTAGGGCTTTAAAGGTCAGCACCAACACTTTGAATTGGAAGAATTCTCTTCCAATCATTGCTTTGTCACTGACTCACTGAGGCAGCCATTTCCTCCCCACTGACTCACTGAGGCAGCCATTTCCTCCCCAGCCTTAGTCCCCTCAACTTTACAATAGGAATAGCTTTGATCCCACAAGGTGGTTTTACTCTATGGATGCAAGGACTCAACACAGTGTCAAAACAGTACCGCTTTTGAAAACAAACACTGCTCGGCCAACAGCAGCCCCCCAGCTGTGGATTCTCTTTGCTTTAGAGCAGCCTTTGCCTACTTGGTGCTCTGCAGATGTTGTAGATGACAGCTTCCATCAGCCCCAGCACCATATGGTCATGCTGGCTAGGGTTGATGGGGGCTGTAGTCCCAGACATCTGGAGAATGCCAAGTTGGTGAAGGCTGCTTGAGAGGCTTGAGTCATATTTTCCAGTTGCCTTGGCACAGCAGCAGCTGCCGCCACCACCCTTGCTTTCATACGGCCAGTTATCCACATGAGCAGAAGCCACGGTCAGCCCGACCTGGTAGAAGCAAGCCAGAAGTAAACCACACAGAGGAAGCAAAGTTAACGCTAGAAAAACAGGATCTGCACAGGAGTGCCAGGCCTAATGAGCACAGCAACTCTTTTTTGGTAGGTTGGTTGTTTCGGAGACTGAAGGACCCTGGTTTCCCACAGTTGCCTAAGTCCCCCACCTCTCCAGGGTTTTCTCCAAGCAACCTGAGACTGTTCCTGCCTGCCTGCCTTTGCTCCTCCCACTTCATGCCTCTTCTGGTCCTGAGAGACCAGGGGGGAAAGCAGCTTGTTGCAAAAGGAGGGAGAGACATTTCATCAGTCTGACTCATCTCTACCTCTTGGCCTCCCTCATCCCACTTTCCTGATCCAGCTTCTAGCTCTGATTCTGGGCTGCTCTCTGCCCCAGATTATCCCCACTCTGATACCTCTTCAGTTTCCAACACCTCCTCCTCCCATGCAAGGCAGGTGCTGCATCACTTCCCCAAATGTAAAAAAAAAAAACCCACTCCCACCATGTTTGGAAACATGTGTATGCCTATTGGCGACACCGGACTGGCTCCTAGCTGCATGTAGTGTCAGTGGCCAACTTGAGTATTCATGGCTCTTTCTCATCTATATTTTTGAGCCTCACAGATGGTTCCTGGCAGCTTGCAAGAGAAGAAGTATTGTACTTCTCCAGCCTGCTGAGTGATGCATTTTTTAGTCAATACCTTTTATTTGGTCCTAATACCTGGGCATTCCTAATGGGCAGTTAGTGATCTGGCCATTACTGAAGCAAATGAGTGGAGCAACTTTGGGAGGCTTTGCTGTGTGGGGAGAGGGATTCTGCACCCTGGAATAAATCATTCTGAGGTTCTTGTTGGACATTTTTGTTATAATGGATCCTTTTCATGTTCGTTTTTTCCTCTTCTGAGCCGGATCAGAAGCATCACGGCCTTCCTCTTTTTCTGATACAATACATGTAGGAAGATGCTGTGGTTGCCGCTAGACTTTCACCTGCAATTCCTCAGGTCAACTTTCCTGCTGGAGACAGAGCAGCTTACCATTCCAGCAGTGGGAGAGATGGGAAGCAGAGCTCACTCCTTCAGCTCTGGTGTGACAGACCAGCTCCATCAGACCTCCTCTCCCCTCAGCTGTCATATGGGGGCAGCCATTCCATCAGGTTGCCTCAGTGGGAGAGATCAGAAGCAGAGCTCATTTCATCAGCTATGCTGGAGGCTCAGCTCCATCAGCCACCTGCTGCCCTCGAACTGTGCCAAACAGTCATTACATTAACAACTGTTTAAAAATTGGTGCCCAAGTTCGATTTTGATTTTCCTCTTCCCTCCTTGTCCCTTTTCTCTTGTGTGTCATGTTTTTTTAGATTGCACAGACGGTCTTGTTTTGATTGTATGCAAACTGCTCTTTGGGGCTGAAAAGTGGGGTATGGATGCTACAAACAAACAAACTTCGTGCTTGCTCTGCAAACCATACACATCCTAATTGTTTCTTCTACCCATCCCATATTTCTGTGGTCAGAGTGTTCAGAACACTGGCATGTTGCTTTGCACATTGCATTTTGCAGCCACATGGGAAATGCTTTATGTGTCCTTGAAATGTATGTTGGATCTAAGCAACCTTGCATGCATCCAGACAGTAGAGGGCAGGGTTGAGACTAACAGTCAGTCTGGGAAAATATACCCTGTGGTTTCCCACTAAACACCAAAGCTCCACCCCTCTCTCTTTCTTGCATGAAGATGCCATTCAGGTCTCTGCAGTTACAAAGTTTAGAATCCCGAGTCATCCTTATGAATATGAAGGAACTGGAAATAAAGAACCTTTTCTAAAAACCAATATGACTCCTCTCTCTGTGTGTTTTTCCCCCAAGGGGACTTTACTCCCTAGTAGGCATGTTCAGGATTAGCTGTGCTCGTGGCTTACAGGTTTTCAGAAGAGCATAAGAAGAGACCTGTTGGATCAAGCTAATGACTCATTTAGCCCACCATCCTGTTGACTAGTCACACTCCTGTGGGAAACCAACAAGCAGGAACCAAAATCCCCCCAATGTCTGACGCTGTATTGTTTTTAATATTCAGTTGGAAGCCGCCCAGAGTGGCTGGGGAAGCCCAGCCAGAAGGGCAGGGTATAAATAATAAATAATAATTAAATAATAAATAATAACTCACTGTTTCTTGCCAGCTCTGCCAGGCGTTGCAAAATATCCCAATTTCTTCCAACAAAATAAGATTATTTTTTAATAAAAAAACCCCACCTGCATTGATGTGCCATCCCTTTTCTGACTTAGGCAACATATTCTTGCAAAACCTGAAGTTTCCATTCATGTGAAAAGGTGGCTTTGCTTGTTGTTTGGTGTTGGTAGTGCAGTGGTTGTGTGCATGTGTTTAATTTTGTACAGGAGGAGGAGGAGAGCGTCCCATGCCAGCTGGCATCCCATCCCTTATTATCTCGCAGCTCAGTTCTCTTTACAAATCAGATGGGCACAGTGCGAGGTTGGCGACAGTTTGAGCCAAACCTCCACTCGCCTCCGAGACCGTCTGCGTCGTCGGAATTTCTGCCCAACACATCCCTCCTCCTTGTTCCTTTTGTGGCGTTTAATTAAATATCTGTTTGTCTCGAGTCAAACACTGACAGCTATGAAACCTCCAATGATTTATCAATAAACACAATGAGATAATTGCTCAGACGCTCACCTGACCTTTTCGCAGCTCGCGGAAAATGGAATCTCGCCACTCTCCCCCCCAGCTTCGTTCCTTCTGTTGAAGATTTCTTGTGGTGTGATTGATGCTTTCCTATTAAATATATGAAAAAGGACGCTAAAATATCATTGGACACTTTAACAGCCTTTAAAAGATAATGCTCTCCCTCTCTGGACACCAGCAATTGCCACAGAAAGCGGAGAAGGTCAGCCGTTAATGAACTGGTGAGAATTAAACAGGAGAAACCAAGATGAAATGTGCCCTGGCCCAAGTCAGCCTGGCTCACTTGGGCGCCATTGACCTTGGAACATCAAGGAGGACCTGGTGGGTTAGTCAAGCTTTCCAGAGACTGATCCCCCACCCGCAAACATTACAGCCCTGTGGATTGTACCCAGGGCCTTGACCAAGGTCTATGCAATGGCCAAGACTGGGGTTCAGAATCAGATCACTGGCTAGGAATCAAAACTTTCCATTCAGATGCATAATATGCCCATAGGTTCAAAGCAGGCAACAACTTTCCAAGTGATAAAATAACAACAACAAGAGTTGCTTCACTCTGTAATAACTATGGACATTTGTAGGTTTTAACTCAGCAGTCCTTACCATGGTCTGCAAGGTGGATCAGTGTTACAATATTGTCCCATGTTGCAGGTGAGTGCTATAAGAGTGACTTGCTTAAGACTGCCAGGGATTTCCTGGTCACAGTTCAATCTGTTAGCCACTATATGACAACTCAGTCACTTCCACATTAGGTCCCTTTATTCAGGGGTGGAGGAAGGGGGGGTGCGGTGGGGGCGGGTCGCCCCAGGTGTCACCACTGAGGGGGGTGACAAAATGCTGGGTGGCACTCACTACGGGGCCTGCGGTGTGCCTGAGCCACACGTCTCTCTGGGGAGTGACACAGTGGCTTGGGCACCCGCAGGCTCCACTCTGCCCCAAATGGTCCACCAGCCGCCTCCCCCTCAACTGTAAGGCGGCTGAGTGGGAGGAGGCAGGCACACTGTGATGGCCTGGGATTCGGATTCAGATGCTGAACCTGAGGAATCCCAGCCTGCACAGGATCCCCCGACTCTGGAACCAGCTGAGCCGGGGCTGGGGCATGGGCCTGAAGAGTCCTCACCTGTGCTGGGTCCTCAGGTGCAGGCACCAGCTGAGTCTGCTCTGGCTCCTGAGTGACAGAGGACCCATTGCCTGCAGGTGCTCCACTCTCAGCCCCATCAGAGGAAGCTTTGGGTCCAGTAACCCTCCAGCCTCTCCAGAGCTGCAGAGGCTCAGGGCAGAGAGGCGGAGGGAACTAAGTTCCCGCAGGAGGAGTGCCCGCCTCCAGGCCAGGAGAGGAGAGTCACCTGAGGATCAGGGTTGCCCTACATCCAAGAGGCAGATAAAAGCCAGCCAGCCCCAGTCCCAAGTTGCAGGAGCAACATTGCTGGTTGCCAGTTCCTGCCTGAACCCTTTCCTGCTGGAGCTCCTGACCAGCCCCGGTTCCTTGCTTGGATGCCTGATCCTGACTCCACCCGAATCCCTGCCCTGCACCCAGCTACAGCTTCTACGGACTGCCTCCTTGTGCTCCTTTGACCACGGACTGGACTAGGACCTCACCTCTTGGTTAACCCATGGGACCAGCACACAGACACCTCGGAGGCCCTGCGGAGTGTCCTGCCCTGACTGGCCCTGGCCCCGTGGGTGGCTGGCCCCACCCCTGGGCACAGGGCACACATGCTGCCTCCAGGCACCCAATCAGCTTGTTCCGCTGCTGCCTTTATTGCTATTGAGGCATTGCTTTTCCTAAGTGTGCTGAATGAGGAATTAACACCACACTTACTATAATACTTTAATCACCACCTGAAGTCCTATTGTGTGTGCCCCTCTACGGGATGGTGGTACCCAAAGCATGGGTCTTTTCATCGGTGGCTCCCCATTTGTGCAGTACACAGGAAGGCATGCCTGGTGCCATCTTTATTCTGTTTTAGGAGTCAGGCAAATATTTTTAATTTCTTAATTTGCAGCCTCTTTTAGTGGGGCAGGACCTGCAGCCCTGCCCTTTTTGTTCAACTGTGCTTTAGTTGTTTTATTTTAATTGTTGTATTCTTAGGTGTTTATTGTTGATTATAATTGGTTTTAATGTATGTTGCTTTAAATTACTTTATAAGAAAAATAACAGATATAATACTACTACTAATAATAATACCAAACAATTCCCACAACCAAGAACCTTCTATAGTGTCTACTCACAAGTCCCATTCAGCAAAGGCCCCATCCAATGTTAATTAGTAGCTTCCCCTTTTCAGCTTCTGCCTTTTTATTGCTTTCTGTTTAGCATGATTTGGGGATTAATGTTGAATTGCCTTCTAATAAGTCAGCTTCTGATACATTGTTATTTTGCTACACAACAAATATAATGGGGAAAGTGAAAGGAAACCTGTAATTAAAGCACTCTCCTGTAGGAACAAGAACTGTCTAAGGGGCAATTAAAAGACTCTTTTTTTCAGTAATGCTACTGCTGTACTGAACAAAAAGCAATAATCTCAGAATCTGTAATCTGGGCTGCCCTATCATCAAGCAAAGTGAGGCATCTGTTTCAGGCATCTGATTTAGATTGTAATGAAAAGGGTGGAAATTGGTAGTTAATCAATTTCTTATTGTGGTGTTTGTGCAGCCAGGGAGTGGGAAATACACTTTGTGGGATTTTTTTCCTCCACAGGTGCCAAAATATATTGGCCAGATTTGAGTACTGTCTACATGCACATTAACTATTTTCTTTTGGGGGAAGGAAGGGAGGGAATTGCTGCTCTGCCACAAGCATCAAAATGTCTTGGGCAAACCCTGGCTGTAAGGAGGCAGCTTTCAATTAGAAGTGCAGTAGCCCCCAAAAGCTTCAGTAGTGCTTTGCCCAAGAGCACACCTTCCTCGCCAGCAAGGAATCCCTATGTTCAATATGATGAGTCCACAATACAACCGTATTCTCAGACCAGATTGCTTTATTGCTTAAATAAATGTATACAGGTACAGAGTATAAATAATTATTTTTGCAGTGTCAAAAGCATATTTCTAACACCCCTTTCCCCCTCACCCAATGACAGCAATGTATAAAAGCAAGCAGTCTTTTGGAAAACCTCTAAGAACTGTAAAAAAAAAAGGCTTCAGGATGAAGATCAAAGCTGCCTTCACATACCTCCCTCATCATCATCATCATCATTTACTACATTTGTATACCACCCTTCTTCTGCAGATCTCAGGGTGGTCCACTGTCTCTCTCTCTCTCTCTCTCTCTCTCTCTCTCTCTCTCTCTCTCACACACACACACACACACACACACACACACACACACACTTTAGGAATCTTCCATGCTGCTCCACAAGGCTTCCATTTTAATTATGGTTCATCAGTGTTGGTTATACATTGATATTTCTTGACTTTATTTCATTTACATCCCCAGGAATTTGGTTGGAGAGGTTGATGACAACTTTATAAGTTTATAAAGTTAGGTCAGTGTTCTCAGAAGTTTGGGGAACCCTGATCTAGACACAGAAATTTAGCAGGCGAAGCTTTTTCCTGACAAGCAAATGAAGTCCAGTCAGTTCTCCATGCCAGGAGAATCCTTCACCCTCACGGTGAAAGGAATAGCGGCAAGACCAGTATGAACTCTGATTATCTTAATTAAGGTTGCCATACGGCTGGAATTTCCTGGACATAACCAGTATTCAGCCTTGTAAACGCTGTAATGCCCCGGAAAATATGGATCTATGGCAACGTACAGTATGTCAACAGTGCAGATTATGGTGGATTTCATTAAAAATAGCTCAAAAACTCTGTGGGCAAAACTATAAAAAAGAGCTCAACAACTTTGCCCAAAACTACAAGCCCCTGCCCAGAGCAGGACTCCCTTCACCTTCCTGTCCTGATTGGTCCTTGCCTTGCCAGAGAAGCAGAGTTGGCTATATAAAAGGAGGAAGCGGGCAAATCACACAAGCTTTTGCCAAGGGCACGTTTCACTGTGTGTGGCATGTGTCAGCTGCAGACACAGTGAATAAGCCCATCTTAATGGAATTATCCATCTCAGTTCCCAACTTAATTGAGCCCTGCCCTGTAACTTAGCACAGGGGTGCCTTTCCTAATTAACCCCATGCAAGCGACAGAGTGTTTTACCATCACTTACACACGTATTCAAAGGTTAGTTTGAGAAATATCTGTGCAACATGATTTATCATGTCTGGAGAGGAGAATTAAAAAAATGAAATGAAATGGGGGGGAACCCTCAACGCCATTTCTCATTGCAATACCTTGCTCATTTTTTAATTTTAGCTGCGCTGCGGATGAAGCTGGGAAAAGTGCAGATTTGATCAATTGTTGTTTATCATAAATACAAACAGAGTTTTAATGGGTGACAGAATATAAAAGACTCTCTGGGAGATGACACCTTGTGTAGTCAGGATGCATTCAGTTCTAACACCTTGTCTGTCCTTTGTTATCAAGGGATGCTATCAACCTCAATCATATACATTCTGAAAAGCCCTTTACAAAGGCAAGAAATAACTTTTAAAATCAAGTTTCTTTTCTGCAGCAGTTCATTCAAATTGGAGTTTTTAACACCATTCTAATACTTTTGCGGAAATATTAACTATTGGGATGAAGAAGAGAGGGCTGTGTTTTGGTCCTTATTGTCTGCAAAAAAAATCTGAACAAAAGAAAACTTTAAGGCAAAAGTTTGTTAACACGATGTAACAGAAAGGCTCATAAACATAGAAGACATAAGCAGAGACCTACTGAATCAGACCAATATCCCGTCTAGTCCAGAATTCTCTTTTCGCAGTGGGCAATCAGATGTCCCCCTATGAAGCCCTCACGCTCCAGAGAGACCGTTGGCTCCTTAGAAATCTCTGGCATTTGCAGTATATAGGCCCTCGTGTCTTCAAAACCTCCCTGTAAGTCATATGACCTATTTGTTTTAGGCTCACGGCTGGGTCCATGCCAGTCCCCGAGTCCCCTACCCAATTTACAGTCATCTCCAGGGTTGCTTGCAAGCGCAGCCACCAAGCCTCATAAGAAGCCACCAGAGGTAAGAGGCTTAATGAAGTCACCGGAAATCCCATATTTCTCCTCCTCTCATATATATATATTCTATCTGATAGTGTGCCACAGTTAATTGTTTCTGGGTTTATAATGTAATGAAAAAAGGTCCTCTGCGCTTCAGGCACCTTTTAATTATCCAACAGTGCAGGTAAAATCACTTTATAGTTTTCTTTCTCTCCCCTCCCTGCTTCCTTGCATAGTAATTAATGGGAAAGCCTAGTTTGTTTCCTAGTTGGCTAAGGTGACAGAGGATGAGCTCCATGGGTGGCAGTTGCCTGTGGTCTGAGTGTTGCAGAAGGACACATAAGATGGACCAATGGAGGGTCTGTTATTTGGGCAGCAAGTAAACTGAAGAGCTGATTTTTTTAAAAAAAAGTTTTTTGTGCAGTGTCAGGATATAGACACATTACAAATATTATTACAGTCTTACCTTGGATCCTGAACGCCTTGTGAGCCAAACGTTTTGGCTCCCGAATGCCGCAAACCTGGACGCGAGTGTTCCGGTTTGCGAACGTTCCTTGGAACCCGAACGTCCGATGGGGCTTCCACAGCTTCTGATTGGCTGCAAGAGCTTCCTGCAGCCAATCAGAAGCCATGCCTTGGTTTCCAAATGTTTTGGAAGTTGAACGGATTTCCGGAATGGTTTCTGTCTGACTTCCGAGGTACAACTGTACAATTAATTATTATTGTTATTATTATTATTATTATTATTATTATTATTATTATTATTATTAAACTAGGTGCTTAGCAATTCCTCATGAGAAGCAACCAGCTCAACAGCATTGCCTCTTTATCTTTATATCTTGGCTAAATCAATAATTAAGCATATTCTAAGTAGTTGGATTTTGCTTGAGATTTTCTATTTGGCTTCTGCATTAGTCCGGAATGAAATATTTAGAGGACAGAAGACGAACACATCTCTGCTTGGGTGTTTCAATTTTTGTGCTAATAATTAGACACCGCTGCCCTTCTCTAGGCCCTAGTTACAAGTTGCTCTTCTCTCTCCCCCCTCCTCTGCCCCCCCCAGTTCCATTGGGAAGGTAGAGATTGGATTCCCGTTTTACAGAAATGATAAAGTCAGGCATGTCTAACAAATTGCCAGGCCTGTGCATCTCAAGATGCAGATGTTCAAAGAGATTTTCCCAGAAGGCTTTTTTTGCGGGGGTGGGGGTGGGGGAGCGTCGGGGTTTATCCCATCTGAATCATTTGTTCGAAGTGAATGGAGAATTCCCTACAAGATTCCTTTTAGGCACTAAACTTTTAACAGCACCCCTGACCCTGGGATGGGCAGAGTTACTTGCATATGTGCAAACACACACATATAAAATTTCAGAGTGCATGATGAGATTTTAAGTGTGTGGCTTTTACCTGCATGCAGGATACCCCACCTTCATTCCCTATCCTTGGACTGGTACCTCCTGCCCACCCACCGCAATAACTCTCTTAGCTGACTACAAACAAAGCATCTCAACACTGTTTGATTGATATAAAGCTGGCATAATCCACCTGTGTGACTGCTGGCGAACCAGTTCCAGATGAGTTCAAACTTCAAGCCAAGCAGGTTGGTGAGCCATTTTTGGCCTGCAGGCTGCATTCACCCATGGCCACTCCACTCCTCCAGGGGAAAAGGATAGACTAATCCACCCCAGTTTAAATATCTGTTTTAATCCCATTTTCAGTTCTGAATAGGTTTCTGTTGTTTTATACTGTAATTGCTTTGTCAGCTGAGCACAATTCAAAGTGTTGGTGCTGACCTTTAAAACCCTAAACGGCCTCGGCCCAGTATACCTGAAGGAACGTCTCCACCCCCATCATCCAGCCTGGACACTGATGTCTAGCTCCATGGGCCTCCTGGCAGTTCCTTCCCTGCAAGAAGTGAGGTTACAGGGAACCAGACAGAGGGCCTTCTCAGTAGTGGCGCCCGCCCTGTGGAACTCCCTTCCATCAGATGTCAAGGAAATAAACAAGTATCTGACTTTTAGAAGACGTCTGAAGGCAGCCCTGTATAGAGAAATTCTTAATGTTTGGCGTTTGCTATGCTTGATGTGTTTAATTTGTTGGAAGCTGCCCAGAGTGGCTGGGGCAACACAGTCAGATGGGTGGCATATACATAAATTACTACTACTGCTGCTGCTAGGACTACTACCCCCAGAGAACACACATTGTGGGGGCCTGCAATATACATCCAGTGAATAAATAAAGAAGGTTTTGGTGCTGAAATAGCCCTTAATGCCAACTGCTGCATGGTCTCCTGCGGCAATCTCTCCTGCTTCTATCCAAAGCAGCAAAACAAGGAATATAATGTGTGTTTATCAATGGCAAACTCCAGGACTCCCCCCTCCAACTCCCTCCATCTTAAGCGCTTCTCTCTGAAGCTGCACTTCTTTCGTATTTGAGTTTTTCTGATCTCCGGTAGATTTACATGGGTGTCAGGAGGCATTTTCTGCTGATAATATTGATCTGGCCCAACTGTCCCCCACAAGCCGCTTAGTCATTACATCAGTTCCACAAAGATGTGATTAAAATAATAATAAATTAAATGAAAACCCGCCAACGACCGTTCGTTTCAGGTGTGAAACAGCTTTAAGATAACTAATTATTTGCACAGCTTGGTGCAGCACGTGAGGCTGTATTTCAGATAAATATTTTGTGCATGTTTGAACTTGGAAATTAAGAGGAAAGTTGAGCGGCGCCGCTGTGGAATTCAGCTTTGCTGTTTGAATCTCATAGTAGTTTTGAAGTCTGTGCAGTTGGGCTGCAGGCAGTAGGTCTCTGGAATAAGAGAAGAGTTAGGCAAACGAGATGTTTCTGATCTTTGTTGGGACTTATTTGTTTCACAAAAATATATATTGGCAAAGTATAGAGGTGAATGATTGCACAAGTAGAACAACTTCTGCTTGTGCTATAAGAATCCCCCCTATTATCTCCCTACAAAACACCACAAAATCTGCTCAGATGGTCGGGGGGACCCCTAGAAGAGACTTAGAGGAGACAGAAGAGACAGAGAGAGGAGAAGCGAAGAAATCCTTGCATTGATTGAACATTCACTTTAGTACAATGTTGATATCCACAAATGTTTACTCAGAGTAAACCCAGTAAAATTAATGAAGTTAGTCACGTCCAGTGATTTGCACAGGTCTGAGTATTCCTAATGTTGGATACAACCCAGAATTTGTTTTTCATATGAAATATTTTGCTATGTTCTTTTGCCTTCTAGTCCACTGCTTTCCGTACTTCTGCCATGATGTAGACTTGGACGGACCACAAAATCTAAACAAAAAAAATTCCTTCCAGTAGCACCTTTAAGACCAACTGTCAGAGCCACCCGAGGTCCCAGCTCACAAGAGACCAAAGTCCAGTCCAAGTTATATACAAAAGGCTTTATTGAAGAACATTGTTGTCGTTACATCCAAGCTCCGTGGCTCTGCATCTGTTACCCTTAGATGTTTGAAGTCCCCTCTGAGTCAGTCCCGCCCCTGCACCAGCTTAAGAGGCTTGTACTGCTCCACCTTTTCCTCTCCTTCCTTTTCCGCAGGGTCTTCCTGCCCCCCTGTGCTCCCTCCCTCCGGGACTCCCCCGAGGCTGAGTCTTCTGACGCCTGCTCCCCCCTCCTTCGTGCTTTGGGACCAGGCTCCTCCTCAGGGCTCTCCTCATTTCCGCGCGCCTCCACATTTGAACTTGGCGCGCGTACGTTGCCTCTGACCTTCCTTTCGACCGTTACGCTACTCTCGGTACTACACTCCTCCCCTTCCGGCAGGACGTTCTGCTCCGAACTCCTTCCCCTCTCTGCTTCTTGTTCTGCTCTTTCTGACACACTGGCAACTCCACCCCCTTCACTCCGTTCCGACGGAGAGGCCGGTCCCGATCTCCAACCCCCACTGGGGATTCCCTCTTCGTTCCCCTGCTTCTGACTGCTTCCCTCTCTACTGCCCCTTGGCCTGACCAGGGGGGCTCCCTTTTGGGAATCCTCGGATTCACTTGACGGACTCACTGACAACCTCGGGTCGTCGTCGTCCTCTTCCTCGTCGCCCTGGGACCCCTCCCCCTCGCTCTCTGTCCCTGAAACCCTGACACCAACTAAGTTAGTTCTTGGTATGAGCTTACGTGTGCATGCACACTTCTTCAGATACACAGTGTATCTGAAGAAGTGTGCCTGAGTGTATCTGAAGAAGTGTGCATGCACACGTAAGCTCATACCAAGAACTAACTTAGTTGGTCTTTAAGGTGCTACTGGAAGGAATTTTTTTTGTTTTGACTATGGCAGACCAACACGGCTACCTATCTATAATACAAAATCTAAGTCTCAGTTTCCCTTTCCATAAAAACATAGATTGCCCACATTGTTAATATGACCACGGGACTGGAACAACTCCCTTGTGAGGAAAGGGTGCAATATTTGGGGATTTTTAGTTTAGCAAAAAGACAAGGGGGACAGGATATAGGTGTATAAATTATGTGGGGTAAGTCGACAAAGAGTCGTTTTCCTCCTTTTCTCATTACATACAAACTGTCTCTGCAATATCTCTATCAATACCAGCTGCTGAAAACAGCAGGAGGGGAGAGCATTGCTGTGCACTCAGAACCTGATTGCGGGCATCTGTTTGTAATTTTTAAAAAGTCCTCATGTTTGTATGCAATTTTCTGTAATATGCACACATTTCTGCAAAGCAGTTTCCCTTAATACAACACATTTTCAAAATTTATTTTTATGGATATGTGCATTTCATGCACAATTTGCCCAAGTATATGCATTTTTTTTTTCCCTGAGAACTGCATTGCAAAATTGCGAATTTCAAAGGATAGCTGAATTTTGGTTCTCATATTTTTTTTGAATTAGGTAGCTTTGTCTTTACATACAACCTGGACCAGAATGCTCCCCCATTCATACATCGGAGAGCTAGCCAGTACAGATGCGACTCAGGGAGGAGGACCAAGGGGCTGCCTCAGTATAACGCACCATCCCATACCCTCTAACATTCCTCAGATGAAAACAGAAACTCTCCCTGCAATAGTCCCTCCTCGACCCCTCATTTCCTGTCAGAAGAAGGGTGAGAATACTCCTTAATCCTGATTTTATTCTATTCTATTGTTTGCAAAAAGAAAAGCACACACCAATAAATTTTAGGAAGGGACTAGGTTAGACACAAATGCACAAAACACTTTGTCATGGTCTGGTTCATGGGTGATCAAAGTCCCAGCTAGGGAGGTTGGGACCGGGGGCAGGATGTTGGGGTGGGAGCAGGAACAGGAGTCCAGAAGCCAGGAGTCAGGAAGCCAAGAGTCCAAGGGTCAGAGAGCCGGGAGTCAAGAAGCCAAGGGTCCGAGGGTCAGGAAGCAAGGAGTTACAAAGTCAAGGGTCCGAGGATCAAGAAGCAAGGAGTCACAAAGTCAGGGGTACGAGGATCAAGAAGCAAGGAGTCACAAAGTCAGGGGTACGAGGATCAAGAAGCAAGGAGTCATGAAGTCAAGGTTCTGAGGAGCAAGGATTCAAGGAACCAAACGCAGCAAGGCAGGGAAAGTGTTACTGTGGCAAAGAGCAGAAGGGAAATGCTGACCTTATATCCCTTCCCAGCTCTTGCCACCAGGTGCTGTGAGTTACCAATCAGCCTCACCTGTGTGGCCACGCCTTGCCTCTTCAGAACAGACTTAGGAAGGCCCCAGTCCTGCAGAGTCCTGTTGGTCACACTTGACAATTTTTATATATATTAAAAAAATCAAGACCCCTTGCACTCTACTCCGCTCCCCCTTTCCTCCAGCCCTGGGCAGCCCTTTCCAATGCCTTCCCTTCAGAACCAGCACATCATGTGCTGCTGGGCCTCAGTGACAGCATCCTCTCCTCCCCCTCGCCTGCTCTCCAGCAGCTGCTATGAGCTGCCCAAGGGAGGTGGTCAGTAGGCGTCACCATGGAAAGGCTATGGAGAGGCAACAGGATGCTCCCTTGAAGACACAGGCATCACAACAGCCATAACTCAGAACAATTGCCTGCCAATCCTCCTCCCAGTGTGGTGTAGTGGTTAAGAGTCTGGTAATCTGGGGAACCAGGTTCGTGTCTCCGCTCCTCCACATGCAGCTGCTGGGTGACCTTGGGCCAGCCACACTTCTTTGAAGTCTCTCAGCCCCACTCACCTCACGGAGTGTTTGTTGTGGGGGAGGAAGGGAAAGGAGAATGTTAGCCGCTTTGAGACTCCTGAAGGGGAGTGAAAGAGGGATATCAAATCCAAACTCTTCTTCTTCTTCTTCTCCCCAAGCTCAGTGGTGGCAGCATTGGTGGGAGGAATAGGGGCGTCCCAGGATAAAATCAGAAGGTGGGATGGCTTTTGTAATTCCAGGACTCTCGCTGGAAAATCATGACATTTGGAGGCAATTGCATCCTTTGTCCCTGTGCTAGACTGACAGGCCTGCACAGTGAGTTGCTTGGGGGTGGGGTTAGGGGAGATGCAAAGGAAGGGAGGTTTGAGCAATGCCCTTGCAGCACCCCCAGCTGTGGCAGCAAACTTAGCTTGGAATGACATTGTGCGTCTGCCTATACCTGGATGCTTCCCAGCTGCTGTAAGCCTCACTCTAGCCTCTAGTCCTCTGAG
The DNA here is from genome assembly GCF_964106915.1 of Podarcis gaigeae. Lineage (NCBI taxonomy): Eukaryota > Metazoa > Chordata > Lepidosauria > Squamata > Lacertidae > Podarcis > Podarcis gaigeae. Next base: position 17,705,948 of record NC_139692.1, on the reverse strand, counting down.
CGAATTCCAAGCCAGTCGCCAGGTTAAGCAAGGCTGGCGAAGCAGTCCAGGCTTGTGGTTCATTATTAACTGGGGCTGGCAAGCGGCCTTGCCTTGGCCCTCCGTCGCCGATTTGTGCGCCTCCTCCTGCCATTGTTAACACGACTGCCATACCCCTGCATCTGTACTGAGTGAAAGCTAATTATAATAATTAACAGGGAACTCGTGAACTTGTCAAACTGGTAATTATAAACCACGGGGACTTTTATCATTAATAGACGCTGCTCAGGAGTAAAATAATGAAGTAGAACCAACACGCAAAGCCCACTTTTGATCAAAATGGCACCAGAGATGATCGCCAGCGCTGGCCATTTGTCATCTTCCAGGGGGCCTGAATCCTCCCCATTGGGACCCAGAAGAGTCCAGATGAACAATGCCTTAAATTAACAAGTATGATGTGTTCTGCTTTGCACTGGCAAAAAGAGCCATTGCGGAAAACACAAGGAGGATCCTGTGGCTGCTGCATTAAGGGATGCCACATTACATTTTTGATGCAGTGGAGGCACTGCATCTCACAGGGCCAATGGGGGGGGGGGGGAGAGAAGACAGTCTGTCTACATCCAACAGGTAAAGGGTAAAGGGACACGGGTTGCACTGTGGTCTAAAACACCGAGCCTCTTGGGCTTGTCGGTCAGAAGGTCGACGGTTCGATTCCCTGCAATGGGGTGAGCTCCCGTTGCTCTGTCCCAGTTCCTGCCAAGCTAGCAGTTTGAAAGCACACCAGTGCAAGTAGATAAATAGGTACCACTGCAGCGGGAAGGTAAACGGCATTTCCATGAGTTCTGGTTTCCGTCATGGTGTTCTGTTTTGCCAGTAGTGGTTTAGTCATGTTGGCCACATGACCTGGAAAGCTGCCTATGGATAAACGCCGGCTCCCTCGGCCTGAAAAGCAAGATGAGAGCCGTAACCCAATAGTTGCCTTTGACTTGACTTAACCATCCAGGGGCCCTTTATCCAGTGGCAGAGCTTCAAGCTCCAGCACCGGAGGCAGAGACCGGACAGGGGTGGGGTTGGCACGTATCCCGGGGGTGTGGGGGCGCTGCCAGCAGGAGTGTGGCACGCCGCTTAAGGGACACCCAGCATGGGGGTGGGGGGAAGCTGCTATGGCACCCCACCAGGATCGCGCTGCCAGGGGCAGTGCACTCCCCCCCCACTCCTCTTTCTCCACCAGCGCCTTTATCTTTACCTTACATCCAACACACTGAGTTCTGGTTTTCAACCTGGTTTCTGGCTCACAACAATTAAAACTGGAGGCTCAAGGAAGTGACCGCTTGCCTAAACAGGTGTGTCTTCAAGAACCTGCAGACCACCAATACTGATGTGACCCTGGCAGGAAGATCATTTCACAACAGTAGTACCACAAATGAAAAATCCTGCCTCAGTATCACCACGAGCTGATAACCATCAGGCCGTAGGAAAACTAACTTAATTCCATTTTGTATTTTTCTGTTGTGCACTGCCCTGGGATCTTTGGATGAAGGGAGGGATGCAAATTTATTAAATAATAATTATTATTATCTCAGTGACTTTGCTGGGCCATGCAGGGGGAGGAGATCTTTTGGGTCACCTGGTCCACAGTTACTTCGGGCTTTATAAATAGCCAGTGCAGATCTCTTATCCCTGGTGTCCTGTGTACCACATAAGGGAAACTACTGGCTGGCATAGCATTTTGCACCAGCTGCAGGCTCTCCACCAGCCATAAGAGAAGCCCCACATACAGTAGCCCAAATGCAAGGTTACCATTGCATGAGTCATGATGTCCAGGTATCAGGGACTGGACAAAGGAGGTATGGTGGAGACCCTCTCCCCAGCCTAACCCTTCCAGAGAAGAAGAAGACAGTTCAGAATTACAACAGGGGTTTGAGGGAGGTCAGATGAGGGGAAAAGCTGGGGGAGGAGGAAGAAGAAGAAGAAGAAGAACCAGGGGAACGGCAGCTGATGGAATCAGTGTCTTTAGAGAGCATCCCAGATGCCCCCACTCCCAGAACATGGATGGTCTTGAAAGTAGGAAAGCAAAGAGCTCAAAGACAGAGGGCACATCCTAGCACCCATAGGGATGACTCATGAGGAAGTGGGAGGGGTTGGAGTTTCACTCGGAGCAACACCATTACTCCAAGAGGCTGCATTTCTAAGCCTCCCTTGATGAATATTGAATAAAAGGCCTTAGTGAGAACTTTCCTTGTCTTCTCCATTCCTGGCAACCTACCGTGCGAGACTGGATCCTCTGATGCATGACACCAAGCTATCCTTGTCCAGGAAAGGGCACCATTGATGCACCAACCTGAGCTGGTGAAAGGCACTTTTTGCCATGGAAGCTACCTGTTGTAGTCAGGTTCTGGCTGGGCACTGTGAGACTAGATGGACTGAGCCAGCAGCCAGGCTCTTATTATGGTATTATTCCTACAGTTGCACACAGAGGGGCTCTTTTCAGAATTCCTTATGAGTGTGCATAGATCAGAAGAATTTTTTTCCTTCTGCAATCCACCTTCCCTCTCCTAAGCACATTCAGCTGAACGTCTGTAAGGGGTGCAGTGCCAACTCTTGAGCTCCCACCAACTTACAGTGTTTGGGTGCTGTCTGAACACTAAGAGCTGCCACAGCCAATTCCAAGGCATGGTTCTCTTTGGGGAGAGGCTCAGCTCCGTATGATCCCAAAGAGAAGTCACTCTCTTTCCTTGGAGACGCATTTCTTTTTAAACTCATCCATCAGCTTACACTTCGCTATTCTCCAAGTTCCCCTGCTCTCATTGTCAGCTTTCTCTCCTGGACAGTAAACAACAAATGGTTCTTTTCACCCAGGAGATAAGATTGTTCGCCTTCCAAAGTCACCGCCGTGTGTATGCGGAGACTGGAATTGTTTGAATAATGAGTCTCTGGTAGAACGTGTGTTTCTTTTTGTGTGTCCTTTTGGTAACAAAGATCTGAGCTCCCCAAGGCAGCTGCAGCTTCACCTACCGAGAAAGCCGAGAGGCTGCTTCTGAAGGGCACAAGTTACTGCAAAAGGGATCTTGCCTTTGCATTCTCATGCCAGGCGAGGGACGGAACAATGGACCCTTTGTGCCAAAATCCCCACAAGGAATTGCAGGAACCTTGTGGGCCACAGGTCTGATTTGACTCCAGCAACAGAAGCCGCTGCAGCATTTGGATGTATTAACTATTGATTTGCATTCTGGGAGTTGGATGGGGTGGGGGAGAAGATGCACGGATCCTCAAAGCTACCATGTTGGGCTTTCGCTGGGCCCTGGGCTCACCTTCTGAAATGGGATGATGCTAGTGGTGGGTTGAAAGGCTTGACCATCAGAGGCTTTCCCGACATGCAGGTGGAATGAAACTCGTTTCTAGGGGCATACCTAGGGGTTAGGCAGTTTGGCCTCCGCCAAGGATGCAGGCCCAGGGAGGTGCAAAAACTGCTTTTGGGTCAGACTGGCTAGGAGCCTGTCCATCCACACACTGCCCAAGCTGCTCCCCCACTGATCTGGGCAGCCAGGTATGATGGGGGGGGGGCATAGGAGGCAACTCCTAGTTGCTGAGGGGTCTTTGCCCCCCATAAAATATTTGAAGGCCCCAAAAATGTTGATGGGCATTGCCATTCAAATGGTGTGCATGCACTGCATCATGTGATTGATTATGCAGGGTGGGGTTTACATGGAGCCCCCCAATATTTTATTCACCCTGGGAGAAGGCTGATATATCTTCTTGCCATGAGCACAAAGGACAGAGGGAGGCACCAATGCAGCTCCCTGCCAAGGATGCAAGGGAGTCTAGGTACAGCTCTGCTTGTTTCTAAAGAGTTTGAAGCTTCCTTGTAATAAAATAAAACCCAAAGCTTGATTTTGGCAGTCACTTGGAAGGGAGGACACCCACTACACTTTAGCCCTTGAGAGGAGATGTTGGCAATCTGGCAAAAATATCTCAGCAAGGCCAGCCATCTGGCAGAAGACCACCTTTGGGGCCCACCAGGATCTGAGACACACCCTTACGTTAGTTGCCTCTGCAGCAGAGGCAAAGCCAAGAGTAGCTGAGAGGGATGACAGAATGATAGGGTGGGGTGCATGGGAGTAGTCAGGATTTTTGTGTGGGGGCAGGACTTTTTGTTAGCGGGGGCAGAATCAATGTGATTGGTCAGTTTGTTAAGTATTTCTGTTGTTTTACAGTGGTACCTCGGGTTACAGACGCTTCAGGTTACAGACTCCGCTAACCCAGAAATAGTACCTCATGTTAAGAACTTTGCTTCAGGATGAGAACAGAAATCGTGCTTTGGCAGCACAGCCGCAGCGGGAGGCCCCATTAACTAAAGTGGTGCTTCAGGTTAAGAACAGTTTCAGGTTAAGAACAGACCTCCAGAACGAATTAAATTCTTAACCCAAGATACCACTGTACTTGATCCAGCTGCCCCCTGCCCCTTTGGCTACGTCCATGGTGGGGTGGCTCAGTTGCTGGCATGAGGGGCATTGGTGACTGGTGCATTGGGGCAAATGGGACAGTGTCCCACCAGCCACAGTCTGCCATCAGCTGGTCCCCACCTGTCAGCTTCCTCCTCCCTAGTTTCAGTGTTGCCCATATAGACAAAGCCAGAATTAGAGGCCTCTGTTGGTCATTGGCTCTGGCTCCTCCTACTCCTGGGCTCCTTGCCTTCCTCCACTGGAGAGGAATACACTTCCTCGCCCACTAGAAAGCCTGTCTGTTCTCTCTGTGTCTGATTGCTGGGCTGTGGGGTTCCTGTCAAGCCTGTAGCTTGCTGCCCTTAAGCCGGTCAGGAAAAAGGTCCATAGCCCAAGGGCAGGAGAAGTGGGGGAGAAATTTGATTCAATTCCCATTTAAAAGTGTACCTACCTGATCTGTACTTTCCAAACCAATGTGGGAACTGAAACACAGCTTCCCATCTAAATTTGATGAAAATGAATCTCTGTGAATATCTATCTATATTTTCACATGCATTTCACATAATACGTGTGATTTTGCTTAATACACACTCTCTCTTTTTGGCAAGCACTTTCCCCCATATTGCATATTGCAATATTCTATGTTGCATTTTTGTACATTATTTTCACTAGCATAAATATTTCTGTTTGCATTTTTCCTTTTTTTTGACCAGAGAGCTACATCACAATAATAAAACTGGGGTGAGGGCATGACCTCCTTGGAGGAAAGAAACGGGTAGAAATGTATTTCAATTAAAACATGGCACAGGGCTAGGCGTTGTCTGCCTCCTTATGCATAAAAACAACTGGAGGTCTTGCTAACCTGTTGGATGACCTGCCGACAATCGAGCAAGTGGCTTGGCTTCAGGAGGTGCTGAAACTGGGCAGAGGGGCCCTGCCCTTTGACCTTCCCACCAGAGTATCGGGACAAGGCGTCAGAGCATTTAAAATACATTAAAGGTGTGCCGACTTTGAAGTGGGAAACTCACTCTGTGTTTAATCATAGAGAAACAACTTTTCAAAAGGTTTTCTTTTCCTTTTTTTCTTTTTGCCTCTACCTTCAGTGGAGTGGCTTCTCCTGTGGATAGTACCATGAATAAAACATCCATCTCCCAATTAAATCTTGATTTAATTTCTCTTCTTTGTAGAACTGATGAACTTGAGTGGTTTCACAAAAGGCAGTGAACATTAGTATTCTTTTGTGTTACAAAATCCCGCTGGAGGAACAAGGGACTCAGCATAATCACCCTGTGCTCTCTCTCCCAACCCCTCTGAACTCTCTGATGATTTAGAGGATTAGGGGAGAGGAGGGGGAAATGAAGAATATTCTCCCTGGTGGCAGACGGCCACCAGCCCATGACCCCTGCCCAGTTCCGGAGCCCTAGAGAAATGGAGATACACACACACACACACACACACACACACACACAGCATCTGGGAAGAATCACTCCATTACTAGTACGATTTCTAAAACAGGCCATTCCCATTCCTCAAACTGGCCCTCATTAAATTGAGTCATGATAAGACCCATTGACACAGTTCTGTTCCATAGGCAATTGTGAAAAATTCAAAATCACTACATATAAATATTTTACAGGACATTTATTCCCATTTTACAGCTGGGGAACACCGAGGCAGGAATAAATGATAAGACTACCCAGTAAACTCAACAGCAGGGGAGAACTGACTAAATGGAGGCCAAATAATCCTAGTTTATCTGTAAACACCTGCAAACCCTGCAAGTGACTTGCACAGTAACCCCGACAATTTTGTTAAACTCACAATACTTTCCATGGCTTAGATGCTGAAAAGTATCTTAGCAGATTTCAGATCTGCACCATCTGGCTACTGAGGTTTTTAGCAGGGCTGAGGCCTAAAGCCTAATCCAAATCAGGCATAATCAACCGGACTTGGGTGTTGGATGAGTCAAGGGCAGGCAGCTACGGATCCCTGTGAATTAGGTTGGATGGCCCAGAGTTGGCTGTCAGGGCTTGGTGCATCGGACAGGAAGGATTTGCGTGACCTTCCATTAATGACCAGTGTGTCAGTGGTGCAGTGCTTCCCCCTCAAGCCACACTGAAATGGATCTCTTGCACATTGCAGCATAGCTCTAGTGGCCTGCATTGCAAGTGATGGCCAGGGATGGGTTCAGCACTCCAATGGCATCCTTTTTCAGGGCTAGTTCATTCAACTGGTGAGCTGCTACACATTCTTAGAGGATTCCAGATTCCATGGCCGTCACCCCCTCTGTCTACATAAACCGACACCTTTTCTGGGGACTGATGAGCATCAAAATCAGACACCTTCACCCAGCATCGACTTCACCCTGCAGAGTGACATCTGCTTACCAAAACTGACCCACTAGGCAACTCGCATCCCATTCCCATGGGCTTCTTACCCATTTAAAGCTTGAGGATAGGTTGAGGTTGCTTCTAAAGTCAGGCATGTCCAAAGTCCAGCCCGGGACCACTTGCGGTCCCCAGGCTGGTTTCAAACGCGCCCCCCAGCAATTTTGAAAAAGCAATCTCTTGCGGCCCCCAAGCACCTGCCCAGCAAAACCATTTCCTTTTTGCAGGCTCATCATGAGCTCTCCCCTCTGCGCAGGGGGCACGGCTAGCCCTCGTGCCATTAGGAACTCCTTGGCTGCATCACTCTTTGGATTGACCAATCTGGTTGGCTGGGGGGTGGGCGTGGCTAAATAAATAAATACTACAGTACACGTTCGGGACGTTGATGCTGCAGTGATGGTGCTGGCAGAGGGGCGGACGCCACCTTGACTAAGTGCCTGATTTATGTATAGACTAAGTAGGCTGTAGCCTAGGGCCTCTAAATCTTGGGGGCCTTACCAGTCCACCCGTTACCTAGCAGGCAGTCTCCTCTCTCCCAAAATTGCAAACCCAAGGCTTCATGTGAGGGCAGGGCAACTTGGGCCTCTAAATCTAGGGGACCTTAGCAGCCTGCCCGCTCCCCAGTGCCGCAGTCTCCCCTTTCTCAAAATTGTAAACCCAAGACTTCATTTGAGGGCAGGGCAACTCAGGCCCAGCAACTATGAGACTCAGGGCTAGCCAGTGGGGCCGAATTTGAAGCAGTGGGGCGTAACCTGGTTTTTTTTAGGGCCCCAGTTCACAGGCAAAGTCTGCAAAATCTTATAGATCTAAATAAAATCCATCTAGATTGTCCTGGTGTAGGGACCCCTTAGGAGTGGCATGCGGGGCCCAATTTGGCCAAATTGCTCCAATTGCCTTAAGGTCAGCCCTGATGAGACTGTGCAGGGGTTGGACTGACAAGCCATGCACCTTCTAGGTCCCTGGTGTCACTATTCAGAATACAGACTCAAGGACTTGTTAAGGAAATAAGGGGGGGCACTTATTGGAAATCAGTTTTGTCACCTCTTCCCCCCCAAACCCCGAGACAATGAGCCCAGCCACCTTTTATTCACAATCACATAAGCACTACGCTACAGCATGGCCATAAACCTGTACATTCAACCGCTGAAATATACACTCAATAGGTTGCAATGGAGATTTATGTTACTGCTTTATGAATGAACACTGTGTTTTATGAATGGACTCTGTATTTTGTGAATTACCTAAGAGTCACCAATAGGGAGCTCTAGAATCTGACAGCTAACCAATTGGGTACTACCAAACAGCGACCCCTATTGCTGAAAGCAGGTAACCAGTAGGGAACGCTTCAGCTCAGCCTTTGCACTGTTGACTGAACACCTCCTGCTGTGCAGATAGTGGAGAAAGTTCATAAATTGTATCCCTTCTGGCATCCTGGCCAACTCTATAACACTGGTGTAAACCCTGGTGCACCAGAAGCCCAGAATAGCAGCAAAAAAATCCACTCATACATCAGCGACTAATAAGACTTGTCAACTAGTTCTTCCAAAGTCTCCCTAAATTATAAAGCTCCAAAATACAGACCAAAAGAGAGCAGGTCTGGGAAGAGCAAGCCATACAATGAGCACCACCAGTGAAAAGGCCCTGCTCCATGTAGCTCCTGCCCTGTCATTTGATAGGGTGCCCACTTGCCCTCCTTCTTGACATGGAATGCTCTCTATTGGAGTCTTCAGGTCCAGTACAAAGACCATAAGAAGGGAGCGCAGGGCCCTTGAAGTTCCTAACAGCTGTTAAGCAAGCAAACAAGCACACAGGTCACATTTGTCACAGTCAGGACGTCTATGTCCTGGCCAGGCCTGCACTTGTTTTTGTACAATCTTGTTTGTCCTCAGTAACCAAAATTATATTATCAACATATACAAGCAGAAAAGTTGTTTTCCTTCATTTGCAAGGAATTGTGCAAAACAAAGTGGCACTAATACAGAAAAGTTCCAGGGTAGGAACAGAAAGCAAACTAAAAATGCTTTTACAGTTCATCAGAACTATCCAGCAATATCAAGTTATAGGAGGCAGCTACAGTTGCAAATGGAAACAATATATCTGTGAAAGGAAGAGGAGCAGGTTTGCTCAAGTGTGTTGCAGGTAGAAATACTGTTTGTAATGAAGTGAGAGCAGTTAACAAATAAGAGAGTTTTGAGAATTTAAATTCTAGATTAAAACTGATTACTTAATTGAGAAGGGGATTGTAACAAAAACACTGGGGCCTAATTTAAATAGTACAGTGCCTAGTACCTGGTGGGCAAACCAAAGCACTCGTCAGGAGAGCTATGAGCTTCAGGTGAGGGTCAGATGCCTTGTCAATCCTAGCTGGCATATAAGCCAGTGCCCTTCCACTATTCGGATTCCATTCTTAGACCGAGGTAAAGTTCTCAAACCAATACACTATTTTGCGGAGTTTGTAAACCAAATAGTTCTTAAACCAGACTGTTCTTAAACCGAGGCACCACTGTACTTGCCTATCAAGTTCAGTTCTGTCTACTTTGACCAGCAGCAACCCTGCAGGGTCTCCAGCAGAGAGAGGTGTTTTCTGTCACCTGCTACTTGACTATTTAACTAGACACACCGGGGAGCTGAGCGTGGGACTTTCAGCTTGCAAAATATGCGCTGCACCTACTGAGTGATGGAAACCAGCTCATGCCTTGCTAAACCTCTTAATTTCTCAGGTGCACAAGCTTGCCATAACAGCTCCTGTGCAAGATACGCTTCTGGTAGCTTGATTTCTTTATTTACTCTGCCGTTTTGTGGCTGACAGTGCAGGGTGGAAATACTGTACTGTAAAACATGCTTCTTAAAAACAAAAAGGCCAATAAATTAGGATCAAACATCTTCTTCTCTTTGTTTTAACTTCACATCCATCTCTTTCCCCAGATATCTCTCTCCCCATCCCCCACCCCCGTGCCATACATAAACCCTTTGCTTGTTTTGCCTCCATCTCTGCTGTAAAAGGACTGGCTGATTTACAATCTAGCATGATTGATAAGCATTTCTGGTGCCTGATTTATAAGAGGTAGCTGGTGATTTAAGACAGAAAGGTTTAGGTGTGATTTGCTTTTGATTGATAGCATTTGCTCTTATAAACGCGCATTCTTATAAATGCCCAATTTGAGGTTAACATCTCCGTGAGGGTCCAGAGAATGCGTGGGAGCTTTTGGATTCAGATTTGGAAAACTGGACCATTATGATATTTAGGAACAAAGTTGCTAGATCAAAAATCAGAATCTGGGGGTAATGGGGGCAATTTTAATAATCAAGATGGACAACTTTAAGTGTAATTTCCTTCCCTTCGAGCCATCAGAGAGGACTCTGGTTGAAGATGTAGTAAAACTGCAAAGGGCTAATTGCTGGCATAATACATACAGATGCCTTCAACCTTCTCCTGAGTTTCTTTTTAAATGAAAATCAGGCCTGGGAGTCTTCCGTCTTCAGCAAGGAGCTGAGTGCTATTGCTTGCTTCTCCGAGTTCCTCCCCCATCCAGAAAATTTTATGTTGGGAAAGGCATGTGTGATCAGAAAAATGGATAGATGAAGCACCCCCTTCTCTAGCCAAATCCACAACTTTCCCAAGACTGCTTATTTATCATTAAAAGAGAAAGGTAAACATATTCCTTATGGGTAACACTGTGTTTGTCCCAGAGAAAGGATTCTCTTTGGGAAGGTAGGTTCAGGGGTACCTCGGGTTACAGACACTTCAGGTTACAGACACTTCAGGTTATAGACTCAGCTAACCCAGAAATAGTACCTTGGGTTAAGAACTTTTCTTCAGGATGAGAAAAGAAATCGTGCTCCGGCGGCCCGGCAGCAGCGGGAGGCCCCATTAGCTAAAGTGGTACTTCAGGTTAAGAACAGTTTCTGGTTAAGAACGGACCCCGAGAATGAATTAAGTTCTTAACCCGAGGTACCACTGTATTTGTGGATTTTAAGTTCAGAGTTTGTATTGGAGTGGGATATGTGGCCTCAGACTCCCTAGACATCCTCTGGGGATAGCACTGAACTACTTTGTTTTTTTTTAAAAAAAGATTTTTATTAAAGTTTCAAAGATTATATAAAAGACAAAACAAAACAATAATACATATAAACAAAAACAAAAACAAGTATAATTTCAATCCCTTATTTTCTTATAACTTACTTCCCCGACTTCCTCGTACCTCCCCTTTCTGTATTCCAATTTCTAATTATTAATTCAGCAAATCCTCTCCCTTATTTTTCACTTAATTTTTAGCCTTTCTTTTCTTTTTACTTAACCATTACAGCTAGAAACCACATAATTTCTAAACCAACGTCATTGTAACATTCATTAATTTTGCAATGTTTCCTAAGATAGTCCTTAAATTTCTTCCAATCTTCTTCCGCTGTCTCTCTTCCCTGGTCAGCACTGAACTACTTTGAATGTGGCCAACAGATTCCATTACTGATCTGCTTGCAACTTCTAGGACCTGGAGCTTAGAGCCATTTTTCCAGCTCCTTTGAACTTGGAAAATTTGGCTGAGCGAGGTCTAAAGATGGGCTGTAATGACCCTCATATCCTTTCCTGGCCCTAGGAATCCAGACACTTCTGTCCCCAACCCTGTCTTTCACTACACTGAACCTGATTCAGCTGGTGTGTTTTGAGAGTGAAGACAATGCTTCTAAGAAACATACAGAGAAACACTCAAACACGCCTGAAATGTCTAGTTAAGTTCATATTCAATTAGGAATTCCACCAACTTTTCAGACCTGAGCCACATGTTCCCCATTACCCTAATGATGCTCTTGGTGAAATTTAGTTGTGTCTTCAAAACTAATGAAGGTTCCTGGCTGGGAGCATTGATAAGAACTTCTTACTAAGGATGGTAGTGACCCTCAACAGATGCTCCTATTTGTGGCTTTAGAAGGAAAACAACCTCAAAACTAAAGAGAAGCAAAGGAAAATAGGAAATCAATGACAAGTTAACACCACAGAGAGCAATTAGGTGTTGGAAGAGCGCTGTTTGCTTTGGCAGGAGGGAATTTTCAAGTGCATATGTATAGGATTTATATACTTGCACCAGACTGAAACATCTCGCAGACAGAGGAGTTAGCTGGGATGCCATTTGTAAGAGGAAAATGTTGATCAAAGATGAAGACTGCAGAGAGGGAACAAGCCAGCTCTTGCAGAATAATTCAGCAGCCTGGGTTTCCCAGTGCAAACCATCTAGAAATGTGGAGAGAATTGGGGTCAAAGCCATTCCTGTCCTGAATATTTGCAATGTGAATTCTCTGGTCTCAGGATCTGTGTTCCGATTTATAGAATTCAAAGTTTGGGTTGCAGAATTTGAGCAGCTGGATTATGTTTTGAAGCTGGAAGTGAAGGCATCTGGTTGGCCACTGTGAGAACAGAATGCTGAACAGGATTGGCCACCAGCCTGATCCTGCAGAGCTCTTATGTTCTAACCTTCAGGGTTGGGGCTAAAGGTATTCACACTTTGTGTGCGTGCACATTTTCAGGGATCAAATGCTGGTGTGAATTGAAACGCCAACTTCAGATTTGGAAATGATTCACACTTGCCACTTTCTGAAGGAAAAGAAAACCATTTCCTCTTGAAATGTATCAGTCTGAAGTGACAGAAGCAGGAAAAAAAGCAGAGACCACTCATTGTCTGTGAGTCATTATTGCTTCAGTGCACTGCAAAAAACTGTAAGGGTCCCCGCTCTTGCTGATTTTCTTGTGTTTTATGCCGATATGAAGTTAAACTGTCCTTTTAACGCAACCCTAATTAGACTCCAATATAACTTGTGCATGTCCCTTAGTAACCATTTCCCGTCTTTATTAGTTGGCTTTGGGACTAAAGTGTCCCTTAAGGCGGCAAGAGGAAGACATTTGGAGCCAAGCAGGAAGTGGCATGCCATCTTCCTTATTAGCCAAGGAGGTGAGAGGTTCAGGGAACACCATTTAATAGAGAAAGAGGAGTAATTCCATCTGGGCTCAATATATCTCGCGTCTGACAAGGACTCTTTGGCCCCATCATTAAAGGAAACCCTTAAAATATAAGGTTTCTCAGGATGTAAGATCATAATTGCGTTGAATACAAAGGATGCTCAACCGAACATGGGCCAGGTCAGTCACCTCTGACCATCTCCTGAACATTGTGAATCAAGTGTTTAAAGCAGCCTTGGAAATAAGACCAGGAAAGTTACTGGCTTGTCTCCCCTCCCCTCTAAATGGCACTGAAGCAGCATCTACATTCGTGCTGCAAACAGCAAGGGACTGGGATGATGGATGGGTGAAGCTTGGCTTGACAGAAGTACCTGTGAAAAAGATCCAGGTTCCAGGATTTTAGCAGGCTACAACATAAGCATGAGCCAGCAGTGTGATGCGATGGCAAACGAAGCTAAGCATCTGCTTTGTCAGGCCACACCAGGAGTCCTGTGTCCACCAGTTCCGAGGACTGCTGTTCAAGGAGGATGTTGTCAAGCTGGAAATGTCCAGGGGAGAGCGACAAAGATGGTGAGACAGACCTGGAGGCCAAGTCCTGTGTGGAAAGGTTGAAGAGGTTGGGAATGTTTAGCCTGCAGAAGATGACTAAGAAGAGATGTTGTTGTTTAGTCATTTAGTCGTGTCCGACTCTTCATGACCCCATGGACCAGAGCACACCAGGCCCTCCTGTCTTCCACTGCCTCCCACAGTTTGGTCAAACTCATGTTAGCAGCTTCGAGAACACTGTTCAACCATCTCGTCCTCTGTCGTCCCCTTCTCCTTGTGCCCTCAATCTTTCCCAACATCTGGGTCTTTTCCAGGGAGTCTTCTCTTCTCATGAGGTGGCCAATGTATTGGAGCCTCAGCTTCATGATCTGTCCTTCCAGTGAGCACTCAGGGCTGATTTCCTTCAGAATGGATAGATTCGATCTTCTTGCAGTCCATGGGACTCTCAAGAGTCTCCTCCAGCACCATAATTCAAAAGCATCAATTCTTCGGCGATCAGCCTTCTTTATGGTCCAGCTCTCACTTCCATACATCACTACTGGGAAAACCATGGCTTTAACTATACGGATATAACTGACTTAAAAGGTGGTGGGGTTTCCTACAAGTATGTCCTTTGAGGTACCCTATAGGATACGATTTGGTGGAAATTCAGTGCAGCTCTATAACAAAGTTGACGTTCCCAACTTCAGCACCAAGAACAGCACTTCATTCTTGTGATGAGAGAAAGCAAAGTTAGCTTGGCACCTTTTGCAGGAGCTCATTCATTCAGGAGCCAGGGACATTCAGCTTTAAACCAGGGCTTCCGTGTTTCAGCTCAGATTCCTTTTCGTGTGTGTAATATTTCCAAGATTAAGGAGCTACAAGAGAGGATTTTCTGGGGGAAATGAATCACTGCCAACAGAGAAAGGGAGAGTGCGAGCCTGGTGTTTGTTTGGAATGTGTGCCTTGCTTGTGCGGACAGATAACATTTAAGGAACAATTAAGGAAGGGAGGGAATGCTCTTTTCACAGCGCTTTTCTTAGAGGAGAAGGGACAGCTTTGGCTGCGGAAGGAGACCAGAACACCAGCACCAATGGGGGTGTAACACAGTTCTTTCTGCTGTCATGCAAGAGCTGCATTTTGGGTCCAATCAAAGATGAGGGTGAAGAGAGAGCTGTTAGAAAGGACCACACCCTCTGCAAAGGGCTGTGCTGGGGGGGGGGGAGCTGTCCAACCACCTGTCAGCAGCCATCCAAGATGCCTTTCAATTTACACTCTTCATAGTCTGTGGGTGCTGAGCATTCACATGCTGTGGCTGGAGAAAGTCTTGCAAAGTCTGCAGGCCCAGGGGGTGGAAACCAACACTTTTGGGTTAGAAGAACCCAATGCAAAGCCGCTATCTTCACTCAAGATTAATTAAAATAATAATATTTGGGGCAGAACTGCTTGCCCCTTTGCTTTTTTAGAAACTGTATCCCCCCCAAAAAAACCCAACCTCTTACCCCCAAATTCCACCCCAGACGGGTTTTGTTCCTGATCGTTGTGTAATTTCAATTTAGAGCCAAGGTAGGGATCCATAAAGTCAAAGGGAAAGGCAGGCTGTGGCTATGATAGAGATGAATAACAGAGAGTAGCTCCATGAGCAAGCAGAGGTGGGAGGGAGGGACCTGAAACCTGCTGGGAGGATGATGTAAGAGGAGGTGGAGCATGGTTGGTTCCTCATGGTCACCTGACTTGTCAACTCATTTAGCGGAGATCGTTTCTGACCAAGGCATACCCTCCAACATTTCTCCAATGAATACAAGGATGTCCTATTCCATAATAAAAAAATTATTATTTCTACCCTGCCCATCTGACTAGGTTGCTCCAACCACTCTGGGCAGCTTCCAACATATATAAAAACATAATAAAACATTAAACATTAAAAAAATTATACAGGGCTGCCTTCAGATGTTATTCTAAAAGTTGTATAATTACTTATCTCTTTGGCTCGGGGAGTCATATAACTTCATACACTCCAAATTTCTCTCATGAAAAAAGGGGCATCCTAAGAAAAAGTGGGACATTCTGGGATCAAATCAGAAACTGGAATGACTTCTGTAAATCTGGGAGTTTCCCTGGAAAATACAAACACTTGAAGGGTCTGCCAAAGCAGTTTGTTGCCTGAGGTGAAGGATAAAATGGCACCCTCAACTTCATTCCATACACATAAGCCAACTAGGCTGGACCTCATTTCAATCTTGGCAAGCAGATACTGTGCTCCACCACACCAGGGGCAGCAGGTTAGTTGTTGGGGTGCAGGACAAGCCGTGTAGTGCACGAAGCTCTGGTCTTCAACAGATGGGGCACCACTAGGGGACTCAGGAGGAACTGTCAGAGGGCTGTTGATACTACTGTCTGTCCCACCCCACATATACATCTGCCACCTGAGATGGCTGACTTTCTTTGCCTAATGATAGGGCCGGGCCTGCTTCTGGCCAGAGGTTCATGTTCATTGGCTCAGTTTCCTTCCATTCCAGTTTTAAAACTGTGATCATATGTGGCTCAGACATTAATGGGCCTCCCAATGAAAATAATAATAATAATAATAATAATAATAATAATAATAATAATAATAATTGCAACTCTGGATTTGATTTCTCGGGACACATTGCTCTCTGTGGGATCTGGCACTCCCCAACTCTTTACTAAATAAATAAATAAATAAACAAACATTTTTTTAGTATGTTTAGTATGTTTCCGAGCACAATTCAAAGTGTTGGTGCTGATCTTTAAAGCCCTAAATGGCCTTGGCCCAGTTTACCTGAAGGAGCGTCTCCACCTCCATCGTTCTGCTCAGACACTGAGGTCCAACGCCGAGGACCTTCTGGTGGTTCCCTCGCTGTGAGAAGCCAAGTTACAGGGAACCAGGCAGAGGGCCTTTTTGGTAGTGGCACCTGCCCTGTGGAACAGCCTCCCACCAGATGTGAAAGAGAAAAATAACTACCAAACTTTTAGAAGACATCTGAAGGCAGCCCTGTTTAGGGAAGCTTTTAATGTTTAATAGGTTATTGTATTTTTGTGTTTTGTTGGAAGCCGCCCAGAGTGGCTGGGGAAACCCAGCCAGATGGGTGGGGTATAACTAACTAACTAACTAACTAACTAACTAACTAACTAACTAACTAAATAAATAAATAAATGCAACTTTGGACTTTGATTTCTCCAGACACATTGCTCTCTGTGGGATCTGACCCTCCCCAACCCTTTACTTTCAGGAATGGTCAGACCCTCTGTTATCCATTATTGCCATCCGTTTATTCATTCATCATCTCTTCTTTGAGGCTTTCATTGATACCCTGGCTCATTGTTAAATGCTTATCAATGATGATGCTTTGTGTCATAATTGTCCCCCCCCCTTCCCTGCAAGCGACATTAATATTTGCCAGGTTATCACATATGACCAGTTTTCATTGCACTCCAGGAACAGGCTCCCAGGAGAAGCTTCTTCTTTTGAAATGTTCACATCGAGTTGCTTAGAGAGGTTTAGGGAAGAGTGCCATGTTTTCTGACTAGCTAGATCTAAATATTTATAAGTGACTTTTTGAGGAGGTATGACCCCCCTTGAACCTCTTCTGATGAGCTGCCACTAGACATAGCACAAAAGCAGGCAGGGTTCGGCTACCATTACCTGCGCATCCCTGCGGTGGAGCCGGGGGCGAGCACCACGGAATTTAAACAAGAGCGAGTCTCTGTAATTGGAATGCTGACTGCAATCTAGCCTATAACGGGGGGGGGGGGGAGCATCGAGCCAGCAAAGTTAAGTGCAGATTCAATTAGAAATTTCACTGAAATTTCAAATTACAGCCTTTTTTTTTTTAAGCGGCAGAATTACGTCGCATTACAGAGAAAGTGACAGGTAATTTGGTACACTAAAGATTTCTTGGACTCGCTAGTTAATGGAGAGTTTAGCACCAATTCCACTGTAATTTGCACTTCTGAGAAACTGTGTTATTATAAAGTCAGAAATCTCCGACACTTTCAACTCCAGGATCTGCCAGGCTTAAGATGACCAGGAATTGAGAAGGCCCGAGTTCAAAGGTCAACAATTTCAATATCTGAGGCTGTGCAGCTTCCAAGAACTGGCATTCCAATTGAAGACTTGAAAATTGGAGGTGACATTCAGAAGTCTCTGAAAATTATAACCCTGACTTCCTCCTTGAAAAGCTTATCTGAATCCTAGCTCTTCCTTTGATGAGGTTACCGAAAAAGCATTCTGCTCGGAAGGCTTGAAAGACAGCGGGTGTTGCACAAACCACTCCACTTCTACCTAGGAGGGAAAAACAGGACCGAGAGAAAGAAGCTAAAGGGGGTCATTATATCAGTTGAATTATGCTGGACCTCCATAGGATTCCCCTTGTGCCTCTCCTCCCTTTCCCCATTCTGTGACGGCCAACCAGCAACGGATTCATCAGCTTCTGAGGTTTGTGTAAATTCTGGGTTAATGTCCTGGCTCCTGCAGGATGAAAGACTCTAACGCCTTCAGGTTTGAATTAGTATGGAACGTAAGCAAAGCAAGGATCACTCACGCAACAAGTGCCTAGGCAAACTAACATGGTGCCCGAACAGCTGGCATGTCCCCTGGGCCTCTGTTATAAAGGAGCAGGGTGGACATGGCTTTAGCAGGATGCTGTTTGGGTTTGTGCAAGCAAATGGGAAATCTGACTTGGGGACTGGGCCTAAGCTGCTCGGGCATCTTCATGGCCCAGGTGATGGCGGAGGTGACAGCGCTGGCTCAGAATGGGCATTGGACACCTCTTAGGTGAGCAGAGTGAGGGTGGAGTCTCCAGCGGCATGGGAGGTGGTACCAGAGCTGTGGGCAGAGTGGGCAAGGCTGGCAAGGGTTGGCGCAGTGACAATCCACTGGGTCCTTCCCTTGACAGCTTGGATGACTCTTGGGGCCCCAAACCCAACCAGCTAGGTCCCTCCCCAGAGTTATCATTGGACACCTCCTCAGACACTCTCCACCCAGTGTGGTGTAGTGGTTAAGAGTGGTAGACTCGTAATCTGGTGAACCGGGTTCGCATCTCCGTTCTCCACATGCAGCTGCTGGGTGACTTCGAGCTAGTCACACTTCTTTGAAGTCTCTCAGCCCCACTCACCTCACAGAGTGTTTGTTGTGGGGGAGGAAGGGAAAGGAGAATGTTAGCCGTTTTGAGACTCCTTAGGGTAGCGATAAAGCGAGATATCAAATCCAAACATTTCTTCTTCTTCCACCCCTCATCCCAATCAGACCAGTCCTTCCTTGCGACTGTATTGGGACAGTTAGGTCCTAGAATAAGGAAGGCAATGAAACAGAGTTTCACCATAAGTCAGAGTGGGCCCACTACATGGGCACAGGAGACCTGGTTTGGAATCCTAAGCTGGGAACTGACTCAAGGCTGGCTCTGGTGGTTGTAAAATTTGGCAAACCACACCTGGCCAGAGGGAGGACTGCTGAGGATGGGCTTGTAGATATGAATGCACACCTCTCAAGAAAGAAGGGTGCATTTTTCTCTCTGGGAATAGTGACAACACCTCTTTCCTTTGTGACTCTCTGCAGCCACCCTGATGCTAATAACTTGGTGGAAAGGAAGGCTTGGAGCTCAGTGCTACCATGACTCCCCCTCTTCCTGGATTGTGACTGGGGGATTTAGGTGTGGAGACACTCCCCATCAAGGGCCAGGCATCCAGCTTGCAACAAGCAGAAGAAGGCATCTGTTTGTGTTTCTTCCTGAATGCTACCAATACTAAAAATAAAAATGGGCAGATCTTTGGATGCAGATGAGCCTGGAGTCAGTCACAGGACAATACTGCAGGGTGTTTTCCTACACTGAAGTTCATTGACATGAATGGGGCTTGGTCAGGAGACTATCCTGTTGGATCAGGCACCCCCGGAAGGCAATAAAAGCAGCAGCGTTAACACAACCAGTCAAGTGAGTCACCTTAGGGGCTGACAATGACCCAAGCAAGCTCCTATAAGGAGGCTATCGTGCCTGTTACTTCACAAACTAATACAGTGTGATGGGAAAAGCAAGATAATGCATATTTCATATTTTAAAAGATATTATGGTAAGAATCTTATTACTTATTGGTAAGTGTTCCCCTTGAGGCAGTAAAGTTTTTAGTACTGCACAAGAAAACAACTCTTGTAAAAAGCTCACAACTCTGGGTTAATCACTTGGCTTTATCCCAGGATTCCTTTCTTGGAATGTTCCCTGGTTTCTGTGGGATTCTCCCCAAACAAACAAGAAAGCAGCAAGTCACTAATTGGAGTACGATCATTTGGAAGCTATGAATGGGTCATGGCGGCAGGAGAACATGACTCCAGCAGTTCGCATTTTCTTAACGACAGGAAATTATTTCTCCTGCACAAAAAGGCGCCGTCGAGAATGTCTCCAGTGTGATCAAGCCATAATTTGTTTGTTTGTTTTAAACAGAGAAATGTGTTTTGTTTGGCATTTGCATTAGCTATGCAAAAGCTGCTCAATCCCTTAACTTTTTAGCCAAGGCAGAATTACTTTGTTATTAATTTTCTGACAAGTTTTGAACCTTTTGCGTTCTTCTGATGTCGGTTTAATATGTGAGGTAAATTAGACTTTGGCAGAAGGGTGCAAATTATATGTAAGACATCTGCAAAAATGAAAACAAAAAACACCTTTTGGAGCCATTCTTAAAACTTTCACAGTGTTCCTGCATGCACACAGATGCACTCACAAATTATTCAGGCTTTGCAAAATAAGTGCAGTTTATCTAAAGGATGGTGCATTTCAATTGCGCTTTTGTATTATGTTCACTTCCCCATCCCACTCTACTCCCTGCTCGCCTAACTGCTGGACTGCTTTTTGCTTTTTATTATTTATTTATATAATCTGTCACAATGCAAAACATCTTTTTTTCAGAACTGCATTAGAAACCTTTGGCTGGTGGAAAGAGGTGAATTACTGTATTTTTCCATGTATAAGATGGTGTTTTTTTATTATAAAAAATGTTTAAAATTGGGGGTTGCCTTATACACGGATAGTGCAGAGGGAGGACAGGCGATTGGTGGCAGCCATGAGCAGGAGATTGTCAGTGGCTATTGGGCGGGTGATTGGTGGCTGCGGCAAGGCCTGCTGGTGATTGGCTGCTTCTGTGGCAAATGGGCGTGCGATTGGCAGCTGCTGGTGGCGAGCGGGCAGATGATTGGTGGTTTCTTCAAGGCGTGCGTTTGGCAGTCACGCATGTGAGCGATTGGCAGCAATATCCCCCCCCCCCCCAAAGAAAGCTCAACAACCCTGGGCAATCTTACCTAATTTCTTTAGTTTGGAGTCCCCAAAAATAGGGGTTGTCTTATACACGGGGGGGGGGGGTGTTACACACAGAAAAATATGGTAACTGTGCTTTAAAAAAATAAATAGGGCAAAGGTGCTTTGTGAGGACTTTACTGTGAAGAGGTGTCAAGATGGGGGGAGAGATGGGGGATAAGGATTGTCTTGTCTGAGCAGCCAGAGGTCATGTTCCTGCAGGAAGGAAAATCCTTTCAGTGACTGCCGCTCATGATGGTGACATGAAACCTTCCATGTTTAGAAATGCTTTGCCTCCGAATAGTAATTGCTGCAAGGTCAACACAGAGAGAGAGGGTGAATGAGCTCATTCCCCACTTGTGGGATTCCCCAGAGACATCTGGTTAGCCACAGTGGGAAACATAATGCTGAACTAGATAGACCTTTGGCCTGACTCTGACATATAGGGCTGATGGTGAAGATTGTCTGCAGATGAGTGCCAGCAGTACAGTCATACCTTGGAAGTTGAATGGAATCCGTTCCAGAAGTCCGTTCAACTTCCAAAACATTCGGAAACCAAAGTGCGGCTTCTGATTGGCTGCAGCAAGCTCCCACAGCCAATCAGAAGCTGTGGGGCCATCGGACGTTTGGGTTCCAAAGAATGTTCACAAACCGGAACACTCACTTCCAGATTTGCGGCGTCCAAAACGTCCTAGTACCAAGGCATTTGGGATCCAATGTACAACTGTACTGCAGTCAAAATGGAGCCACTGAAAAGCAAGGGGGAGCAGGCTTGGAAGGGACCCCAATGAACACAGAATTCTGCCTTAAGGAAACTCTTCAGAGGGAAAGAACTTAAGGGAGGTGAAACTACCAAAAATGCCAAATGAGGACTAAATTTCATTTCACTTCCCTTTTAATTTGTATACACCGCCTTTCTATATTACTATACCCAAGGTGGTTTACGAGCTGAAGAAACAACAAAGGCCGTGCACCTTATAACAATCTGATGCAATGCAAGAATGTCATAATAAAAACATAACTTTAAAATCAACAGATTATATCAAATAAAGCAATATTCAGTAATCCATTAGAAGGTAATAGTACACAATAAAATTAAAGATCAGCAAATAATAATGAGAGAGAAACTCACTCTTAAAAATTACAGTAAATAATTTATAAACAATGCTCAATAAAAATAACAGCAAGTCACAGTGTGTAAAATGACACAATACAGATTGAGAAGCAAAGACACACAACTTATAGTTTTATTTTATTTTATTTTTAGATATTCCTGAACTCCCCATCTCTCTTCCCAGCTGCTTCTGCTATTCCTAAAGCCATGGTCTGGGAAATGCTCCTAGGGCTGGAGGCTGGGGCAAGGCAAGTGGAAAAAGCCATTGCCTGATGGCCAGCACAAAGTCTCTCTCCCCTCACTGTTCTTTCTCTAGAAGCAGCTCACTTATGAAGACTCCACAGATTGCCACTTGTTCCAATTTCACAGTAAAGAGCACATTTTCCAGAAGAAAAATGGCTATGGAATGCTGTCTGTTGGGAACTGCCCCCTTTTTTTTGAGGAATGGGGAATGAAATGGAATGTCGTAGGAGAGGGCAGAGCGGGTAGGCTGGCTAGAATGAAATGGAGCATCTTGGGAAAGGGTAGGGCTGGCGGGCTGGTGCATTCCACAATGAAACAGTTTGTTGCAGCCCTCTCTTGCTCAGCTTTCATATTAAGAGCTGAGGGAGGGGGGCAGTGGCACAGGATTTTTTTTTTTTTAAGAGGCAAGCTGTTCTGCCAAATGATTTACTTTCTGTCGACCTGTCATTGGTTCCACACCCAGATTGCCCCACCGCTAAGACGCCTGTAAACTGTATCTTGGCTCAGCATCCTATTCTTCCTCTGGCTCCTTGAGCATTCCACTCTGCGCAGAGAGAGAAAGATTAGCTGCTAAGTTATTTTGAGCACTTTACATCAAAGGGTTTGCAACGCCATAAAATTAATGGTGTATTACCCAGGTGTTTGTAAAAAATGGAAAGCAATATTAAAATTTCAGAGCTTGGGGGTGTTAATGTGGTTTGCATGCCTTCCGGGGAGGGGTAGGGGTAGGGAGAGAGAGAAGAAGAATTCTTAAAATCCAGGCATTTTGCGGGAAGACACAAGTTGGCATAATGCTAGCAGTGACCAAAGTTAACTTAATTAGTTGGATTGGAGGAATAAATGCACAACGGCAGCAGCTGGAACGGGAGCAACAGCAGCCTAAAAGATGCTGTAGGTGGAGGCAAGGAGTGTTAGCTACCCAAAAGTTTTTGGAGTATGAAAGAAGCACAGAATCCACAGTCTGGAGACAGTCAGCCACTGGTTTCTATGGAGCTGGCATCAAACTTCAATAGCTCCGATGCCAACATGCCCACCTGTATCATCAAGGAGAGCATGGCATTAAGTGATGAGGGGCGGCAGCAGGGGCAGCTCCCCAAACCATGCCATCCTCTCTGTATCCCCTAGCCCAGAGGTTTTCAACCTTTTTGAGTCCATGGCTCCCTTAACCAACTACAGTGGTACCTCAGGTTAAGAACTTAATTCATTCTGGAAGCCTGTTCTTAACCTGAAACTGTTCTTAACCTGAAGCACCACTTTAGCTAATGGGGCCTCCTGCTGCCGCTGTGCCGCGGCGACGCGATTTGTGTTCTCATCCTGAAGCAAAGTTCTTAACCCGAGGTACTATTTCTGGGTCAGCAGAGTCTGTAACCTGAAGCATCTGTAACCTGAAGCGTCTGTAACCTGAAGTGTCTGTAACCCGAGGTACCACTGTACATTCTTTCTGTGGCACCCCTGTGGGGCTCAGGAGCCCAATTGTGGCACCCCTGGCTTGCAGAGCTGGCAGCCTCTCACCCTTTTTTGAACACACTCCTTTGTGAACTGTTTCCTCAGCCTCCTCCACTCTCCTTGGGAGTCCTCTGGGCAGCCGTTGCTGCCCTGCCCTAAAGAAAGGTGCCTCCTCACATTGCCCCACAGGGACCTGGGACTTGTCTGTCCATTCCCAACAGCAAGGGCTGGGCTCCCTCACTTGCTTGCTTGCTTAATCTGAGGCCACCTCACCTCCTAGCAACCAGCACCCCTTGGCCAGCCCCAGAAGCACCATTCACGTGGGGAGCTTATAGCCAGGGCTGCTGCAACAAACAGCTGTGCAAGCCTTTGGGAGGCAGAGACATAAGAAGGCATCAGAAGAGAATCATAGAATCATAGAATCATAGAATCATAGAGTTGGAAGAGACCACAAGGGCCATCGAGTCCAACCCCCTGCCAAGCAGGAAACACCATCAGAGCACTCCTGACATATGGTTGTCAAGCCTCTGCTTAAAGACCTCCAAAGAAGGAGACTCCACCACACTCCTTGGCAGCAAATTCCACTGTCGGCAGCGAAGGAAGGGACAGAGGCCAGTGTTGCCCATGGCACCTCTGACCACCATTTGAAGCACCCTGGTTGAAAACCACTGCCCTATCCACTCTCGTCCTCCTGAAGTGGCACTGTTTGCTGGGCTGGGCAAGTCTGGCTGTCTCAACCAGTTGCCTTCTCCCCACATGCCACAGGCCCAGGGAAAGGCCCCTGGCTGAGAGACCAGGCGGAGAGGGAGCCAGTCTAAGCTACACACTCCAGAAAGCATCTTGTGTGCATTTGCTCACGTGATCCTCCATGCTGGCACTGCTGCATTGCAGCATTCATTTGAGTGAGCACAATGCAGGCACCAGGTAGAGGCTGGAGGGCAGTGCTGGACATACCCCTATTCAGCCTGCCTTGTGGCCCCTAAATTGCTGTTCTCTGGTGTGGTGGAGGGCACCATCCCAATGCCAGGAGGAAGTTTCATAGCAACAGGGGGAGCTGCCTTCTACAGAGTCAGATTCTTGGTCTATCTAGATCAGTGATGTTATACACCGACTGGCAGTTATGACTCTCCAGACTTTTGAGTAGGATATTTTCTCAGCCTTACCTGGATGTCAAGGGGCTGTCAGAAGAATGCAGGTCATCCACAGGTCAGGAAAAAAGGACTTGAGATGTGAGCGAAATGCAGTTAACTTTTATTCACAGAAGTAAAAATGCAACAGAGTTCCTCTAGGCTTATCTCCCCTGGTTGAAGATGTTGCAAGAACTGGCATCTGGCCCCTCTCTCCCCTCTCTAGCCCCATCACTCACAACTCCTCTCAAGCAACGGTATACTGGCAAAGCAGAGGGCTTGCCCTCTGGGCCTGTCTGACCCTTTACTCAGCAACGTCCAATATTCTTTGCTCAGCAACATGCTGGATTCTTTGCCCTGTCCTGGAATGGCTTTCTTCTTCTGCCCTCCTGCATTTGCTCAAACCTCCTGCTTCTAGCATCTCCCAGCTTGTCCCTTCCACAGACTGGTCCCCCATACCCCATCACCACTGACCTGGGTCTAAGTCTTCTTCCTCTTCTTGGATGGGCGGCACCAACCACACCTCTTCATCCAGCCAGTCCGTGATGCTGGAGGTACCGGAGATTGAACCGGTGGTTTCTGCATACCAAACAGGTGTTTTGCCAGTTGGTCATCCTGGTTGCAATTGTGCTGGCCTTGGGAGACAAAAGCCTTAGGAAAAATGGAAAGCTAACCGCGAGTTTGGCTGTTGATACCCCAAGAAGGAAGCAAGCCAGACCATTGAATCCATCTAGCTCAGCACTGTCTACATTGAGTGGCAGAGCGACTCTCCAGGGCTTTGATCAGGGGACATTCCCAGCCACACCTGGAGGTGCCAAAGACTGGATCTGGAATCTTTTGGATGCAAAGGAGGTGCTCTGCCTCTAAGCTATGGCCCTCCCCCAAGTCACAGTCTGGTTCTGCTCCGTCTCCTGACAACCATGGCAGGTCCACTGCATCCCTGCCTGACTTGTCTTTTTCAATCTTGGTCCCTATCCTCTCTTGGGTTGTATCCTGTGCTGCTATGGATAACGTCTCTTAAGTTCTCAGCCTTCCTTGGAGGATGGTTAATTTAACACGGCCAAAATGTTTCATGAACACAGGAACAGGTGTGGAAAGGTTTGGACATCAGCCACAATATAAATTATGGCTGCTGGGTGTGGGGTGTGGGGAAAGAAGGAGTTTTCAGTAGAAATGCTCATCAGACAAAACACACACACACAAACCCCTAGGAGGCATATTTTGTTAGAAGATGGAAAGTCATAACATTGAAAGTCATACCAAGCCCAGAATAAAATTTAAGATATTAACTGATGCAAAAGATAGAGGGGGGTTTGCCCTGCCAGACTTAAGACTGTACTATGAATTGGCAGCTTTCTGCTGGTTGAAAGACTGGCTACTTCTTGAGAATACAGACATTTTGGATTTGGAAGGATTTGATAATACATTCGGTTGGCATGCATATATATGGTATGACAAGGTAAAAATTCACAAAGGATTTAAAAACCATATTGTCAGGAAAGCATTATATAGTGTTTGGATTCGATATAAGGATTTGTTGGAAAATAAAACCCCTAGGTGGTTGTCACCAATAGAAGCCAAGGAAGTGAAAAAACCTAATATGGAATCCAAATGGCCAAAATACTGTGAAATCCTAGAGCAAGAGAGTGGAAAAATTAAATTACAGAGTTTTGAGAAAATAAAGTCTAAAGTACGAGATTGGCTTCATTATCATCAAATAATGGAGGTGTTCAAACAAGACAGGAAAATTGGCTTCCAGATGGAGAGATCAAAACTAGAAACAGAGCTGTTAGAACCCAATACTAAGAACTTATCAAGAATGTATGACTTGCTGTTGAAATGGAATACATTGGATGAGACAGTTAAATCAGCCATGATTAAGTGGGCACAAGACATTGGTCATGACATTATGTTTGTGGATTGGGAACAGTTATGGACCACCGGTATAAAATTTACTACATGTAATGCCTTAAGAGAAAATATTATGAAAATGATTTACAGGTGGTACATGACCCCAACCAAGCTCGCAAAAATCTATCATTTGCCCAATAATAAATGCTGGAAATGTAATGAAACTGAAGGAACCTTTTACCACCTTTGGTGGACCTGCCCGAAGATTAAAGCCTTCTGGGAAATGATTTATAATGAAATCAAGAAGGTACTTAAATGTACTTTTCATAAGAAACCAGAGGCATTTCTCCTGGGCATGGCCGGCCAATTGGTATCAAAGAAGGATAGGACCTTTTTTATGTATGCTACCACAGCAGCAAGGATCCTCTTAGCAAAGTATTGGAAGACACAAGAACTACCCACACTGGAAGAATGGCAGACAAAGGTGATCGACTACATGGGACTAGCGGAGATGACCGGCAGAATCCGTGACCAAGAAAAAGAGACGGTGGAAGAAGATTGGAAGAAATTTAAAGTATACCTTAAAAATTGTTGTAAAATTGAAGAATGCTTAAATGTCAGGGGAAAGGAAAATATAGAATTACAGCTGTAACTGATTAAGTGTTAGAAGAAGTTTAAAAAGAAAATAAGTAATTAATTAATTGGTCTGAATAGTCGCTGAAAAAATTTTAAAACAAGGATGCAGAAAAGGGGAGGTAAGGGGAAGTCTGAGAAGTAAGGTTATGAAAAAAACGTTTCTGAAATTATACATGTTTATATGTTTTCGTTTGTTTATGTGAGTGTGTTGTTTTGTTTTTTATCTGTGTTGGAAAACCAATACAAATTATTATATAAAAAAAGGAAAGTCATACCATTGACCATCTAAGCTCAGTTCGCCAGGATTTCAGGCAGGAAATCTTTCCCAGTCTAACCTTGAGATGCCAATTGCATCACGGGATATTTCCTAAAATGGCTTTGTTAACTTCGGCCATTGTTGGTTTGTTTTGTTTGCTAGCTTTTGGGAGGATTTGGGAAGCTGCCACCTCAGGGACAGAACACTCCCCCTGAGTCTAAAATCCCCAGTAAAAGGAGGAGTCAAAAACTTCCTTTTTAATGGAAGTGGGACCCTGGTGTGCAAGAGGATAAAAAACAGGCAGTGGTCTATGTGGTGGTGGAGAGAATATGCTATTTCTTGTTACCTCCATAGTCCGTTCATTCTATCCTACCTGTTAGTCTGCATTGCTATCGCCTCCTTTTCCGCAAGACTTAAAAGTTCTCCGGGTTGTGTTTTTGCAGGGTAAGGCTAGCTGCCTGCTTGCTTCCATTCCTGCTGACCTCAATCAGCCTTCCAGAACCAGAGAGGGGTGAAGGCGACCCCCATCAGTTGGGGTTGGCTGGTCAGGAGCCAGGGAGCTGATCCTATTAACCCTTTGCAGGCTCAGAGTCAGCCCAACATCCACACAACTTCTGCTTGAGATACACACACACACACACACACACTCATGGATGACGCTGAGGCAGCTCTTTTGCAAAAGTAGGAAAGGAGAGGAAATCAAAGGGTTTGGTGATGAGAAATGAAGAGGAAATGACAAATCCGCAAGGATCAAAGGTTAGGAAAATGTTCTGGAAATGCCCCGTGACAGGCTGCCATCTTTAATAAATCTCTCTCCCAGGTCCTTCAGCCACAGGCTCACCTGTTATGTTTGCTGACTTTTAGCAGCGCATTTGCCGGGAGAGAATTCTCTGGAGCTGCGGTGGCCAGAGCAATAGAAAGATAAGGAGGGCTTTGGGGGATTCCTTCAAAGGCCCCCTTCCCTTGGAACCACCGAATGCCATTTTCCGTGGGCTCTTAAACAGAATAATTCATTAGTCAGCACAGAACAATCGATAGCACGCTCTGACAATTTACACATTGGCTCTGTTTACCCAGTGGACCCTCTTTGATAATATTATTTATGTTTTGAAATAACTCCATCGGTGTTCAATAGCGCCACGAGGAGCCTCTGGGATTAGGGCACAATCAAATTATGAAGACATATAGTTTGCTCAGCACGGCGAGGGCACGGATGCCGCAGTGCATGGTGGTTAGGCTTGCAGCGGGCCCCTTTCCCCCAATCATTTATACAACCTTCTTAATAGCATTTACAGTGCAAGGGAGGAAGTATCCTCGGGAAGACTGGCCTCTTACTCAGCCAAGTGAGACACAGCTGTAAAGGGAGTTTGATTGCGGCTGTTGCGGGAGCTTTAGAACAGAACAATTCATCGCGTCTCTGGCTGGAGCACCAATTAAGCCCTTCCGTCGCCTGCCATCCTGGAGGGATGGGCTGAGGAACTGCATCCCCCTTTGAGAAAGACAGGGCTGCTGCTGCTGCTCAAGGAATGCCACAGAAATGCCCAAGCGAGGACATCTTCTCTTCACCTACAGGAGAACGGAGGATGCGCACAAGCTGCTTGCCAGCTTCACACCTCCATGCACTTTGTTTCATGCACCTTGTGTGCGTGCCTCGTGCGCATCTTCCGAAATATCCACAGACAGCCAATTATTGGGAGACACGATTATCGACAGAGCATTTGAGGCAGAGCATATTATAGGATGCATAATGAGAATAATGACTCACATCCTACGGAGAAGTCGTTAATACAATGAATAGGAAAGTGTGTGTGTGTGAAACACCACTAAAATCCAAAGCATCACACTGAAAAACACTTGAAATATTACTGTATTTTTTCATGTATACCACGCCCCCATTTATATGACGCACCCTATTTTGGGGGACTTAAAAATTAAGAAAATGGGGGGGGTTGCCAATAATCGCTCTCCTGACATTACCAATCCAAGCATTGCGGAAGCCAACAATCTTCTGCCTGATCGCCACCAGCAGCCGCCATCAGCCCGCCCATTTGCCGCAACAGCAGCCAATCAACAGCAGCCCTTGCTGCAGCCACGATCACCCGCAAAGTCACTGCTGATATTCTAATACTCGCGCCAGCAACAAATCCCCCATCCCCACTCTGTACTACCCATGTATAAGACGAGCCCAGAATTTTTACATTGTTTTCTCAGTATAAAACCTTGTCTTATACATGGAAAAGTACGGTATTTAATGTCCTGAGTGTGATGCACAAATGATGCTCTCTCCATGTTCAGTAGTCTTAGGGCCTGATTGCACGTAACATGAACAATACATTTTTTAAAAAAGCACATGGTGTTGTGTGTGTTTTTTTAAAAAAATAAACAGCATTTGTGTGCATATGATGTGTGTGTGAGTGCACAGAAGCATGGAGGGGATGAGTTTATGTTGTCCCCTCCCTAGCTGAGCTCTCGGTAGAAATCCCACTCACCCACTAAGCAGCAATTAGCATTACACAATTGGGGAGCTCCCGTTGGCACCAATGGTTGCAGTGCGGGGGAGGGGCATGAATTTTATACTGCATCTTTCCCCATCTCGCAGCTTTAAAATTCCCCCAGTGACAATTGTCTCTCCCCACCCCTATTTCCAGGTCTGGCATTTATTTTTTCAAAAACTCATAATGTGATTTCTCATCACACCATGAATGTAAAGCATGGTTGAGCTTTCACAGTCTATATTAGATAGAGAAGATCTGGATTGGAGTTGCAGGGTTGGGGTCATCCATTAGGAATGGAGGAATAAGTTCCATGGAAGGTCAGGAAGGTCTTTGCTGAAGACAGCTTTTACTGCAATGGACTAACATTAGCAATAGATGAGCTCCTCTGGAGGTTTTTGCTAAAATGGCAGTACCGGAGCCTTCCCTTCTTGGGTCGGCCATTGTCACACCTTGTCCCCTTGCATCTGTGCAGCACCTTGTCAACATCACTCATCATCACTCTGTTCATGGGATCAGGGGAGCAGAAGGGCCCAGGACTTAAAAAAATATGGACTAGAACCTTGAAACAGCATGAGACCAACATGCTCTCATTCTGTCCCAGCTCTCATTCATTATTATGCATAAAAGAGTTCCAGGTGGACCAATCCCTGGCAGACAGCCTCCTGGGTTCTTCCCGAAGGAGCACCCCATTGGTCCTCCCTGCTTAGGTGTTGCTTCCGTCCCTTACACATGGTCTGCAGTGCTTCTGTCCCTTTGCAAACTTGGCAGTCAGCCTGACTGGGCAATGCTATTCAAATCCTCTGGGCACTGGTGTTTGCTAAGCTCCCTTCTTGACTAAATTTGCAGAGTAAACATTTTGGGGCATGGCGGATCGATGGACAAAAAAAAAAAAAGCTAAATAAATAATAAGGCAACAAAAAGCCTTTTGCTGTCTTCTCTACCTCCCCCGCCCCCAGCATTTTCCTGATGGTTTCAGATCCCCTGGTATTAAGCTTTCCTGATGACAGAATGCAGTCTAATAAATTCAGTAGCTGCTGCTTGCTCTTCAGCCGCCACCAGGGCCAAACTCCTTACCAAGTCCAAACCTTTATTTATATCCAAATGGTTTCTAGTGTGGCTGCACACAGCCCCCCGCCGCCCCCGCCGCCGACCGAGCCATTGGGAGTCATGAGGCTCAAAACAAAATTGAAATAATTAAAAATAAATTGAATCCAGTTAAATCAATTGAACACACTGGATTCTTTGACTGTTTGGATCAGTTCTAGTTATAAAGTCATTAACTCCACAACTGAAAGGAAGCCATTAACTACCTGAAGTTGCCTTTTTGCCATTTGTAACAAGAGCTAAAAGTTAAAGCTAGTTTTGTGTTCAGTTCTCCCTCTTCTCCAGGGCAGGAGAACTCCTACAGTCAATGGCATGCTCACCTCTGGCAGCTTGCAGGTTCTTTATCCCTCTTTTAATTGATTTAACTTGAGGATATCTTGGTCTGCTTTTAGGCTTAATCAGCTGCTTTTACCTTTTTTTATTATTGTATTAGCTTTAAATGATACATATGCTGAAATCCGATAGGATGAAGCACGGCATATAATTGTTTTAATAAATCAATACATCTCTGAGTGAGTGAGTTTGCAATACATACCCCTTTTCTTCTGGTGCACATCAAAGTAAATGCCTGTGCATGAACCCTAAAGCACCACGCACCACACAGCTTGCCGTTTCCAACCCTGTAGCTGCTGAGAACACATTGTGCAAGGTTTAGCCTTTTACATGCACATCTTTCCCCCAAAGAATAAACAACTTTGTGGCTTCTGAATCAGCCACTGTCAAGTGCATGAAAATAGCATGCAACATCTGAAGAGGAGCAACAGTGTGGGTGGGGAGCTCAGGAACTCAGCAGCTTTCCTACTGAAACTGGGTTCTTATAAGATTTGCTTGTTTTCTTCTGTGAGGTGGTAGGAAGTATACCCTTTTACCTAAAATTATCATAACCCTCCTAATTATGCTCCTCTTACCCAGGTCTCCATGATGTAGCTATTTCCTGCCCCCTCCCAAAACAAATGGGTATGGAGGTCTTAATTATGGTTTCTCCTCCTACTAATGCAAAGCTAATGCTATTTTAGGCTGCATCAACAGAAGTATAGTGTCCAGATTACGGGAAGTAATAGTCCCATTATATTCTGCCTTGGTCAGACCACACCTGGAGTACTGTGTCCAGTTCTGGGCACCACAATTTAAGAAGGGTATTCATAAGCTGGAACATGTGCAGAGGAGTGCAACCAAGATGATTAAGGATCTGGAAACCAAGCCTTATGAGATTGAGGGAGCTGGGTATGTTGAGCCTGGGAAAGAGGAGACTGAGAGGTGGTGTAGTAGGCATCTTCAAATACCTGTCTCACAGAAGATGGGGCAAACTTGTTTTCTTCTGCTCCAGAGGGTAGGACCCAAACAAATGGATTCAAATTACAAAAAAAAGTATATTCTGCCTAAACATCAGGGATAACGTTCTGATGGCAAGAGCTGTTCAACAGTGGAACAGACTACCTTGGAAGGTGGTGAAGTCTCCTTCATTGGATGTTTTCCAGCAGAGGTTGGGAGGCCATCCATCCCAGTATACCTGAAAGAGCATCTCCACCCCCTTCATTCTGCTAAGGTCCAGCGCCTAGGGCCTTCTGGCAGTTCCCTCACTGCGAGAAGCAAAGCTACAGGGAACCAGGCAGAGGGCCTCTTTGGTAGTGGTGCCCACCCTGTGGAACACCCTCCCATCAGATGTCAAAGAGATAAACAACTACTTGACATTTAGAAGACATTCAGGGAAGTTTTTAATGTGTGACATTTTAATGTATTTTTAATCTTTGTTGGACGCCGCCCAGAGTGGCTGGGGAGACCCAGCCAGATGGGCGGGGTACAAATAATAAATTATTATCATTATTATCTACTCTTTAGCTGTGATTCCTGCATTGTCAGGATGACCCTTGATGTCCCCTCCAACTCTACAGTTCTATGATTCACCTCAAGCCTGACCTTCCTCCCAGGTACTCAATGCTTTGGACTATCCCCTTCTTCTGCTACCCCAGTGATTCCCCCCCTCCCTTACTGGAAAGAATGTGAAGAATGTCATTGTCGACCTTCTCACTTTTCCTTGAAAGATGGCACAGCTATTGTTGAGGTGCACAGAGCTGCTGCAGACTGAGAGTGCCAGAGAAAGTGAACAGGGTGGGGCACTGGAAGCAGAACAGCAAAAGAGCTTCCAACCCCGCAAGATTACAAAAGGACAGGGGAGATCCTCTCTAAAAACATGGCGAATGTCCCACAGAGAGATAATTTGCTCTGGAAGGTGCCTGGAAACAAAGCCTAGCAGGGAAGCTGGGCCCTACACAGGAACACAGGAAGCTGCCTTATACTGAGTTAGACAACTGGCCCATCTAGTATTGTCTACACTGACAGGCAGCAGTGGCTCTCCAGGGTTTCAGGCCAGGAGTTTTCTCAGCCCTATTCGGAGACACCAGGGATTGAACCTGGGCCCTTCTGCTTGCAAGGCAGGTGCTCTGTCACTGAGCCACTACCATTCCCCTTGGTAGAAACCTTGTCAAAATCAAAACAGAACTAACAATATGAATATGAACTGATAAAGGAGGGTGGAATACAGTGGGAAATAAAAAGGCTAGATGAAAGACTGGGTGCTGCTGGTCTAATGTTGAGTAGATCCAGTTGAAAGCGGGTCTTGTTACTTACAATTAATCTCACAGATGACCAGCCAAGAACATGGTGGTTACCCAAGTAACATAACCTTCCTGAGGAAGCTTCAATTTGGGATTTTAATAGTGGAGGAGACACAACAAAGGAAGAGAGATGGAGAGGATGAGAGAAGGGTCTCAAGGGATGGGGGCAAGCAAGCAAATGCCACTGGCAGAATTTAGGCGTCGTTTCAGGTGAACCTGAGGACTGACGAGTTGTGTCAAAAGCTTCAAAGAAAAAGCGAGTTTTGAGGAGTAATTTGAAGGCAAACATGGCAGCCCTGGTGTGTTCAGCCATGGGGTGGTGTGTTAGCAGCCAGGGAGAATAGCCAGGATTACAATAAATTGGATATGAAGACTGCTATGTTATTACTTTAACAAATGGATTAATTGGTCCTCTGCGAACCCCTCCCAAATTATCCTCTGGTGCCCCCACCTCCCTTTTTCTGTAAGGAAACCTTTGCCAACATTGCCCCCTCCAGATATTTTGAATTATGACTCCCATCAGCCCCCAACCAGCCCTAGATTGACTGTGAGGCATGAGGAATGGCCAGGACTGGACACCAGGACTGCTCTATAGGGCAATTCGCTGCTCTGATTTACTCTCATTCAGAATGCAACCAATTGCCAGCTTTCTGGCAAGAAAGGAGCATTTATCGAGATCAGAGGGGCAGGCATGGAGAGCAGATTCCCACCCCCCACACCCACCCCTTGGTTCTGTCTGGGCTAGGGAGATGCCTGCAAGCAACCAACTGTGGGAAATGGCTGGAAGGTGAACCACAGTGGCTGCACACATCCCTTACTCCTTGCTCTTGGCTCAGCCTGGTTGCCCTAGCTAGCTATCTCCTTGCCTTAAGCAAACTGCACTGGGTTCCTGTGCACAGGCTTGGTTGCAGAAACCCCCTGGGCAACAGAGTGCTCCATCCCTCCCTTTTAATACCCTCTGCCTCTTAAATGGCACTGAATCTAACTGAGTGGTGGATAAACATTAGTTTCACAGCTCACAAAGCAGAACTGCTGGCTACTGGCAGGCTGGCTGTAATGAGTTCTTCTCTGGACCCCTGGGAACATTTAGATTGGGTTCTTCTCTCTCCCCACCCCCACCCCCAGCTGCCAGTCAAATGCTGGGGGCGGCGGGGAAGGAGGAAGAAGGAAGGAACACGCGTAATCCATTCCCTGCCAGATCAAGCATAGCACCAATTCTCCTGAGCCAGTGCACTTGATGCCATCGAGTCATCCTGACATCATATGGAGAGGTGTGCAGGAGGTCACATGGTGCTCACCCACCCGAATGCTGCACCGGAGCCAACCTGTGTGGCTCCCTGCCCTGATGTCCTTCTGCACACAGCCTTTCTAGGCCAAGGGTCTTGGCTAGAGACACAGAGGAAATTAGCAGGAAGGAAGGAAAGCATCTGTGCCCTTTGCTTTTCCACCTGTACCGGGGGCTGCAGCTACCTCCTTTTCCAAGCACTTGGTAATTGATAGCAGATTGTTTTCCCAAGGTGCATGTGGAAATATGGTGGAACCCTAGAAGTGTTGGTGGGAACCCAGTGGGCAATCTAGCACGCACGCACGCACGCACACACACACACACACACACACACACACAGAGATGTACCTAGCACCTGCAGCATCCTAGACAGGTGTTCTGAAAGCTACCTGTATTTGGCCAAGCTGGTCTTGGAGGTTACAAAGCTAGGAAGCTCCACAGCTCCCCTGGACAGCCAGCATTGCTGCATTAATCTGATTACTGGGAAGTTGTTGTTTTTTAAAAATCCCAATGTTTTGATTTCACTCCTCTGATTTATATGCCCACACAGAACTTGGTGCTGAAGAGGTTTTTGTTGCTTCTATTCTGGGATGGGGGAAAGTGCAAGTAAATGTGTAAACTGTGTAAAAGTCAAGAACTGCCTGCTTCACTTCTATGACTTAACTCTCTGTTTTCAATCTCCCTGCCTGAACACGCAGAGTTTTCTCCCTCCTCCCCACCCTGTCATTTTCTTTGGCCAAGCTCAAGAAAGATTCCATCAAAGCTGAACCCACAAGTACCTCTCCAAATCTTCCTGCCAGCTGATCTTAACAAATTCAGGAAGTCTTCCTGTCAGGACTGGTGGCATGGGTGTCACCACCTTTTCTTTTAGTCTTTAAACTTTATTTTCCTGTTTCTGAAAATACATGAGAGGAAAATTGCAGGCACACCGCCATCTTTTCTTGATCTCTTTTCACTGGGCTCTGAGCCTGTCACTTTGCAATTGGTAATTACATATAGGAATATAGGAAGCAGCCTTATTTGAGTCAGACTATTGATCCATCTGGAGGGACGCAGGTGGTGCTGTGGGTTAAACCACAGAGCCTAGGACTTGCCAATCAGAAGGTCAGCGGTTCGAATCCCCGTGATGGGGTGAGCTCCCGTTGCTCGGTCTCTGCTCCTGCCAACCTAGCAGTTTGAAAGCACGTCAAAGTACAAGTAGATAAATAGGTACATAAATAAGCGGGAAGGTAAACGGCATTTCCATGCGCTGCTCTGGTTCGCCAGAAGCGGCTTCGTCATGCTGGCCACATGACCCAGAAGCTGTACGCCGGCTCCCTCGGCCAGTAAAGTGAGATGAGCACCGCAACCCCAGAGTCGGTCACGACTCGACCTAATGGTCAGGGGTCCCTTTACCTTTACCCTATTGGCCCATCTAGGTTAGTACTGCCTACACTGACTGGCAGTGGCTCTTCAGGGTTTCAGGCAGGTCTCTCCAAGCCGCACCTAGACATATCATTAGGGGTTGAACCTGAACGCAAATCAGATGCTCTTTCACTGAGCCACAGCCTTTTGTCACAAGTCATTACTGGATATGCCTTCTAGAGTCACAAATAAGAATTTGAGGTGGTTCTGCCTGAGTCATCATAGCCCCACCAGGAGCCTTGTGGGACCTAGCAGGTTTAATATTATTAGAAACCCCACTGAATAGTAATAGCTAGGAGGGTGAGCGAATAAGGACAATTCCCCTGGCTGTGTCACTCTTAACATGCAGCACTGAAGTCCTGATCTCTGTTGCCATCGAAGAGTCACTATTCTAACCAAATAATAAATGTGTAATGATCATTGATGGATTAAGATGTGTATTCATGAATCTTAATTTTTCTCTCGCACACCCGCTCTCTTTCTCTTTCTATGGCTACAATTCCCACAAGTGACAGAAACTTCGCAGATGTTCATTTTATTAACGTTCTCACTTGATGAGCTCCTTGTTCCAGTCCCTGCCTCTGCACAAATACTATCGCCCTCACCCAGAAACGAATGTATTTTCACTGGTGTTCTGCACAGCTATAGGTAAGTATGTCACACAGACACACACATTCACACAGTCCTAATTTAAGCTGGTCCATTCAACACATGGGCTGGCAGCTCTTATTTCTGGGGACTAGAAGTATGTTGTGTTGTGTTGTTATGTTACTGTTCATTTATATGCCGCCTTTAAGCCCAAAAAGCCCCCAAGGTGGCTCACAATGAATAAACAGAGATACGTAAATACAAAATAATGCAAGAATGAGCAATAC
This sequence comes from Podarcis gaigeae, assembly GCF_964106915.1. Classification (NCBI taxonomy): domain Eukaryota; kingdom Metazoa; phylum Chordata; class Lepidosauria; order Squamata; family Lacertidae; genus Podarcis; species Podarcis gaigeae. Next base: position 17,668,913 of record NC_139692.1, on the reverse strand, counting down.
AAAAGGCCCAAATTCAAACAAAAGTTGCAAATTCAAACCATATCAACAGTATCAAAAAAAACAAACCAGCAATTGCAGGAGGGGGACTTTCAGGTGAACCCCCCCAAAAACACACACACACAAATAAACCAAAAGATCAGATGCATATGCTGCAGCATATTACTATCATAATCACCACATTCCTCTTTGGTTTATAGGCAGCATCCCAGTCACACATTGACCAGATCTAGAACAGCTTTGCTTTTGTAAGGTTGCTGCACCAGTTTTCTCCAGATAGGGGACTACCTGTGTGGGAGCTATGGGTGCATTGGCAACTTTGAGGTCTTTCCCTGGTGCCCACAAACCCTTTGAATGCCCCCTCACTCAGTGAGGTGGCGTAGTGGATAGCTTTCTCTCCCTTGAAAAGTACATAGAGCTGAAGGAGGAAGTTGGAGAAAGGGTGCTGTTTATCACTTCCTCTTTCAACTCTATGTGGCTCAGATTAATTCAGGGCTCAGAAGTGACTGGGGCGTGCAAGTGGCAATAAGCACTCGTTCATAAATAATGGAGTCTGGTCCATTAGCGCAAATAGGATACTGCCCCACCAACATCAGTCTGTCCTCAGCCAATTCCCACCTGGGTCTGATTCAGACAGGCTTGAATCCCCAGCCCCCAATTATCATGTGTTTGCCTACAAAGATCTGTATTGTGTAGATTTGAGCGTGATCCTACTTAACCTTCTGTCAAATTCTAACCTAGAGCTAGATCTCACTGGCTTGCTTCAGCCACTGTGGAGCAAAGAGAGGTTTGCACCACCAGATCTCAAGAAGCAACCTATGCTGGACAAATGGGGCAGAAGAACCATGGGGCTATAGTAGGACATGTCATGTCCTTAGAGAAGAGAGCAGCCACTCCTTCTGTATCACAAGAATGGCAATTGGTAACTCACTGGTAAAGTCTCATTTTAAGGGAGGGAACTGGTGGCCCTCTGGGTGTTGTTGGACTACAAATCCCATCAGCCTCAACCAGCATGCTCAATGTTCAGAGATGATGGGAGTCATAATTCACACCATCTGCAGGGCACCATGTTGGTTACCCGTGTGTTAATGGCTTCACAATATGAGGGAAAAAGTGTTGCCACCACTAGCTCATTTTAATTTAATAGCATTATTATTACTGCTACTACAGAACACCCTTCAAATTAAGAAATGCTCATTTCCTGCATTAAATGCCTCTTCCCCACCCCACCGTATGTTTTGGGGGGGTTGATACCCAATGGAAGAAGAAGGTGAAATGTCCCCCAGTCCTCTCTGTGGCAGGGAAAACTCAAGGGCCACTTAACATAACATATACATGGTAATTACATTGTTGGCCTCTTAGCACTTCCTTTGAAGATACTAACAGCCATTAGCTCCCCGCCGAGTCCCATTGCTCTGGTTGGCAGGCAGGCAGGCAGCCAAAAGGCTTCTCCAGGTCAGCTTGGACTTCCTGCTGCCGCCTTCATAATTTGAAACAGTTTTGATCAAGCAGGTAATGAGCAATGAAAATAAGTCTTTATGGGAAAAGAAGATGGGTGGGTTTTGGGAGGTGGGGGAGAGGGAGGAAGTATCCCACATGATGGCCATGTTCTACCTCCACAGTCAGAGGCAGCAATGCTTCAGAATACCAGTTGCTGGAAGCTACAGGAGGGGAGAGCGCACTTGTGCTCAGGTTCTGCTTGCCGGTGCCTCACAAGCATCTAGGTGGCCACTGTGAGGATAGGAAGCTGGACTAGACGCGCCTGATCCAGCAGGACTCTTATTAAGTTATGTACATAAAGGGATGCGAGTGGCTCTGTGGGTTAAACCACAGAGCCTAGGACTTGCCGATCAGAAGGTCAGCGGTTCGAATCCCGCAACGGGGTAATCTCCCATTGCTCAGTCCCTGCTCCTGCCAATCTAGCAGTTCAAAAGCATGCAGTGCAAGTAGATAAATAGGTAGCACTCTGGCGGGAAGGTAAATGGTGTTTCTGTGCACTGCTCTGGTTTGCCAGAAGTGGCTTAGTCATGCTGGCCACATGACCCGGAAGCTGTACACCAGCTCCCTCGGCCAATAAAGCAAGATGAACGCCGCAACCCCAGAGTCAGCCACGACTGGACCTAATGGTCAGGGGTCCCTTTACCTTTACATAAAGGGGACTTTGGATTAAATGCCCCAGCCCTCTCATTCCCCTTCTTTCCCAAAGTATCTCCTAGTTCAAAATGCCAGACAGAAAGGATGCATGTGAACTTTGCTGACATTTCTCCTTCCCTTTGCCTGATTGGTCAGTGACCAACTATGCAGCTGCGGTTGCTAAGCAGCTGTTAATGTCACCTCACACCAGGAGCTGTCCTTTCAACCTGCAGGTCAGGCAGGTAGCAGATGTGTGTCTCGTTCTGGAAGGTGGGGTGGAGAAACAAACTGGATCTTCCCACCTCTCTCATTTGTGCCAAGAGCCTGGCTAGACTCCTGGGTACCTGCTCTCCCCACAGTGCATGTGCTGCCACAACGGTCCTTGTTTACCCAAGACATTTCCTGTTTTCTGGTCCTTGTCTCTGTTACATCACGGTCCTTACTCTATCCCAACTTTTTGTCATTGGGAGATGGCCAGATCTGATCAGGTGGGTGAGGTTGGCCAACATTGTTCTTCCTCAAGCTTTATCACACTCTGCAAGCTCTCTAGATGTGGAATTTCTGATGTAAGGAATGCATATTGTTGCTAGCACACATCCATGTATCTAAATCCATCCTAAGGTAGTGGGCAATCTGTTGTTGCACACACTACAGCACCTGAGGTATGTTTTGAACTTTTGACAGCATTGTAACATTTCTCTGGTTCAATGCAAATAACCAAACACCTGCTGTTGTTGTGCTCATGTCCTGCTTGCAGGCTTTGCGTTGGGGGGCATCAGGTTGGCCACTGTAATAACAAGATGGTGGACTTGATAGACCCCCTTTGGCCTGATACAGCTCCTGGGCTCCTCTTATGTGTTTGTTTACATGTTGGAGAGAAAGCACAGTGCTAATTGCTTTCCTAAAGCTCTGCCCACAGCCATGTGGGTCTTGGGAACACAAGAAGTGTTCTCCAAAGGAAGCGAGGCAAGGCCCAAGCCACTTCCGCTGCTAAGAGTTAACCAAAGTACAAAAATACAAACTTTTCTAAGCTGTTGGAATCCTTATGACTGCTATCTGGGGTTTCTCAAGTTGCTAAGCTCCACGTTAGAAGGATGGCTGGGGTTTGCTCTGCCTACCTCTGTATTATCAGCGACAGATTCTTGAGTGGAGAAATAATCACATCTTGGGAAAATCCATTAAAGACTGCAACAATGTGTATTGTGTGGTGACCTTTAGGAGTCTCAAGTCGACCGAGTTAATGATCGCAGAGGCTGAGTGGAGATACGAAGTGTTCAAAGGCCTCTTTCTTGCCTCCTGCTCTTCAGACGCTGTCGTCATCCTGGCAGTGTCGCTGTCTAAAGTGTTTGGGTAAACTTTGACAATAAATTGCAGTGCTTTTAATTGTAGTTTGAGTGGCCCCTCTTGGCCCATTTAAAAGCTTCCTAGCCTATGAATAGCTGATCAAGGTGACATCACCCCCAAACCATCGACGCGGCCATTGATCACACACAGTGGGAGAGGTGGAGGGAGAGAAGCAAATTACTTGATATGGTGACCCTGTAGCAAACTGGAGAAACGTGTCACTTAATTAAGAAGATACCACAATATATGGCAAGATATGGAAGTGAACCCATGATCCCACAAAGAAACAATTTCCCCTCTTGTTTGACTTAGCATTCTCTCTCTTCTTTCTGCCACTGATGGAGTAAATTAAACTAATCCACCCCTGTGTTAAGCTAGGAGGTGAAAGTTATTCCATACAGATACTTGTCATCATGAGCAAGATGAATGGGGGCCCTTGGTGACTTATGAAACATACACATGGAACTAGATGCCAGGCTGGTGCGGCACTTCTCTGAGGCCCAGGGCAGCAGTCTTCTTAGAATAAAGTTATAAACTCAAACAAAAAAGCAACCAGTCCCTGGCAGGACCCTCCAGCCAGCTTAAGCCTCTGAGGCTTGGGGCTGCTCTCCCCCCAGCACGGGCCTCTTAGATACTACCAGAGGCCAGGTCCACTCCAGAGAGGAGCTAGGTGCTACTAGCGGGCTGGATTAGAGCCGGGACTAGATATGTCTTAAGTGGCTCATATGATCATGATGGTTCTCAGAGTTCCATATCATCAAAGCCAAGGCTCAAAGTCAGATAATTAAAAAAATCTGAGAGGACAGGGACTAATGGAAGGAGAGCAGGCATGAGATAGTTGGGCATAGGAACAGTGCTTGCTTTTGACTGTAGCTGAAAGCAAAGGCCAAAAGGGGAGGGAGGGAGGTTTTCTAGTGAGTGCAGGAAAAGGGCAGCTGCTCAGAAATGCAAACAGGAAGGAGTCCACCAGGTTCCAGACCTTCTCAGTTGCATTTGCACTGGTCAAGTGAAGAATACTCTGGCTAGAGACCCAAAAAAGTCCACCCATCCCTTGACAGAGCTGTGCAATGGTGACTCATTCCAGACTTTGGCTAAGTTGTTTTTGGCAGCAGCTCCCAATCTGCCCAGAAGTATTCATGTGGTGCATGGTTTCACTGGCCATCAGATACACCAGCACCTATTTCTGAGCATGTATGCACCAGGCTGGGGTAGTGGTGGTGGAGAGGAGGTGGCAGCAGCCAGCTTAAGCTCATACTCATCCCCTTGTGAATTGATTCATTTTTTGCAGGGGTGCATTGCAGAACCAGTGTGGCCAAATCTCCTTAGGATGCCTTCCTTGCCTTCTCCAAGGATGCTTTTAGACTAGCCTTTCCCAACTTGGCATCATCCCGATGTTGCAGACCACACCTCCCATCACCTCTGGCCAGCATAGCTATGCTGGAAGGGGGTGATGGCTGTTGCACTCCATAACATTTGGACGGTGCCAAGCTGCGGAAGCCTTGCAGGTGTTTGATTTGATGCTTAAAGCCCCAAACTAGATGGGTAGGAAGGTGGTGCTCAGACTCATCCACCACTTCCTACCTTGTGAAACAAAGAGAAATACTCCAGGGAAACAAGAGTGTGCTCCTCAACATCAAGGCTGTGATAAGCAGCACAGACATTGCTATTGACACCCCTTGTTTTTGCATAAGTATCCTCTGAAAATTCACTTCCCCTCCAGTAACCTTGCTGGAGGGAGCAAAAGTAGGCAAGCCACACCAGGCAATCGATTGCCACTTAACATCTGCATCCAGGCCCATTAGTACCATTTTAGCCTCAGAGCAGCTAGGGTTTTTGGCTATTATTCTTAAAGTGGTGCTTTTGCAAGGCTAACCTGGCTTTATTTCAGAATGCAACAATACAGCAAAGGGCAGGTAATGGGACTTTTTTGTAGGGGGATGAGGTAGAGTCAGCATCAAGAGCTCCCAGACTCTGTGGTTTATATCTGGGGGCATTCTTTCATCTCCTTTCATTTAATTCCATTTCCATGTCTTCTATGCCTTTCTCAATGGTTGCAAGGTGAACTTATATACAAACTATAAAAGACCAACAAATACACAATTTATCTGTTTAATCCAAAAGTCACCCCGCAAAAAATTAAGAAAATAAAAACTGACGGCAATAATCAATTTTAAGTTAATAGACTATCCCAATAGATGCCTAGTGCTTTAATTATGTGGGGTGGGGGCAGCCAAGAGAGGATGGATCCCCTAAATATTGCACTGATACCCTTATCTATTGTTTTAGAAGGCTACCGAGAGCCAGATTTGGCTGTGCGTTTTTAGTTTCGTTTTGTTAATGATTAGGTTGAGCTTGGGGATTCTTTTTATTTGAAAAATTGTTTTGGTACTGTGGTAACATCGTTTATTTATTTGTTTGTTCATTCATTCATGAACTGCTTCCCAGAAGGCATCCCAAAACAATTGACAATATTATGCCACCCATGATATAATTTGCTAGGCAGCTCACAAAAAAAGCAAAAATAATCGTACAATATTTTTAAAAAATACAAGATGCAATAATTAAAACAATTTTCAATTAAAAACAGCATAAAACCTTCCCTAGGGGAGACTGAATAAAACAATGTACAGCTCAGCTTACAATCGCTCTGACAGCATAAGAATTACTTAAAAATGCAATGAAAGGTAAAATTAAATAAAAATTTGGGTGAGCCCAGAGAGGAGGGGCTTATGGAATTTATAAAGGTCCTCTCACTTTTCTCCACACAATTAGAGAATTTCAAGCAACCTTTTTTTCACCTGCCACAGAGAAGGATGGCAAATCAGAGGCAATTAGGTGTGATAGATAAGTGGGAATTTCTTGTAGGAAGAGGCAACAGGACTGCTTCTGAACAGCAGAAGCTGGGGACAAATGTTGGGGGAAAGGACATCATTCTTGTGTCTTGCTTGTGTGAGGACCCAGAGACGCCTGGAAAGAAGAATGCTGGATTAGATGAAATGTTTGCCCGATGCAGTGAGGCAGCTTCATGTTCTTATATGCAGGGCGTCAGTGGCGTAGCGTGGGGGGTGCAGGGGGGCCGGCCGCACCGGGCGCAACATCTGGGTGTTAGGGATGGGGGTGCAAATCCACGGGTTAGGGGGCGCAAATCCACGGGTTAGGGGGTGCAAATTACTTGCCTTGCCCCGGGTGCTGACAACCCACGCTATGCCACTGCAGGGCGTCACATGTTATATCCTGCCAGAGGGGCTCAAATGCCCTCGGTGGGGTTACCTCACTCCTCTAAATGCTGCTAGGTGCATTTTGCATGTGCATCCTGCTTTTTGGGCAGAATGCTGGCTTCTGCATGGCCGTGTATATGTCATCCTGTTCCTGCCGGCATGCGAGCTACCCAGATAGCACTCTCAAGGCTGTAAACAGATGATTCATAAACCAGACGTAGACAGTAAAAGTGGAATGGGTCGCGACCCCGAGAGCAATGCCAAGGTTCTAAATGGAATGTTGGAACAGCGCAAAACAGGGAAGTGGGGAAGAGTCTGAAAGCACAATGGCAAATGCAACCAGCAAACATCCGAGCAATTTGTTTGCTCTGCCATGAACCCTGGTGCCAGTTCAGCCGTCTGCTTCCTTGATACTCCAACCATGCCAATCATTTTAAATTGAAAGGAGGTACCAGGGTAGGGTTGCAACCTTTGTTATGGCAAAATATAGAACAGGGCAGGGAAGTGCGGTTGGGGGACTTTTCTTTTTCTTTTTCATCTTGTGCCAAAGTGACTTCAAAGCAATCCATTGCAATCTACTGCAGCCTAACAGGATAGCCCCTCTGGAATTTGTCACACATGCACACGCACAAATTTGTAAACCAGTCTGTGCTTGGCTACCCAGAGCTTAAACCAGGGGTCAGCTGGCCCACTATCCCTCAGACCTTGTGGGGGGCCGGAGGACTATATTTTGGAAAAAAATATATGAACAAATTCCTATGCCCCACAAATAAGCTAGATATGCATTTTAAATAAAAGGGCACATTCTACTCATGTTAAAACACCAGGCAGGCCCCACAAATAACCCAGAGATGCATTTTAAATAAAAGGAGACATTCTACTCATGTAAAAACACACTGATTCCCGGAACGTCCATGGGCCAGATTTAGAAGGCGATTGGGCCGGATCTGGCCCCTGGGGCTTAGTTTACTTAAACGCATGACCTTTCACACACCCTTTCACACACATGCATTTGGAGAAGAACCCTAGCTTGGCGTAGAGAGAGAGAGAGAAGTTGTTGTCAATACAGGATGTAGCATTTATAAGTGAAATACGGGACAAGCCTGTATAATAAAAAGAGGCGTAGGTAGGGAAGGCGGGGGTCACTGGGCACCACACTGCGGGGGTCTGCAATGTGCCCAAGCCACATGTCTCTCCTGGGATTGACACGGTGGCTCGGGTGCCTGCAGGCTCCACGCTGCTCCAAAGGGCAATGTACAGCTTGTGTCTGCCCGCCGCCTCCCCTTCAGGCTGCCGTCCTACAACTGAGGGGGAGGCGGCAAGGTTCCTTGCAGCATGCCTGCCCCAGCTCGCCCTGCCCCCATGGGTGGCTCACCCCGTCCCCTGGGCGCAGGGCATGCACACTGCCCCGGACGCCTGAACAGCTAGCTATGCCACTGATTTTACAGGACAGGTGGCAACCCTATAACCAGGGGTTCCACCATACAAGCAGTCACACAGTTAAGGTACTTACTTTTCACCTGGTTTACAGGCAGATGTGCAAGGAGAGTGTACATGTTCAAACCGGAAATGTTTGGGCTAATGTTAAATGCCCCAGAACTGAATATAGTTCACAATACCAGTGAAACTCTTTGTTTTACTATTTTCTTGCAAATCCCTCTCCCCTAAAAACACCATGTCAATGGAATGATCAAACGCAGGAGGCAGAACACATTCTGAAATCTCCAGAGCGGGTGAGGGAGACATAACTGAATTGTTAGCACAGAGAGGTAAAGAGCCATTGGAACCAAATCTTGTGGCAATGAATTCCATAAGCTAATTGTGTGTCTGATTTGTCTGTCCTGACAAGACTACAGGTCAGTTTCATTGAATGACTCCCACCCACTCACCCCCAGGTCAAGCACTGGAGTACTCTGAGCAAGGAGGTGGGAATGCAGTCTGAAAGATGTGCTCCCCTATTCCAGGAGAAGATCTGTACAGGTTAAAACCAGCAACCTGAAATGGCCCTGGATAGAAAGGTGCATCCAAATTTGCTAAGATGGCCGTGGTTTGATCAGTAATCTTATGCATAGCAACAATGCAGACTGGAGTAGAGATACCCCACCCCACGAAAATGCACAGATCTGCATGTGAGACATTTTTCTTCAATACTATGTATTCAGTATTCAATTGAATACTAAGTGGTTAGCATTCAAAATTCTAAGTTTCAAATTCTTCTTTTGATTAGTAATTATAGAAAGAAAGCCTGAATGTCAAGTGTTGTTGATGGCATGACAACAAAGCTATGTGTTTCTACACCTAAATTTCCTTTATTTAAAAATGCCCTGAACAGCAGTCATGAACTGAGAATATTGTCAATAAAACAAATCAGGAAAATGTATTTTAAAAAATCCAAGGAAACTGAGCATTCTGGTCCACCTCCCCTCACAAGTCTCTTTGGTTCTTATCTAGCAGTGCCTTTAGCTGCACCAACATGAAAAATTATTCAGAGAGCCCCTCCACCTACCAAACTGACTTTGTAAGAATCTCTGAACTGCCACTGCTTTGCATAAAAACCTTCTGCTTTGGGCAGGTGGGGGTGGACTTAATGCAGACAGTGAAAGACCTTCTCTCCCTCTGTGCCGGAGGATAAATAATTCTGCTGCCTCTCTTTATTAACAGCTCAATTCCTATTATTCCTCATTGCAAGGATGCTCAGATCACAGCCACTCTACAAGAAACAGCCTCCATCTATTTGTTAATCATCAAAACTTTGCATTTCTTCTGTACGTCAACCTGACGCCTTGGTCTTTGCAGCTATCTGGATATGCCAAAAATAAAGGTTGTTGTTTTCTCTTCTGTGCTGTGTTGATAATTTGATGGTGGAGCCGCTCCATATGTTATTTTTCAGCTGCGCACATTAAATTTAAGGTTAAGCTGAGATGCCATGTAACTGAGAACGCAAAATTTTATCCCCCATAGCCTCCTAGGGACTCTTTTCATACTCTGTTATCTCAGGACATGCACACCTGGGCTTGGTCCAACCTTTGACTTGTTTACCCATTCAGGAGATAAAACAGAGCGTCATGAAGCCTTGTTGAATAACAAGAGCTTCTGACTCACCTTAAAAAACAGGAAGAACTTTCTGATGGCAAGAGCTGTTTGGGAGTGGGATGGACTCCCTTGGAGGGTGGTGGGCTCTCCTTCCTTGGAGGTTTTTAAGCAGAGGCTGGATGGCATCTGCCATGGATGCTTTAATTAAGATTCCTGCACGATCCCTTCCAATTCTACAATTCTACGATTCACCTAACTTTTATCACAAAGAGAGCTCTGGTGGATCAGAATAAAAGTAAATGTAATCAAATATCTTTTATTCCACAGCAACCAACCAGATGCCTCTATCAGGGTGTTAAGTGTCTCCACAATCACACAATTAGAATCATAGAATTGTAGAGTTGGAAGGGACCCTGAGAGTCATCTAGTCCAACCCTCTGCAATGCAGGAATCACAATGGAGGACTCTCAACATGCTTCTTCTGAACAAGGAGGTTTCATTTGCCTCCATGGTTAAAACCAACTGGTAAAGGTAGGGTAAAGGTAAAGGCCCTGTAAAGGTAGGGTAAAGGTAAAGGACCCCTGGACAGTTAGGTCCAGTCAAAGGCGACTATCCGGTTACGGCACTCATCTCACTTTCAGGCTGAGGGAGCCAGCATTTGTCCACAGACAGCTTTCCAGGTCATGTGGCCAGCATGACTAAACGACTTCTGGTGCAATGGAACACCATGATGGAAACCAGAGGGCACAGAAACGCCGTTTACCTTTCCACTGTAGATACCTAGTTATCTACTTGCACTGGTATGCTTTTGAACTGCTAAATTGGCAGGAACTGGGACAGAGCAACAGGAGCTCACCCCATCGTGGGAATTCGAACCACTGATCTTCTGATTGGCAAGCCCAAGAGGCTCAGTGGTTTAGACCACAGCACCACCCATGTCCCAAAAATAGCCCTGTATGGTTAAATTACTGTAACACACCCTGGGACCTCACTGAGATGAGCAAACAAAAAAATATAATAAATAGTAACAAAAGTGATCACCACCACAAGGGTCATAGACACTTCCTAGCTGTACGCTAATCTACCCCAATATGAGGAAACAATTTGCCTTCTTATTTGGAAAGGGGAGGTTTTCTGTGCTTCCTTTCCTCAGCACCTTTAGAACATTTCAGCAAGGTGAGCTAATCCACCTCCTTGATGAATAATGTAGGAAAGCACCCTGACTTTTCAAACAAATCCATACATTAGAGTCTGTTTCAAACAACTTTTGGCCTCACAGTTGGCGTAGAGGAGACAAGGCTACGGATGGTCTTGTGCATTTGTGAATCATTATTGTAGACAATATTTTCCTCCGCTGCACTTTTCTGTCCTAACATTTTTTCCCTTGTAATGAAATCCATTCAGCTGTACTGGAAATGCAGGCACTTTATAGAAAATCTTTAACAGCGGCGGCACAAATGGATGGGTCTTATTTCCTCTCTGCAGTGCGAAGATTTGCAAAAGCATTGGTGGCAAATGTTTACCAAGAAAACAGGGGAGGAAGCTGATGGAAATCAAATCCATCACAAACACCCACTGAGATGCAAATGGCTGCAACAACATACAAACACCACAAAAAAGAACACACATACACACATGCCTTTTCTTCTCTTTTAATTCCTCACCATACAAATGGACCACAGATGATGCTAAAGCTAAACTGTTCCCAGGAAGGGCCTGGTACCTCTCTGCTCCCCTCACCTCTTTCCATTTTCATCTTGCATCACAACCTGATCCACAATGCACGAACTCAGAAACAAGAGTCAATACATGTGGACACTGAGGACCAAGTTGTTGCACACCCATACAGCAACACGGCAGAATGTCCACTCTTTGTTCCAGACCCAGGGCACAGCAAAAGATGCCTAGATGAACTCTTTGGGCACCAGAATGGAGCCCACCTTTCCTGCATAAGATGCAGAGAAAATACAGTAATCTGGCTTCTGGACATCAGATCAAAGCTCAATGATTGTTCCCATCTATCTCTATGGGAGCATCGCCAGCTACAGGACATCCAGTTCTGTGGGCATTCATCTTGGAGCTATCCTCTGAGAACAAAGGAGTGACCATGGTTGTTTTTTTCTTTTCCAGATTAGCTAGTTAGGTTAGAACTAGAAATTTTTCTATCCAATTTATGTAGTTCCTACAATAAACTAAAAGACAACAACTAAACACCTATTATTTAGTTAAGCCACAAGGACACACTAGTCCTATTTACAATGAAAAATCCAGGAACGTACTCATACGAAGGGGCAAAAATACCCAAAATGATGAGGGGCTAAGGAAGAGATGAAGTCTCTCTTCCCTGTTTCATCCCATCTTTCTCACCCACTATGAGTTAATGTGGGGCTCTGCTTGTTGATATTTGAAAAGGGTTGCATGTGTGCTCCCCGCTTTCCATGCATTCTCTGCAGTACCAATAACTAGATGTTCTTGATTTGCTTCCTTTGTGCTTCTCAAGGTGGAGTTTTGGAGAGCTGCTTGCTTCGCCTACTGTGGATGGTGCCAGCCACAGAGAACGATTCTGGATGGCAGCCTGGGCTTGGAAGAGAATAAACACAGAATGGCAATGTGTGTTCCCTTTTCATCCTTCCCATCTGGAACAGAGCTGAAAGTGACCTTATAGTTTGCAAATTATTGGCCTTTGGATATGGGATGGAGACCAGAGGATTCACTAAGTAAGAGAGAGGGAAAGATTGTTGTCCAAGAATGGCAAAGCCTGGATTATGTTTCCCCTGGCGAGGACTTTTGCAACCTAAAAAAAAAAAAAAAAAGCATAATTGGTGCCTGCTTGGAGATGGGGAGGGAGAGTAAACAATTCACCAGGAACTTGAGAATGAATGAGGGCTGGCAGAAGAGTATGTGGGGAGCCTCGCAGAGCTGTGGTTCATTCTAATGGAACTACAGAAGGAAAAATCCTGGCTGGGCGGGGGAATGTGCTCCCTCTTCCCCCCAGACACACAATGCTTGCTTTCACAGTATATTTATTCCACCCTTCCTTTTCTCCATTTGAATTGATGCAAGGTATTGAGAAAATTTGGTTCTGTGTTTGGGGTAAGGGACTTTTTGCTAACTTAGTTACTTATTATTACAATCAGTAATAAGACAATAATTTAAATGATAAAGTCAACAATTAAATAACAGAATAAAACAATAAGCAGAATCCAGCCAGGGCCATCTTACCCATAGATGCTAGTGGTGCGGGGCGCCTGGGCGCCAAGTTCTGGCGAGAGTCCGGGGAGCATGCTGAGTGAGTGAGGGTGCGTGCGCCGCTCCCGCTGAACGTCGGCTCGGTTTTTTCCCTTTTAGCCTGCAGGAGCCGAATTCTGTAGGGTGGCAGAAGGCTAAAAGGGCTAAAAGCTAAGCTGACACTTGGCGGGAGTGGCGCACGTGCCCTGGCTCACTTGGCGCAGGTCTGCTCACTCGGTGTCCTCGCTCACCCAACGGGTTGAGGCGCAGGAGTACACGGCACCCCTTCAGCTAGCCATCTTCGTCTTTGAGCTAGGCATCAGGTACCGCGGATCTCCACGGGGCCGGCTCCCTTGGCCCGCTCACCACCCTCGCCCGCCTTCACCATGCCATGCCAAAGCACCGCTGCACCCAGAGCGTCTGCCTCCCATGGCCACTGTGGCACAAAGCAGCCAGCCAAGCTGGGTGGTGCCACGTCCAGCCTCTGCCTCTTCCCCACCGGAGGAGCCGCCCTCCAGCCACTGCCTACCTCTTCCAGCCCCATAAAGCTGGGCATGTTGCAAGAGGCTTCTTCCGCCACTGCCAGTGTTCCCTCCCTAAAAAAAGGTCGACAACTACTCTGGGAAATGGGAGGGGGGGCAGAGGGATCTTTGCACCACGGCACCGGATATGCTTAAGACGGCCCTGGATCCAGGTGAGGACAAGAGACCCACTTCCAGGCTCTAGACTGCTTAACCATTTCCACCAAAGGCCTGGGAGAACATGCATGATTAAACTTTGCATCCGAAGTCCAGTAGAAAAGCTTTAATAGTGGGCAGAGTTCTGCAGGCAAGGTGCCACCACAGAAAAGGTCTTGTCTTGTCTAACCACATACTTGGCCATAAAGAGCCAGTGGAGCAAAAGCCCCCACCAACCTCAAGGCTTGGGGTGGTTGATCCAGGGAAGGTTGTTCCTCTGATACTTGGAGCCTTGAGCTGTTTAGGGCCGTATGTTTCAGTATTAACATTTTAAATCTGGCAATGTATTGACAGACAGTGGATAGCCCACAAAATAGGAGTAGCATAACCTCGTCCTAACCAGAAATTCCCAGTTCCAGCCATTATTCACCCTCATTATACATCCCATTATTCAGGTGGTACTAACAGGGTCCTGAAAATGAAGTGTAAGGCAGACACATTCAGTCCATGATGAAGGATAAGGAGTTCGTGGATGATTGATAATAACACGCTACCGAGAAGTTCAAAGCAAATGCTTGACACAAATGGCAGTTTTCAAAAATGAACATTGTGCATGTTTTTAAAGCGGGGAGGAGGCACATTATCCATTTTACATCACTTTAATAGCCAGGTTAAAGAATCCCATGGATGCTCATTTGGTGGGTTTTGGAGCGTTCTCTGCTTATTTTCATTCCCTCCCTCCCTCCACTGTAAGACTGCTTCTTAGCAAAGCTTGCAAGTTTGGTGATGTCTGCTGCCAATCAGTGTCAACAATACTGGGCTAGATAGACCTTCCCATGTTGCTGTGCATTCAAGGCTTGCCCTCCCCCCCCCCCACTAAACTATGGACCCTCAATCTGCATTCCTAAAGCCCTGTTTTGACATCTAAAGAGGGCTAACATCACTACAGTATTTATTTATCAGGGGTCACAGCAAGCCAGAGAAGAGGAGGATCGTCTCTTCATTTAAAAAAATCGCACATGCACACACAGACCTTTCATCTTGGCATAAGAAATGATGGACTTGACTCAGATGACCCACATCCTGCCCTGCCCTGCTTGATGTTCTCCTCCGCCGCCCTCCTTCCTTTCTCTCCACCCTCCCTGCTTTCCATCCCAGCCCTTTGTTCGGTTCATCCTCTGGCAGCCTCACCTCTCTTCCTTCCCAGAACTTCACATCTTCAAGGCTCCCTTTCATTTCTGCCCCCTGGGGAGCCTCGGTGTCTCAGAAAGCGAGAAAACAATATATGAGTTGGGAATGGAGATTAGAGGAGGGCGCACAAGCAGGACATCGGTGCCAGGGTCCCCCCCCCCACTTTGGATTTACCAACCTGCTCTTCACTTTTGCCAATGCTGAGCATGGCACACAGCCACAGTAGTCAGAGCAGGGGCTGAGCTGGGAGCCTGGACCGGCAAAAGAGCTGACCAGCAGGATCCGGAGCTGCATCAGCAAAGCCAGGTCACTAAGATGCTGCTCCAGCAGCTAACAGGCGGAGGTGTCCATAGTGGACCTGATCCTGGAGCTTAGCAGGCCCCAATCCAAAGCATGCACTAACACATGCTGCCTCCTCTCTAGTAGATCTGAGAAAGGGAGAGGCTTCAGATGGTTGCTAAAGGAGCTCTGCACCTCTAGTGCAGGGCTTCAGTGGGGGCCAAACGCTCTTCCTCACATTTCCAAAATCAGCTTGCTCTATCATCCATCCATATCTATCTATCTATCATCTATCTATCTATCTATCTATCTATCTATCTATCTATCTATCTATCATCTATCTATCTATCATCTATCATCTATCTATCATCTATCATCTATCTATCTATCATCTATCTATCTCTATCTATCTATATCTATCTATCTATCTATATCTATCTATCTATCTATCTATCTATCTATCTATCTATCTATCTATCTATCATCTATCTATCTATCATCTATCTATCTATCTATCTATCTATCTATCTATCTATATCTATCTATCTATCTATCTATCATCTATCTATCTATCATCTATCTATCTATCTATCATCTATCTATCTATCATCTATCTATCTATCATCTATCTATCTATCTATCATCTATCTATCTATCATCTATCTATCTATCTATCTATCTATCTATCTATCTATCTATCTATCTATCTAATCTATCATCTATCTATCTATCTATCATCTATCTATATCTATCTATCTATCTATCTATCTATCTATCTATCTATCTATCTATCATCTATCTATCTATCTATCATCTATCTATCTATCATCTATCTATCTATCTATCTATCTATCTATCTATCATCTATCTATCATCTATCTATATCTATCTATATCTATCTATCTATCTATCTATCTAATCTATCTATCTATCTATCATCTATCATCTATCATCTATCTATCTATCTATCTATCAATCATCTATCATCTATCTATCTATCTATCATCTATATCTATCTATCTATATCTATCTATCTATCTATCTATCTATCTATCATCTATCTATCTATCTATCTATCTATCTATCTATCTATCTATATCTATCTATCTATCATCTATCTATCTATATCTATCTATTTATCTATCTATCTATCATCTATCTATCTATCTATCTATCTATCTATCATCTATATCTATCTATCATCTATCTATCTATCATCTATCTATCTATCTATCTATCTATCTATCTATCTATCTATCTATCATCTATCTATCTATCTATCTATCTATCTATCTATCTATCTATCTCTATCTCTATCATCTATCATCTATCTATATCTATATCTATATCTATATCTATATCTATATCTATCTATCATCATCTATCTATCATCATCTATCTATCTATCATCATCTATCTATCATCATCTATCTATCATCTATCTATCTATCTACCCACCTATCTATATCATCTATCTATTTGCGTGCCAAGGTCCTTAGCCCCCAGTTCCCCTAGGTAATAAACAAACAGACACAAATATTTTATGTTAATAGGATAGAATAGGCCACAACTTTATTGGTTACAGATGTGAGCAGTTTGGCTTAGGCATTGGGTGAAACCAGACTATATCATGACTCCTGCCCGTCTGAAGAGAGTCTCACTAAGGGTAAACCACCAGTAGGGGCAGCCCTATGACATACATCAAATAGGACTCCCCCACGGGATCCCCATTGGGGTCGTGGCATGGCCCTAGCCCTGCACAGACTTCAGACAGGATCCACACCCCCGGATCCTTTTAACAGGGTACTCTTATCAAGGAGGGGCAGGTGGAAGCTACAACCTCTCCTCCCATAAACAAAGGTTTGCCCAATACCTAACCGTACAAAGTTGTGACGATTGCTACAAGGTAGGCAAAAACAAAATGGCTGGTGCCAATTTGCCAAGTGGAAAAATTCCTACCCAGCCCCACCAATATGGCGGCCGGCATTTGTCCATAGCAAGGTCACTGTTATAGCAACTCATAAAAAGAGGGTGGGTGGGCTGGGAGATACGGCGAGGAGACAAAAGGAGGATGCCACAGTTTAAAGAGGCAGAGGCCACGCGCTCGGCTGTGCCGATTGGACAGGCAGGGGCATGACATGGCTGGGAGTCCGCATGATGTGGGTGGCATCTCTCCGCACCCCAGCTGAGTCACTGGGAGGTCCTGAATGTCTGGCTGCAACACCGCCCACCAGGGAAGGTGAGCAGACCTATCTATCTATATCTATCTATTTATCATCTATATCTATCTATCTATCTATCTATCTATCTATCTATCTATCTATCTATATCTATCTATCTATCTCTATCTATCATCTATCTATCTATCTATCTATCATCTATATCTATCTATCTATCATCTATCTATCTATCTATCTATCTATCTATCTATCTATCTATCATCTATCTATCTATCTATCTATCTATCTATCTATCTATCTATCATCTATCATCTATCTATCTATCATCTATCTATCTATCATCTATCTATCTATATCATCTATCTATCTATCATCATCATCTATCCAGTGCATTTTTCTTTAAAACAAAATATGTTTAAGGGTACTCTCATTTTCCTACTCATATTGAAATACTGCCCCTCAATGAGGCTAAACTTAGATTCACAAAATGTTTAGGGGTATGCGTACCCCCACATTCCCCCAGAAAAAAGCACTGTATCTGTCTGTCTACCATCCATCTATTGCTCTTGGCTCAGCATTTTAATGTGCATATTTTCCATACTATAGAAAAACCACAGTCAACTAGATGGACCAATAATCTCACTCGATATAGAGCAGCTTTCTGTATGCTTGGATTGGAGGTTCTGTTTTGGTGACTCATCCCACAATGAAAGCAGCTCCAGACTGGATGGTAAAGATAAGTCCTATCCTTTCTATATCAAGCATGATGCTGTGCCTAAACAGAAGAGCCTGGAGCCCTCTTCCTCAGGCCCACTATGCCTATTGAAACTGGACTTTTCAAGCCCCCAACTCTTACCCCACCTCCCCATTTTTTTGCTGGTTGCTGCCAGTAAACCCCCAGGCATGGATGTACACAGGGCTGGGCAGGGAGCTATCATTTATTGTTGTTGTTGAATTTATATCCCACCCTTCCTCCTGAAGGAGCCTAGGCCAGTAAACATACCCATAATGAAAGGATTTTTAAACAGTTCTAGGGACAATGGGGCAGAAATACTAGGCCAGAAGAGAAATATGTGGCCAAGGATTGGGCTAGGTGTACTGAATCAAGATGTGGCCAGTCCTCCTCAGCTTTCCATCTACGGGAAAGGACCGCAGCTCAGTGGTAGAGCATCTGCTTTGCATGAAGAAGATGCTAAGATCCAGGACAAGACGTCACCTTTCAGATATTCCCCCCGGACATCAATTCTGCCTTTGAAATCCCAGTAAGGGACTCCTGCCTGAAACCCTGCAGAGCTATTGCCCATCACTGTAGACCAGTGTTTCCCTAACTGCGTCTTCAGCTGCTTTTGGACTATAGTTCCCATCATCCCTGACCACTGGTCTTGCTAGCTATGGATGATGGGAACTGTAGTCCCAACACAGCTGGAGACCCAAGTGTAGGAAACACTGGTGTAGACAATACTGAACCAGATGAACCAACAGTCTGTCTTCATATACAGCAGTTTCCTATGTTCCTCTTTGGGAAGGACCAACTTCCTATGCTCTCTAGCAGTGGATCTCCAGGATCTCATGCAGGGATCTCTCTTGGCTCAAACTGGAGATGGTGGGGAATGAACCTGAGACCTTCTGAGACCTTATCTACTGTCCCTCCTGCCTCAGGGCCTTTTCCCTCACCCCACACCCCCTACCTGGTTCTGCTCCTCTTGTCTCGTTTCTCAATCCCCCGCCTGCCTCCAAAGTATCTTAGCAAATGTTGGCAGCCGCTTGCAAACATTTGACAGGCAGGTGCCAGCTTTGAGCCAGCATGGTATGTGCAAGCTATCGGGCTGAAGATGGGGCAGGTAATCGCTGGAGATTTAGCCAGTGCCCCATCTTTCAGATGGCTGCCGGCCGACCTCCTTGACCCCATCTCATACATATGCATTTCCCAGAGACACCTTGTACCTCTGCATTTTGACATGTATTATGGACAAGAATAACACCAAGGGATCCAACCCCCCCTTCCTCCCCCCTCCGGTCTTTTTCAGCACAGGGCAATAATGAGCGTGCACAGTAATAGCCGGCTCTGGGAAAGCGGACAAAGCTGGAGTTTGCTGGACCTGTGGGTTAATAGATGGAGAATTGTACTCTTGGAAAACCAGTTTGCCCTCTGAGCATTATCCGAACAATTGCAGAGCCTCTCATCTCAGCTAAGCCGGCTACGGGCAAAGCTTGTGAGGGGGAAGCGTGCTGGAGAGATGCATTTTCTGACAGTGAGAAGGTCAGGCAGACCGAGAGCTGGGACGTCGGCTGCAGCCATCTTGACATTTCATTGTCTTGCATTGATTCAGAATCACAATGTCGCTGGACCATTAGGAGGGACGTGCTAAGCTCTGCAGAGGCTCTGCAGAATGTTCTCCGGTTTCAATTTTTGACTTAAAACAACACCTATTTTAGTGGCAGAACAGCCCACTATCATTGCCACCGCTTACATGTACAAATATGCCCTTAAAAAATAATAATAATCCCATTCAAACCCATGTTTTCCCTGACCACTGCTTCTGCACCATTTCTGCCTTGAGGGCGCCTTTGAAAATGGGTGTAGCCTGTAGGGCATCATGGACTGCATCTCCCACCATCCCCAGTCAGAATAGTCCTGCTGGCTAGCTGGGGCTGATGGGAGATGTAGACCTAAGCAGTTGGGACAGGAGCAGCAGGTTAGAGAAAGCTGCCAGAGGGTGTTGAAAGAATTCTCCGATGGGTTCTCTGCAACTCCTAAGGCCACAACTTCCAGAGTCCTGCGGTGGAAGCCATGATGACATCTCAACTGGCTTATGTCTAGTTTACATCCCTAGTTTTTGTAGGAAGAGCTGAATGGGCTGATGGGGCTTGCTAGGATCAAAGGCTGGTATTAAAACGTTTTGCAGATTTTTAAATTCTTTTAAATGATGAGTTTAAGAAGACATCTGAAGGCAGACCTTTTCATGGAAATTTTTAATGTTTGATGTTTTATTGTGCTTTTAGTATTCTGTTGGGAGCCACCCAGAGTGGCTGGGGAAAGTCAGCCAGATGGGTGGGGTATTAATAAATTATTATTATTATTATTATTATTATTATTATTATTATTATTATTATTATTATTATTAAATTACTGTTGGGTACCACCTTAGCATTTTCAATGAAAGGTGGTAGAGAGTGTTTTAAATAAACAAATGACTAGTAGATACTAATAGATAGGCTTCTCCTCCATGAACTTGTCCAATCCTATTTCAAAGCCATCTCTGCCTCCTGTGGAAGTGAGTTCCATAGTTTAATTCTATGCTGTTTGAAGAGGCCTTTCTTCATTTTGTCTCTTCCGGATCTCCCAACATTCAGCTTCGTTGGAATACAGTTACAAATAAACTAATTTAGTAATCCAGAATAAGTACACAAGAAGAGGCTGCCGGATCAGGCCAAAAGGACCCATCTGGTCCAGCATCTTGCTCTCACAGTGGCCAACCAGATGCCTTTGAGAAACCTGCAAGCAGGATTCAGGCACAATAACACCCTTCTCTTGATGTGGATTCCAGCAACTGGTATTTGGAAGCATAGAGACCTACACAAGGTCCCCTGATGCCTCTGATCCCGCAAGATCACTTTAGCCTGTT
Organism: Podarcis gaigeae; assembly: GCF_964106915.1. NCBI lineage: Eukaryota > Metazoa > Chordata > Lepidosauria > Squamata > Lacertidae > Podarcis > Podarcis gaigeae. Next base: position 17,648,007 of record NC_139692.1, on the reverse strand, counting down.
CTAATATTTGGATTTGTGATTTTTTTTCATTTTTTGAGCAGGCACAGAACAACATGCAATTGGGAACGAGGAGGGAAGTAGGCCACAGGGTTAACCGAGCTGGAGAGCTGCAGGGTTAGGTTTCTTTCTCTTAGCTTTGCTCTGAGGAACCGGGTTGGGGGTCTTCAGCCAGGCAGTATGCCTGCACTGCCCAGGGCAGGTTCGTTCCCGGGGGGGGGGCATAGTGTAGAGGGTGCCCTCCCAGGTGCAGGATAGCCGCTTGGGTGTCTGGAGCAGTGTATGTGTCCTGCAGCCAGGGTCAGAGCAAGCTGCCCATGGGGGCGGAGCAAGCCACTCACGGGGGCGGAGCGAGCCACCCATGGCGGACATTTGGCACCCGCCCACAACTCCCAAGCCTCCCCCAAGCTGTCAAAATGAAGAGGGAAGGGGGGAATGCAGCCGGCCAAGCGGCACAGCTCCTCCCCCCTTACCCCAATGGTTTGGGATAGGCTTGGGAGTTGCGGGCGGGCGGCAAGCCGAATGTCACTCTCCTCAGTGAGGGCACCCAGGGTGGTCTGCTTCCACTGTCCCCCCTTCCTATGCCCCTGCAGCCAGACAAATTGATCCGTTAATTCCCCAGTGCTCTTCCTTTGTGACATGGGTGTAACCAAGACAGGGCTGGAGAGGGAAGCTGCTCTTCCCCCCACAAATCAAGTAAATAAATAAAAATACTTAACTAAAAGTAGAAATTGTAGAAAGATTTTGACAGATTTTTTTCTGAGCACTTGGGGTCAGAAGAAAGTAATTTAAAACAACTGTTGTGTGTGTAGGTCCCCAGGCCACCCCTCAAATAACTTCATACATAACACGTAATTTTAGTTTTGGTTTTTGGGCACTATTTTGGCCACAACTTTATTAAAATACAAAATCAGTGAGTGGTTGTTTAGACATTGGTTATGACTATCTGTCCCCCCGCCTGGGACAGAACTGACATCCCGAGGTCCGATCGGTAGCCAGTAGAAGAGAAAGTCAAACTGGGGGGTCATTTGAGCTAAGCGTCGGACCCACGCCGCTCACCCCAGCAGCTCCCCAAAAGCTTGCCTGCCCGGTCCTATAACAAGGATTCCCATAACAGGGATTGGGCGGCCCTGGTCCCATAACAGGGATTGGACGAAATTGTGGCAAGCCCCAGGATTCCTTTAACGGAATTCGCTTCAGCGCAATAGGAGGGGCAGGCCCAGCCTGACCCCTCCACCACCAGCATATTATAACCAATGCCTAACCGCAACCTTACAAGTTGTGACGAATTGCTGAGTAGTAGGCAAAAGCAAATGGCACAGCCAATCACCAAATGGCAAATTCCTACTAGGCCCCTGCGCCTAGGCAGACGACCCCATGACAGGCAAAGCAAGGTCAACCGGAAAGAGGGCGGGCGGGCGGGCGGGTGATCCGATGCACTCTGCAAAGAGAAAGAGAAACCAGAGTGCACCAATATTTAAAGACTATGGTCCCACCCACCCAATTTTCAACATACAATTTGCCCCAGCAACCCGGTTACCCAATCATGATGCCAGGCAACAACTATTAACCTGCCTGGCAACAAGAGGCCTGGCCTGTTGGCCCACACTGCAACACGTGCTCTCATTTATTGGAGAACACGCTTTGTTGAGACATTTCATTCTGAATCAGCTAGACAGAGCCTGACAGAGGAGGAGGAGGATATGATGATTGTAATTTATTATTTATACCCCGCCCACTCTCGACGGCTCCCAACAGAATATTAAAAACACAATAAAATATCAAACATTTAAAACTCCCTAAACAGGGATGCTTTTTGAGATGTCTTCTAAAAGTCAGATAGTTGTATATTTCCTTGACGTCTGATGGGAGGGTAGTTTCACAGGGCGGGCACCACCACCAAGAAGGCCCTCTGCCTGGTTCCCTGTAACCTCATTCTTACAGGGAGGGAACTGCAAAAAGACCCTCAGAGCTGGACCTCAGTGTCCTGGCTGAATGATGGGGGTGGAGACGCTCCTTCAGGTATACTGGGCCGAGGCTGTTTAGGGCTTTAAAGGTCAGCACCAGCACTTTGAATTGTGCTCGGAAATGTACTGGGAGCCAATGTAGGTCTTTCAGGACTGGTGTTATATGGGCTCAATGGCCACCACCCCCCGCCCCAAAGATAAATCCGGGCTGCCTACCCCTCCCTAACATAAATCCTGGCTACACCCAAGCTTTGTGACCTGTCCTTTGATCTGGCTGCATGCATTGTCTCCCACAAACAGAATTCTGCATCTTGGACAAGAAGGCCACTCCAGGAGCAGAGGGGAGCAAAATACTATGGAGGCAGAGGGAGAAATGGGCTGGATTGTGCCTCTGCTCTATCCGAAGCAGACAGGCGGGTTGTTTCTCTTGCTAGCTGGTGGGGCTGCTGCCGCTGAGCCAGTGCGCGAGTGCCTTTTCATGTGCCGAGCCTTTTAAAGGCCCTGGGAAGCAATTCCAACATTTTTCTATAGGTGCAGGCAGATAATTGAATGCTTTCAAAGACCACTGCGAGGCAAGGAAAGTTCAATTTGGCGTCGGAGTGTTCCCTGCATTGACCGAGCTTCGTGACTCGGTTATGTGTTTCTCTCCCTCAGCAGAGGAGCTGAATGATTCCCTCTCTGGTTTGTCTCTGGCAAAGCACTTATGCGAGGGAGTGGGGGAAGAGATGGAGAAACGATCTCAAAATCGACCTGGACACTGGCCGGGAAATAAATAAACAAACAGACAAAAGTGACGCCTCCTTCTTTCTCTAGCTTTCGAGTTTTAATTTGCCTCTTTTCTTTAGCGACAAAAATTGCTATCTCTCCAAAGGGAAAACGTGGGGCAAGGGGGAATCAAAGGGAAAGAGGCCTCAGCCAGGCCCCGCCAGAAACAGCCAGGCGGATTTCTGCGTAGAGCTAACGAGGGGCCGAGCAATTGCGGTCGGGAGGGGGAAGGGTTGTCCTTCTGCTTTCTGCAATCTGTTGCTTTGCAGATCGAAGAGGGAGATATTTTTCAAGGACAAATAGAGGGGGGGATTTATCTGCTTAGTCTTTGTTTCCTGCTCGCTTGCTTAGGCAGCAATTTCCTTTGCACCTGTTGCAAAGGAAGATGTGCAGAGGAAAGGGCAGGCACCTGCGCTGTGTATGTGGGGGTGGCTTAAACCCAGTGCCGGATTTATGTATAGGCTAAGTAGGCTGAGAGTGATGCGGGTGGCGCTGTGGGTTAAACCACAGAGCCTAGAACTTGCCGATCAGAAGGTTGGCGGTTTGAATCCCTGCATCGGGGTGAGCTCCCGTTGCTCGGTCCCTGCTCCTGCCAACCTAGCAGTTCGAAAGCACGTAAAGTGCAAGTAGATACTGTAAATAGGTACCACTCTGGCAGGAAGGTAAACAGCGTTTCTGTGTGTTGCTCTGGTTCGCCAGAAACGGCTTAGTCATGCTGGCCACATGACCCGGAAGCTGTACGCCAGCTCCCTCGGCCAATAAAGCGAGATGAATGCCGCAACCCCAGAGTCAGTCATGACTGGACCTAATGGTCAGGAGTCCCTTTACCTTTACCTTAAGTAGGCTGAAGCCTAGGGCCTCTAAATCTAGGGGGTCTCACCAGACAGCCCACTCCCCGGTAGGCAGTCTCCCATCTCCCAAAATTGCAAACCCAAGACTTCATGCAAGGACATTTTAATGTAGAATTTTATATACCCGTCATCATCCTTAGGTTCACTCAATTTTGTTTATAACACTCTTCCATTTTCTTCTAGTTGTGAGGGTGGGGAGGGGTCTCACAAGTGGAGTAGCCTAGGGCCTCTCTTCATCTAAATCCAGCCCTGCTTAAAACACCGCTGGGTCCCTCTTTTTCTCAATTCGGATCAGAGCTGGTTTCAGGGAAAGGTGTGTCAAAAAGCAGTGTTTCATAAGAAGCAACCGGATAGATCTGGATTGTGGCTAACCTCATGAGTGCACCCCTTCCCAGACTGGGGTTGGAAGGTGATGGACTCTTCATCATCTAAACAGAGGATGGATGATCATCTGTCAAAGATTCTTTAACTGTGATTCCATTGTTGCAGGAGGTGGAAATAGATGGCCCCTAGGGTTCCTTCAGACTCTGCAATTCTGTGATGGGAATGAGTGGGATGCAGAGTAAAGGAGTGTGTGCATAGACTTGAGGTCTTTGAATTTGTGGAAATAGGAAGCGGGTGAAACTGACTGGGTTGGGGAGAGACCTTCTCAGTTCCCCACAAGTGCTCCTTGCTTTGGTTCCTAGAGTCAGGTGCCCTGTAGAGAGGTGGTTTGAGGGTAGTGCAACTTGCTCAGCCACTCTGGGCACCTTGCTGCAGGGGGCTCTACAACAAAACACAAGGCAGGAGGGTGCTGCAGTTTAGCATCACACGGGGCACCACTGAAATTTGAGAGCCGAAAGTGTGCCATTGCCTTGTGGAGTACAGCAGACTCTCAAATGGCACTCCTTCCTCTATCATTTCATCTAACCCAGAACTTTAGGGACTTTGGCATGTACTGGGAGGATAGCAGCTTGAGAGATCCTAACAGGCTCCAACAACCTCTCTATGACACCATATTTAATTTATGGGTTCTCTTTCTCTCTGAAGAGCTTCTTAAGGGTGACAAAGATGACAACGGGTCTAGAAACCAAGCCATATGAGGAACATTTTCAGGAGCTCGGGATGTTTAGTTTGGAGAGAAGACTGAGTGGTGACATGATAGCCATATTCAAATATCTGAAGGGTTGTCACATGGAGGAGTGAGTTCGAATCCTGGGAGCAGGTTTCCCACAGGCCAGCCACTGGATGCTGGATTAGATGGGCCAGATGCCTCTATTTGTGTTAGACACAACTGCATCACATCAGTCCTCTTCATGCAGATTCAGAAACCTCACTGAGGGGCATGTGCAGTTGATGTTCTCCTGCAAACTCTTTCCTACTTTCACAGCATTGAGACACATAACACCAACAGTGTCAGGGAGGCTCAGGGGATATTTCTTGGAGTCAGAATGTCCCACTGATTCTACTCTCCAGAGTCTTTGCACTGCAGGGGCCAAAAGTGCTGCTCCAGAGCAACATCCAGGGTCTCCCTTGTTTGAAAATCCTTGCACCCCCCCCCAACCTGTGTCTGCTCTTGATCTTTGCTCATCCTGGCTCATGCTTTTGTACAGGGAGGTCTCTGTGGGTTTCTCTTTCATCAACCTTCTGTTTTTATATGGGTTGTGTTAATTATGAATGGGATGTGTTTAAATTATGCCCACGTGCCCAGAGACCTTTAGGCCCTGGACACATTTTTGTTGTCAATTTAAATGATACTCATAATTAATGACACTCCGCATACCAAAAATATCTTCAGGTGCCAAAGGAAAGATGGTTTGGAGTCCTCTGGCTCGCAAGTAGGACAAACTTACTGGTGAGCTAAGACGGTTGCTGCAAAGAAGGAAGTTAAGCAAGTGCAACCATTGGGGATTCCTGGGGCTTCTGCAGCAGTGTTGTCCAAAGTTCAAAAAATAGTGGGGGGGGGGGCAATGGTCTGACTCTACTGTATACAGAGAATCTCCCTGTGCCTCTTTTTCTTGCAATCCTATCTTCACCCAGCTGTCATAACTCGAGGCTAGGACTGCTCCGTTTGAAATAGCAAATTTCCGTTGCAATTCCTCTCTCCTTGCAAATTGTTCATCTGCCTGGGAAGCATCCATGAGACGTTTGCATTGAAAGTGAATCTATAAAAATAATTTGTATTGTATTTAAATATTCCTTAAGTCATTTTAGCACATTTAAGTCTTAATTCATCCTCTCCTGGTCCCCTTTCAGTACATTAATATGACACATTTGACAGAAAGATGAACAACGTTATTAAAGAATCTCCTTGGCAAATTTAAGCCATAAACTCTCCCCTCCCCTCCCTTCCTTCATTTCTCTCTTGTAGAGATTGGGTCCCTCTTGCTTCCTTCATCTTCTCCGCTTATTCTTGGGCTTCCTGATGTAACCACAGCGTGCCTACTAAATCTTCTCTCCTCTTTTTGTCCACGGAAGCGTCATTTAATCATGTTTGCCGATTACAACATGCACTGGTGAAGCACCAACTGAGTCTGAGGGACATGGGAGAGAAAAATGGGTACAGGGCTGCCAACTATTTTCCTGGCAAGGCTCCTGTACTGCTGCTGCTTCTCTTTGTTTTCTTTTTTCTTTTACAGCAATCTCAGGAAACTATGAAAGCAAACCATTTCAAAGGGATACAGCAACATGAGACTGATGAATTGCAACTCATTGGGGGGTTTAATGCTATCACTCAGGGACTAACCTGGGACTATTTTTGTTTTTTAAAGCATACTATATATGTTCATTATCTAACCAGTGCTGGGATATTTGCATTGTCAGCTGATATTTTGGGGGTGGCCAGTGTTAATAATTTAATTATCTTTCTCTGTTGGTCTGCATTTCATTTTCTTCTGACCACACTGGTCCAATTCCCCCACCTCCAACCATGTATAAATAGATATACCAGCAACCCTGAAATTGCACTTTAATTCATCTGATGAAACGGGCTCTAGTCCACGAAAGCTTATGTCATAATTAATATGCTAGTTCTTCAAGTTTCACAAGACACTTTGTTGTTTTTGCTACAACAGGCTTAGACAACACTCAAGAACCCCAGCCAGGAGCAGTGGGGCATAAGGAACTGGCAGATCTACGGATGCACCTGGAGCCCGGCCAATTGCACCAGCTGGCTATATTTTCCTTTTTTGCTGCACCAGCTCTGGGCTGGTGCAGAAGAAAGGCTCAGATGTGGCCCCTATCCAAGAAATGGGCCAGCTTTGGATCCAGTAGATTTATCACCAGCCCCGCTTCACCCCCAGACCACACCTTCCAAGGAATACTGCCAGTGGTATCAGAGGGGGTACAGAGGGGGCTTCCATGTTAGTAGCCCTCCCCCCTCCCATGGTTGGAGCAACACCTCTGCTTAAGGAACAGCTCTGCTTTACCATTGAACCATATAGCCTCTTCAGTCCTGGGGAAGGGCTGGGCTCAATGGTAAAGTGCTTGCTTTGCATGCAAAACGTCCCAGATTCAGTCCACAGCAACATCTCCAAGTAGGGCTGGGAAAGCTGCCTCTTGCTGCTGCTGTCAGACAATGTAATAATAATAATGATTTTAAAATATAGATATTATTTTATCTTATTTATACCCTGCCCATCTGGCTGGGTTTCCCCAACCACTCTGGTTGGCTTACAGTACTTAGTAGACAATACTAAATCAGATGGACTAATAATCTGACTCAGTATAATGCAGCTTTCTTTTTTCCTATCCTTATCCTTGCAGCAGTACAGATCATGGGTTAAGGTTGCTCTGGAACCCAGCTGCTCTTCTGGAAATGGCTTCAAAATAGTGGGCAGCCATAGGCTGCCAAGGATAGTCCCTCTCTTTCTCCCGAAACATACACACACACACACTCACAAACATGGCGCTTCACCTTATATCTACTTCCCTTCTTTCTTTCTCTCCATTAGAACCACCAAGAAGACATGAAAATGCCAGAGACTGCCTAGCAGAGTTTGGAAGTGAAGGGGAGACTTGCTTGGACACCCTCCCATTTTGATCATCTGGCTCCAAATTCCCTCAACCCAGCTCCCCCATTCTCTTTTGATTTATCGTTGCCAAACATGCCTGCCACATCCTTACCCATTACTCACCCAACTTTGAAAGCCTTCACTCTCAAATCACTTTCCACGGTGGGAGCAGCCGGCTTCGCTCACAGGAGGCCTTCTTCTGTGCTGTCAGAGAGGCCTGCTCCTACCAGAGAAAAAGCGATAAGCAAGGATAATTAGGGATCTTTCAGGCAGAAGCTTCTTCATCTCAACATATGGAGCGGCCTGATATGGAGTCAAAACCAAGCCCAGGATTGTTCTGCATTGACTCAAAGCAGCATCAACAGCAGCGCACCACGGCCTCAGTCCCGTCTTGCTCTCTGAGAAACTGTCTTCAACTGGAAATACTGTGGATTGAAGCCAGTGCGTCCTGCATGCAAAGCATGCCTCTGCTCTACCGCACTGAGCCACGTAAGTCCTTCTTGCTAAAGGTAAGCCATCCAGCTTGGACCAGTTTAGAGATGACAACAATCCAGCCTTTGCCAACATGGCACCCTCCTGTGTCCCTGCCATTTCTCTAAATATCAGTTTCTGGGAATCACAAGTGGGAAGAAATGCTGTTGTGATCAGGTCTTGTCTTACTCATGCGCTTCCCATAGGCACCCAGTTGGCCACCATGAGAACAGAGTGCTGGTCCCCTGTTGGCCTGATTCAGCATTCTTACATTCTTACAACATTCTTACATTCTTACAACAGAAGTTATAAAAATTATGCATGGTGTAGGGAAATGGCTCATGTCCTAACTGCAGTGTTCCCACCAGCTGACCACTGTGAGAACCAGGAATGCTGGACTAGATCCAGCTAGGCTGTTCTTTTGCTCAAGTTGCTTTTCATCTCTTTAACACGTTGTGAATTCAGACTTGGCTCCATTTCAGTGGTTCATATCTGAAGTTCAAGCAACACTTTCCTAGCAGCCCTGAGGTTAATCTATAGGCTCCCTATAGGTAGGGAGCTCACCTACAATGATCTGCAAGAAACCAATGCTGGTGATCCATCACACTATCTTCCTTGAGAGTCACCTGCACAATGTACCTTTCAGCCTATCTCCCCATTTCCTGGCAGAGCCATTTGGTTCCACTTGGATGGGAACATTGACTAGCTGTCTCTCCCTCCATCCCCTTCTGTCCATGGGCACAGACAGCAGTGCCAGCTGATCATGGAGACTCACCTCAGCTGCTGGAGAGGGTGGAATCAATTTATAGGAAGCCCCCTTCCCCCTGGCTCAGTGAACATTTTGTTTCCCCATCTCTTGCTGTGTGCTTTAAATGGCACACACAAACTCAGTGCCCTGGGAAGGAAGAATTATTCTTTTCATGAAGGCTATGGAAAGCAAACAAAAAGACAGGCCTCCAGGGGCCTCCAGAACAACTGGGCTCTTTTATTAACACTCTGTCTCAGGCTGCCGTGAAGAGGACTGGCGTTTCCTCAAAAGCTAACCAGACACAGAGTGTTTACCTGATCACTTTGCCATACAGATTTCACCTTAGCCAACAGTAAATTAGCCCTGGCTAATCGGGGAGGACAGTAACTGACTAAGTGAGTCTGCAGATTCCTAGTCAGTGGCTGGCAAATAAAGGCTGTGGCCACGGCTCCCACTCCAGATTCACTAGCCATGGTTACTAGCCATGAAGGCTATCTCAATGTCCGATGCAGCAATGCCTCTGAATAGCAGTTGATGGAAACTGCAAGAGCAGAGTGTTCTTGTGCTCAGATCCTGCTTCCAGGCTTCCACCGGGGCATCGGGTTGGCCACTGTGAGAAATGGACGCTGGACTAGATGGGCCTGTGGCCTGATCCAGCAAGACTTTTATTATGCTCTTACCTCCTCAGAACCACACTAGTTTCATTTTGCAAGCAGCCCTGTTGGTTTTATTTATTTATTTGTTGTTGTTGTTGTTGTTGTTGTTTATACCCTACCCATCTGGCTGGGTTTCCCCAGCCACTCTATGTGGCTTACGGCACATATCAAACCATAATAAAACATCAAACATTAAAAACTTCCCGATATAGGGATGCCTTCAGATGTCTTCTAAAAGTCACTACTGAGAAGGCCCTCTGCCTGGTTCCCTGTAACTTCGCTTCTCACAGTGTGGGAACCAGCAGAAGACTCTCAGAGGAAGACCTCAGTGTCCGGGCTGAAGGACAAGGGTGAAGACACTCCTTCAGGTACACTGGGCTGAGGCCGTTTAAGGCTTTAAAGGTCAGCACCAACCCTTTGAATTGTGCTTGGAAATGCACTGGGAGCCAATGAAGATCCTTTAGGACTGGTGTTGTATGGTCCCGGCAGCCACTCCCAGTCACCAGTCTACCTGCCGCATTCTGGATTAGTTGTAGTTTCTGAGTCACCTTCAAAGGTAGCCCCACATAGAGCACATAGCAGTTGTCTGAGCGGGAGATAAACAGAACATGCACCACTCTGGCGAGGCAGTCTGCAGGCAGATAGGGTCTCAGCCTGCATACCAGATGGAGCTGGTACACAGCTGCCCTGGACATGGATTTAACCTGTGCCTCCATGGACAGCTGTGAGTCCAAAATGACTCCCAGGCTACGCACCTGGTCCTTCAGGGGGACAGTTGCCCCATTCAGGACCAGGGAGTCCCCACCCAGGCAAGGGAGGATATATTGTTTAATTATATCCTTCCCAACTTGTGTTAACAAGTTCTACAATTTAGCAGAGTAACATTCCCCCTTTTAAACTTACACAGCAGATAGGTTTTTGCCAGGCTTGCATAAGTCTCTAAAAGCAGTTTCCTGGTAATTCCCTTTTATTCCCTCTTAAAAGAATAGACACGACACAGTCTTGTATAAAAATATATAAAACAGTTTACTCACATTCTGTTCACAGAAGGATCCCAGAAGGCAGACTTAAGTTACAAAATATATACACATGGAATCTATCCCATGAGGAGATAGTTCCTTTGTCCTCTCTAGGCTGTAAGCCAAGAGAGCATCTCAGGCTAAGGACATGTTGCTTCTTTGAGGAATGGAGTCAGAGAGATAGAGATGGCTGCCTCCCCTGTGCTATTTTGCTACCTGCACAGGTGAGGTCATGCCCACCTCTGGTCACATGTAGAGGAAGTTTGTCCCAGCCCAGGGGGAAATGGGAAGTTCTGACTGGCTGGTCCAGACACCCCCTTTTTATGTCCACTCTAGGAATGTTGTATTTGACTGCTCTGTGTTTCACACCCCACACTTATAAAGATAAGTGGCCCAATGGCCAAGTCTCTCAGATCTGTGAAAAACAGTGAGTTTCCTTTAGGCTCATTCATTTGCAAAGGGTTTTTTTTGGGGGGGGGTGTTGCTATTCTGTAAAATGCTTTGCTTTGATCCAGCAAAATCAGCTCTTTGGGCAAGTTTCCATAATTGCCAGTAATATTGAAGGGGATAACTTTGTGGATGTGGTCAGAGCAAAGGAATGAGATGGATGATCGCATCCAAAAGTGGGAAGTACCCCAGGCTGTGTGATTCCCAGGCAAAGAGGAAGAGAGATGGCAGGCCAAAATCAGTAAAAATAACAACCCAAAAGTACCCAGTAGACTGAAAAAGTGACAATGGCAACGACAAAGCCCGGCTTCACTATTATTCATTCATGAAAAGCCTAAGACACTCTGTCTTGCAGGGGCTGCCAAGCACTTCCCACCCAGCCTGCATGCTCGAGTTACCCTTAATGCTTCAGGTTATCAGTGCTGATTCCCAGTGTAAATGCAAGAGACACGGCTTAGCCCAAACGTAAGCTGTACATAGATTCCACTTGACAGGCTCAGAATTATGTTCTGCATGGGGGCAAGAAGCAAACCGAGATGAGTTGGGAGAGACTTGCTTTGAATCAATTTCTGCTTTGATAGGCCCTTGGAACTCCACAATTCCAGAGGGCTGCACTCACTAAATAAAAAAAAAAAAAGGAATCAGAGAGAAAAATCCAAGCTGGCCTTTGCAGGCATGTCTGCGTGTGTGATAGACATCATTAGTGTTGTTGTTCTCACCCTCTCAAACACACACAAAGATGCTCACACTCCACCAACATCTCAGGCTGAGAAAATATGCATGTATTGATCCTTGGCTGACAAGCAATGGAGCTTTTAAACATAAGAAAATGAGAATCAGATTAAATTTGCCAAGATAAACTCTCTATCCACTCTCTGTTGGAGAGGTGGGCAGTAGGTAGACCAGTTAGATCTCTGGGACTTCTGCAGCTGATCAGCAATAAATTCTGCCTCCCAGTAGCTAACAATAACAACATCAAAATGACTTTTCAGGCTGCCAAAATGAAGAAACCTAATCAGAAGTTTCTATCACCAAGAAGTGATGGCCACCAATTTGGGTAGGTTAGGGCAATAGATATAGGACACAACATAGATTTAAACCTCTGGGAGAAACTTGGAAGAATGATTTGAAATTTACTGCATGTCACTCATTGAAAGAGACCTATATGAAAATGATTCACAGGTGGTATTTAACGCTGAGTAGATTGGCTAAAATGTAGAAAGTAGAATCAGGCACGTGTTGGAAATGTAAAGAAATGAAGGGAACATTTTTTTCATATGTGGTGGACATGTAAAAAGGTAAAATAATATTGGGAAATGATCTATAATGAGATGGTGGGGGGAAAATGTTTAGAATAACTTTCCCAAAAAGACTGGAGTCCTTTTTGTTAGGGATTTCAGTCTGGATTATTCCCAAGTGTCAAAAAAGCCACAATTATGCATGCAACAATGGTGGCCCAAGTTTTGTTAGCCCAAAAAATGGAAAGTGAGGGAGGTCCCAGGCAAAAAGGACTGGCAACTTAAAATGGTAGAATATGCAGACAGCAAGAAGAACATATATTCAAAGAAGAGTGAAAAATATTTATTGAGTATATGGAAAATAATTGTACACAGCTGGCAGCATTAAGATAAAATCAACAGTGCAATTAATGTTTGAGTGATGTAAAAGTGGAGAACAAATTAATATGGTTATAGCAAAATATGTAGGAATGAAAGATTAATAAAACGAACCAAGGAAATAAAATGAGGGAAGTTGTTGGACTTTATTTTATTTTAAAATAATTCTTATTGATTTTCTTTCTTGCAACAAATATCCATCATCATTACTAAACATTCATTTTCCAATTTCCCCCCTCCCTGTTGACTTCCTTCAACCTCCATTTCTGGTTTGTTACATCAAATGATACAATCTACCATTTGTATATGATACTATGTTTTCCCATTGTTATATTTCTTGTTCTCTGTAAATAAAGTTGTAAATGTTTATTTAAATCCTGCCAGTGAGTCCATGTTTTTTGTTTTGTTTCTGCAAATATGTTGTAAAGTGTTGAAGTCGCTGGATATTTAACAGTATATAAAATGTTTATTTTAAGATGTAAAATTTAAAACTTAATAAAAATTATTTTTATAAAAAAATTAAAATGGGTAGGTTAACAAGAGGGTTGGACAAAGGCATTGATGGAAAGGCTATTGGGATTGCTATAAACTACTTCCAGTGTCAATTTAAAACAGTTTAAAACAATTTTACTGAAAGGTCTCAAATACAATCATCCCTATGGCCTTTTGGCTATCACACTTTTAAAAAAGCTTACTAAGCATGTGCTAGGGACGCGGGTGGTGCTGTTGGTTAAACCAGAGAGCCTAGGACTTGCCGATCAGAAGGTCAGCTGTTTGAATCCCTGCGACAGGGTGAGCTCCCATTGCTTGGTCCCTGCTCCTGCCAACCTAGCAGTTCAAAGTGCAAGTAGATAAATAGGTAGCACTCTGGCAGGAAAGTAAACAGCGTTTCTGTGCGCTGCTCTGGTTCGCCAGAAGTGGCTTAGTCATGCTGGCCACATGACCTGGAAGCTATACGCCGGCTCCCTCGGCCAATAAAGTGAGATGAGCGCCGCAACCCCAGAGTCAGCCATGACTGGACTGAATGGTCAGGGGTCCCTTTACCTTTAAACATGTGCTAGCCACAGACTCATTTCTTGTAAGAGGCAGAAATTCTTCTTCTTGCAATTAATTTATTAAATGCCTTTTTTAAACCACCAGAAAGCCCTCAGTGCTGGACCTCAGTGTCCTGGCTGAATGATGGGTGTGGAGATGCTCCTTCAGATATACTGGACCAGGCAGTTTAGGGCTTTAAAGGTCAGCACCAACACTTTTAATTGTCCTCGGAAACGTACTGGGAGCAATGTAGGTCTTTCAAGACCGGTGTTACGTGGTCTCGGTGGCTGCTATGGGAGAGGCTTGCAGCAAATCTGAATGACCAAACTCTGAATGATCAAACTTGGAGAATCAGAATTTGGATATTGGGGTCAAGCTCAATAGGCTCTAAGCTCGTCCACCTGTGGGCATGTGCACTGTGGAACATGGACATTGAATAAGAACCCCAATTTGCAATTTTCGTTCAGATTGAAGACAAAGGATGCATTCCACATAAGCACCCCAAGCCATGCTATTTGGGTGACATGGATCTGTCAGGGGCTGTTAAAACAGAAAGAGGTTCTAAATTAATTCCAACCTGCTCCACTTTGCAGTGTGCTCTCTACAGCTTAGGCACTTAATTGCTCACTAGCTCAATGTGCTGTGCCTTCCCCCCCAGCTCCATTTGCTGCTTTTTAAGGTGCCTCCCCCGCCCCCCGCAAAGTTACTTAGCTGCTTTTAGGTGTTGCCTGAGCTTCAGCTATGTGTTAATTACTACTGGGATGCAGTAATCAGCTTGTTGGGTTGTCAGCTTGTCAGAGAGCATGTTAATTTCATTTAGGCTTTGTTAATTTCACTCTCTCTGGTAATTTTCACTTTAGTCACCTCAGTGCATGAGGACCTGACAGCAGGGCCTGTCTTTAAGGAAAGCAGACAAATAATCCTTGTGTATTTGGGGACAACCATCATCTGGAGGGGCTGCTGAATGGGCAGGCATGTAAAGAGGGAGCTGGGCTGGATGGGCCTTGGAAGAGTCCTCCGATGCCCATTCACCTGGAGGCCAGGTGTGCATCACCACTGAAGATGTTTCCTCCCCTCCCCTCACAGATAATACATTCTATTCTTCTCGCCTGTAATAAGCGCCAGAATCCCATTTCCTAGAGAACGGCAAAATGAGATTCTTTCCATAAACATTTAGAGTTCTAAGTTTGCCATCTACTCCTGTAATGATATATCAGATCATTACACTTTGTGACACCCCACTGTAAGCAGAAGGCTGTAAAACTCTATAATTTAGTGGGGTGGATCAAGTACCTGCATGCTTTAGCTATTCCAGGAGATGGTCTTGCTGTCAGTCTCCTGCCTACCCCCCCCTCTTCTTTACACATGACATGATTACACAATCCTTGGGATGTGATAATAGGACCCAACACTCCCCTGGCTATTGTATTTAAAAGCTTCTCATGCCTCCTGCGGAAATCATGGAAAACTGTTCTATTTAGAGACCATTCAGCTGGTTTGCTGTGCATGAAGAATCTCCCTTCCTGAGCTTCATTTCCATGGCTATTTACAGAAAAGTGGATCTTCCTGGGCAAGGTTCTTTTTTTTTTTACCTGTCTCCCCACACCTGAACCTCACCTGTGACATCACAGCAACTTCCACCAGACCTACTGGTATGCCATAATAATTATTTTTTTTTAAAAAAAGCAATAAAGGAAAGTGAAGAAAAATGTAACAAAAAAGAGCAGGAGGGAAAGAAAACACTGTACCCTCTAACAACAACAAACGTTATACAGAGACAAAATTGCTCCTCAATTGAATGTTTTTCGCAAGGTTCTTTTCTCTTTCTTTCATGCTGTGACTGCAGTACTTTAGGATTATTCTCTGGGGTGGGTGGGGAGTGTTCATAAAAGCTGTAAAAGCATTGAATCGCTTTCACGGCCATCCTGACTACAGGCCCATTCGCAAGGAAATATATGCTAATGTTCACGCCATCATTATTCAGAAGACCTCTGCAGGAGAGCCTTTGTGTGTCTACAAAGAAAAAGATTCCCCAGTCACTCCTGTTTTGCTAAAAGTTAAATAATAGGCAGCCTTGGGCTCCTCCTACAAGGAGGAAAATTCTAAACTGGGTTGGGAGAAGAAGAGAGTGACACAGATCTCCTGGGAAAGAAGAGAGGAAGAAGCTTCCTCTCCAAGGAGACAATGAGATAGGTCCACTGCCGCAAGCTACCCTGCAGAGACACAAAGACGAGCCAGTCCTTTTATTATTTATTTTATCTCTTACTTAATTTACAATCTTCTGCACATGCATCTCTAGGCGATGTCCAGGGTACTTACATAAACAGCTTAAAAACACCAACCCCAGTTTAAAACAGCAAAAGAATTAGCAGAAAATTAATTAAACAACAGGACGCGGGTGGCGCTGTGGGTAAAACCTCAGTGCCTAGGACTTGCCAATCGTATGGTCGACGGTTTGAATCCCTGCTGCGGGGTCAGCTCCCGTCTTTTGCTCCCAGCTCCTACCCACCTAGAAGTTCGAAAGTACCCCTAAGTGCAAGTAGATAAATAGGTACCACTTTATAGCGGGAAGGTAAACGGCGTTTCCGTGTGCTGTGCTGGTGCTGGCTCGCCAGAGCAGCTTCATCACGCTGGCCACATGACCCAGAAGTGTCTCCGGACGGCGCTGGCCCCGGCCTCTTAAGTGAGATGGGTGCACAACCCTAGAGTCGGACACGACTGGCCCGTACGGGCAGGGGTACCTTTACCTTTACCTTTAATTAAACAACAAACATGATATATGGCCCATTCACCCAGCTGGGGAGGCCTGAAACAGAATGGGTCTTCTGTTGTTTCTGAAAAATGTAGATAGTGATTGCCTCTCGTATTTCAGAAGGAATACTATCCCACAGAACATGGGAACAGGGGAATTATTATTATTTTGTATTGTTTTTATGTGATGATGAAGAGGGGCTGAAGAAAAAGTGAGTTTGGAGCTAAGCAAGGTTAGAGTATAAGGATTTTGGTTTGGAGTGGGAGTTAGGATATTTGATTAGAGGAACTGACTTTTTATCCTATCCTATTCTATTATTTCATTCATTCATTCATTCATTCATTCATTCATTCCCCGTCTTTTTCCCTGACAGGGACTCAAGGTGGCTTACAGATTAAAAATAAAAATAGCTAAAAATATAGAAAAAACAACCATTTAAAAACAATTAAACACTGATAGAATTAAACCATGCAAGACTACTTATAAAAAGAGGTCCCTGAAACTGGAATTAGCTATCATTACATTCTGTCATCAGACGCGGGTGGCGCTGTGGGTTAAACCACAGAGTCTAGGGCTTGCTGATCAGAAGGTTGGCGGTTCAAATCCTCACGACAGGGTGTGCTCCGTTGCTCAGTCCCTGCTCCTGCCAACCTAGCAGTTCGAAAGCCCATCAAAGTGCAAGTAGATAAATAGGTACCACTCCGGTGGGAAGGTGAACGGCGTTTCCGTGCGCTGCTCTGGTTCACCAGAAGCGGCTTAGTCATGCTGGCCTCATGACCCGGAAGCTGCATGCTGGCTCCCTCAGCCAATAAAGCGAGATGAGCGCTGCAACCCCAGAGTTGGTCACGACTGGATCTAATGATCAGGGGTGCCTTTACCTTTACCTTTACATTCTGCCATACAAGTTCTGCGTAAAGGCTTATACATATTCTTTTACTATATATGACTCTTGATCTTTTTACTATTATTCCTATCTCTTGCTGATATATTTTTGTTTGGAGAGAAAAAATTGTAGAGGAAATGTCTACTGAAGACTACTAGCCATGATGGCTGTGCTCTGCTTCCAGCTGGAAGAAGCAATGCTTCTGAATGCCAGTTGCTGGAAACCACGGAAGAGGGGAGTGGCTCATGTGTTTGAATCCTGCTTGTGGGTTTTCCACAGGCATCTAGGTGGCCCCCATGAGAACAAGGTGCTGGAGCAGAAGGGCCATTGGCTTGGTCCAACAGGCTCTTCTTATGTTCTTGTGAAGAATCCCAAACCTTCTGTCGCTCAGGTCTGCTATGTAAAGAGACATTCTTTCACGGGTAAGGCTTTTACAGCTTTTGTTAAATCTGAGACACATCTTGTTTTATTTGTGGGATGGGAGAGGGGGCTCTCAAGTCCCAGCATCAGGTTTTTAGCCTTCCTGGTGAGTTCTGGCACCTCTTTTTCTAGGAAAATAGCATTGATTAACACTTTTCGCAATACGCTAAAAGACAAGCTAATCTTCACAAAGAATAATGAAAAGAAAAGAAAATAGAAGAGATAGAAGAATATAGAATCTTCTCTCGCATATAAATCTTAACTTTGGTCCCGTACGGAGAAAGGTGTGTCTTGCCAGCTGTCACCTAGGGACACCCCTCTGTTCTCCCAGCCTCTCACCCTGAGAGATCTCTCCTTCCCTGTCTCTCACCAGAGTCCTTTATTCATTGGCATATTGATGATGTATGTCTAAATTAAGTACAATTTAGCAAGTAGCTTGTCTGGTAAAACAACGTAACTTGATTTTAAGTGGTGCACTGATGTGTGGCTAATGAAATATGTACCCAAAAACGAATTTTAATAAAACCATGGCCAAATAGTTCAACACAATCACATTCTCCTTTCTTGAGTCAGGGAGTGAGGGGTGATATCCACATCTGATAAATTTTCACAAGCACCTATTGATTTTTATTTATTTATTTTTAAATTCCATGCAGAGGGACCGACCCTTTCAACAACAGAACACTGTTAACTTGCCACAATGATTATCACATGATTTAAAAATAAAAACCTAAATCCTCGCATTACCAATCCTAATATTGTATATGTGTGGGTGGGAGGGAAATTAATTAGAGAACTATCCAGACCAAGGTTGCAAGTTCAATCCCCATACGGGGCACCTGCATATTCCTGCATTGCAGGGGGTTGGACTAGATTATCCTCAGGGTCCTTTCCAATTCTACAATTCTATGGTTCTATGATCTACCGCAGGCATAGGCAAACTCAGCCCTCCAGATGTTTTGGAACTACAACTCCCATCATCCCTGACCACTGGCCCTGTTAGCTAGTGAGGATGGGAGTTGTAGTCTCAAAACATCTGGAGGGCCAAGTTTGCCTATGCCTGCTCTACTGACTAAGCTATCCATCACAGGCAGAATGTTCCAGCATCAATTCCATTATCATTTCTGAGTAGAGCCAGGAATGTCTCCTGCCTGAAACTCCAAAGAACTCCAAAACCTCTAAACTGCTAATATTGAGCTCGATGGACCAAGGGTCTGCCCATGTCCCATCTCATTCCCAACAGGAAAGTTCTGGAGAGGGAGGATTAATTAGAGGAAGAAACAGTGTGATTTAATAACACGAGGAGGGCAGAAGGAGGAGGGGGAGAGGCAAAGATGACTCCCCCTACAGAGACATAAACATACACAAAAGGATGCTGTGATCCTTCCGAGATAACTGCCTGTCTCTCAAAGGGAATGAGATGTCTGGGGTAGGAAAGGACTGAGCAGCATGTCAAATGGCAGAGAAACAGACAAATGCTCTTGCTTTTCAAACAGATCCCCATGTAAAAGGCCTTTCCAAGAATGTCGTGGCTTGCAACAAGCTCGTGATCACAGAAGCAAGCTGCTGGAGGGAGGCGTTTGTAATGTAATGTACCACCTGTGGGCTGCAAGAGCCCTTGAAAGATGGATTCAAAAACCCTGGGAGCTTCGGGACCCTCGCCTTTCATTCTGGCGAGGAAGAAGCAAGGCGGAGGAGTGAAGACTTCTGCGGGGAGCAGCCGGCTCTCAGATCCCCCTTTCCGGGGCAAAAATATCTGTAGCAGGCAAGGATGAGAGGAGAACTATCAATTCCCCCCTTTGCCTTTTGCTTCCGCTTGTGAAACAACAGCTTGGAGGTGTGTTTTCTCTGGCTTTCTCTGTACGTGTGAAAATGTCCAAAGTTTTTCCAGCCATCCTTAAGGATCAGCATGGTGGCAATAACCACACTCCCCCTCCTCAAAATGAGAGGATGTGTTTTCTCGGGGCCAGAAATCCTACTGCAGAAACATTGGGAGCTGTTGAAGTGTTTTCTCAATCCCTGTGCATGAAGCAAGGCTTTGTGGGAAAGAGGTGCTCTTTGAAAAGGTTTCAGTGCAACCCCCTGAACATTCCATCATCACCACCTCTAAGGACTGCAGGAGAGTGAGCTACACTTGTGGATCTCACTGGATCTTGCAATGTGCCTTAAGAAAGCCCATGAAAAGCTATCCCAGGAGGGGAGCCCTCAGATCCATTAGTCAAAGCTGGAACCAATCTGGTACAGTAACTGAGCAGGAGGAACCAGCTGAATCTGTGCCTGAGATCACATACCCCTCAAATGTTCCAGTAAAAATGGAACATCCTGCTTGTTTTTACTCTTGAGACCACATCAACCATTTTGGGCACCGTGATCTCATGCAATTTTGCACTGCAATTTCACCCCGAAAATGTGCTTTTGGGGGCCACGAACTTGAATGGCATCTCAAAATGTGTGCTTTCAGGCACATAAAGCACTTTTTCAGTAGGGGGTGGGATCACAGGACAAAATCATATGAGATCACAGTGCCTAAAATGGCTGTCTCACTCTCAAGAGTAAAAATGGGAAGGTAGCACGCCAGAAGATGGCCTCCTGGTATTTACCTTCAACGTGTTGCAGGGTATGTGGTCAGTCTGCACTAGGCCATACGGACAAGACCTAGGCCAGAGTGACTGTTCATTAATCACAAGTTTTCTTTTCTGTAGTAGTCCCTCCTCATTTATGGGATACTCTCCACAGAGTGGCCCATCTGATGCCAACTTTCTCATCATTTCAACACCAGGCAACATTGCTTTTGTTTTCCTGAGTATTTAGGGTTTTTATTTTTTTTATTTTTGATAACCCTATGTTTCAATATGTTTATTTTTATCATGTGGCAGCTAGACTGGTGACTGGGAGGGGCCGCCAAGACCATATAACACCAGTCCTGAAAGACTTACATTGGCTCACAGTATGTTTCTGAGCACAATTCAAAGTGCTGGTGCTGACCTTTAAAGCCCTAAATGGTCTCAGCCCAGTATACCTGAAGGAGCATCTATACCTCCATCGTTCAGCCCAGACACTGAGGTCCAGCTCCAAAGGCCTTTTGGCAGTTCCCTCACTGCGAGAAGTGAGGTTACAGGGAACCAGACAGAGGGCCTTCTTGGTAGTGGCGCCAGCCCTCCCATCAGATGTCAAGGAAATAAACAAGTATCTGACTTTTAGAAAACATCTGAAGGCAGCCCTCTTTAGGGAAGCTTTTAATGTTTGATGTTCTATTATGCTTTTAATTCTGTTGGGAGCCACCCAGAGTGGCTGAGGAAACCCAGCCAGATGGGTGGGGTAGAAATAAAATATCATCACCATCATCATCATTGCATTTTATTCTTCTTGCAAATCTCTTCAGGACTTTTGTTGTGGATAGCAACACATAAATCCCATAAAATGAATCTCTCAATTACCTTTTTAAAAATCCCATTCTTTCCCCAAGGAGTCAGGAGTGGTGTTTTGGCCCTGTAACAACTCCGTGCAAGAGCAACTTGCAAAAGTCTATCCATTGCTGGAGTCCCCATATCCATACCCAACATTTTAGGCAGCAACTAACCTACACTAACTCATCCTACCAGAAAACCTTTTACCATCACCAGCGTGGTCTAATTTGCTCCTTAGGCATTTGAGCATGTGGACTCTGCATCCCAGCCTTCTTGAAATTTTCAAGCTAGCAGAGTCAGGAGAATGAAGCCCCCAGCCTATTGCACTATGTCCTTCACGGGCCTCCCCAAAGTTTAAGCACTTCCTCAGCTTCTGCCCTCCAGCTAGCTTTGCTGGCTGGGGCTGATGAGAACTGCTGTCCAGAGTATCGGAAGGGCATCAGGTTAGGGAAGGCTGAGCTAGATGAAGTTACCCAGCAAGTATTGATTTTTGTTTAACTTCTCATTTGTTAAAATGCTCCAGATAGAGATTAACTTTCTTTGCTGTGTATTTATTGTTTTGCCTGCCCTGAGATGGGAATAGAGAGGCACTTTGATAAATGGATGGAGAAATTTGTCTGGCTTTGACTCGGCAAGCAAAGTCAGAAGCAAGAAAAGGACAGTCCCCAGTATTGCAGGAGGAGTGGATGGATCTGTACGCAGCAAACCACATCCAAAATAGGGGAACCCTTTTTTGCACGTGCACACACAAATTGGGAACATTCACGCATGCTCCCAAGGCATCACCACCTTTTTCTCTGCCTAGGAATATATCAGAGACCCAGGGAAGAGGCACTCACCTTCAGTTTTCATTTAAGGGCTCTCCTAGTCAAAAGGATGAAATCAGATGAATGTGAATAAACAGGACCTTGGGTGAACAATGTAGGAGGTAACCTAAGCAGTCAAATACAACATTTCCTGTTTGCCTACAGTGGACATGCAGGGGAATGTAGGTCCAGCCAGTTGAACCTCCTGTTATAGCTGGTCTGGAGCATCCTTCCTTTGCATGTGATCAGGTAGGTGGGGATCACCCTTCCAGACCCCACACAAATGGTCCAGTAATGCAGCCACCTTCCTCTTTTGATGCCCTTTTCTTCTCTTGGACTGCACTGCTGGCTCTCAGCCAGCAGCATGTGGGATTAGTTCCTATATGGGATGAACTCAAAACCTCTTCTGTAACTCTAAGCTAAAGCCTGCCTTCAGGGGTCCAAATGTGAACTGAATGTGAGTAAACTACTTATTACTTTTAAAAGAAGACTATTGTGTCTTTATTCTTTTAGAAGGGAATCAAAGGGGTCTTACCAGGAATAATAGAACTTAGGAGATTCTAACAAATCTGCATCTAGCTTCCTGATGTGTAAAAGGGGGAATTTGCTGTATGAATAAACTCACTAGCATGAGTTAGGAAGGATAATATTTAATCAATATATCCTCTCCTCCTACCCACAACATTCCCACAAACAATTCATTTGCTCTGGGTTAGTTTCATTTCCCCCGTTCCCCTGTAACATATAGCTTGACCCATTTGCTTGAGCCATTGGGAGCTCTTTGCTCCACAAGCATCTTCTCCAGGGCTTCTGCATTCTCCTGTTGGCTCACTGTATTATGGATTCCATAAACTGACAGGCTTGGTAATGGTTATTCTGAAGTGAGGAGGCTTCAGCAACCTCCAAACTAGGCTACTGTAATGTGCTTCAAATGGACCTGCCCTTGAAAAGTGTCTGGAAAAAACGCATTGGTCCGGAATACCGCAACCAGGCTTTTCAGCTGGAGCGTATAACCCATATACCATTTAATCTCCATCGGTTGGCTACCTGCTTGTTTTCAGATGGTAGTTCTTATCTTAATAAGCCTTAGATGGCTTAAGACCTGCATACCTTGAGGATTACAGGCTCCAATATGCCCCCTGCCATGTACTCAAGTCAATCAACACCAGGGGTCCTGTTCCGGGTCTCTCCTCCAATTGAGTGCAGCGGATGAAGCATTGAGGGGCTCATTCAGGCATGGTGCTCTGCTTCTGGAATGCTCCCTTCCCCACTTGAGAATCCCCACCTTGAAATTCACTTAGTCACCTGGTTAAATCAAGGGGGGGGCATTCGGAGGGGAGGGTGGTGCTGGGGGAAGCAGACTGTCACTGCGTTTTCCTGCAGCCATTCTGGGGAGCAGGGCATGCTCCACTTTTTTTGCCGATTGGTTTAACACTTTTCTGCTGCTACTACTATATTTTCCTTCCGTTTGGGTTTTATTGATGTGTTGTTGTTAGCTGCCTTGAATTTCCTGAAGAGAAATCCCCTGAAGATGGGGGAGAAAAACTTTAAAACAATGTAACCAAACAAACACAATCCGCATTAGGCTGGTGGCTAGTTCAGCACCCCTGGCATTCCGGTGCTTTAAAACTCACATTCTAATATCTCTATCTGTATCCATCTATAGACACATATAGATATATTCAATGGATCATGGCCATTTTCTTGGGCATACAAGAGAGTTCATAGTTCCATTAAGAATTCACTGCAAGTGAGCCCAGCCAATGTGTGATGGAAGTGACTAATAAAGACTGTTGTTCCCCCAAAAAGGAAGTTGTTCCCAAATCAATATTCCCAAGTGCTGTACCTCTAATATTTTGAAAGGCAACTAAGTCATTCCCTAAAGAAAGAAAGAAAGAAAGAAAGAAAGAAAGAAAGAAAGAAAGAAAGAAAGAAAGAAAGAGTAGCTTGAAAGGGCAATTAACAGCTTCCAGCTCTCTATACACAAACAATGAGATCTCCACCCATCATTAGCTGTCAACTCTCCCCTTTTCTTGTGAGGAATCCTATTCGGAATAAGGGAATTTCCCTTTAAAAAAGGGAAACATTGACAGCTATGCCACCCACCCACCCTCCCAGTGTGGCTGTCTTCCCTTTTTCTCTGCAGTGTCCCTGATCGCAGAACAGGTCCTGAGGCATAGGGCACTCCAGGAGACTTCAGATTTTCAAGCTGAGAATGGGGGCTTCCCCGTGACTCACTCAATCACAAAAGCAGCCGAGAAGAAAGCCCAAGAAAAAGACGGCGGCGTCTCTTCTCCGCAATGGTTCATGAGTTGAAGTCAAATCATTAATATGCATTTCCGCGTCGTACTGGAAGTCACTTGTGGAGAAAAGAGCTGTAGCTAATTGATTTGAGATGCATCTGCCGAGCCACACGACCCAGTCCGCGTGTCTAATGCATCACGGCAGGAAAGAGAGGAATTACTCTTGACACCAGGATTGTACTTCTGCCAAAAGATTCAATCCAATATGTGTTACTTCAGATACGGAGGGGGTGATACAGCCCTGATTTCCTACTTGTGGGACCAGTGAAATGGTGAGCACAAATGAGGGGTGGATCACAACTTCTGGATTCAAAGTTAAGACCAACTATTCCAAATTATGATCATTATTTGCAATTAATTTACATTTAGAAGCAAACCCTAAACCTGAGCATGCAATAAAAAGAGATATCTGGCATTCAGATGATAATTCTTAAATGCAACATCTGTGTATTTTGAATAGCTAAACTGAATGACAGTAATAACTACCCTGCTTCTTTTTTCAAAGTTGATAGAGACACAGAGATAGAGGGACCTTTCTAAGTCAAACTCCTGCTTGGTGCAGGAAATTGAGAACCAGAAGACCCTCAATATATGACCATCCAGCCTCAGCTGCAAGGACTCTGGCAAGAAAGAGGTCTGTTCCTTCCAGTACAAAGCAAACACTTTCCAGCAATCTTAAGTGCCATCCCATTTAATTGCTTTGTTTTGTTTTTTATAATGTGTCAGTTTATATATTCACATTTTCTTTTTTCCATCCGTCAACTGAGGGCACTTCCTGTTTTTTCTAGTGTCTGGTTCCAGTATCTTTACAGTAACTAACATTTCCAGTTAAGTTGTAATGTTTTTCCCAGCTAGGTCTTTTATATTCTGTGTTGAGGGTCCATCAGAAATGCCATATCACATCTCAATAATCTATATCCACCCCTCTAGCCAGATGTAACAAAGCCAATGTAATGTTGTGCTTAAGAAATGGAGCTGGGTTCAAATGTCCCCTCTGCCTTCTTACTGCTTTAATAATCATACTGAGCTATATTACAAAGCTGTGGCAAGAATGATCACAATGCTTTACATGCACTAATATATATGTCTCACTTTTTATTAGTCTCTGTGTTTTTGTGGAGAATTTAATGGTGGAGAGGTCTATAAAAAGGTAAAGGTAAAGGGACCCCTGACCATTAGGTCCAGTCCGTGACCGACTCTGGGGTTGCGGCGCTCATCTCATTTTATTGGCTGAGGGAGCCAGCGTACAGCTTCCGGGTCATGTGGCCAGCATGACTAAGCCTCTTCTGGCGAACCAGAGCAGCGCACGGAAACGCCATTTACCTTCCCGCCAGAGCGGTACCTATTTATCTACTTGCACTTTTGACGTGCTTTCGAACTGCTAGGTTGGCAGGAGCAGGGACCGAGGAATGGGAGCTCACCCCGTCACAGGGATTCGAACCGCCAATCTTCCGATCAGCAAGTCCTAGGCTCTGTGGTTTAGACCACAGCGCCACCCGTGTCCCGGAGAGGTCTATACGTTGCTACAAATATAGTTGACTATGCAATTTCCATCTCAGAATTACCAATGGCTGGGGAACATCAGCAGTGGAAAGCTCTTGCACTCATGACCTGCTTCGACCATGGTGAGAAGCAGGATGGTTGGTGTGCAGAAGCAGGACTCATTGTATTATTAATTTGAGCAAAAGCTTCCTAAAGCATGTGAAGGAATGAGAAAGAAAAGGATGACTGAACATGTGCAGAGTACCCTTTCCTCACCAATGACATACACATGACCCTTGTTTTATCAAGATCTTCCATCATGTTAAATTGGGCAGAATATTAAGAGCTATGCATAATTCCTATTACAGTGGTACCTCGGGTTACATATGCTTCAGGTTACATACGCTTCAGGTTACAGACTCCGCTAACCCAGAAATAGTACCTCGGGTTAAGAACTTTACTTCAGGATGAGAACAGAAATCGTGCTCCAGCGGTGCGGCGGCAGCAGGAGGCCTCATTAGCTAAAGTGGTGCTTCAGGTTAAGAACAGTTTCAGGTTAAGAACGGACCTCCGGAACGAATTAAGTACTTAACCCGACGTACCACTGTAATTATTATTTCACTGCTATTTTATTATTGGGGTGGCAGCAAATGATAAGTAGAAGTTTTTATAGAGCTATTCCTGTCATCTGGCACCTGACCACCGGCCTCTGTAATGGCACCAAACAAAGAAGAGATATGGGCTGCTGCACTCAGAAACACCTCCTCCTGCACCTTCCCAGCCTGAGGATGTGGCCCTTCTGCCTTCTGCCAAAGTTGAGTCCCCAGCAACATCTCCCTCATCAAAGCCAGCAGTTACGGAACCAGGAAAGAGCCCTTTACAAAGCCAGTTCTTCCAGGGAGGCAGGGCCAGCTGCAGAATGGGCCTCACCAGCCTTCAGAAGGCTCCAGTTCTCTGCTGAGGCAACAGTCCTCTGTTAGCTGTTTACAAAAGGAGGAAAGCTACAGCCAAAGAGGCTCACCGGGAGCTCTCCGTGGTCCTGATAAGGTATGCCTCCATTTAAACCTGCTCTGCCATGCCAGCTCTACTTGACCTTATGTGATGTGACCTTGCCTAAGTCTATCACTTCCCCTGTGCGCTCCAAGCCTCAGCAGTATTTCTGTGTATATGAAATTCAGCATTTGCTTGCCACAATCAGTTCCCCTCTGGGTATCTGATGCAAGATGGCATTTTCCAAAGCAGAACTGAGCCCCTTTCCTTTAGAACAGTGTTCCCCAAACTTGGATCTCCAGCAGTTTCTGGACTACAACTCCCTAGCTAGCAAGACCAGTGGTCAAGGATGATAGGAATTGTAGTCCAAAAGCAGTTTGAGACCCAAGTTTGTGAAACACTGCAAAGTAAGCATAGCCTCCTAGCCCTTTCTCCAATGGAAGTTGGTCTTCCATTCCAATGGAAGTTGGTCTTCCCTTAGGAATGGCTAAGGGAGCTGGGCATGTTTAGCCTGGAGAAGAGGAGGTTAAGGGGTGATATGATAGCCATGTTCAAATATATAAAAGGATGTCACATAGAGAAAGGTTGTTTTCTGCTGCTCCAGAGAAGTGGACACGGAGCAATGGATCCAAACTACAAGAAAGAAGATTCCACCTAAACATTAGGAAGAACTTCCTGAGAGTAAGAGCTGTTCGACAGTGGAATTTGCTGCCAAGGAGTGTGGTGGAGTCTCCTTCTTTGGAGGTCTTTAAGCAGAGGCTTGACAACCATATGTCAGGAGTGTTCTGATGGTGTTTCCTGCTTGGCAGGGGGTTGGACTCGATGGCCCTTGTGGTCTCTTCCAACTCTATGATTCTATGATTCCTCAGGAAACTACCAGTTACTTGCTTCTGCTGCTGCTGCTTGCATGGACTGCTCTGTGAGCATGTTGTCTCTGTTTGGGCCCCCGGGCCCCCAGGCTGCTAGAAATTAGTGAGCTCCAAAGTGCCTCCTCTTTCTCCACCCTATCCCAAGCTGGCAACTTGCCTCTGTGTGATATAATGAATTGTTTTGACCTAGTCATTCTGTAAAGCACAGGTCATGCGAGAGAAATTGATACCGAACTAGCTCTGCAAAAATCTTTCGGTAACTATAAATTTTGTTGGCATCAGGAGCAGACCTCTTCACGGTGGGGTGAAGGAAGGGCACATTTTGGCTGCAGATAAGCTTTTAGGAGAGATTCATGGGGCTCGGCCCTGTCTGCTGAGAAGAGGAGAAGGCAGGCAGGCGGGACAGAGAGAAAACAAGGTGGTGTGTATCCACCATCTGTGGAGATTATCTTTGGGATTGCCAGATAGAAGCTTCTGAGGAGGAGCTCTTGGGGTAACGCCACATGCATGAGAGGAAGATTAGCTGAGAGACAGCTTGAAATTGATTGGCGAGTGAACCTTTGATGTGTGTGCAAGGGGGAGGGAGGACCATTTCAAAACCCAGGATTCTGTTTCCCTCCCACCCTATCTCCTGCAAAATTACACTGATAGTCTTGCAGTTGCAAAGGGAGATGCTTAAGATACTGGTTTTCATTTTTGCTGAAACAATGTCAGGTCAAAACCTCGTCCCTCAAATTATGTTTCCAGGTGATGGCAAACTGATTGGCACCTGCCAGTCTTAGGAGCACAGCCGTTCCAACTGTGGTAAGGTGGAAGGGAACAAGTCTAGCCTGTGTGTCAGAATCAATGCCAAGCCAACACATTTAATACTGGAGATTGCTACAGAACCTGGGCTTGCAGTTGTCTCTTGGTGGCCTGGATGTTTAAGGGACACATAAAAGATGGTCTTGCTTCAAGGGAAGGGGAGAAAACACCGTTACAGCATCTCCCAAACAAGCATTCACCTTTCAGATTTACTGTAACTTTTTTAAAAAAAAAATCAGTGCTTCTTGTAATAAAATTGCCATGTGAGGTCTGCATGGAAAGTGGAACATCAGTGTGGCATACTGGTTAGAGTGTCAGACTTTGACCTGGGAGACCAAGGTTCAAATCCCAATTCAGCCATGAAATTCACTTTGAGCTAACCACTGCTTCTCAGCCTAACCTATCTCACAAGGTTGTAGTAAATGAGGAGCTCCTTGGAGAAAAGGGAGTGTGTGTGTGTGTGTGTGTGTGTGTGTGTCTTAAATGAGCAAATAAATTGTGTTAATCCAGATGACCATGATCACAGCAATTACCACATCTCATTTTGGCCATTTGAACCTTGATGGAGGACTGATTCACACATACCTAACTCAGTCTCACTACACTTGGACGCTGGCAGCTGAATGTGTGAGCAGATTGTGTGAGATCATGACACGGAAAAAGCAGTCCATATGAGGTGGTTAGTGCACCACATGAAGATGGCACATTTCCACAAAGAGGGCATCGCTGAATGCTGCAGTCATCATGTGATGACTGAGCATGCATGCATGGATCAGACCACCATTGTTTTATATCCTTGGCACAGTTGGGGAAGGAAACTTTTCAGCGATAGGGATGAAGTGAACATAGGAGTATCAGAACTAGAAAGCTGCTTATATGAAATCAGAACATTGGTTCATCTAGCTCACTGTTACCCACACTGGCTGGCATCAGCTCTCCAAGACAGCTGTCTTAGAGCCCTAAACGGCCTCGGTCCAGTATACCTGAAGGAGCGTCTCCACCCCATCATTCTGCCCGGATGCTGAGGTCCGGCGCCGAGGGCCTTCTGGCGGTTCCCTCATTGCGAGAAGCAAAGCTACAGGGAACCAGGCAGATGGCCTTCTCGGTAGTGGCTCCCGCCCTGTGGAATGCCCTTCCAGCAGATGTCAAAGTGATAAACAACTACCTGACATTCAGAAGACATCTTAAGGCAGCCCTGTTCAGGGAAGTTTTTAACGTGTGATATTTTACTGTATTTTTGGTTTCTATGGAAGCCGCCCAGAGTGGCTGGGGAGGCCCAGCCAGATGGGGGGGTATAAATAATAAATTATTATTATTATTATTATTATTATTATTATTATTATTATTGAAGCTGGAATCTTCTGCATGCAAAACATGGCCCTTCCAAAGGCCTAATTCCATTGAACTATAATTTCACAGGTGCTCCATTATAGATTGTTCCATCCTATTTTGTGCATTTTTTAAAAAAGAATGCTGACCACTGGATCTTTGTGAGGCTTTCTTTCTCTGTTCCAAAGCCTTGTGTGTGAGAGAGTGGGGGTGTTGTTGCAGGGAAGATCTCAGATGAACTCCTCTGGGTTGATCAGCTCAGCCAAGTGCCACGCTAGCAAGTTGCAAGTCAATTTCTTTATTTCCTTTTTGTCCTCCCCCCTAGCAGACTGAAATCACCGAAGAATATGCATGGCATCTGTAGTCTTTGCTGGCCTCTGGCCGACCCATTATCTGAAGTGGATTTCTGCTTCCAGGCTCCAAGACAGCAGCACGGTGTTGCTGCTGCTCCTGCTCTTTCTCCCTTCCTAGTGGCATTTTGCCCAGTGCCGGAAGCCCAGTGTGGATTTGAGAGCAGCTATGGGTTGCCTGCAGCAGCAGCAGACCTAATCCTGGAGTCCCTTTCTGAGCAGGCTCAGTGCCAGCTTCTCGAACAACCTGGAAAAGTGCCCTGCAGGTGGTTGTTACTTCATGGCTGGGAGGGAGGTTGGCTGCAAAACTCTGCAAAGTGTAGAACTAGGACTTTAGATGCAAGAACTTCTAGCCCTCATGGTTTCTAGTTCAGGAGGGGGGTGAGGGAGACTCTGAAAATTATTGGAACCCATAAGAAGAACCCTGTTGGTTCACAACATGGAAGGTCTGTTTCATCCAGCACGCAGTTGTTTCACCTTTCTATAACTCTTCTTTCTTTCTTTCTTTCTTTCTTTCTTTCTTTCTTTCTTTCTTTCTTTCTTTCTTTCTTTCTTTCCTTCCTTCCTTCCTTCCTTCCTTCCTTCCTTCCTTCCTTTTCCAAAGGTCAATCAGTGTCAAACTGAGATGGTTGCTGGCTGATGGAGACAATGTTGTCCGTTGTCCTCTATAAGCCAGCTTTATATGCACAAGCAAT
Source organism: Podarcis gaigeae (assembly GCF_964106915.1). NCBI lineage: Eukaryota > Metazoa > Chordata > Lepidosauria > Squamata > Lacertidae > Podarcis > Podarcis gaigeae. Next base: position 17,617,353 of record NC_139692.1, on the reverse strand, counting down.
GGGAAAGTTATGGGCTGCTTTTCCTGATCTCAGTGTTAACACCAAGGGGACTTTAAAATAATGATGATGATGATGATGATGATGATGATGATGATGATGAAAACCTTATGATTACAAGTTTCATCAGCCTGCATTGATGTTAACTTCCTCCTTGACCAACTGTTTGATGCACAAATATTTTGCTTTGTGGCCTACGTTGCAAAGGCCATATTGTTTCGGAAAGTTCAAATTTAAATGCTCTAAATGTGAACGGAATCAAATTTCCCTCCCATCCCTACCCTAGTCTGAAGTGGGCAGTTTTCCAAAATGCCAAACCAAGGTTCAAACCAAATCTTGTGGCTGGTGAATACTAGATATTACCCAATATAGCAAATTAGGCATTTGGAAAGGGGAAACAGGAGTTGATTGTTTTCCTTGTGGCTTTGAACACACTGCTTGTAATACTGAGAAATGTCAAGGGGTTTTAGGGTAAGTTTGGGACTGAGACAGCACAACAGATAGTCTCTGTGTATTGGGAATTGTTACATCATTGTTGCTGGAGGCTCCTTCTAAAAAAGACCGCCAGCATCATCTAGAGACTGCCGTTATCCTAAGAGCAACCCACGGTCTATTTGTTTTCATGCTTCTGCCAACGGTCGCCAAGCATACATTTTTTAAATAAGATGAAACCAGATTCAAGACATTCAAGGAACCTGAGATTGAAACCACAGAGAAAAGCAGCCTCGCCCTCCGTTTGATCAATCTTGTCAAAACACAATCATTCAATTCCTTATAAATAAAAAGAAGATGTGATTTAGAATGTCATCCTTTGGGTCTACATGCAGGATTCCTATAAATCAATCACTCCAGGTAAACTGCAGTTATTTAGAAGCCATCTGACAGCAGACAAGTTAAAAACATAATTTTAAACGTATGCGCTGTATGGCGTTGTGATATAGAGCCTGTTGATCAACACACTCGGTTCCTTTGCATCGCAGATATCTGCTTCTTTTGCAAAGGTTCTGCCAGGCATTCACACAGCGAAGTGTGGTCCCCGCCTTGGAATGGAAAGGTCTGTGTGAGGGTGGAAACACAGAGAAAGATTCTACATCTCAGAGGAAACTTTCAGGCAGACATAAATAGTCATAGTGTGTTTTTCCCTAATTATTCAGTTCTATACACACACCAAAAATGTGAGTGGTTGTTGTTTGAATTGCAGATTTAGCCAAAATAGAAATGGGTTTTATTCAGTTAAAATGTTTATAATCCTTACTCCCTCACTTCTGCTTTTTGAGGATGCTGACAACATCACTGAACTACAACAGTAATAAATAATGATTATATATATATAAATATGTTGTTGTTGTTTAGTCGTGTCCGATTCTTTGTGACCCCATGGACCAGAGCACACCAGGCACTTCTCTTTCACTGCCTCCCGCAGTTTGGTCAAACTCATGCTGGTAGCTTCGAGGACACTATCCAAGCATCTCATCCTCTGTCGTCCCCTTCTCCTTGTGCCCTCCATCTTTCCCAACACTAGGGTCTTTTCCAGGGAGTCTTCTCTTCTCATGAGGTGGCCAAAGTATTGGAGCCTCAGCTTCATGATCTGTCCTTCCAGTGAGCACTCAGGGCTGATTTCCTTCAGAATGGATAGGTTTGATCTTCTTGCAGTCCATGGGACTCTCAAGAGTCTCCTCCAGTACCATAATTCAAAAGCATCAATTCTTCGGCGATCAGCCTTCTTTATGGTACAGCTTTCACTTCCATACATCACTACCAGGAAAACCATGGCTTTAACTATACAGACCTTTGTTGGCAAGGTGATGTCTCTGCTTTTTAAGATGCTTTCTAGGTTTGTCATTGCTTTTCTCCCAAGAAGCAGGCGTCTTTTAATTTTGTAACTGCTGTCACCATCTGCAGTGATCATGGAGCCCAAGAAAGTAAAACCTCTCACTGCCTCCATTTCTTCCCCTTCTATTTGCCAGGAGGTGATGGGACCAGTGGCCATGATCTTCGTTTTTTTGATGTTTAGCTATATATTCTAAGTCAGTACTGATACCTACATCGTGCAGCCTAAATCTGCCTATAGGACAACATCACCTGTCCTCCACTTTTGTAGCCCTGCTAGGTTTTAGCTGAGAAAGAAGACGCACCCAAGCAGTTCAACCTGGAGTTGCCACAGTAAGACCTGTCATTTTAGACCTCCTGTTCAGCTAGCAAATGCCTGTAATTGGGATAACCTGATTTCTTTTTCCTTCCTTAACAAAATAGGTACACATAGCTGAGAATTTGTGCCAAAGCCTCTACAGCTAAAGCCCAAATTAACTTGGCGGATGGAAGCGAGGGGTCGTCAGTTCTTCATACACACGAATCTTGACCACGATGCATAATATCAAAGAAAGAGGGACCAACATCATGGAATCCCACCTAAGTATCCAATAATGTGGCCCTGAAAACTCAGAATTTGCAGTACTTTGCCATCACACCCATAAACACAACTCAGGACACCATAACTGTGGTGGACAAAGGTTATATTTGTTTAAATATAACAATATAGAACAGGCTTCCTCAAACTCAGCCCTCCAGATGTTTTTGGCCTACAACTCCCATGATCCCTAGCTAGCAGGACCAGTGGTCAGGGAAAATGGGAATTGTAGTCTCAAAACATCTAGAGTGCTGAGTTTGAGGAAACCTGATATAGAAGATATGGCTTGGAATCAACTTGATCCTCTCCCCCTCTTTCCTTTTTCCTTTCTCCTTCTGTAATGGAACTCCTATTTAGGGACTTCCCTGGCTTTTTTCTGGCCCACGTAGGACCAGTCTGGATAGTTGACCTTGGTGAAGATTTGACGTTTTCACCCCCCAAAAGTTTTTTATTTGAGTTTCTAATGAAATAAGGCTGCATTTTAATGTTGTATTTTAATCTTGTTTTTAAGTTGTATTTTAATCACTTGTTTTTATATCTGGTGTTAGCCGCCCTGAGCCCGGTCTTGGTTGGGGAGGGCAGGGTATTAATAAAATTTATTGTTGTTGTTGTTGTTGTTGTTGTTGTTGTTATTAAACAACCAATTAAACAGGATTCCCTAAGAAGAGAGGGGTCAACTTCCTCTGATCTCCTGGGTACGTTTACCAGTGCCACCTGTGGCTCCATAGCAAAGAATGGAAGGAATTACTCTTCCTTGCTATGAAAGCCTTGGGTATGTGAACCCGCCAAGTGAGCCATGGCCCCACAAGTCAGTGTCCCCCTCCCAAATGTGTATGCTAAGCCTGAAGGGCACCCCCAGGGTGTAGGGTGACCAAAGAGTATCCTTAACCCATTACAGTTTCAGGAATTCACTCCATGAGAACTTAATTTTTTTATTTTCTGCCCAGACCGAAGGCCAGATTAAACCACATTGCAACACCACTCCAATGAATGGACTCCCAACAGTGTGAAACAGATGAAGGAGAGAAATCGCTAGCCAATCAGGGGTGCCACCAAAAAAATAACCCACTCATCCCCAAACAGACAACCAGCAAAGCTCACACTGCAAAGGGAGGAAGGTAGGGGAGGTGCTGTAGAGAAGAGTGGAGACTTTGGGGAGGAGCCAATTTATAAACTCTGGCTTCTTCCCCTTCCTGATTGGTCCATTGGCCAGCGCATGCCTACCTGAGCTCCTTCCCTGGGTCAAACCAACTGGACGCTTCTTCTTGGGAGAGTTGGGGAAAATTGGCCTCCACTCGAGGGCGGGAACGGTATACACCTGCAAGATGGGGAAAGGTGCATACGTCAAAGGGAAAGTGGATTACAAAAAACCAAGCAAGCCAAGCTGACAGGGTTGACAATGGACAGGGATTGGTTGGGATCTGTATTGGTTCTGAAGGTGCTTGTATTTAAAACAATTTGTTAGGCACCGTGATTTACTGCCAAGGTGGAAAATGGGGCAGAGTATTGATTCTCGTCCTTCTTTCTATTGCAAATGAGTGTAATGTTTTATAGTATGTCAGAATAATACCGGCAGCCACTTCATCAATGTCAAATGTTAAAAATGATTGGCTATTGTGATGTAGGAGATTAAATATGAAAGCTTGATGGGTATATAAAAATGAAAGGGTGATGATAAAAAGAGTTTTTATGTCCAAGTTGCTGCTCTCCTGGCTCTACCTGGCAAAGCCTTTAGAAGCGGTTATGCAATCGGTGCTGTTTCACAGATTGGACAAATTCATGGAAGATAAGGTTATCAATGGCGAGTGGTGATTCTCCAGAAGAAGAAGCTAGTTGGCCAAAGAGGGGGAAAGGATGCTGGACTAGGTGGGTCCTCTTTAGTCTGACCCAGCGGTCAGTCTCTTCTTATCAGGGATTCACAGTCTTGGATTTGCTTTTGTTCTGCTCCCCGTTGGCTTCACCTCCCAGACTGAGACCTGATAGTTTAGAGTGGGGTGGCCTTTCCCACAAACTGATGTTGCTGATCCCACATTAGAATGTATTGCGTGTGAGCTATGGCCTTTCCATAGGCCTAATTCCATTGAATTTTAATTTCATTGGGGAAATTAATTTAATAATAATAATAAATAATAATAAATTTTATTTATACCCCACCCTCCCCAGCCAAGACAGGGCTCAGGGCAGTTAACACCCGATATAAAAACAAATTGATTGAAATACAACTTAAAAACAAGATTAAAATACAACATTAAAATACAGCCTCATTTCAATGGAAACCACTGAATTTAATTCTGCTGTGTTTTAGATTGTTCTATCCTATTCTGCACAATTTTAAAAGGTGTGCTAACTACTGGATTTTGTGAGGTTTCCTGTGTGTGAGAGAGAGAGAGTTGCCATGACAACAGTCACCCTGGAGCATGGGTAGGCAAACTAAGGCCTGGGGGCCGGATCCAGCCCAATCGCCTTCTAATTCCAGCCCGCAGACAGTCCAGGAATCAGAATGTTTTTACATGAGTAGAATGTGTCCTTTTATTTAAAATGCATCTCTGGGTTATTTGTGGGGCATAGGAATTCGTTCTTCTTCTTTTTTCAAAATATAGTCTGGCCCCCACATGGTCTGAGGGACAGTGGACCGGCCCCCTGCTGAAAAAGTTTGCTGACCCCTGGGCCTGGAGTATCACCCACCAGAACAGAATTTCACATCTCTGCTTGCTAACCTAGCCATCAGGGTAGTTTAGGTCCCTGAACCTCTTGCATGTTCTGGAGACACCACCGGGTTGAAACTCCTGCCCAATGATCAGTTCTACTTCAGTGCTTGGTGCACCAGACTCTTAACCTGCCATCCCTGCTTCCTGGTCTGCGCAGTCTTCAGACTCTTCTACTTCTGTTGGGATTTCTCCCTCCTCTCGTGTGCTGCTTTTGTTGCCGATTGGTTAAATGCTGTGCAAATAAGCTTTGACTTCTAACAGCATTGTTGAAGACGGATTAAATGGCAGAAGTTCCGAGCTCCGAGCAAATCGGAGTTGCTTGCAAGTGTCTCCCATTATAAGCAAGGCCATCTTTGCAAGTCCTACTTGGAAACTTGGGAGGCAAGACAGGCCTTGTATCAAAACCCTGTATCAAACTCACCGCTGTTCGTGCAAGATCATGTCTGTTGTGGAGAGTGGTGTGCACTCAAAATGCTGTCACCCAGGGCAGTTATCAAAGGGGGAATGTTTGACTGGGGGTATATTTTAAATGCTGATTTCTGGCTGAGTGACAGCTATCTGAGCTGGAAATGAAGTATGACTCCCACTTTCTCAGCTTTGCAGTTGTGCAAAAAAAAAGGGGGGATACTCACACAAACAGGTTTGGCACTGACACATCACCCGTAGACAGAAGATAAATCCCAAAGGGAACCTCTTGTAGCTCCTGCAGGGAGAGAGATCTCTCTTTGCTATTCAGTCTCCCCCTGGAGACTCTTGTTTCATTCACTACCCTTTGAACAACAGAGAGTGGAAACAAAAAACTTTTAAAACTTGTTTTATCCCTCTTGATAGTTTTAATAAATTCCACACATGCTTCCTTAATGCTGGGTTTCATTTAAAAAGAAAATACAGTACCAATAACTCTTGGAGGCCTTAGACTAATTATTTCCCTTTCAATTGTTGCAAGGAAGACTTAAAAAAAATACAAGGCAGGACAAATGTTCTTTTAATTAGCCAAGGACTTTATTAGCTGGCACTAATTAAAGTATTTCTTCAAGTCTGAAAAATGTCTAGAATTATCCCATCTAGCATACTGTTGAGTCTTAAGTAATTTATTGATGAGAAGTTGATTCAAACATTACATATATTTCTATCTCTCTCTGTGTGTGTCTCTTTTCTTCCTGCTAGAGATAGATGGACAGGAACAATTTGACAATGATTACTTACAGGGTGATATCATAGCCTGGGAGGCACTGACTGCCTTTCAAGGGTCCAGGTCCTAGGCAGAAGCTTTTTAAAAAAGCAAAAGTTATTTTCAACTTAGGTAGGGTTGCCATATTTCAAAAAGTAAAAACCAGTGACCCCTGGTTGAGCTTCTTTTAGACAAATCCCCCCCCCCAGATGTCAATTCTGCCTTTGAAATCCCGGTAATATCTGGGAAACTCCAGACATCTGGCAGGATTACGGACTATGAATCAGGAACCTGATCTGAGGACTAAAATTTACTTACTGGCCCAGTGCCACACAAAGGAGAGGGGATAATTGAGGAATGTATCCTCCTGGACCTTCATGAGTAGCCTTCATTAGTGGAACTCACTACTGCTGCCTTATAGTATGTCTTACAGGACTTTCAGTGTGAGGCTGTCCAGAATGCTGCCTGAGGGGTTCTGAAGAGCTTTAGTTGTTGTTATTAAGGCAAAGCAATGTAGGATTCATTATTATTATTATTTTTAAAAAACTTAGATGAAGCTTTAAACTTCTGTTTGTGTGTGTATGTGCTTAACAACAAAAACCCAAAGCTTCTGAGTGCTCTGCAGACCTTTTACCAACCCCATGAGAAACACAGAGATAAACAAAAAACAGATAGCTACTCTGTACCAAAGATTACATGAAGAGCAGCAGAGTGCTCTGTGACTTTGTGGGGGCCCCGATTCAATTTGGAGTGATTCAACATCCCGTTTCAACATGGAAAGCAGGACACGACCCCTAAATTGACCCTACAATGAGAAATATCCTTAGGAACAGGGAAATCAAAAGGCTTACCTGGACACCAACTTCACGCCCCTCCTTGTGTGGGTCTAGACTAGAGACACAGACTCCATGCTTTGGGTTACATTAACCATTAATAAGGTTTTCAAACTGAGGTACAGAGACATTATTCATATTCTGAAATCGTACAAGGCAGGGCGAAAAGAAATTCAAAATTGGACCCTTGCAATATTAAAATATTTTCTTCTAAATTGGACAAAAGGTTGCAAGATTGACTGGAATCCAGGAATTTGTGCCCCTACCTTTTTATTTTATGGAGCAAAACAAGACTCCTGCTCCCTACAACTGGGGGTTGGGGGGAAGGGCAAGCAATAGATCTTTGAGGAAAATAGGTGTGTGGGGTTGCGGGGTCACAGTTGCATCCTCTGCTGATTCACCAATAAGCTGAAAGCTACAGAGACCATATCAGAAGTGCAACCTGACAAACTGAAAGGGCAAGCCTTCCACCATAGGAGCCTGTATTGCACCCAGCAGCATCCTTGATTGCCCAGGATGTTTCATAAGAGATGGCAGTTCCTATCTCACTCCACATTTCATTTGCCAGGGTGGAGGAGTGGCTCGGAGCATCAGAGCACTGGACTTGATCACTGCACCACTCCTCTTGCTAAAAGCACTTCAGAGTGTTTCATGCCAAGCAGCCTCTGCAGTTGACAAAGGTTTTGCCGGCCACTGACTCATGCTGAGCAAAATCATTGCGCTGCTCTTTGGGTTTGGAAAGAGCTGCCTGCCCCCTGTAAGAGCCGCAGTTGAGGTTTTCACATACAGAAGAACCGAGTGGGTGGGCGAGAAGCTTCCTCTTCAAGCCTCCTCCCTCCAGAGGGAGGAAGAGTCCCAGTGGTTTCTTTTGATGAGCAACTAGGTCACCGAGACTTATTTGTAGCTCACTTCCAACAACCTCGTTCAGATTTGCACACAAAAAAGGCCAAGGCACTTGGAGTCTCCTTGCAGCTGCAGATTTTCCCCCAACCAGTGTTCCCAGAACATTCTCCACCCATAAAACAGGTAGAATTGTGTACCATTCCACTCACTGCTGCATTTCCAGTTCTGCAAACTTGCTGGATCTAAGGTTGCCATATGTCCTCATTTTCAGGGGTAAAATTTCAGTCCAGGTAGATTTTTTAAAAATTTGCCAAAATGTCTTTGGCTATACTTTCTGGATGAGACATAGACATAACTAGTGGCTGATGACTTGCTTTCCTCTTCTCTTCTCTTCTCTTCTCTTCTCTTCTCTTCTCTTCTCTTCTCTTCTCTTCACCCCCCCCTTCAGCAATATACCACAGCTTCTATAGCCTACATATAGTAAAGGTAAAGGTACTCCTGACCATTAGGTCCAGTAGCAGACGACTCTGGGGTTGCATGCTCATCTCGCTCTATAGGCCGAGGGAGCCTGTTTGTCTGCAGACAGCTTCTGGGTCATGTGGCCAGCATGACTAAGCTGATTCTGGTGAACCAGAGCAGTGCGCGAAAACGCCGTTTACCTTCCCACCGGAGCGGTACCTATTTATCTCCTTGCACTTGGTGTGCTTTCAAACTGCTAAGTGGGCAGGAGCTGGGACCGAACAACGGGAGCTCACCCCGTCACGGGGATTCAAACTGCCGACCTTCCAATCGGCAAGCACTAGGCTCTGTGGTTTAGATCACAGCGCCACCCACGTCCCTAGCCTACATATAGTAGGGGTATTTAAAATGAGAGTCGTCATAGAGTCCTCTTTTTTGCTCCTCAAAATATGGCAACCCTATGTAAAGGAAGAACTCTGCAGCTAGATAAGTCTTAACACCCATCCAGCATTCTGTTCTCACAGTGACCAACCAAATGCCCCTATGGGATGTCCCCAAGAAGAATCTGAGCACAACAGCAGCATGCTCCCTCAATATGATTCCCAGCGACTGGCATTCAGAGACATAATACCTCAGATAGTAGAGGTCATTTTGGCTAGTAAGCTTTCCTGCCACACAATTATTAAAGGTTCAGGAGCCACAGGAAGACACAATGGCATAGCAATCCTACAGAAACAAAGGGCTTTTCTTCAAAATCCATATTCAGCTTTCCTCAGGATACTTCCTGATTAATTTGTGTCAAGGTGAACCCTGAAAAGATGCCTTAGCGTGGCTGGCCAGAGGGGGGGAAAGGAATGGGATGAGTGCAGAACTGGATGCTGGGGAGAGTTCAGTAATTTGAGAAGTGCTTGTTGGCATTTGGGGAGGGGCCCAGCTGGCTGTCAAAGGAGGGGCCCATGACAGAGCCAGCTGACTTGTCTCTGGTGCCACCTTCTGTCAGTGAAATGCTCCCTGCAGGCATTGAGGTGTCTAAGTTTAGAACAGAAAGCAAGCCAGCCATGTCAACTCCATGGCTGTGTCTGTATAAACAGACACATTAGGCTCTGCCTACTCATAAGTATGCATTCTTGTTTTCCCAGTCCCGTGTGTGGGGATGTTCAGGGTGGCAGGAGAGGATACATTGTTTATTAATATCCTTCCTAACTTGCGCTAGCAAGTTCCTTTACTTAGCAGAGTTTACATTCCCCTTCTCATCCACAGCAGCAATTTGGTTGCAGGCTCGTTAGAACCTCTTACTATTATGCAATTCGATCTCCCTCAGATTGAATTGTATGTTCCCCTTTTAAATCCCTCCTAAAAGAATAAAAACACCACAGTCTTATTCATAAGCAATAAGAAGAAAGTTTACTCATGATCGGGCAAAGCACAGTGTGATCGCTGAAGGCAGGCTTTAGGCTTAAAGTTACAAACTTATACTAACAGGTTTATCCCATAAGGGAGATGACCTGGAGGACTGCTTGGCTGGCGGCCAGCAGTTCATTCCAGGAAGTTCACAGGACAAAAAGAAGATGGAAAAGAGAGGGGGGCAGCATGCCTTGGCCTCCTTTTACCAGGTCTGCAAAGGTCACGCCCACCCGCTAGTCACATGCAAGGAAGGATGCTCCAGGCCAGAAGGAACAGGAAATTTTGACGGGCTGGACCAAATATCCCCTTGCATGTCCACTCTAGCATAACAAGGAATGTTGTATTTGACTGCTCCCAGTGGATTAAATCCCATACCGTGTCCCAGGAAATGTGGAAACTCATTGTAGCTTTCCCTCCCCTTAAGTAAAAAAACCACAATTTGTGAGATTACGGCCACAGAGTGCAAACAAGCTTGCCCAAAACTTGAAAGGTTTTTGGCTGTTTCACAAATGCAAAACATTTGATTACTGTACAGTAGATGACTGGGAGCTGAATGTGTGGCCTGAGTCCTCTGAAGAATGTGTCTTTCTGAGTTGACCTGAAAATCCTCTCCTTATAACTGCAATGGCTCATTCACACAAGCAGCTCATCCATGGCTGCTGCCACCATCCAGGGAACTACTCCAGTCGATGGAGAGACTGCCTTGTTGCAAATGATGGAGAGCAGAATCCTGGTCTCTCAGGTCTCCAGCACATCAACCAAATTACTTTTCCAGAACAGAAAATGGGCACTGTAGATCTGATACCTGAACGATTATATGCCTCCTACCTCTGCATGGCTTTCACCCTCCTAATTGGCATTGCTTTGCGCTTTTCGTCAATGGGTTGGAAGACGCCATCGCTCTCTTTTCTCTTTCTTTTTCTCTCTCTCTCACACTTTTCTTTAAAATGAGCTGAGCAAGGCCCTTGAAGCATCCGCTCGCTTTGGAGGTTAAAGGGGGGGGGGTAGAGGAGGTTTGACAGCTATGCTAATGCTCCGCTCTTTAGAATGGGGAGGATGACATGAAAGGGTCCTGGTTCAAGGCACAACTTGGTGTTGGAGCAATTTAATGAGGTGTGACATGGATCTTGACCTTTGTTAGGGGAGCGTGATAAAGGGGACCATTGCTAGCTGCCCTGGACATTCAGCTCGACATCAAGAGAGCTTGCCAATGTCACTGAGGGGCCTGGTCATGCCAGCCACAAACACCATTCAGAATTTATTTGTTTATTTTTAAATTGCTCAGGGAAAGGGACTTGGCAGGCTGAAAGCCTCAACATACCCAGCTACCAAACACGCCTACAAAATGAATCTCATCCTTGATTTTGGCTTCCATGTTATCCTGGGGAACATGAACAACAGCAGAGGATGCGGGACAAAGAAGAGCTCTGATGCAGAATCTGCAACATGCCCCCTTCAGGTCAAGAGGACCTGTACAAAATGGATTTGTGAACATCTCCATGTTGCAGATGGTCAGGTTACAGCAAGCCAAAAAGCACAAGAGACTTAGCTAAAGAACCTGGCTGTGGCTATTTATAGACTTCCTCATACCTTGGAATCTCTCATTGCTCAGATTTTGGGGTGGCGTGTGACAATATTCTCTAAGGAGCTGGCTTTATTCATGGTGATGGCTGGTTGTTCTGGAAGGGCACATCTGGTATGTCAACCGACAACGGGTAAAGCAAACTGTTTACTCTAAGTGTGTTGGAGAAACTTACACAATATCAACGAGTGCCCCCGAGGTCAATTGCAAGTAGACTCATATATATTTTTTGAAACCTGGAAAAGCTGATTTTATTCATGAACAGGACTGCCATAGGCAGACACTTTCCCTCCCCAGTGTGAACACATTTGGAAGGCTCAAAGGAAATAGTTGCACTCTGATAATTCCACATACAGAGTACTTCCTGGTGACTTGTCATCTACTCTGTGAACATGATACCTGTTGTCATATGCTATTGATGTTCCCCACCAGAATGTCTTGCCACCAAGTTAAAACATTTCCATTTAATTTCATGCTCTCTCTTCTTCCTCCATTTATTATCTTGTTTATTTGTTTATTTACATCCCACCATTTTCTCCATGGAGCTCAATGGGGTTTCACATGAGTCTCCGCCTGCTCATTTAAACCTCGCAACAACCCAGTGAGGTAGGCTTGATTGGAAGGCAGTGATTGGCCCAGAGTCATTCAGTGATCATCATGCCCAAGAGCAGATTTCAACCCTGATCTCCCAGGTCTTAGTCCAACAGTCTAACCGTTACACTACACTGGCTTGCATAAGGTGATCTGTGTTATTGCCAGGAGGAGACAGACAGACAGACAAGCAGGCAGGGAGGGTGGGAGGGAAGCAGACAGATGGTGTTCCACCAGGCTGACATTTTCCCGCTTTCCTCATTTAACACCTCCTCCTCCCCTTCCTCCTTCTTTTTTATGACTGCTTGGGTTTGCTTTGTTTCATTAGGGAATTTCTCCCTTCTCACACATTTCTTCTTTTATAATAGGACATTTTCCTCTAGACAAAGCCGGTGATTTTTTCACCAGTTAAAATAATGTGTGGATTTAAAGCATTTAGAAAGTTTAAGGATCCCACTGATGGGCATATAAATCTGCCTTCATTCCCGCCAGAGTCCTTGTGTCAAACTGAACTCTCTCTCCCCCCCCCCCTGTATCCGGCTAGAAAGACAAAAGGGAGAGAAGAAAAGGGAGAGAGGATGGCATATTTTTAACTCATTTAAAAGTCGAAAGAACCCAAACTGTCAATTCTCTAAGTAATTTATTAGCATCTGCTCACACTTTCCCAGTGCGTTATGTGCCTAATGCCAGTGTTAGACAGTACATGCAATTCTTCAAGCATGTACCAGTTTAATAGAAAATAAAGTGGTGGTTGATTTGGTTCATTGTTATTTACTACATAAAAATCAGACTCTGCTCAGACATTGGAATAAATGCGTTGTGGCAGTTTCCAGTAATGCATCTGTGAATTACCCCTTCCAAGAAAGGACTGATAATATAGGGAAGTCTATTACCCAAGTGCCGTGTGGTCTGAGCTTGATCATGCCATGGCGTCCTGAGGAAAGAGGGCCATAGTTTGGTGGCATGCAGAAGGTCACAGGTTCAACTCCCAACATCCCTTCATCCCCCCCCCCCCCCAGAATAAGATCTCAAACAACAGGGCTGATCGTGATCCTGAAAAGTCACCAGCTGCTCGATGGATGTTCTCAAACAGCTTAGTATGAAGATTTGTGTTAGAAATGAGGAAGGGCAAAGCTCAGCTGTGCAACACATGCATTGCATGCTCAAGGTGCTGTCTTCAAGTCCTGAACATCTCCCACCAAAAAAGAAGCTTAGATGACAAAGCTAGCAGAGCTTGAAGAGGTGCTGTTGGTCATGGAAAGCAACACAGAGACAAAGCCTAGCATAAGGCAGCTCTATATAGCCATAACATGTGGTCCACAGAGGGCTCACACAATGGTGAGGGCCAGCATGATCTCATAGAGTAGAGGGTATTAGACTTGCTGCCGCAAGATCAGACACCTCCTCAGCCAGGGATTTACCACCTCTCAACCTCAGTTTCACCAACAACAGGGCAAAAACAAGATTCAGTCACAGCTTTCTCACTGCAGTTCACTGACTTAGGACCAAACCAGGAAAGACAGAAGAAGCTAACTGGAAAGAAATAGGATGCTGAAAGAGAGAAGGGCTTCTTACTGATGTTGCACCCTTAAATAATACTATTATCTTTCTCATCAGTCCAACAGTGGCAGCAAAGAGTCTTGCGTCACCTCAAAGACTGAACAGATTTATTACAGCATCTGTTTCCATGGACTAGAGTACCCTTCATCAGCCAAAGGATAACAATCAAGTTGTCTCCAATGTAGGGCTAAGTTAAATTCATGTACTGAAATATTTGTTGCACCCGCAAGATGTTGTTGCATAAGGAAAAACATAAAAGATGTTAGTGCAATGGATTGTACAACTCTTGCATTAGTGAACATTGGGTTCAGCCCATGGTGATTTGCATAAAGACAAGTATGTTTGCCCCAGGAATGGATAAAGTGAATAGGGAAAAAAAAAATTCTCCCTCTCTCAAGGGACACTGGTCCCTTTCTCCTCTGGTCACGGGACACTGGGGTTCTCAATTGCCATGCAGTCATCCTCTGCCACTATGCACTGGGGAGAGAGAAGTGGCTATCTACGGCTTACACATTGTACCTCCCAAATGTCCTTTTTGAATGCCCCTAAAAATCTTCAGAACCTCATTTCTCCTAGTCCTGTTCTATGGGGGCCTCTCTCCTTCCTTCTCTTCGCAAACTTGTTCTCTTACATAAGATCACGTAACAAATCAAAGAAGGGACAGGACCTATTGTTTGGAAAGAAGAAAGGGGAGAAAGTAATCAAGAAAGCCAGACACTTTAAAAGGAGCAGAATTATTTCTCCAATAAAAAGAACATTCTTTTCTTTTCTTTCTTTCTTTCTTTTTTTAAAAATAAACCTAACATGCCTTATCGCTACTGAGAACAAGGCTCTGTGCAAATGTGTGTGGGCCGGTGACTGACACACAGGTTGTTTTGAATAGACATATGACATTGTCAAAGAACCTGCTATTGTGTTAGCAAAAGGCACTCACAACACTGCATAGAAATCAGGCTCTCGTGTCACCCTGAGATGAAGCAAAAACTGCACTGATTTCCACCCCTTCAGGAAATGTCACCAGAATAAGACCTTTAGTACCAAATAAAGCTCAACTCTAAAAGGGAGGGAGGAGAAAAGGGCAAAAAATCAAAGCTTCTAGGCGAAGAAAGTATGGGAACATTTTGTAAAATCATCCCTTTGCATTCATTTGACCTTATCTCTGATCCATTTGAAAAGCACTGGCAGGACTGTGCAAACTTAGCAGACATTAGCCCATCCTCCTGCAACGATCCATTGGCTTCTGTCAATGATTCCTTGAGATCGTGGAATGCTCCTGAACATTCGAACCACTCAGGCACACGTGTCAGCGACAGAATGTTGACAGTCAGTCAGTGCAGGGAAGTGAAAGATCAGCTCGGCTGGGGAAAACTTTACATGGGGTCTAGGAGGAAATGTGCACTAGAGGAGTGAAGAGGGAACAGAGAGATGAGCTGCTGAGCAGGCATGTAACAGAAACCTTTGAAGATTTTGGTGGTAAGAGAAAAGGGCTCTGAATCAGGCTGAATGCTACCAGAGGAGAGAGCTTTGCTACCAGTCTGTCACTTATCATATAGGCCAGACAAGGTTTCACTTACACGTCTGATTGACCCTTCCAAGCTCTTTCCAGACAGCCTAGCTCTAAGGTTGCTTTCTCCTGCGAAGTTCAGAGGAAGCATCCCTTTTCTCAGTCCTAGTTATTGCTCTATTGTTTTGGAATTTAGATAAGATGTCATTTTACTATGTTATTGTTGTAACAAACAGGTTTTTAAATGGCCCTTTTTATACAGTTACACTGCATTTGCTTTTTGTCAAGCTTTGTGATAATGAGCCTTGAACATCATGCATTTTGAAAAGCTTTGGACAAATCAAGTGACTACGACTACGATTATCGCTGGGGAGAATTAGGGAGCTATTGTGGAACATTGGAAGCTGTTTGATGCTGAGTCAGGCCACTGGGCAATGTAGTCTCCACCTTGACTGGCAGTAATTTTGGTGGGAGGGTTTCAGGTGGGGAGCCTTCTTTCCCAGCCCTACCTGGAGGTGCCATTGGGGATTAGACCAGGAGCCCTCTGGATGAAAAGAGGGTGTTGTGCAAGCCTTTACAGAGGTGCAGCTGCCTGCAGATTGCATGCATCTTGCAAAATGACAGGGGTTATCGTTTGTATAGAGCAGTCAGCCAAAAATAGCGAAGAGTTCTACAAATGCTACAAATACAGGGATGGAATGAACTTTGGGAAGGTGAGCAATTGGGATTTGGTTTTGCTACAAAGTCCCGAAGCTTGAGCTGCAGTACAACAGGATCTTTCAGGACATCACACAGTTGCCACCCAAACTCCCCCCTCCTCAGTCAGAGGTTGATGGGTGGTCCTGTCCCCTGCTGTCAAAAGAAACAAGGCACTCAGATCCATTGTGCACCCCAATTGTTATTCCATCTTGCCTAATAGCATTTTTGACAGCTCAGTGAAAGCACAAAATTATTATTTTCCCTTCTTTAATAGTAACAAAAAGAGAGAGATTGCATATGTTCTCACAGGCCTCCTTTTATGTTCAGTGCTTTTTAATTAGGCTTCCATAAAATAGTTATAAGTGTGAATCATATATCCATTGTGCTTTTGATAGTTAATCCTACACACTGGCTCGCGTTTTTGACTAGGGAGTTGTTATTTATCTTCTCTTCCCAACCCCTCCTCCACCTTTTCTTTTCTTTTGGCAATACAAGAATCGCTGCATGAGTGAAGAAATGAAAAAGAAAAACTGCTGTGCTTTCCTCACAAAGAAAACAGACAAGCAGAGCTGCTGATGGGACAACTCTAAAGGGTTGGGCTCTCTCAACTAGGCATACTGTGGATGAATCCCATCTTTACAAACTTCAGGTTGCGATGGATTCTGGATCCCTTCAATGAGACACAGAGTGAAATGTCTGGATCTGATGGGTTTTCCCTGGCTAGAGAGAACATAAGAACATGAGAAGAGCATGCTGGATCAGGCCAAAGGGTCCCATCTAGCCCAGCATCCTGGTCTGACAGGGGCAAACCCAATGCCTATGGGAAACCTACAAGCAGGACCCAAGCACAAGAGCACTCTCTCCTCTTGTGCTTTCCAATGACTGGTATTCAGAAACCTTACTGTCTCCAGCTGTGGAGGCAGAGCACAGAGCCATCTAAGTTACAGAACACGGGCCTAGGACTTGCTGATCAGAAGGCCGGCGGTTCGAATCCCCGCAACGGGGTGAGCTCCCGTTGCTCAGTCCCAGCTCCTGCCAGCCTAGCAGTTTGAAAGCACGTCAAGTGAAAGCAGATAAATAGGTACCGTTCCAGCTGGAAGGTAAATGGCGTTTCTGTGCACTGCTCTGGTTGCCAGAAGCTGCTTAGTCATGTTGGCCACATGACCCAGAAGCTGTATTCCAGCTCCCTTGGGCAATAAAGCAAGATGAGCGCCGCAACCCCAGAGTCAGCCACAACTGGACCTATTGGTCAGGGGTCCCTTTACCTTTTAAGTTGCAGAAAGTGAGGAGGAATTAAAGGTGAAAGAGGAGACAGCAAAATATGGTCTGAAGCTCAACATAAAAAAAATGAAGATCATAGCCACTGGGCCCATCACCTCCTGGCAAATAGAAGGGGAAGAAATGGAGGCAGTGAGAGATTTTACTTTCTTGGGCTCCATGATCACTGCAGATGGTGACAGCAGTCACGAAATTAAAAGACGCCTGCTTCTTGGGAGAAAGGCGATGACAAACCTGGACAGCATCTTAAAAAGCAGAGACATCACCTTGCCAACAAAGGTCCATATAGTTAAAGCTATGGTTTTCCCAGTAGTGATGTATGGAAGTGAGAGCTGGACCATAAAGAAGGCTGATCGGCAAAGAATTGATGCTTTTGAATTATGGTGCTGGAGGAGACTCTTGAGAGTCCCATGGACTGCAAGAAAATCAAACCTATCCATTCTGAAGGAAATCAGCACTGAGTGTTCACTGGAAGGACAGATTGTGAAGCTGAGACTCTAATACTTTGGCCACCTCATGAGAAGAGAAGACTCCCTGGAAAAGACCCTGATGTTGGGAAAGACTGAGGGCACAAGGAAAAGGGGACGACAGAGGACGAGATGGTTGGACAGTGTTCTCAAAGCTGCTAAAATGAGTTTGACCAAACTGTGGGAGGCAGTGGAAGACAGGAGGGCCTGGCGTACTCTGGTTCATGGGGTCACGAAGAGTCGGACACGGCTAAACAACTAAACAACAACAAGAAGTTGGTGGCCATCCCTGCCTGCTGAGAGAGCAAGTTCCAAAGCTTAACTAGGTGCTTTGTTAAGGACTTGCTTTTGTCTGTCCTGCATCCAGTGGCGAAGGAAGCCACTCAGGCGCCTGGGGTGGAGCACCCAGGGGCAGGGTGAGCCGCCCATAGGGTGGGGCACACTGGGGGGGGGGTCCAGAATCTGCCTGCCTCCTCCCACTCAGCCGCCCTACAGCTGGGTTGGAAGCAGCGGGTGTAGTGGTCAAGAGCAATGGACTGGGGAACTGGGTTTGCGTCCCCACTCCTCCACATGTAGCTGCTGGGTGACCTTGGGCCAGTCACACTTCTTTGAAATCTCTCAGCCTCACTCACCTCACAGAGGGTTTGTTATAGGGGAGGAAGAGGAAAGGAGAATGTTAGCCGCTTTGAGACTCCTTCAAACTCTGCCTCCTCCTCCTCCTCCTCCTCCTCCTCCTCCTCCTCCTCCTCTTCTTCTTCTTCTTCTTCTTCTTCTTCTTCTCAAGCCACTGTGTCTCTCCCAGGAGAGACACATGGCTCGGGCATGCTGCAGGCCCCGCAGTGAGTGCCGCCCAACATTTTGTCATACACCCCCCCTCAGTGGTGACACCCAGGGCAGCCCACACCTACCACACACCCCTTCCTCCGCCCCTGCCTGCATCTGCCAACATTCAGCCTTATACTGGATGTCCATGCTGTCTACTGTTCCAAGAGAGGGAGAAAAACCTCTCTAGACACTTTCTCTATGGCATTTATAATCATATGCACTTCTATCATGTCACGTTTTACTCACCTTTTCTCTAAACCAGGCATAGGCAAACTCGGCCTTCCAGCTATTTTGGGACTACAACACCCATCATCCCTGACTACTGGTGCTGTTAGCTAGGGATGATGGGCATTGTAGTCCCAAAACAGCTGGAGGGCATAGTTTGCTTATGCCTGCTCTAAACTAAAAAAAGTCCCAATTGTTGCAACGTTTCCTTATAAGGGAGTTGCTCCACCCTCTTCATCATTTTGGTTTCCCTTTTCTGAACCTTTTCCAACTCTACAGTATCCTTTTTCAGGTGAGGTGGCCAGAGAGGCTGGCTTCAGCTGTCCTGGAAGGTGACTGCTGTCGGCAAACCATGTTGATGGACTATGCCGAAATGGCAAAATTAACTGGGAAGCTCAGAAATCAAGAAGACAAGAACTTTAATAAGGAATGGGAATAGTTTATAATTTATTTACGAGACCACTGTAAGCAGGTTAAAACATTAGCAGGATTTTAACCGCAATTGTAAAGTAATGGAAAGTATGGATAATTTAGAAGGATAAAAAAAATTGCATAAGTATTGATAAGCAGTTGTAAATAATATCATTAGGACCCATGGAAGGGATAGGGGCAAGTCAGGAGATTCAGAGTAATCTCAGTATTTGGATTTGGAACTGTTTTTGATTGTATGTTTATATTTTTTAAAGTCAAATAAAAAAAATAATATAATAAAAAAGGAAGCTGACTGCTGTCCAGACTGTAGGAATCAAGTCTAACCTCCCACTTGGGATACTGGAAGTGGGTAAATTTGAGAGACAACCCCTTGTTCGCTAATGTCTGAAGCTTCCCTGTCTAGGGAAATCTGTCCACAAGGCATCGCTCTTGTGAAGGCATCATGCTGATTACCATTTATTTTACTTTGGATTTTTTCATATCTTGCTTTTCCAAATATCACTCAAACCAGCCTACATAAATACACAAAATGTCAAACACACTGACAAATGTTGACCTGCCACTGAGAATATCATGGAACGCCAAACCCTGATGTTGAATACTGAATATTCTTTGGATATTTGCATTTCTTAGAGCATAGTCGGAGAATGACCACTACCGAGATTTGCAAAGGAGAGCATATTGTTACACACTACCCCAGTGGCAAGAGGGGTTTCTGTGCTTACTTGGGGTTTGGTTTCTTGGAAGGAAGATAAATTGAGACTGTGGTTTATTTTATGATATATATGGTTTTATTTACACATATATACAACCTGAGCATAGGATGGAGGGGCTCACAGCGTTAACACCCCCATAGAACTTGCTTTCCAATTAGGTTTCCAGGCGCCCAAAGTCCTGCACAGAAACAGACATGCCTCTGTGTCTTCAGCTTCCAGCATCAGTCAACTCACACTCAAAACTCGCACATACACAGACCACCACTTGGCCTACTGTTTTTCAACCCAAGACAATGTGGCGCCCAGTCACATGAGGTGGGAAAAGGCCTGCCCATTTCCCCACCTATTCTGTTGAGAGCACTTACCTGGCCATCTATGCCATTACCTTGACAAAGGAAGTGGTTTACTGGTTTCTTCTTAGAGATTCGGGGAGCGGCGATATGAATCTCTGTGACCCATGTATTTGGAACCAATAACCAAAGAATCAGCTGAGTGCCTAGATTCAAAATGTGGGGCTAAATTCACTCCCTAACAGGAGAGAGACCTGCTTAAACTCACAAGAAGTACAGTGAAGTTTGAGGAATGTAAGCTGCTAAACCTTTTGTATACAGGTGGTGACATTTTGTTTGTGTTCAGTTGGTGCGTGGCAGCTGATGTGCATGCCATTTGCAGCCCCGGAAGTGGGTGGGGTGGGCTTATATCCACCAACACGTCTGATGACCCTGAACACAACCCCTGTGTAAATGGGAAGTTGCCTGTATCTCATTATGTCTGCTTGAAAAGCGCTGCCCTCTTTCTACCCCTCTTGCAATGGACAGACCATTGAATGCTCTTGGGTAGAAAATACAGAGAGATAACTTCAGACACATGCTCTAAGCTTGGCGCTTGCGTAGTCTTCCTTGGTCTGTTACATAGAGACAGTGAGAAAGGAAGAGAAGCATCTTTACTTCCTCCCTCACAGAGGTATGGGGACATGACCTAGCTGAGCCTAGCAATACAACTCTATGGTCTTAACCCCTTTATGCACTAACTAGTACTCATGCATAATGATCTTTGTCTACAATTTCCCACAGATTCTACCCCACATACACAGGATTACAGGTTTGGAAGGGACCCAAGGTATCCTCCAGACTGCCCCCCAATTCATAACAACATATATTTTGCGGGGGTGGGGCAATTAATTCCAGCTATATCCATATCAAAAAACCTAGTGTGCCAGAATTTCAAACGGAAAAGTATTTGCTGCTGCGACAGAGTCAAAAGCTCTACCTTTCTTGCAGCTTTAGCAGCCAATTCAAGCAGCTAGAGAGAACAATCCTTTTTTTTCCCCCAAAGGGAGGGGGGTTGCGAAGGTGTGGTGGGGCGTAGAAGGACCCAAAATTGCTAAGAGGAAAAGGTGCTCACATAAATGGTACAGACAAAGCCAGCAGCCTGGGCTCTCTTCGGCGCTCCGAATTGCCAGGGGGGAGTGCAAGGAAGTGTCTCATTGTCTCCAACTGTCATCCTTCACTCTGACGAGCACTCAGGAGAGCGTGACCCCTTTCAGCAGCTCCACGCAGGCAATCAGCTCCGCACATCGGTCACTGCGGTTTGCCTGCTGCATCTCCGGCTTATTATAGGGATGCGTTCAGAGAAGAGTATTATATAATAGAGAAACAGTGCATGTGGGTGGGCTGTGGCTGTCTGGGCTGTTCCAGGCGGGGCGGAGAGTGTTACTACCTTTACTGAAAGCCCCTTGCACAAATGATACATCTCCACCACAGTGGGAGGGGAGAGAGCATCACGGGGATGTGGGAAAGGGCATGCGTGTGTGTGCCTTGTTTTCCCCAAAACAGGATCTGAGCTCTCTGCAGAGGATGGTAGGTGGTTGCATGACTGACAGGGGGCTCAAAGCAGATGTCTTTTGCATAACGCTGCTCATAAGTGCCACATATGGACATGCTACCCCTTGCATGTGCAATCTGCATATGAAACTTGCAATTTGCAACTCTTTATTTTCAGTTGGACAACAAAACTCTGAGGCCATCATACTCGTTGGACATATGTGGTCTATCTAGCCATATCCTGTCTACAGTGGCTGTCAGGGATTAGAGGCAGGAGTCTTTCCCAGTCCTACCTTAAGATACTTCCAGGTGTGAGATATCCAAAAAGCAGTCAGACTAACAATTCGTGTTTTGCTAGATAAGCACATGATAGGAACTGAAGCTCACAGAGTGTTCCTGTAGGTTTGCTAGAGAGGACTCTGTGAGACCCACTGTGCCCCAACAGGGGTGGGAGGCTAGCTATATATTTTCCTACCTGCCTAGGCACACCCTCTTCCACTTTCCTTTTTTTCCCTGCTCTTCCAGCAATATGAGAGCATCTGCAGAGTCTGAGCTCCATGCTCATACTACATTTTAAGCTAGACTTAAGCAGGGCTTCTTCTTTTTCCCCCAGCGGGAACTCAGTTCCGGCACTTCTCAGGTTGGTGCCATTATAACAGAACAAGGGAGGCATTCATGGTGAGTTCCAGCACCTCTTTTTTTAGAAAAAAAAGCACAGGACTTAAGTATGTCTTTGTAACTGAATTACCATTTAAAGCCTGCCTGAACAAAGCTGTTGTATTGGTTACTCTTCAAGAAGCATACTGAAGGAGTAAATGCTGTTTTTACCTTTTACAAGAATTTTTGTGTGTGACTGTTATTTTAGAGGGGAGAAAAGGGGGTAATACCAGGAAAATGCAGTGTGCCTTGAAGGATTCTGGATTACTTACACTAAAAGATGAATGCTAGCCTATCTAGCCTTTAAGCTGCACTCTGCTGAACTCACAAACGTGAGGAAGAAAGGATAATATCTAATAGATATAGCCTTTCCTGGCATCTCTTCACATCCCAACACCAGGGACTGAACCTGGTACCTTCTGCATTCAGAGCAGGTGCTCCACCATTGACCTATCCCCTCAAATATATTTAATATCCTTAGGGTTAACATATATTATTAGTAAATGTAAAGAAAGGTGAAGGACCCCTAGACGGTTAAGTCCAGTCAAAGGCGACTATGGGGTTGTGGCACTCATCTCGCTTTCAGGCTGAGGCAGCTGGTGTTTGTCTACAGACAGCTTTCCGAGTCATGTGGCCAGCATGACTAAACCACTTCTGGAGCAATGAAACACAATGACAGAAACCAGAGTGCAAGGAAACATCGTTTACCTTCCTGCCACAGCAGTACCTATTTATCTACTTGCATTCGTGTGCTTTCAAACTGCTAGGTTGGCAGGAGCTGGGACAGAGCAACAGGAGCTCACTCTGTCACGGGGATTCGAACCACTGACCTTCTGATCAGCAAGCACAAGAAGCTCTGGTTTAGACCACAGAGCCACCTGTGTCTTATATTATTAGTATGATTACTTGGCACATATAGAGTAGTGCATTCAAAGTGTCTGAGATATGTGCTTCAGTAATCATTGCAACAGCTCTTCGAGGTAGCTCCAGGGATTATTATGCCAATACTGCCTTGAGACCAAGGCAAGACTGAACCAGGGGCTTCTCTTTGCCTCTGTAGTCCATCAGAAGCATATTTCTGTGCTCTCTCAACAAGGTGACTGCCTTACTTCGATGCATTGACCTTGTCTTGTAATCATCAGCCACCCTTCTTCCAAATTATGCAGAGCATTCAGCATATTATCCAAAATGGCAGCCCATGTTGTACCCAGGTTTCAGGCCACCACAGCAGGAAAACCAACCAGGCACATGGCAGGATCTAAATTCGGCTTGATAGGACACATTTCAGGAGTAGAGGATCTGACTTGCATACAAACGGTCACAGTTTCAATTTCTGCATCTTCAGCCAGAGCTGGAAGCAGCCCCTGTCTGATATCCTGGGCAGCTGCTGCCAGTCAGTACAGACAATGCTGAACCAGATGGACCAAGAGCCTGACTCAGTTATGTGGCAGCTTCGTATGAAATCAGTGCTTTCTTTAAAGTGTCACTCAAGTGAGCCTGTCTTAGTGGGAAGAGCAATCTGGGTGCTTTCCACCGCCATCCCCCAATTGCAACAATGACCAATTCCTTTGTGAAGTTGGTGCAACAAAAAATACATCACCTTATCTGTGTTTTTCTCCTTCAGCAGTGACACACACATGTTTTTCACAATGACAGATGATTCCCAGGCACGGAGCGTCTGAATGAATGAGTTTGTCATGGAACAGCGAACTGGGATCATTAACATTCGGGGAAAGAACAGCTCCAGTTGTGCATTGTGCTCATTTGGCTTTGTCTCCTGCACCCCAAATACTATTTTTCACACTGAGCACTCACTCATTCTGCTGGGCTATTTGCTTATGGTGAACAGCCAGCACAGAATAGAAAATATTTCACTGGAATAACATCTAACATAATTAACCCCAGAAAGATTCTGCACTGTACTCTGGAGTTAAGATACAATGTTGATTTATTCAAGGTAATAGCAAGTTGTTTAAAACATTAATAAAAAAAGGAACATAGGAAACTGCCCTACACTGAGTGAGACTATTTGGTCCATCTAGTTCAGTCATATTGCAGTTTGCAAACACTGCCCCTACCCCCCACTTGGAGGCACTTCGAATCTCAATACAGACAAGTGACTATTATTTACAAGTCAGCTCTAGAATAACTCATCTCAGCAATTTACACATAGTCAGCTCAGTGTTGCTTACACAGACTGGCAGCAGCTCCCCATGATTTCAGTCTGGGGGTCTATCCCAGCACAACCTGAAGGTGGTTGTGGTGATTTGATTCACTGGAAGGTCCAAGGGTGAGTCACAGCAATGTAAAATACAGCATTAAAAACAGTTTAAAACAAATGTTAATCACAACTATAGCATGTCAAAGGACCAGGGTACATAGGTGCATCTTCAGCATATGATGAAAGCTATACACCAAGGATTGGACCTAAGACTTTCTGCATGTAAAACAGATGCTGTACCCAATAATTAAACATCTATTAAAAACACCAAAGACAACAGTGATAGAAAGCATTTAAGGAAGCCACAGCCTTAGACTGGCCAAATACTTACATAATCAACATTCTGGTGTACATATGTTGATTTGCAAGTAAGTACAAATAGAAAAGTTGTTGTACAACTCCCACCCAAAGCTGGTTGTGCACAAATAACACTTATGCACTGAAATTTCAAAACAGCCTTCCTTCTTCAGCTATTTCTCAACTGCTGTTCTCGCCAGGCACCTGTAACTTAGCCGGTATTCAAAAGAAACACTCTTTGATTCCATTGTCGCTGCAGGCTTTCCTCTTGTAAACTATAGCATGCCCACAAATTTTTAAAGCCCTGTTTACTTTTTAAAAACCCTGCTATGTCTAGTTTTGGAAACGCCAGCACATTTTGAAGACCCTCTTCAAATTTATCAGTATAATTTTCCTATTTGAGCAGCTGAACTAGAGCACCTTCAGAAATGTGTTTCTGAAGCAGTGATGTGTTATGCTATATGGAGGGCTCATCCAGACTTCCCTTTGCACCACGTTTATAGGTCCATGTTTTACAGCTCCGCAAAAGGCCACTCTTGACCACTGAATCAGATCAAATGGCAATTCCTGGAGAACCCATTGCCATTGTTCTGATTCAGCATTAAAGAGCAGGTTTTCTTGCAGAAAGGGACGCGGGTGGCACTGTGAATTAAACCACAGAGCCTAGGACTTGCCGATCAGAAGGTCGGCGGTTCGAATCCCTGTGATGGGGTGAGCTCCTATTGCTTGGTCCCTGCCAACCTAGCAGCTCGAAAGCACATCAAAGTGCAAGTAGATAAATAGGTACCGCTCCTGTGAGAAGGTAAATGGCATTTCCGTGCACTGCTCTGATTCTCCAGAAGCAGCTTAGTCATGCTGGCCACATGACCCGGAAGCTGTACACCAGCTCCCTCGGCCAATAAAGCAAGATGACCGCCGCAACCCCAGAATTGGCCACGTCTGGACCTAATGGTCTGGGGTCCCTTTACCTTTACCTTTCTTGCAGAAAGTGGGGGGGGGGAGTGTTCAGATGTGGACTAGGAAATCACAGACCTGTGGTTAGTAAGCACCGGGTGGGGGAAGGTAAGTGTGGATGAGCCCTCAGTTTACTTTTAATGGTTCTGGCTCCATTCTTTAGTCTATTGCCAAGGGGTGTTTTTGTGAGCAAACTTTAAAAGGGGAGAACATAAGAACCACCTGCTGGATCAGAACAATGGCCCATCTAGTCCAGCATTCTGTTCTCACTGCACCAGGTGCCCATGGCAAGCATGCAAGCAGGACTGCTTCACAAAGGCATCTTGGTGACCACTGTGGTGTAGTGGTTAAGAGCGGTAGACTTGTAATCTGGGGAACTGGGTTCGTGTCTTCCCTCCTCCACATGCAGCTGCTGGGTGACCTTGGGCTAGTCACACTTCTCTGAAGTCTCTCAGCCCCACTCACCTCACAGAGTGTTTGTTGTGGGGGAGGAAAGGAAAGGAGAATGTTAGCCGCTTTGAGACTCCTTCAGTGAGTGATAAAGCGGGATATCAAATCCAAACTCTTTACTGTGGGATGCAGCAGCTTGGCCTGGACTGATATTTAGCCTGATCTTGCATGTCCCTTCTTATTCTTCCCAAGCTCCATGCCACACCATGGCCAACTTCATTTAACTTTCATGAGACTCCTTACCAGTTTTTGCAGTTCGGGCTTCTGCTCACACATTGCATTGCACAAGGAAAAACATTGGTCAGTTGGGCAAGATTTGGATGGGCAAGGTGATCCACTATGCCTAAACATCGATTGTCATTCCTCGCTTTTGAAAGCCCTGCATTCAGGGTTGAGGGAGGATTTGCAAAGGATCTGTGCCAGCAAGAGAGGTTCAAGTCTGGGTTTACTATGATAGAAGATTACTCTTATTATCCTTGGTTGATTTTCTGCTGGTGATTGCCAGGAGAGGATTCCTCTTCTGTGTCATCTCTCGCAAGCAAAAATGACCCACTCCACGGTAATTCTTGCTGTTCATTCCAAGCCAATCTGTTGCTATGGCATCCTCCTCCCCATCTCCCTTTCCTCCTCCCCTTAGCCAAAAATATCAGAACAAAGGAAGCTTCCTTATCTTGAGTCAGACAATTGGTTCCATCTAGCTTTGGGTTGTCTACACTGACTGGCAGTGGCTCTCTATGGGGTTTCGAAGAGGAGGATCTTCTTGTCTTACCTGGAGATGCAATTGGAGGTGAACATAGGACCTCTTGTACACAAGGCTTTGCCACTGAGCTATGGCTCTTTCTAGTCCTAGCTTTGCCAGCTTCTCTCAAAGGAGGCAAGATATGCTCCAACTTCCATTTATGTACATTTTGCTGCATATTCATTCAGTGTCGCTCACTTGCTGCATTATTTAATGGGACTGATGATGTAATTAAGGCACAGGCAGGCATCAACTACCAGGCCGTGGCAGAGTATCAGGATCCGATACTGCTCCGCTCCTTGGTTTTCTAGACAGTGTTGCATTGTGTGATCATCGCTCTCACTGAAGGGTTAAGAGAGTGCAGGTGACTCTATCAGCACAAACAGAATGCAAAAGCCAGCCATCTCAATCAATGCAAGGCCTTCCCAGAAGGGGTTCCTCGTGTCTCCTCTTCCCTTGGTTTGTTTTAATCTCGCTCACTTGCCTTCATGCTCTTTGGCCTGAGGTCGATTCCACAATTGCAGCTCACGCCGCAACTCCTCAGAGTAAAGCAAAGTCCAAGTCTGGACAAATTGCAGTGGGCTGCAGGGGCGGGGCGAGAAAGCAGGGAAGATTCAGAAAAACTCCCCAGCCTTTTTGGGGGGTGGGGGTGGGGTAACACCAATGGCCATTTCACTGCAGGTTTCCACCAGAGCCCCATTAAGGCTGATGGCAGAGTAGTGGCGAGGTAGCATCTGGGATACAGTCCAATTATCAGTATGACTTGCATCGTGCCAAATGTGCAGGAGTGTCATAATAACAAAAGAAGACAGCAGGTCTCTGTCTTGAGGAGTTTTCAGTCTAAATGTCAACAAAACAGGAGAGGAGGGAACGGGGAGGTTAAGGGGACACCACCAGGGATGTGTCTGAGCAAGCCCATTTACACCGGAGTAGGTCTCATTTTGACTAGGGTCAAAGACAGGAGCCCTTTCCCACACTGGTTTAGCCCCCCATCATTTTTTAGGGTGGTGGGGTTTTGAGATCAGTTGCCCTCCAGGCCTCCCCTCTCTCCTTTCAGCCTCTGGGGTCCTCTGCAGGTCACACTCCTCACCTGCCCTGCTCTGCTTGAGTGTTTTTGCCTGGCTGGAATCATGCCTCTGGCTTGCCTGAAGGGAGAGGTGTGTATGTAACAGGGAGCACACAATGTCCTTGGTACAGCAGCTCCACACACTCCCAGTCTGTTTCCAGGCTCAATTCAAAGTGCTGGTTATGACTTATAAATTTCTACATGGCTTAGAGACAGGCTAACTGAATGACTGTATTCTCCCATATGAATGTGCCCGGGCTCTGAGATCTTCAGGGAAGACCCTTCTCTCAGCTCCGCCTATTTCTGTTGACCCACCCACTTTTGCCTTTGGCGGCAGCAATGGCATGTGGCCCCTGGAAGGTTGCTCTAAAAGGGATGTGGCCCCTAGGACTGAAAGGTTCCCCCATGCCTTAGATGAGTGGGCAGGACCTGCCCTACCCCATGGCTTCATTTCTGACTCAACCCTGTAGGATCTGTCCCCAAGGCTATCCCTTCACACACAAAAAAACAAAGTTCAGGAATTGATAACCCTAATAATAATAACGTGTGGAAAACACACAAAGAGAAAGAACAGGGGTGGTGAAGTTTCACACAGATAACTAAGTACCTGTAGTTATCAAATGTACATCTTAAACTTACATTTCAGCACTTCACAAGGCATGTTCTTCTGATCCACTCCACACACACACACACACACACACACCATCCCAGGCTTCAAACAAGTGGCTCATCCGTTGATCACTTTGATGAGCTGCTACTGAGCACGAAATGTGTGTCTTTATTTCCACCTGACACCAGTTGGAGAGGCTGCTGAAGAGATCAGTTCCAGGCTCCTTATCTATCTGGCAGTATCAGCACAAAGGATCTTATCAAACGGCAATTACCCGGCCCAGCTTTGCACTAATTGGCTCGCTGGAGTCCAGTCATGTTACCTCCAACCTGCATGTTGTGGGTGTTCAGAGCAGGAAGAAGAGATCAGGGAGCCAGCCCACTTACCTGCAACTGCACACCCCAGGGAGCCCCAGGAGAGAGTGGGGAGCTGTGGAATGTCCCAGGCAAAGGAGACCTGTACTTCACAGAGATGAAAAACAACTAGCTGAGAGGCCAGTTTTCTGTAGCCACTGCTTGCTATGGGCTTGGGGGGGGGGCAGCGACACCAGCAAGGGGGCTGGATCCAGGAGGCTTCATGCATTCCTGTCTCCCCAGTGCCTGCAACAGACACAGCTTCTAAGGTTTCTACAGACTGGGGTCCACTGATACCACCTGTCCAGAAGCATCTGTTTTCACTGGGTGGTGGATCTGACCCTGGAGACCACTCTTGACTCCCATCACCTTTGAGGAAGTGCACAGCCAGGAGTCACAGGAACTGGTAGACTTCAGCCCAGGTTTGTTCAGTACCAGCAAAATCACCAAGTATTCCCAAGGCAGATTACTTGAAGAGTCTCTCCAGTTTTGAGATGGAATTTTCTCAAACCAACAGGAGCCAGGATATAGTTTATATGGTACCCCATATTGTGAAGGCTGTATCTTTAGGCTATAGATCGGGTTTTATTTTGGAGAATGTCTTAGAGAACCTTTGTGGTTGGAGAGCAAGATACAAGGCTGGCAAAACAAATAATTCCATGGCTCTGCAGCAAGGATGGTGGAAGAGAGACATCTATTTATTGCATATAAACCCTGCTTTTCCTGTATGGGGTTCAGGGCAGTTCTTGCATTTTATTCTCACAAGAACCCTGTGAGGTAAGTTGTGCTGAGAGATGGCTGAATGATTTGAACTCAGATGTCCCTCCTTCTAGTTCAATGCTCTGATGTAGACTTCTGCAACCTGGAGGCTTCTTGATGTTGTGTGACTACAGCTCCCATCATTCATGACCATTGGGCATGTTGGTTGTGGGTTACAGTCCCAAAAAGGGCACTAGGTTTAGAAAGGTTGCTCTAATGTTTGGCTCCGCAGTCTCTGTTTATGCAAAATATACTACTACCATAACTGAGGAAATGCACTCACCAGTCATACTGAAGATGGCAGACATTTCCAGGTTTGAAATGCTTAATTCACTACTGGGGCCATGCCAAATGCAGTAAGGTAAATTAGTATTCTCTTCTTCTCTCTCCAGCAGAAACTATTAGGGGATATGGATTGCAAAGACTCTGATTTATCTGAACAAAATGTTGACTTGTTTGTTCAACTTGAATGTTTCCCGTCAAATTGATGATGACATGCTGTGACATCACAGTAGCTTGGCCAATAGCTAGGGAAATCTCCCATGTGCCAGACAAAGGAAGCCTAACACCCCCATGTGGACAGACTCGTTACTCCTACCAACAAGCAGTTGATTAATACCAGCAAAGTGTTGTGCAGAACATAAAGGCGGCAAGACTGTTGTCTGGATGGTTTAATCATGAAAGTCCTTCGTCTCCCAAAATATTGTGGGCAGGAGATTACTCTCTAGATCCAACGCTGCCACAATAAATGCAAGTACACAATGAGAGGAGTGGGGAGGAATGTTTGTATAAAAAGACTTTGGCCACTTTATGTGAAACAGGATACATCACTCTGCACTCTCACCTTTAATATACCGTACATACAAAAGAGATCCTGTTTGGCAAGCACAGCTCCTCACAATTGCCGCACTGAGAGGACTACAGTTGCAGCCATAGAATTTCCCTCCGTCACACCAGACAGTGGTGCCATCATCACATGACTTTAGGGCAGATGCGGGGGCGGGGGCATACAACAGAATGAGTAGAAAGAACATGGCAAGACTGGCTTCCCATAATCTTAAGTAAATGAAGAAATGCATACAAAATCTAAAGAACACACACACTAGATCATTAAATCCAGAGTCTAACTGCACCAGTATAAAAACACCTGGGATCACTGCCCTGTATGAACTAGGTAGCCTTCATTTCATAACCAAGCATCCATCACCCAAAAAGAGAAGTGAGGCATCTCCTTCCCATCTACTGCAATTAGTGCCTATTTGTCTCTGTGACTTCAGATAATGTTTAGAAAGAGATTGGGACCTAGGTTTTTCCCCCCCAAAAAATATATGATAAAAAGGGAAGAGAGATGTAACGGAAATGCTCCTGGGCTCCTGTGGGACTTGGGTAAGTTTCTTCACTCTGCAGAATGATAAAGATATGTTGCCCTGATCAGAAGCAGATAAGCAGGCAAGCTGATTATGTAGCGTCCCAGAGGCAAGGCCTAATCTAGGAGTCTGTTTGTTAACTACCAGCCTTTTTTGTGATATTTGGTTTGCATAATGTGATAATGTAACACAAGAGCTTTTTTAAGGTGGAAAGAAACCTAGATTCAGGAGGGAAAGGCGGGGAAAACATTCCGCTTTGCTCTCGTCGTCTGTACAGATCATCGGTTCCTATCAGTACAGATTGCTTGACTTTGCAATGCACTTTCATGTCTTTCTGGCTTCATGTCTTCCTTGCAGTGCATATACCCTTCTCAACAGCCTTGAGAGATAGGTTCCCACTTTACAGAGGAGGAACCAGGACCGAATGATAACAGCTGCCTACAGTTCATACCTAAGGGAAGTGGGTGGCGCTGTGGGTTAAACCACAGAGCCTAAGACTTGCCGATCAGAAGGTCGGCGGTTCGAATCCCTGCGACGGGGTGAGCTCCCATTGCTCGGTCCCTGCTCCTGCCAACCTAGCAGCTCGAAAGCACGTCAAAGTGCAAGTAGATAAATAGGGACCGCTCCTGTAGGAAGGTAAATGGCATTTCCGTGCGCTGCTCTGATTCTCCAGAAGCAGCTTAGTCATGCTGGCCACATGACCCGGAAGCTGTACACCGGCTCCCTCGGCCAATAAAGCAAGATGAGCGCCGCAACCCCAGAGTCAGTCACGACTGGACCTAATGGTCATGGGTCCCTTGACCTTTACCTTTTACAGTTCACACCATAAAGAAAAATCACAGTTGAGCTTTAAACACAGGTATCCAGGTTCCACTCTCTGGGTGCTGGACCACCTGGGCCTCACCAAAGGTAAGAGTAGCAGAAATCTAGCCAGCAGATCTGCTATGTTTTAAACCATGGGTAGGCAAACTAAGGCCCGGAGCCCAAGCCAGCCCAATCACCTTCTAAATCCGGCCCGCAGACAGTCCAGGGATTAGCGTGTTTTTACATGAGTAGAATGTGTGTTTTTATTTAAAATGCATCTCTGGGTTATTTGTGGGGAATAGGAATTCGTTCATTTCCCCCCTCAAAATATAGTCTGGCCTCCCACAAGATCTGAGGGACAGTGGACCGGCCCCCTACTGAAAAAGGTTGCTGACCCCCTGGTTTAAACCATGGGCAGGCAAACTAAGGCCTAGGAGCTAGAGCTGGCTCAATCGCCTTCTAAATCCAACCTGCAGACGGTCCAGCAATAAGCATGTTTTCACATGAGTAGATTGTGTCCTTTTATTTAAAATGTATCTCCTACTGAAAACGTTTGCTGACCTCTGGTTTAAACTGTCACAGACTATTCTTGGCTATTCCTTCCATGGAATAACCTTTACCTTTTTTCTTTTTTCTTTCTTCCCTATTGGTCAGTGGGCTTTGCTTGTAAACAGCAGCTCAGCTGTTGGCTCTGAGGAGTCTAGAGATTGTTCTCCACAGGCAAGATGAGCTTTATGAAAGTTGGCTCTTTATTCCCATTCAAGGCCAGAAAATACTAGCCTGGGATCATAGGTTTTCTGCAGCTGCTGATGTAAGCAAAAGGATTCCCTCCCCCCCCCCCCCCCGGTTCTTGCAATAGCAGATACTCTGCCCTGCACTGTATGATTTTAGCCAGCCAGTTGCTACCACCCTTTGCCCACCTGCCCCCTCTCCACCCCATCGTCCCTCTGTCCCTGTTCTTCATCCCTTCCATTCCACCACTGGGGCTGGATTTTCAGTTACAGTCCTATAAATTCTTGCCCATCTCTATAGTCTTGATCAGCCTTCACTGCCCCCCTGCACAGTTTTGAACTACGTCTTCCACCAGCCCTGTCCAACCTGGAGGGGCAATTTGAGGGCACCAGGTTGTTAGATTAAACAGCCTTGGCTTATCCTTGACATTGGTCATTTCTCCACCTCCAGAATGGGCCTCCCAGGTGATGACTAACCTCTATCTGACCCACCAGGCTAAGACACCTTCCTCCTCATCCAGTGATCAATGGAGGTCAAACACAAGTAAGTTGTGTGGCAAGTCCCCCTCCCTCGTGGAAATAAAGACACATGACACAATTATTAATGAGCTAAATAAGGCCACAACTTTATTGGTTACAGGTGATGAGCCTAACCACCAATACCAAGAAAGTTGTGACAATTTGCTACAAGGTAGGCGAAAACCAAGTGGCTGGTGCCAATTTGCCAAGTGGAAAAAATCCTACCAGGCCCCTCAACAGCGACCAACCAAGGTCCATAGCAAGATTAAGGAATGAAAACCTTATAGGGCGGAAGGGTGGGAAAAGCAGGAACAGCTGGCAGGCGGGGAAAGAGAGATATCCCTGGCCGCGTCCTGCCTTAAGTATGGCAAGTTTTGCCCCCAGAGCCAGCCAATTGGCTGGCCAGGGGATAACGCAGCCGGGAATCCCCCCAATCGCTGGGCTCCAGCCATCGCGTGCATGGTGGGGCCATGAAGCCTGCAACTCCACCTCCTTCGAAGGGCGGAAGTGGCTTTGGTGGATCCCCTTTTACTCTTTGTTAGGTATGAGCTGAAAAAGAGATTAAGAACAAAATGCCAAAATGAACTGCTTTTGAATTTATTTTTTAATTGGGATGGGGGGAATGAAAAAGTTACATGTGTGTGGGGGGGTGGGGGTGTTAATTATAATTGTTACCTACCTGTTTCATATATGTTACCTTATCATTATATCACTTGTACAGGGCTTGCTTTTTTTGCCATATGGGGGAAGGAAAATATGGCTGCAGCTGCTAATAGCAACAAATTGAATTAGGCAGTGGGGATGTGGCTGCAGGGAGAAATCCAGGAATTGGCCTTGGAGTCTGGTGTTTCTCTCCACTAAGCAGGTGCAGGAGGAGACAAAACATTTCTTGCGTGTGTGTGCACACGCACACACACACAAAGTGCCCCAGGCAGATTTACTTACATGGTTTTGCTATCTCACTTGCAACTTCTGCAAACTTAAAACCAAAAAGTGGTGGTGGGAGGGAGGGAGAGCCATACATGAGAAACTGGAATACAATTTGATATTCCAAATACAGACAACATTACCACTTCCAACACAGCAGACATTCAGGCCAGCTCCAATTCCGCCAAAACAGGATAGATACTGCAATAATACCTTTGATTTAAGTCATTTAAAAAAGTGCTTTAAGGGAAAAAATGGGGGGGAGCCAAACTAAAATTCTAACAGCAGGAGACCTGATCCCTTGCATATTTACTCAGGAGTAAGCCCTCAGGTGTGCTTTCTTCTGTCAATCTAAACCATAGGTATATGTCTCCAACCGCTGCCTGTAAGTTTGAGCTTGAAATCTGCTGCTGTACAGTGGTATCTTGGGTTACATACGCTTCAGGTTACATACGCTTCAGGTTACATACGCTTCAGGTTACAGACTCCACTAACCAAGAAATAGTACCTCGGGTTAAGAACTTTCCTTCAGGATGAGAACAGAAATCGTGCTGTGGCAGCGCAGCAGCAGTGGGAGGCCCCATTAGCTAAAGCGGTGCTTCAGGTTAAGAATGGTTTCAGGTTAAGAACGGACATCCGGAACGAATTAAGTACTTAACCTGAGGTACCACTGTACTCACTTGCATGTTCTGGATCTGAGACATCTATCACTCAATTTAGCCATTTGCAAATCAGAATAAAAGAAACTAGTGAGATAAATAAATGACAAATATTGCTGGGCCCAAACAAAAGGGCTCTCCAACACAGCTCCCCTTTTCAGGCTCACTAGCTCACAGCAGACTTAGGCAGTTTTACCGACAGGGGCCCTTAGGAGTCAAAGCATTTAAGCTGCCATGCAAAACGTTTTGCTTTCACCAAGCAAGCCCAGCCCTTGCCAACCACTGCATGGTTTGGCATCTTCAAAGGCATTAGCTGACCAGAACATCAAGGAAATTTGGGGAATATTTAGGATTTCACAATGGCAGGGAGGAAGACCATTCCTAAAAACAGGAGTCTCCTGCTCAGCTTATTACAGAGCTCATCTGATGGTACTCAGCATCCTTCATTCACTGGATGTGAAGCTGAAATTGACAACTGATAATTTTAGTTTCTGCCACTTTTTTCTATACAGTATAATTAATATTCCCTCCATCCTTTTCCCTTTCCTTTTTCTTCAGAATATAATTGCAATGAAGAAGAGTTGTTGTATAACAGAGGATCAACAAAAGATCTTCTACATCAGGGTTGGGAAACAGTGGCGTAGCGTGGGTTGTCAGCACCCGGGGCAAGGCAAGTAATTTGCGCCCTCTAACCTGTGGATTTGTGCCCCTTAACCCTAACCCCCAGATGTTGCACCCGGTGCAGCCGGGGCCCCCCTGCACCCCCCACGCTACGCCACTGATGGGAAATATGAAGCCACCCAGATGTTGTTGGACTTCCGGTGATGATACAATGGGCTAAAGATTTTGGATATAGCATTCAGTTAGAATCTTGGGAAAGGTTGTGGAAGGAAGGTATTAATTTTACTGCATGCAGAAAAATTAATTAATTAAAGGAAATATTATGAAAATGATGTATAGATGGTATTTAACACCAGCTAAATTGGCTAAAATGTGCAAGACAAGAAACAATGAGTGTTGGAAATGTAAAGAAAGGGATGGTATCTTCTGCCACATGTGGTGGACTTGTAAAGACGTAAAGGCTTTCTGGGAAATGGTATATAATGAGTTAAAGAAAATGTTTAAAAATACTTTTGTTAAAAAAACCAAGAGCCTCTCTATTGGGGATAATGGGTTAAGAGATGCCAAGGTAAGATAAAAGACTGTTTATATATGCAACAACTGCGGCAAGAATTCTTTTAGCCCAAAAATGGAAACGACAAGAAGTACCAACGAAAGAAGAGTGGCAGATGAAGATGATGGACTTTGCAGAACTGGTGAAGCTGACAGGAAAAATCCAAAACCAGCATGATCAAGTATTTCAAAAGGACTGGAGAATTTTTTTATGATATTTGAAAGATTATTGTAAGCAATTAACATCACTAGCAGAGTTGTCCGAAGACCTGTAATGAGAAATTGTCTACCTTTCTATATTTATTTAAATTTTGAGTTATTTTGTAATGAGTATAATTAGAACTGGAAAACGTACAAAATGCAATGATAGAAAGGTTAATTTTAATAGCCATGAGGCGGGAGGGAAAGAAGCTGATAGGCTCTAAAGAGCCAAGGTGATAAAGTGGATAATGATGATGTGAATGTATATAATTAAATGGAAAATAAATAAAAAATGTATATGATTTTTTATATATATATATATATATGATATATATATATATCTATGATTTATATATGATGTTGTTGGACTTCCAACTCTCCTCAGTTCCAGCTGAAGTTCAATCACATCTGGAGGGCCACAGGTTCTCCCCCCCCCTCGTGCAGGGAGCCCATTACCATGCTCCTTCTTTTCCAATTTTTAAATCAGCATCTGATTATTCATTTCTTCTTTACAGTCAAACCCAGGTTGTGGAATATACAGTGGTTAAGTACTTAATTCATTCCGGAGGTCCTTCTTAACCTGAAACTGTTCTTAACTTGAAGCACCACTTTAGCTAATGGGGCCTCCTGCTGCTGCCGCCATGCCACCGCAACACGATTTCTGTTCTCATCCTGAAGCACTATTTCTGGGTTAGCGGAGTCTGTAACCTGAAGCGTATGTAACCTGAGGTACCACTGTAATCCATTCCGGAAGTCCATTCAACTTCCAAGATGTTCGACAGCATCCTGCACTCAAGCAGAAGCCACGTCGGATGGTAGGCTTCCGAAAAACTTTTGGAAATCAGAGCATTGACTTCCGGGTTTTCGGCGTTCGGGAGCCGAAACGTTCCAAAACAGAGGTTTCCGGAGCTGAGGTTTGACTGCGTTCGTGTTCATTTCGTCATGGGCATGTGTGCTGCTCATGTATCGTATATTGTCAAATTTCGGATGCAGGAGTGGAGGCAGGGAATGGGTTTCTGTATGGAATGGAGGAGGAGCACTCTCTGTCTTGAGGGGGTGGGGGAAAACCTGGATGAGGACCAAGGGAAAATGATGAAGCCAAGAGATTGTGCTCTGCTCTAAAAAGGAATTCATTATACTACTTCTCACCCCCAAAGCACCTCTTCTTATCTACCTTGTTCAGATATATATATATATATATATGCAGGTTTTGGTGTCCTCGGGTGTCTTCCCGTGTAAAAGTTGGCTCTGTTCCAGTAACAAGAAGCCGAAAGCACCAGCCTGAAGATGACGAGTGAGACCTCGTCGAAACGTCGCCTAGACACCCCAACTTTTACACGGGAAGACACCCGAGGACACCAAAACCTGCATTCCTGTACCCGTGAAAATCTACGAAAGCATATATATATATATATATATATATATATATTCATACCTGCAGGTGGATAGGGGAGGCTCTTTGATCAACTGGGATTACAGCAGCATTATGAGCTTTCAAACAACAGTAGGTGCCTGGGATACAAAACTGGGTCACGTACAGTTCGGTGCAAGAGAAATTCTTTGATGCATAACGAGGGAGGAGGGCAAAGTGAGAGAGAGAAAAGAGGACCAAGGAACTCCCTGTTGTCCAGGACTTTCTGGATACTTGGGAGGAGATGTACTTCCTTGTGCGTGATGGATCCTGCCCCTGAGTTGTTCAGAGCTGCTTGTCCCGCCACACAGCTGAATACAGTGGTACCTCAGGTTAAGAACTTAATTCGTTCCAGAGGTCCGTTCTTAACCTGAAACTGTTCTTAACCTGAAGCACCACTTTAGCTAATGGGGCCTCCCACTGCTCCCGCTCTGCCGGAGCACGATTTCTGTTCTCATCCTGAAGCAAAGTTCCTAACCCAAGGTACTATTTCTGGGTTAGCGGTGTCTGTAACCTGAAGCGTATTTAACCTGAAGCGTATGTAACCCGAGGTACCACTGTACTATAGGGCAGGGGTGGCCAACTCCCAAGAGATTGCGATCTACTCGCAGAGTTAAAAACTGGCAGTGATATCCCCCACTTTTTAGGGGTTCAGGTCAAAGTTGTTGAGCTTTTTTAGGGAAGAGGAAAGCCCCATTTTTGGGGGTGCAGGGCAAAACCCGGGGCTTTTTAAAGGGGTGCCAAAGTTGTTGAGCTTCTTTGGAGGGGAGCCAGTGATCTGCCAGTGATCTACCACAGACGTCCTATAGTCTGCCGGTAGATCGCAATCTGTTGGATGTGCCTGAACAGCAGCATGTCACCAAGAGCAGCAGAGGAAATTGTGGTGCACACAGCAAAGCCTAAGTCAGTGTACATCACCAAGAAACAACCCCTGCGGCACCCAGGGAGGCTGCTGCAGCTCAGTGAAAGAATACTTGGTTTGCATGCAAATGTTCCCAGGCTGGATCCTGGGCAGCCCAGAGCTGGGAATGTCCTCTGCCTGAAACCCTGGAGAACCATTGCTGCCAGCCAGATAGGCCCATGGAAGCTTCCTGTTTTTGCAAGGTGAAGGGAAGTCCTGCTGTGTGCTTTATTGAGAAGAGCTTTTTGTCAAATTCAGGACTCATCAATGCTTTGGTTTTTTTTCTTCCCCCAAGTAAGGTTGAGGGATGTTAGGCCATAAAACAGCCAAATGGCAGCATGGTTTGAGAATCATATGGATTTTAATGAGGATCACCACAGCATTTTAAACAAAGCAAAAAAAATTACAGCAGCAAAAAATAACAATAAAATAAAAAGTTCCTCAGACCACACTAAATTAGCCCCAGAGCTGAGTTTTGGCCCACACCAAAAGGCTGGTAGAAAAGAAGACAGGTAGATCCACTCTCCATATTTCACAGCTGTTTCTTTGCTTTTGGTCCAAGCTGGAAGTACTGCTGAAAGCACAAGAAGAGTCTGACAGGATCAGACCAAATGCCCCCAACCATGTATTCTGTGTCTGCCAGTAGCCATTTTAGAAGCTTCCAGAAAGCGGCAAGCAGGAGGCATGGAGCTAACAGCTCTCTCCTCATTGTTTGCCTCCAGTACCTGGTATTCAAAAGCAAACTGCCATCTAGTTATCATGAGTGATAGCCATCTCCTCCTGGAATTTGTCTAAGCTAAGCTATCTAAGATAGTAGCCATCATCACATGTTTAGGGGAGCAAATTTCAAACACCTTCTGGTGACATTGTACTTTTTTGTGCCCATCCAGCATTGCTGCCAATTAATTCCATTGGGTAAGCTTGAGTTGTAGGAGGGGTGTTATGAGAGAGGGAGGAAGGAGGTATCTTTCTTCATCTTTTCCACACCGTTCCCAGTTTGCTTGCCAGGAGCAGCATGGGAATTCTACAGCAGGGCCACCGAAAGCTACTTCATGCCAACAAAGGGCAACTTTCCTTCCCCCTCTCTGTGCTTCAAAGATATTCAAGCCCAGCTGCTCCCCTCTCCAATTAACCTGAGCCAACAAAATGAGTTCAAAGATCTCATTCAGGTACTTAAACAGCCACCTTATATTTGAGCTCCGATTCTGCTCAAAGCACGACTGGGCTACCCTTGAGAAATGAGAGTCCCTTCCACATGCTCTGCCTCCTTTTTTGTATTTCCCCCTTCTCTTTCTCTCTTGGCAACAAATCAAAAACAAGACACCCTCATTTGTTAATAATAATTACACAAAAGAAATTTTAAAAGGCATTTCTCTCTTGATATTTCATATCATCTCTATTTTTAAAAAGTCCCATAATTATAAAGCCTCTCCCTTGCCCTCCCCCGCCTCCACATTCCCTCGGGACGCTTCAGAGAGTTATTCCCACCCAGTGGCTTTTTTTGTCTTTAGACTCTAAGTTTAGAGAGAGGTTCTGACAGGCTCCCAGTGACTCTGGAAAAGCAATGGTATCAGATGGCTCCTTATAAGGGACTCCTAGAAAGGCAGGAAGGTGGAAGGTCAAACACAAGAGATCTTTCTGACTTGAGAAGGAACCAATAAGGCGCTAATTGGTCTGAGGAGGAGGCAGCAAATCCAAAGCACAAAGCGGGGAGAAACAGCCTCTGGAACAAACACTCTGAAAAAGCAAAACTTTGAGGATAGCCACAGTCTCCAGAGCTGGCAAGAGACATAAAAGGCAGTGCAACCTCATTGCGGGCTCATTGATATGCAGAGGAGATTGGCAGAGGGCTTTGGAAGATGAAAGAGGGACACAGCTGCCTTGGGATAAGGACAGTTTCCAAACACCCAGCTTCATGGCCAGTCTCCACCCAAGGGATGATGTAGCCAACAGGAGGTGGCAGGTTTCAGAGTTGCCATTTTTCAGGATTCTCACTCAAAGTCTAGTATCTAAAGGTGTTTCATTAGCCTTCCAGCTGCTAGATCTCTGATCTGTTGAGCTGTCATTAAAGAAGCAAGTCTCCTGGTTTTGTAGCAGGAAGGAAGACGTGACAGAGAATGGAGTCCACATCTTTTGACACCAGTCGACACTCCCCACCCCTCTTGAAAGAGTTACTATGCCTTCCAACTTTTAGCAGAGGAAAACTGGAAGAGAAGGAGCTAGACCAAGAACACTTAGCTGATTACATACTTTTGTTATTGTTATATATATATATATATATTTAATATGCTGCCTTTCATCCAATGGATGCCCTTAAACTGGCTCACAAAGTAACACGCAAACGGGAAATGCAAATGAAACTTTAGAAAATTCAAGACAACAACTTCTTAACCCTAAAAAACCCCCCATAAAATAAAATAAAAAGTTGTAAATACAACTTTGATTAACACAACGAGAAACAATATTATGGAGAGAAGATTGCACATGGGTGAAGGGAAGCAATGGGTTGGGGGAAGGGAGGCTTAGGGCAATACTTGGGAAATTGTTAAGCATACATAGGTGATTTAAGAGGCTAAGAACAAGGAGTTAAAAGAAGAAGACTAACATTAAAGAATAGAAAAACAAGGGATTTTGAGAAGAATTTGGTACAAATGAATATATGTGAGTCATGTTTTTGCTTGTATTCTGGTTTATTTTGGATGTAAAGTCTTCTGTTGAAAGGACTGTACATAATAAAAATAAAATAAAATAAAATAAAACACTGATGTTGGGAAAGATTGAGGGCACAAGGAGAAGGGGACGACAGAGGATGAGATGGTTGGACAGTGTTCTCAAAGCTACCAGCATGAGTCTGACCAAACTGCAGGAGGCAGTGGAAGACAGGAGTGCCTGGCGTGCTCTGGTCCATGGGGTCACAAAGAGTCGGACACGACTAAATGACTAAACAACAACAAAAAATAAAATGAGCAGGAATTCCCACATGCCTCAAAAGGACTGGTCCAGGACATGTTGCTGACCGAGGCAAAGCAGAATGTGCCCTCCACATCCTCCTCCTTTGCCTCATTGCCACCACCTGTCCTACAGTGATTAGAAGTGGCCTGGGGAAACCCCAGCAGGCCGATGGAGACCAGAGAGGAACAGGTGGCAGGGGTAGGGCAGAGGAGGTGGAGAAGGAAAAGATGGACAACAAGCACAGGAGGCAGTGAGCTGCTCCTCAGGGTGTGGATCTGCCACCCCACCTAACTGTCCCCAGCCTGCTGCATGAGGCTTGCTGGTCCAGCACCTTTACTGCTCCATTGGGCAAGTGGTACAGCTGGGTCCAGAGGAAGAGTTAAGCAAATAGACAATCTGGCCCAACCTGTAATCAGCACTAGGGCGGAAACAGTTGGAAGAACTCCAGTGCCTCTGTGTGTGTGTGTACATACATGAGACATCTTCCAAAGCAACTTGAAATATACTCAGAGTCGCAAAGTGATTTCATGCTCTTTATTCAGCTCATAGTGGTGAGGAGGAATGAATGAATGTCCCCTCAAGTATCTGCTTTATATACATTATTTACACAATGGGCTGCACATGATTGGCTAATTCTGGAATTCTACTGTAAGCCAATCAGGTTGTGGATTCACTTATATCTGGAGCATGATTGGGTGGTTCCTGCCAACCAATCATATTGCTGCATTGTTCTAGGACCAATCAGGCTGCTGCATTCTGAATCCTATTGTTCTAGGACCAATCAGACTGCTGCAATTTGGATCCTATTGTTCTAGGACCAATCAGACTGCT
Organism: Podarcis gaigeae; assembly: GCF_964106915.1. Taxonomy (NCBI): domain Eukaryota; kingdom Metazoa; phylum Chordata; class Lepidosauria; order Squamata; family Lacertidae; genus Podarcis; species Podarcis gaigeae. Next base: position 17,575,247 of record NC_139692.1, on the reverse strand, counting down.
GCAGTTTGGATCCTATTCAACTCAGTACATAACACCCCTCCCCTCTAAGTTCCAGTCCTGCCCGGGAGGTCGCATTCATAGTCCTCGAGGTACGCCGGCGGCCTACGTGTGCGTTGTGGCCTGGGGTGTTCCCTGGTCCGGGGTTCAGGTTCTGGCTCGTGTTCCAAGGATGCTGGCTGTGATGGGGCTGTTTGGTCTGGCGCAACCGGCTCGCTCAGTCGTGGTTCTGGCTCCGGTGTCCTTTCGGCCTCGCAGGTCCTCTCTGTATTTACTGATTCTGCCTCTCCTGCTGCCCCCTCCTGTTCTATGGGCCTCACTGCCCCGCTGTTCCCTTGGGACTCCTCTGACCTTTCCTCCTCCTGGTTTTCTCCCGGGAATCGTCGCCGTATCTGGTCGCAGTGGCGGCGCCAGCATTGCCCCCCCCCCATCCGTTAGCACCTCGTACGACACGGGGCCAGTGACCCTGGTGACTGTGGCAGGTACCCATGCTGGGCCTGCCCCAAAATTCTTTGCGTACACTGGGTCCTGGGCCTTGAAGGTCCGGGGGTTCCTGCCTTCCCCCACCACTACCTCATCCTGAGCTCTATCGGGGTGAAGGCAGTCCAATCTGATTGCAAGGCACCGACCCATTAGTAGTTCAGCGGGGCTCCGGCCAGTTGTTGAGCTGGGGGTGCTGTGCTGTGCTAGGAGGAATGTGGCAAGGCGGTACTCCCAATCCCCTTGCGTCATGCGGCGAAGGGTGTCCTTGGTGGTCCGCCCCATGCGTTCTGCTTGGCCATTGGTGGCAGGGTGGAATGGCGCCGAACGGATGTGGCGGATGGCGTTCTGCGCTGTGAAGGTTTGGAATTCTCCTGACGTAAATGCAGTCCCATTGTCTGAGACGAGAGTGTCAGGGAGCCCGTGGGTTGCAAAGAGCCTGCGTAGTACCTGGATGGCTGCGGATGTAGAAGTGGACGGTACCAGTGCAACTTCCAGCCATTCGGTGTAGGAGTCCACCACTATGAAGAATGTTTTCCCCTGAAAGGGGCCAGCGAAGTCCACATGCAGGCATGACCATGGTGCTCGGGCGGACTCCCAGGACTGGACTGGGGCCCTTGGGGGATCTGGGCGGGATTCTTGGCAGGCCTGGCAGTGTTTGACCCAGGCCTCTATCTCTCCGTCGATCCCCGGCCACCACACGTAACTCCTGGCAAGGGCCTTCATTCTTACTACCCCTGGGTGTGTCTCATGTAGGGCTGTGAGGACCCTTTTGCGGAGGGGCTGGGGAACAACAACCCTGCTTCCCCATAACAGGCACCCCTTGTGGGCCGACAGTTCATGTTTGCGGGTTGTGTAGCCGGCGAATTCTGGCCCAGGACTGCTGCTGGGCCATCCCCTCCACACCCAGTCCAGGACCCGGGAGATGACCCTATCTTTCTTGGAATGGTGTGCAACTTCTTGTGCCTGAATGGGGCGGTCAGGAAGCAGCTCCAGGCTCATAACCTCTTGTGCAGGTGCTGGGTCGGGGCCTGTTTCTGGTAGTGGTAGCCTGCTGAGGGCGTCCGCATGGCCCATCGCCTTCCCCGGGCGGTGAATCAGTGCATACTGGTAGCTGGCAAGGAAAATTGACCACCTGAGGACACGAGGAGACAGCACTTGGGGGGTCTGCTTTTCGGGAGCAAACAAGCCAAGCAACGGCTTGTGGTCAGTCACCACGGTGAAGGGCCGCCCGTACAAGAAATCATGGAATTTTTTTACTCCCTTCACGATTGCGAGCCCCTCCTTGTCTATTTGCGAGTAGTTCCGCTAGGTTGCGTTGAGTGTCTGGGAAAAGTATGCTACCGGTACCTCTCTCCCATCCGGGAGTTGGTGTCCCAGGACAGCGCCAATGCCATAGGGCGAGGCGTCGCATGCTAGCACCACTGGCAGCCTCTCGTCGAAGTGTGCCAAGACCGAGTTTGAGACAAGCCCGTCCTTGACTGCCTGGAATGCAGCCTCCTGGCACTGGCCCCACACCCAAGGGGCCCGCTTGTCCAGGAGTCTGTGTAGGGGCTCCGCTACCGCCGCTTTGTGGGTAAGGAAGGAATGGTAAAAGTTCAATAGTCCCAAGAAGGCCTGAAGTTCAGTCTTGCTCTTGGGTGCTGGGGCATCACAAATGGCCCGTACCTTGTCCCCAGTTGGGTGGACCCCTTCTGCGTCCACCATAAATCCCAGAAAGTCCACCTGAGGCACTCCTAGTAGACATTTTTCCCGCTTCACCTTGAGACCCGCCATCTGGAAACGGTGCAGAACGGTGCGGAGGCGGTCCTCAAACTCCTCTGGTGTGGGCCCGGCAATCAACACATCATCGAAGAAGGGGTGATGCCAGGAATCCCTTTAAGGAGCGAGTCCATTAGATTCTGTAATATGCCTGGTGCCACACTGACACCGAATTGCAGCCACTTTACCCTGAACGCTCCTCTGTGCGTCACAATTTTCTGTGCCTCTGCTGTGGCCTCATCTACTGGAAGCTGTTGATATGCTTGGGCCAAGTCCAGCTTGCCGAAAATTTTCGACCCAGCCAGGGTGGCAAGGACATGGCTGACCACTGGCACTGGGTATGCATGGGCCGTGAGGGCCTTGTTTATGGTACATTTGTAGTCTGCGCAGATGCGGACTGAACCATTAGGCTTGACGGGTGTGACGATTGGGGTTTCCCAGGGGGCATTAGGCACCGGCTCCAGCACTCCTTGCTCCACAAGCCGGTCCAATTCCTCGTCTATACGGGGTTTCAGGGCAAACGGGACCCGGCGGGCCTTTAGCCTGACCGGTCGTACTGCGGAGTCAAGCTGTAGAGCAATGGGGGGCCCCGTATACTGTCCCAATTTCCCATCGAAAACCTCTGGAAATTCCTTGCATATGGCATCCACGTCCACTTGTAAGGTAGTGTGGTTCACCCCGGAGATGGCTAGCCCCAGTGGTCCAAACCATGCCAATCCCAGTAAGCTAATGTAGGGGCCCTTGACCACAAGCAAGTCCAGTTGCCGCGTCCGCCTTCGGTATTGCACCCTGAAGGTCCCCACCCCCATTGTGGGGACCTTACGTTTCTGGAAGTCCCGGAGGGTGAATGGGGCCGGCCTGAGTTTGGGACCCCCAGTAGGACACAGTTTCCTTAAGGTCCTTGCTGAGATTATGGATAGAGTTGAACCCGTGTCAAGCTCCATGCGGCATGGGGCCCCCTCTATCCGTACCTCTACATAAATTTTCTCTATGATGGGGTGGGGCAACTGGTATACCTGGAAGTCCGTGAGCTCCGTTGAGTTGCCTTGGTGCGTTGGGCCCCGGGACCTGGGGCTCTTGGATGGGTCATCTGATGCCTGGTGTCGGGTGGGCCGAGCCCGACACACCCGGGCAATGTGTCCCAATTTTCTGCACTGCCTGCACTCTGCGTTGCGGAAATGGCAGGTCCTCCTCTCGTGACTTTCTCCACAGCTTGCGCAGTTCCCTCCTTCTCGTCGAGGCAGCTGTGGTATGTGGGCTGCTTGAGTGCGCTGCTGTACTCGGTGCACCTCCTCCCTGTCGGATCCTGAGTCGTTGGTGAGGTCTTCGTGGTGGACCCTCAGTTGGGATGGCAGGCTCGGCCGTGCCTCTTGCGTCGACCTCTTGGCAGCTTCTGTTGCCAGGGCCTCCTCCAGAGCGACCTGGAACGTTAGGTTCTTCTTAGCGTAGAGGCGTCGTTGCAGCTTCTCATCCTTCAGGCCACCGACGAGGCGGTCACGAAGCATGTTCTCCAGCTCTGAGAAGTTGCAGAACCGGGCAGCTTGGCGGAGAGAGGTCACAAACCCAGTTATGGTTTCCCTAGGGGCTTGCCGCTTTGCGTAGAAGGCATTTCGACGAGCCACCACTGAGGGCTGTGGCGAAAAGTGCCCCTTAAGCTGTTCCATTATTGTTTTGTATGGAACAGTAGCGATGTCTTCAGGCGCAAGGAGAGCCCGGGCGATTTCAAATGTCTCCTCTCCGCAGACGCTGAAGAATATCGCCCTCTTCTTGGCGTCTTCTGCATCGGTGACCCCTTTGGCTTCTAGGAGGAAGGTGAAACGGGAGGCGTACGCTTCCCAGTCTCCAGAGGCTGGGTTGAACGGCGAGAAGCTGCTGTCGGTTGCCATTCTGAGTTCCTTGTGTCCCGGAGCTGAAGCCTGGATACACAGTGCGAGACAGCGGTGCGGCAGGTGGCGGTGCTGCGGTGCTGTGTGTGGCAGTCAGCTCAGCGGGATCCCACCTTCGTCGCCAGTGAAATATACTCAGAGTCGCAAAGTGATTTCATGCTCTTTATTCAGCTCATAGTGGTGAGGAGGAATGAATGAATGTCCCCTCAAGTATCTGCTTTATATACATTATTTACACAATGGGCTGCACATGATTGGCTAATTCTGGAATTCTATTGTAAGCCAATCAGGTTGTGGATTCACTTATATCTGGAGCATGATTGGGTGGTTCCTGCCAACCAATCATATTGCTGCATTGTTCTAGGACCAATTAGGCTGCTGCATTCTGAATCCTATTGTTCTAGGACCAATCAGACTGCTGCAATTTGGATCCTATTCAACTCAGTACATAACACAACTACTCTATTCCAAACTTAAAAATGGAAAGCTTAATGCTGGTGGTCGACAAAGGAGGTTTAAAGACTCTCTCAAGGCAAATTTTAAAAAAATGTAGTATAAACACCGACAACTGGGAAACACTGGCCTGCAGTTGCTCCAATTGAAGAACAGCCTTTACCAAAGGTGTCATGGATTTTGAAGACACTCAAACTCAGGACGAAAGGGAGAAATGTGCTAAGAGGAAGGCACACTTGGCAAACCCTCACTATGACTAACTCCCACCCAGAAACCTATGTCCCCACTGTGGAAAGACGTGTGGATCCAGAATTGTCTTCTACGGTCACTTATGGACTCACTGTTAAAACCATGTTCATTGAAGACAATCTTACTCAGCTATGAGGGATTGCCAAAGAAGAAGCAGCAGCATACATACATACATGGGACAGTGACCTACAGGGATGAGAAATAGGGCTTGCCCCAGGTAAATAGGGCCAGCTGTAGGGTAGAAGTTACTGATTTCTCTGTGCTAAAGGCAGCGGTCAGTAATCCATTTCCTGTAGGTGGGGATGCTTCAGATGAAAGAGCCACATTTCTGTGGGTCTGTTCCTTATTTTGATGGCAGCTGTTTCTATTCTTGCAGATCTTATTAACTGCACTTGTAATTCAAGAGAGAAATCATGCAGAGATCTCACATCTGTATGCAGCACCATTTAGCTCCATGGAGGGAAGAGAGCCACACATACCAAAAAAGGAGTATGTACACAGATCTGTACAATGGCTGTGTACACTGTATGTACCCTGAATAGGGCCATGCGATAAATCGCCCTATTGTTGAATACCAGTATTGAAATGACATCGTGATAAGTGTTTCAACAAGGCAATATACTGGGTGAACAAAAGGTGGAGACTTGACAGCTTCCCAGGGGGTAGCTCAGTGGATCGATACTTTTTACATATACTTTGCAGATAATTTGCAGGCACCAGGTGTCTCCTGATAAGAAAAGAGGATAAGCCCTCAAACCAGCAAACTCTTTCAGCTTCATAGGTATCTTTCCATTTAGAGCTCAGCTAATTATGCAGAGCCTGCTAACAATCCAGGAGGAACCGCCCATGGCTAGACAATCAAAGATCCAGAGGCAAACAAAGAGTATACAAAGAATGTAAACAAAGAACTAGAAAGCACTTATTTCTTCTCTCACACTCACCCCCACCAGTGAAAAAAGAGGGGGGGAAATAATTCCCCCCCTGTCCCCTCCCCCGGTTTTTATGTTGTTGGTTCCCCCTAAATAGCTTTCCTCTATATCAAAAAGGGTTTTAAAAAAAACTTTTAAAGGAGACTATCTTTTTGGGACGCAGGTGGCGCTGTGGGTTAAAGCCTCAGCGCCCAGGACTTGCCGATCGAAAGGTCGGCGGTTCGAATCCCTGCGGCGGGGTGCGCTCCCGCTGCTCGGTCCCAGCGCCTGCCAACCTAGCAGTTCGAAAGCACCTCCGGGTGCAAGTAGATAAATAGGGACCGCTTACCAGCGGGAAGGTAAACGGCGTTTCCGTGTGCGGCTCTGGCTTGCCAGAGCAGCGATGTCACGCTGGCCACGTGACCCGGAAGTGTCTCCGGACAGCACTGGCCCCTGGCCTCTTGAGTGAGATGGGCGCACAACCCCAGAGTCTGTCAAGACTGGCCCGTACGGGCAGGGGTACCTTTCGATCGGCAAGTCCTTTAACCCACAGCGCCACCTGCGTCCCAGGGGTACCTTTACCTTTACCTTATCTTTTTGCTTGCTTGCTTGCTTACCCTCCCTTCCTCCCTTTGATAAAAAGGGAGAGATTGGTTGGATGAGGGCTGGGGGCTTCTGGGGGGGGGGGATGGAGGCGAGAAGTTTTAGCTAGCTGCCATGCTGAAAGGGGAAGTTGGATACTATGTGAGAATGATGGGGAGGGTGTTTTTCCAGCAATCAGTGCATGCAAATGCATGTCTAGTCACAAGCAAGCTCCTGGAAACATGATTGCTGCATGGATGGAGACTGAGGGGCCTTCACACCTGTCACTGCAGTGAGATGACATATTGATACAAAACACACACACACACACACACACACACCCTCTTACATCATGCAGCTTCTTACATTGAGCCAGGACCCCAAAGCTGGGAACCTTCTGCGTGAGAACTCCCGTGGGTTGTCTGAGTTGACTGAAGAGGAGAGAAAGAACACAGGGCAGATGCTGTCTCAGATGCAGCAGAGAGATGCCACAAGGCCTGCCCATCACGGACTACCTGGTAGCTCACGACTGAGGAGCCTGCAATCACATTGGCAATCAAGCTACGTGGCTGCAGGGAGAGAACAGAAGAGGGAGGTATAACCCAGGAAGGAAGGAAGGCCCAAGACCTGCCCCATCTATCTACATGCAATGCTCCACCACCACAAATGGTGGACTGCCCTGCAATCATCGGATGAAGGGCTGCCTGGAAATATAGGACCCATAACCAACTTTGACTGCAAATGACTCCAGGTTCAAACCCCGGCATCACTGCCAGTTAACACAACACTGAGGTAACAGCCATTTGAGGCACTGGAGAACCCAACTGCCAACCATGAGTAGGCTGGACTAAATGTACCAATGTACCAATGATATAACACAGTGTAAGGCAGCCCTGCTATGTTTGTGACTCGTCAGCCTCCTCATACAGTGGTACCTCTGGTTACAAACTTAATTCATTCTGGAGGTCCATTCTTAAGCTAAAACTGTTCTTATCCTGAGGCGTGCTTTCGCTAATGGGGCCTCCCACTGCGCGCACTCCTCCGGTGTGCAATTTCCATTCACATCCTGGGGCAAAGTTTGCAACCAGGAGCAGCTACTTCCAGGTTAGCGGAGTTTGTATCCTGAAGCATTCGTAACCAGAGGTACCACTGTAATGCTGGACAAAGAGCTGCCCTATACTGATGGGAGTCCAAAAACTTCTAGAGGACCGCAGATCCACCTACCCTGCAACAGAGGGACCACAAGCCTCTATAGACTTTTTCAACAGGGGGCCGGACCACTGTCCCTCAGACCTTGTGGTGGGCTAGACTATATTTTGAAGAAAAAAATGAACGAATTCCTATGCCCCACAAATAATCCAGAGATGCATTTTAAACAAAAACACATATTCTACTCATGTAAAAACATGAGGCAGACCCCATAAATAACCCAGAGATGCATTTTAAATAAAAGGACACATTCTACTCATGTAAAAACATGCCGATTCCCAGATCATCTGCGGGCTGGATTTAGAAGGCGATTTGGCCCCCGGGCCTTAGTTTGCCTACCCATGCTCTATAGCCATGGTGTGGCTTTCTTTTTCCCTCATCCCACCCATCCCTTTGCATGCCCCCCTCCAGCTACTCTCCAGTATTACTCCAGACATACGGTGGAGCTTGAAATCTCTTTCTCGCCACCCCTCCCCTTTCCCTGTTTCTCAAACGAACTCCTTCAAGAAACGAATCTTTCCTTTGCTGCTACACAAACACTGAAATTTCACAGGATCTCCCCGGGGATGAGACTCTGCAGAGTGAGCACAAGCCGCTTTCATGTCTCCAAGTGTATTTAATGTAGGGGACTCTTTCCAGTTCAAGGACATTCATATTTTTTCAAGATGGGGGAAAAGAAGTAAAAAAAAAAAAAGTATATATGGTTTGAAACAAAGTTTTGATCCCTAAAAGAAACAGACTCTTAAACAGACCTGATTGATAAAACATCACACTTCTGCCGATTAAAGCTGGAGGCTCAGAAGTTTTCGGGAAGAAAGCAGCCATTGATTTTGGTGCAGAGTTTCCATTACATTGCTGGAATAAGAGTTGGCTGTGGCTTTAAATATTTATGATTTAGAGGGGCGGGGGCAGCAACTTGTTGGTGGGGGGCAGAGGAGTGGGAACGGTAAGAAAGAAGGCTGCTCTTGCTGGTCCCACCAACCAGGGCATCAATTTAACAGAAACAGCTAGGCCGCTTTGATGGCTTTGGAACCTGGTGGGATTTCCAGAACAAAACGGACCTTTGATAGATTTTGGCCTTCACTGCACCCAGGGCAAATGCAAGCACACTCCAAAGGATCTCCGTGTGTTCCCAGAATGCATCTTGCCTGGGGAGCAATGCAGGCAACTGTGTTGTCTGGGCTCTTCTTCCTCTGCTTTGCGAATTGTGCTCTAAAATGCTGGCCGACTTGTGGGGGAGTATAAGAGAGTTCATTCCCCTGCCTGCCTGTGGGAATGCCTGGAGACTGGGTGGGATGTGGGCATTGTTGCTAACACAGTCCCTGATTGGTAGGGTTTCCAGGGAAACGGGTAGGTGAAATATCTCTTTTTTATGAATTTTGCATTTTCAAGACATTCCCCTCTACTCCTGGGTGGAATAGGCATAGAATAAGGGAGCAGCTCTGCAATAGATAAGGGAGCAGCTCTGTTGAGCAATATCCCACTCACCCAGTGAAATTTGCAAGGGTAGGCAACTGGGGTACTCTAGATGCTGCTGGACTATGGTGCCCAGAATCCTTGACCACCGGCCACATCAGTTGCTGGTACAGATGGGAGTTGTAGTCCCACTGTTTCCCACTGGGAAATCACAACTGTGGATACCCCAGAGTACCAAACGGTCCTGCTGCAACAAGTGGTTGTGATGACTAATAAGACTGCCACGCATATCCCCAAAAATGGTGCTGTGCCATATATTATTTTATCATTACTACCTGCCCTGGAGGCCAGGTGGGAAAATGGAAAGCAATCACTGCAAGACGTTTTTAAAAAGTCCCGAAGCCCATAATCAAAGACTAATCCTAAAAGCTTTCTTTTAACATTTTATTATGCTTCCAGAGCTGTTTTTTTTCCTTTCATCTAAGACTCTGCCATTTAGTTATTCTAGGATTATGGAAGCCATCAGGCTATGAAAGAAAGCAAAAAGATTCAATTAATGAGCACGTAAGCAGGTGTCACCCCCCCCCAATCTATCCTTCCTTCCTTCTATAATTTTTTTTCTGAGTTAATTTGGAAGGCAGAGTCTATAACATTAGCTCTTTGGCAGGCTGGGATGCTCATTTTCCTCCTTAAATCAATCTTTTTTTCCTAAATGATGTTGAGATCCAATTTGCATAGATACATTTAACTATTGTCCAGGGTGCTCACATGTGTAAGGGAAAGTGTCTGAAAATGAGCAAATGTTCATAAACTTGCTCTTTTATGCTTTAGCGCCTTATTGCTATGCAGAGGTTCTTTCACAGTGGTCTAAGAGCATTTGATTCCCTCCTTCCCTCAGTCATTTTGCACACTACACACTCTGCAGGTGATGGAACTGTAGAGTGGAAACATTACTCATAGTAGGTGACCACCCCTTCCTCCCAGGAATTAAATTTATCTCTCCTTTGATCAATGCTAACAAAGAATCTTGCAGCACCTTAAAGACTAATCCCAAATTTACTCTGGCACAAGGTTTCATGAATGGAAGTCCAACAGATGTATTGGATGAAGTTGTACTCTAGTCCACTAAGGTGCATGAAATAATAAATAAAGAGAAAATGTTGGTTCACAAGAAAGAAAAACAAAGTGAACTAACTATAACTATGTGTCATGTTGTAAAGGTATGGCTCCATCATCGATTATGGGGTTGATGATATTTGGTTGTATATAAAAAATGTAGTTTGGACTTCTTTTTTAACGTATTTTTTATTAAAGTTTTCTTGGTTTACAAAAGTACGTGCAATGCCTCTTTTTTCAAGTTACATTTTCTACAGATCAGTTTCATTTGTTGAGGCGTTAGTGTTACATTAGGAAGAAAAGGGGGAAAGAGTTGGGGGGCATGGTGAGTTGGGGTGGGGTCGGGTGGCAATGTTTCTATTTTACTTATCGTATGTGACCACTGGTCCTGTTAGCTAGGGATGATGGGATTTGTAGTAGTCCCAAAACATCTGGAGGGCCAGGTTTGGCCATGCCTGACCTAGGGTGTGGTTGACTTTTGAGACGGTCAAGAACTCAGCTTCACATTGCCTCTTCCTAGGTCGTGATCCACTTTCCACCTTAGTCCCAAACCTGTCAAGCCTCTTTTTCAGTCACAGGGCTACCTACCTGAATCTAGGGCTGGTTCTATAAGGGAAGAGCTCCTCTGAGTTTGCTCCCAATCACAGTCTCCCATAACACTGGAACCTGGGAACATCCAACGAAGAGTCAAGATGAACAAAAGCAAGTTCTTCACACAATTGTTGTTGTTGTTTAGTCGTTTAGTCGTGTCCGACTCTTCGTGACCCCATGGACCAGAGCACACCAGGCACTCCTGTCTTCCACTGCCTCCCACAGTTTGGTCAGACTCATGTTTGCAGCTTTGAGAACACTGTCCAACCATCTCACCCTCTGTTGTCCCCTTCTCCTTGTGCCCTCAATCTTTCCCAACATCAGGGTCTTTTCCAGGGAGTCTTCTCTTCTCATGAGTTTTGGAGCCTCAGCTTCACGATCTGTCCTTCCAGTGAGCACTCAGGGCTGATTTCCTTAAGAATGGAGAGGTCTGATCTTCTTGCAGTCCATGGGACTCTCAAGAGTCTACTCCAGCACCATAATTCAAAAGCATCAATTCTTCAGCGATCAGCCTTCTTTATGGTCCAGCTCTCACTTCCATACATCACGAGTGGGAAAACCATAGCTTAACTATACACACAATACACATAGTTAAATGATGCGATTTGCTCCTGCAGGAGGCAGTGATAGCCAAGAGGATTAGACAAATTAATGAAGGAGGATCCAGTTATCAGTGGCTACTAACTGCAATGGCTATGTTCTACCTTTGAATATGAATTATACAGGGACATGAGTGGGATGAGTGCTCTTGTGCTCAGGTCCTACTTTTGGACTTCCCATAGGTATCTGGTTGCTGCTGTAATAATTGGATGGTGGACCAGGTGGTCCACTGCCTCTTCTTACATTCTTGTAGCTCCGTCCATCACAAATTCCTAAGAGGGGTTCAACATAATGGACCAATTGGGTAGGAGGAACTGCTTTGGGTGTTATTTGCAGACTGAAGGATATACATTGAAACAAGCAAAAAACGTTTAAATTCCAGTGTTGGGTTTTCTTTATCTTAAGGTGGTCAGCGGTGCTACTCAGAGGTGTATGTTTGCAGTTTGACCTACTTAGCTGCACACCTGTGTTCTCCTGACTATTTGACTAATTAAAAGGGGAGTTCCTTTCTGCACCAGATGCAGGAAGGGATGTGATAGGATAATTGATTATTTGAAAACTGTATTTAAGTTGATTAAATGTTTTGTATGCTGCTGGTGAGGAGGAGTGGCAGCTTGCAGCTTTTGACTGTTATGTTTTTGAAAATAAAAAGAAGCAAAGATATTGAGGACAGCCTTTTATTTCTTCGCCCCAGTCACTGCGCACACTCTGTGTCGGTGCTAAAGTCCAACACCCAGAACATTTGAAGGGTGGGGAAATGAGAAGCACAAGTGGGGGTTACTATGTTTCTGAGGTGGGCGCTAATTTGTTTCTTTCACCATGTCCAGGAATTGTGCCGCATTTGAGGCATTTCAGGGAAAGCAAAATGAGGGCTGCATACCGTAAATTTGAGTGTCCCGGCCTCAGCCCTGCTGGCAAAACATAGGAGATGAAGTGGGGGAGGGGAGCCAAAGGTAGATTGAGTGTCAAAATGACATGCTAGTGAACACCTAATGGGGAAAAAACGGATTTTGCCAAGCACAACACTAGCCGAATGAGGCTTCTGGTGGAAAAATAAAAGAGGAATCTCCATCATGTCCCATCTGGTTCATCCAGAGCAGAAGATATGACTTTACCAGAATCATCCAATCCAGAGGCCTGTCTCTCAGCGCAGGCCATTGTCATAAATTATTCACTGATCGTTGAATAAAACAATGGCCCTTTAAGAACTGCAGGGAGCAGAGCCAAAAGAACCATGAGGCTAACCAAATTTTATAAGGTCTCTGAAGGCTTTGGCACATCATTGAAGCAGCAGCAACTCTTGCCATAAGGGTCCTTTGCCAAAGGCCAAGTACGGGGAATTTGTGAGCCCTGAGGAGGTGGTGCTGATTGGGCCATGAAGGTTGTTAGATGTGCCCCAAACTGATTGGTGGCATGAAATGCAAGTACTGTATTTAAGTTCCATTACTGAAGAATTTCGGGACGCGGGTGGTGCTGTGGGTAAATGCCTCAGCGCCTAGGGCTTGCCGATCGAAAGGTTGGCGGTTCGAATCCCCGCTGTGGGGTGCGCTCCCGTTGCTCAGTCCCAGCGCCTGCCAACCTAGCAGTTCGAAAGCACCCTCGGGTGCAAGTAGATAAATAGGGACCGCTTTCTAGCGGGAAGGTAAACGGCGTTTCCGTGTGCAGCTCTGGCTCGCCAGAGCAGCGATGTCACGCTGGCCACGTGACCCGGAAGTGTCTTCGGACAGCGCTGGCCCCTGGCCTCTTGAGTGAGATGGGCGCACAACCCCAGAGTCTGGCAAGACTGGCCCGTACGGGCAGGGGTACCTTTACCTTTTACTGAAGAATTTCAGCATTGTTGGTGTTCCTTCTAACAACCTGAAGGCACACACTACCTCCCAACCCCCAATCTTCTTTGTGTTTGCCTCTCTGGCTCTGATGTTGGGGGTTTGGTGCCAGGAAGGAGGCAATCTGCTTTTTCTGCCTTCCCCAGGGCTGGGGCCAAGAGAGAGAGAGAGAGCAATTTGAATTTGGCTAATGCTTATTTTTCATCCCAACTTGGCAGCTGGAGGAAGAGCCAGTTAGAAATTGAAATGGAGTGGGGAATATCAGATTTGGCAGGTAGGAGAGGTTAGGACAGCTTGCTGAACTCTCATTGCTTTGACATCATGGCGTGAGAGAGAGAGAGAGAGAGAGAGCGCTAGCTGGATGGCATAGCTGGGTGGATGCTCAACGGCTGTCATTTTCCTTCGGGCATGGTTGCTGGCTTTGCCAACAGCGGCATCAGGATAACACAGGTTCTCCTCCATCATCACCCTCATTTGCTTATTTAAATGTTACGGCAATTTTAAAATATGCATAGCGATGGTATTAATAAGTCTGTGGACTATTCCAATCCAGCCATTGTGGCTTGCTTGTTCATCATCCTTGCAATTGAGAAGCATTCGGGCCATGGTCCTGATCTGATTCTACCCTGGTTTTGCTCTATTAGCCTAGACCTTGCAGACCGAGAACCACGAACCATTATGCTCACACCTACTTCCATTTTACCTACTGGAACCTGGACCTCAGGAACATGGCTCTACCACACAGGCCACTGTGCGACTTGCCCCAACTTCATCTCGCTGCCTGGGATGATCAGAGGACAGTGTCAGGGTCTGGCAGGGGCCCAAGGACTGGTGGGGGGTGATGATGTGTGGGTCAAAGAGACAGGTTGGGAGGAGGATGATTCTGGGGAAGGGGACCAGGAGCCGGAGACCATGCAGCCAGAGACAGGAGTGCAGGGGGCATGAGAAGAGCTACAGGAGGTTCCAGGTCCAGGAGAACCTATGGAGCTCCAGGAGAGAGGGCGGGGCTTGAAGCAAAAGAAATAACTAGAGCAACCTCTAAGGTGGAGCCAATTAGCTGCTTGAGCGCACCACATCATCCATGGAGTTTTAAGAAGATATTGGAGTGTGAAGCTAAACTGTTGCTCCAACTGTCTGAGATGGGGTACAGGTTTGCAGTCAGGCGTCCTGGCCAACAAGACCTCCGAATGGGGAAGGATGCACACAAGGTCCCTCCCCAGTAACCGTAGTGGACGGTCAGTTTCATACAATGCATCCTGGTACTGAGCCATTTAGGGCTTTGAAGCCCTTCAATCCTAGGCTCTGTAAGAATTAGATTTACTTGCCTTCAGAGGGGGTCCTTCCCTTGTGTTTCTGCATGAGTCACTGATACGGGCATGCCCCTCATACTGAGAGGCGACATGCACATCCTATCTATCTTGAAGGCAGATCAATCGGCTGAATTACTTGCAATCTCCAATGGCAGATGATTAGAAGGAAGGGCAGCTCAGAGCAGCAAATTACTCAGAGAGGCATCATATAGCCTCTTCTAAGGCCTTGGAAAGCCTGTGTAAGTATTTATTTCCTCAGCCTACCAGTACCTCTCCAAAATAATAATAATAATAATAATTTATTATTTATACCCCGCCCATCTGGCTGAGTTTTCCCCAGCCACTCTGGGCGGCTCCCAATCAGTGTTAAAAACCGTACAGCATTACATATTAAAAACTTCCCTGAACAGGGCTGCCTTAAGATGTCTTCTGAACGTCAGGTAATTCTTTATCTCTTTGACATCTGATGGGAGGGCGTTCCACAGGGCGGGCGCCGCTACCGAGAAGGCCCTCTGTCTGGTTCCCTGTAGCCTCACTTCTCGCAATGAGGGAACCGCCAGAAGGCCCTCGGCGCTGGATCTCAGAGTCCGGGCTGAACGATGGGGGTGGACCGAGGCCGTTTAGGGCTTTAAAGGTCAGCACCAACACTTTGAATCGTGCTCGGAAACGTATGGAAAGAGCATGGTTTGAGAATGGCTGTCCTAATAAGATCAGGGTGGTCTGGGAGCCCACCCACAGCCCTGGCAGTCTTTGACGTGATCATCAGGTGCTTTCTCGCGAGGGTGGCTGTTCTTTCATGCAGAGGAGAGCTGAAGCATCAAATCAATGAAGCGTTCAGATGGAGAGAAAGCTGAGCTGGGCGCCGCATGTGATTTATGATTTCACAGGCTGTCTGAAATGCTGTGATCGAGTTTCTTATTGTAATGGTCTCTCAGTGAGCAGTATCCAATTAGGTGACCCCCCCGGGTCTCTCCTATCGATTTCGTGCAGGGTGGGGAGAATTGGCCCATTGTTTTCTCATTACTCTTCTTTCTCTGGTAGTTGCGCTATCTTCACAGGGATGAGATGATGCTTTGCAAGGCACTGCAGGTGACCCCACAAGGAGTCAGAGAGAAAGTGCAGGAGGCTTCGGGATCTGGGAGAGGATAACTCATTGTCTGGCAGGAGTGGAAGTAATAACTGCAGCGGGGGGGGGGGTTGAGGAGGCAATACAAATGCCATCTTGCCATCTTCCTTCCTGGGTTTCTTTTTCATTATTATTTTTTTAATTATGTGACTCTCAATTAGCAAAGCTGTGTTTATCTGGCCAAGGATGAAGGGGCAAGAAGAACCAAAGCTGTTGGGCCTTTGTAGCCAAGACCATCATGGGAATACTCTCCCATGAGTTCTCTGAAGACACAAGGCTAGTGGTGAAGCATGTTGGTGAAGCTTTGAATTCTGCCATCTGTGGTTTCCAACAAATGCTATTCACAAACATGCTTTCTCCAGTTGTGGAGGCAGAACATAGTCATCAAGGCTAGTAGCCATTGATAGCTTTACCCTCTGTAAATTTATTCAATCCTTGTCAAAGCCACCTGAATTGATGACTACCACTACCTCCATAGTTTAACTGTGTGCTGTGTAAAGTGGTACTTTCTTTATTTTGTCCCGAATCTTCCAGGATTCAGCTACATTGAATGTCCATGATTTCTAGTGTTTTACGTGATGGAGAAAAACATGTTTTTTTCTGTCCACTTTCTCCATGCCATGCATAATATTATACACTTATATCATGTCACCTGCTACTCTCCTTTTCTCTAAAGTAAGGAGTCACAATGCTTCCACTTGAAAGTAACTTCAGGTCAAGCTTTCAGAACTCACTCATTCAGATGGGCCTTTAGCTCCCTAACAATTCATCAACGAAGATAATAATAACCAGTGCTATTTTTCTAGAAAAAGAGTTGCTGGAACTCAGCATGAACACTGCCCCCCCCCTCATTCTCTTCAAATAGCACCCATCTGAGAGGTGCCAGAACAGAGTTCTGGCAAGCTCCAGCTGAAAAAGTGCCTTATAATAATGTAGGGTTAAAAGATACTGGGATGCACCTCCTTAACAACAATACTGTTGCTAGAACCAGTACTGCACCATTGTTGTTCTATAGAGCCCAGCAAAGAATTCTAATTGCCATCCCTGACCTCCTGCAGGGGAGTAAAGGAAAGCCTTTCCCTAATTAGGGAACCAAATGTTCATCGTAGGCTTTCCTGAATGCACTTTCTGTACATTTCAAACATATGCTGTGGTGGTGGAAGGAAGTGGAAGGGGGATATTAAGTAAGACTTCAGAAGCCATCGCAGGTTGATTAAATAATCATGGACTACCCACTGCTGTTTAGTACAGAACAAACATGTAATAAAAAAACAAGGCTGCCATTGATTCACATAATTCCTTACAGGAAAGATTTTCTATCAGGCTCGTGTCTGAAAAACTAAAAAGGGGAAAGGGAGGAGAGCCTTAATGAGATGGGTGCAGAAGGACACTTATCACTACTGGTCCTGTGGAGTTGCTCACAAGCAGGTCAGTTGTTGCAAAGCCACAGAGAGCTCCTAATGAGCCACTTGCTCCAAAAAGGGCAAGATGTGAACAGAGCCCCTTTGATTATCTGCCAGCAGCCCACCTTTCCAAGACTCTGGCACCACTTTGAAGAACTAGGGCCTCTTAAATGGTGAACCTTCTGGTCTGAATATGGGTAGTTCTCCTACGCTCCTTGGCCTGGGGAGACCCGTGGTGCTCTCTGAGTTTTTGGATTGGTGAGGTATTGGGGGATGTAGAAGCCAACTCCTAGTGGCTGAGGTCCCTTCACCCCCCCCCAATAAAATATTTGAGGGGACTGCCCCCCCAAAGTTGATGGGCATTGCCAATCAAATGTTCTGCATGTGCCACATCTTGTGGCTGATTATGTGGGGTGGGGCTTACCTACCCCCCTATATTTTATTCAAATTGGCACCCCTGATCTCGGAAAGGTACCTGTGAGTTTGCAGAAGTGAGACTGTAGCCTCTGTCTTGGAGTCCTGGTAACTTCTGGGCTCTGAGATCGTGATACATCTGTCCAGCCAATCCAGCACCACCATTTCTTTGGGAGAGATGACCACCATTCTAGGACCAATCAACTTCCCTGGATCAAATCTGACACTTTAAAAGGTTTTGCTCTAGCCATTTCACCCGAAGTGCAAGTTGTTTAAACCAAGGAACCAGCATGATTAGGGTACTTTGCACACCACAAACTTCTGCAAGAGAGATTGGACAGTCAAACAAGATTTCTCCAAGTTGAGCTATGTGTGCTCTTTTGTCAATGCTGCCTAATGCCAAGTCATGTTAAGTCCAGCATAGGAGAGAATTGGATCCTCTCTCCCTCTCTCCAAGTCACAAAGATCCAGGGCAGAACTTTGCAGCTGCTGCTTTACCTGCAGCAGAAGCTTTTTCCTTCCCAATTTATCTGTGTCCTTCTTGGACTGAGGTGCCCCAAACTGAGAATGCTATGCACCTCTTGAAAAAGAAATGCTTCTTGATACAACCTAAAGGGGAAGGGACTTCTTCGGAGGCTGCTGTGGGATGAGGGCACCTTCTAGGTTTCTTTACTAACCCCACCCCCAGATAATTTATTTGATTCATGTTGGAAGGATGCCTCCCCTCTCTGTACCACAGCCTGAAAATGGTATAAAGAGGAAATTTGGGCCAAGAATTCCAGCTGGTGAGAAGATGTCCCAGCAGCCCACCACCCGCACTAGCCACTCTCACTAGCCTTCATCATCTCAGATATATTAATTCTATTCTTACTTAAGACTAATTACCACTTAACCCAGAGAAGGGCTGCATCTATCCAAAGGGTCTTGTCGTAGCTCAATAGATTCACCACCAAATAGCTCTAGCGGCTGCTAATTAAAAACCTCCAGAGCTAAAGGATTCTTTGGCCTCCCTGAAAACCTTGCAAGGAAACTATTATTGAGTTTTGTTCAGTTCTGCAGAGCAAGGCCTTAAGAGAGGAAGCCAGCTGGCATTCAGGCTCCCATTACATTGGGGACCTTCTCCTGCTCTAGGAGGAACAAGGGAAAAGTGAAATTCTCACTTACCCAAATGATTCAGGGACAGGTCCATCCTGCCTCTCCAGTGTGCATATCTTGCCACCTTGAGACCAACTTTCTTTCCTCTCTCATCAGATCTGGCTTCCAAGTGCTTTTCCTGCAACACTCCCACCCCTGCTGCCCACAGGACAAAAACTGCCTGGGTCCTTTTGGCAAAAGGATTGGCCCCCAGGAGTCCAGTAATTGCATTCCACTTCCTCTCAAGGCCACCCATCGTCTTCCATTGGACTCAGCCAATCTCCAAAAGCATGGACAAGCAGGTATTCAATCATAAACAGAACCTCCAATTAATGGTGAGTTACACAAACCATCCCTTGTCTTTCAAAAAGGCCCATTTCAGATTATTTCCCTTTGCTGTTGCTTGGAAATCTTTCCCTTTGAATAACTCTTATGCACTGGACTAAGTTTTGAAGGCTTGCTTCCTGCTTTGAGAGGCTCGGTGCATGCAGAACCCTGGGAGAGAACACAGAGTCCCTTTCCCTACTTGAGACAGCCAATTTAAGACATCTTATTTATGTGACACTCTGGAGACTCGGTACGATGAACTTAGAACCTAGTCACTTTTCTTCCTCCTCCTTTCCTCTCTCCCCACAATCTCTCACACATGGGGGGGGGGAGCCACTGAACAAATAATACTGAAAAGCTCCCAAGTCGACCCTCACAGTTCAATCTCCTGCAGTGGGGCAGGATTTTCACAGCCTAACACATACCACATGATTTCTTTCCCAGTCCAGGCATGATCCAAGCTCTCTCCCTGGAGGAGGGAGTTTTGCATCCGCTATCAACTGCCTGTTCTTTTGTTGTTCTACTGAGCCAGTAGGCAAGGAGGGAAGGAGGGAGGAAGTGATTCCTAATGTTTGATTTACATCCCAGTAATTTCAAGTCATTCCTTGCTCCTTTGCCTATTCTCTGAAAGCAGGGTAACCAGTTTCCTTCTGAAAAACATTCATACATGCACTGGATCTTTATCTCAACTGGAAGCCCTGGAAACATGAACAATTCTAGGCCCCATGGTCCAGGAGACTCTGTCCTGGAATGAGAGTTTCTTGTATGCCTTCATTGCTAACTTTGATAGCCTTTTTTCAATACAGATTCAAGATCTTGATCCCAGACTACAAACACACACACACACACACACACACACACACACACACTTATTTTCCTTTAAAAAGGATGAGATCTGAATGGTCAGAACATAAGAAGAGCCTGTCATTGGCCTGTCTCTGAGATATTTACAATGCAGTCTAGCGTTGCCATATTTTGAAGAGCAAAAAGGAGGACGCTATGACAACTCTAATTTTAAATACCCCCTACTATATGTAGGCCATAGAAACTGTGATATATTGCTGAGGGGGCAGGAAAAGAGAAGAGGAAAGCAAGTCTTCAACCACCAGTTATGTCTATGTACCATCCAGAAAGTATAGCCAGAGACATTTTGGCAAATCCACCCAGACAGAAAGTTTACCCTGGAAAAAGAGGATGTTCCCTGGAAAAAGAGAACAGATGGCAACCCTGATGCAGTCAAACCAACAATGCATGTTTACTAGATAGGCACATGATAGGAGCCGAAGCTCATAGAGTTTTTCCGTAAGCATGCTAGAGAGAACTCTGAGGGACACTTCCACTGTGCCCTGACGGGGGAAGGCAGAGCACTCTTTCTCTCCTTACCTGCCTGGGCACATCCTCTTTTGGCTCTCTTCACTCTGACCTCTTCATCTCATCACCAAGCCAGAAATGTGAGAACAACTGCTAAGTCTGAGAATCCATCTTAAAGCTAGACTTAAGCCAGTCTTTGTAACTGACTGACCATTTTAAGCCTACCTGAACAAAGCTGCTGTATCTGTTGTTCTGCAACAGAAAACTCTAAGTAAATGCTATTTTTCACCTTTTACGAGACTATTTGTGTGACTATAGTTTTAAGTGGGAAGAAAAGTTGGAAATGCCAGGAGAGTCCAGTCTGCCTTAAAGCGTCCTGAATTTCTTAAACTAAAAGGCTAAAACGAACCCATCTAACCTTCCTTTTAAACTGAAAATGGTTGCACTCCACTGAACTCACAAATGTGAGAAAGGAATAATAATAATAATAATTTATTATTTGTACCCGGCCCATCTGCCTGGGTTTCCCCAGCCACTCTGGGCGGCTTCCACAAAGACCAAAAATACACTAAGATGTCACACATTAAAAACTTCCCTGAACTGGGCTGCCTTAAGATGTCTTCTGAATGTCAGGTAGTTGTTTATCTCTTTGACATCTGATGGGAGGATGTTCCACAGGGCAGGCACCACTTACTGAGAAGGCCCTCTACCTGGTTCCCTGTAGCTTTGCTTCTCACAATGAGGGAACCACCAGAAGGCCCTCAGCGCTAGACCTCAGCGTCCGGGCAGAACGGAAGGATAATAAATACACCTCTCTTAGCATCAATACACTTCCCTACACTGTCTAGTTCCAGCTTCCTGTTTTCACAGTGGACAGCCAGATCCTGAGGGAAATCCAAAAACAGGAGCTGGGCACAAGTGCTTTCCGGCAACTGTGGGGGCCTCTTTGAAGTTCTTCTACCTTCAGAGGTTCAGGGTGGCAGTGGCCTGGGAGAGGGCATTCTAAATGGCAACTCCTAAATAGTGAAACCCCCTCCCCATAGAGCTGCAGCTGGCACCTTCATTATACAGCTTCTGATGGCTGAGGACGTCCCTCTTAGCCCTGGCTTTTGACACTTGAGGTGTATATTTTTAGGTCCCATCTTTTTCTTTTCCTTTTTGAAATAGTTTTCATTTGATTTTACAAATATATAATTATAACAATACAACCATTCACATCCACATTTACAGATTGCTCCGAATCTCTGGACTTCCCACCTCCCCTGCATGGGTCCTATTATAAAACCTTTTCTACTGCATCTTTTCCAATAATCTATATTTCATATAACATCATGGTCTCCATAGCACTTGCTACATTACAAGTGTTGTTGCAGTCCTGCTAATGTTCCCACCTGTTTACAGTGGTCTCCAAGATAAATTATAAATTTTTCCCATTCTTCATTAAAGTTTTGGTCTTTGTGGTTCCTGAGCTTTCCCGTCAGTTTTGTCATTTTGGCATAGTCCAACAGTTTAATTTGCCATTCTTCTTCTTTCCATCTCTGGGCTAATAACATCCGTGTGGCTGTTGCCACAGGTCCCATCTTATTTCTCTACTTCTAAGTTGTTTAAAACTATTTTTTAAAATATTGTGTTGCAATCTTGTGTTTTAATGTTGTAAGCTGCCCTGGGACCTTAAGGGTGAAGGACAGGTAATAACTGAAGAAGAGGAAGAGGAAAAATCAGGAGCATTGCTGCCTCCTACTGTGGAAGCAGAGCATAGCTGTTGTGGCTTGAAGCCATTGATAGCTTCATCGTCCTGTAATTTCTCTAACCTTCTTTTAAAGCCATCAAAATGGTGGCCATCATTGCCTCCTCTGGGAGCAAGTTCCATACTTTAACTATTTGCTGCATTAGAGAGTTGTGTGTGGTTTTTTTATCTTCCAAAAAACTTTCAACAAAAATCCTTCCCATCAAGCCCTGGGGTTCGGTCTTGTCATCAGAGACACAAAAAGTGTCTACTCTTCCATTCCCCCCATGCCTCACTTCCCCAAGATAGGGAGACAGACAGACAAGTCTCCCATTTATCCTAGGAGCATCTGCCTTGCTGACACAGACACAAAGGTTTGTCTAAAGCCTGCTGGCCCCAGCAAACAGCTGGTTCTTGCGGCTCTCAGCCATCCATCATCCCTGACATCCCTTCCCCCTTGGTCAATAGTTTGGTCCTCACCTTCCTCTGAGAGGACGGCTTCCTTGCCAGTTGGAAGCTCATAAATACCACTTTGCAGGCACAGGTCAGTTAATGATAGATGGCAGCCGGCAGATAATGCCAGAGGCTTTGGCCTCCATGTCAGTGAGAAGACTCCCTGATTAACTAATAGAAAAAAAGCACAATTAAAAAAAGGCACCCAAATGCTTCTCTTTCTCTTTACTTCTGCGTGCACACCTTTGTCTCACCTTCATTTCCAAACCTCCTACAAATGCAAAACGCAAGCAGATATTTTAGGGGAAATGAGTTGCTATCATCTGCAACAACTGGGGGGGGGGGGTGAGGATGTTTCTCTGAAATGGAACAAATTCTTCCTGTAAATGCTGACCAGCTCATCATTTCCCAACTTTGCTGCCTTGCAGAAAGGATTTGAATCTGGTTCCATATCCGTCATCCCTTGCAGGAGCAATGCGGAGGGTGAACAACAAGGATTTGAAGTTTAAGCCCCCATTCCCGCTAATTCTATTCCCTGACTTTATGCTCAGAATATCTGGTTGTTCATCCAGGCGATCAAGCAGATGGAAACAATAGATACACAATGCAGGTACATAAAGTTTAATATGGGAATACCTCCCTAAACTGTAAACTTTTTTTTTAATGCCATCAGTTTTGTTGCTACTCATAGGCTGGTTGATTTTCTCTCTGATTTGAAATTATAGTCACTCCCTGTATTTCCAAAGTGCCCTGGCTTCTGGTCAGGGACACAAAAGCTTATGATACAATATATTTGATAGTCATTAAGGTGCCTTGAGATTCTTTGCTGTCTTTACTATGCAGAAAAAACCAGGGACTGGACTTTCCATCCTCCTTGGAAGGAGAATCAGAGTATCAGAATGTTGTGTGTTTGTTTTTTGTTTTTTTTGTGTGTGTGTGTGTGTATTCCTCAACACAGAAGCAGGAGCCTGCTTAGAGCTCCCACTTTGATTCACAATAACTTAATTATTTCAATAGGTTCATCTCTCTCCCCTTCCTCTTTCTCTCCTGGCAGTGAGTCACATCAGCTATTCATACACAGACCAAATAATAATGTTTATTGTTGAAGGTCCTGGTGGCCATAGTTCTAATCTCTCAATATGTTTATAGTTACACATACACACCATTTAATCTATTTATTTATTTTTCCTGGCTTGGGGAAAAGGTAGCATATAAATAAATATAATAATAAATAATAATAATATTTTTTATTTAAAAAATATGGTGCCTGAAAAATCTTCACAAATGCATGGTTCATTTGTGTACTCAGGGCTACAGCAGACTGAGAGACGATAGTTTGTTCATACAGTGGTTAGGCAGGATTACTTTCCTGGCTACTGGAAGAGTCCCAGTCAGCAACCTGCTAGACTGAAAGGGTCAGCTCTGAGAACCACCATAGCTAGAGCCACTCTACCTGAGTGCCAGTTCCGCAGTTCACTCTATGCCATTAAACTCAGTACATACACTCCAGATTAAAGAGCTGCTTACTGCAGGCATATTGATCACAGGATTGCCCCCTGATGACTGTTTAGTAGCTGAATATGTAAGGATTTGCATTTTAGGTCATACAAGTTTCTGTGGAAGACTTGTCGATTTTCCCTGTTGCCCTGTTCCTACATCCCAGTTGATGCCTAGTGGACAGTGCCGGGTTTACATATAAGCTAAACAAGCTATAGCTTAAGGGCCCACTCTCTTGCCCCCCCCCCCAAAAAAAAATTAAGGGAAAAACTGGATGTACATTTCCAAAATATAATACAATCACTTTGATAAAATACATATTTTGTTACGTGCAAATGGCTTTAGATACCTATTAGGTCCATAAATTACCGTATAGCATATATTCAACACAAAAACAGAGACAATTTGTTGTTGGCAAAGGACAGCTGGACATATAAAGGGACCCATTACCTTCAGTAGCTTAGGGCCTCATCAAACCTAAATCTGGCCCTGCAGCACCTCCTCTTCCAGCCCACAGGATTCCCTCCCTGGCTTCTCTCCCAAGCAGCCTTTCACCTTTTTAAAAAGCTTCCATTGGGAGCTATTTAAGAATCCTGATTGCTGCACAGGAGGTATTTTTGGGCATGGGTCAGTCACAGTTAGTTAAAGGACATTTAATACCTTCACCCCATGTGCTGTGGCACCCTCACTCTCATCCCCCATCACAGCAGTTCATTAAACCTTCCATTTGGAAGCTTCTGAAAAGCCTAATTATCACATGGGGATGAGTTTCAGCATTGCTGGTCATGGGCTGCAGAGGGAAATGTTAACTCTCTTTTCCACCCCTAAAAGTGCTCCCCATTCATCATTGGGAAGGGAGGGAGGATGAAACACAACACATGGATGCCGTGAATGGATGGATGTCGGGGAGGGGCAGCTGGATCTGGCCCCACCCCATGTTGGCTCCACCCACTGTTGGCATGCAGACTCAGGAAAGTTTACAAGAAGGGAATGTGGTCCTTAGACTCAAAGAAAGTCCCCCATTTGCCCAATGATGAAGGTAAAAAGGTAAAAAAAGGTAAAGGACCCCTGGACAATTAAGTCAAGTCAAAGGCGACTATGGGATGGTGGCGCTTATCTTGCTTCAGGCCGAGGGAGCCAGCGTTTGTCCACAGACAGCTTTCTGGATCACGTGGCCAGCATGACTAGACCGCTTCTGGCGCAGCAGAACACCGTGATGAAAATCAGAGCGTATGGAAATGCCATTTACCTTCCTACCGTAGCAGTACCTATTTATCTACTCACACTGGTATGCTTTCAAACTGCTAGGTTGGCAGGAGCTGGGACAGAGCAACAGGAGCTCACCCCCATCACACAGATTAGAACTGCTGGCCTTCTGATCGGCAAGCTTGTGTGCCCTCCCACTGCTCTGCAATCACTTGTGGGCCCAGGTTGGTAGGGGAGGAGGGTTGCCAGGAATCTTTGCCAATTCAAAGTTGATTTGGGGCAACTGAGAGTCAAGATCTGTATGTTGAGCCCATTTATGAAGTGAGCCATATTCATGTCCTGTAACACTTCACCCCACTGAAATTGCATTGCACCTTGAGTGATCCTCTGTGCAAAAAGCGGGAAGGGACAACTGCAAAGGTTGCAGGCTTGGGAATGTGGAAAGCAAAGCAATTTTGCCATCTCTCTGCCAGATGTTTGCTAGCAATATATTTAAGCATACTTGTTAGGCTGACAGGAACAAAGGGAATCACAGATGTCGCACAAGGTGACATATGCACACCGGAAACCTCTGTCTTTTTTTCCTGAGCCCTGCTGAGTGCTCAGACCTTCACTCAGGATTTGAAAGCTGAGGCCAAGTGGCATCTTCCATGGAGCTAGAAAAGGGGCTTCTGATGGACCAGTGTCTGGCAAGTGGGAGCCCCCCGCCCCATGGGAGCTAAGCAGATGAGAAGGACTTTTCCATCTCAAGACATATGGTGCCTGTTTGGAGGAAAGTGCACAGGTTCCGGAGGAGTATATGTGTTAGTCTTTTCTGCAGCAAAAGCAACAGAGCCTTTTGTGACACCTTAGACACACAGAAAGTTATAACAGCAGAAGCTTTTGCGGGCTACAACCTGCTTTATCAAATGCATTGAATCAACACTTTGATATTATATAGATGAACAAATGAACCCATGTAGCATGGTTTTTATATATATATAAAACCATGCATATATTAAAATAAAACTATGCTACATGGATTCATTTGTTCACCTATGCCAGGTTGTCTGTTAAACAGTGACCTTTTGTTTGTAAATAGCCACTGCTAATAGCACAATTGGGACGTGGGTGGCACTGTGGGTTAAACCACAGAGCCTAGGACTTGCCGATCAGAAGGTTGGCGGTTTGAATCCCCGCAACGGGGTGAGCTCTCATTACTCAGTCCCTTCTCCTGCCCACCTAGCAGTTCGAAAGCATGTCACAGTGCAAGTAGATAAATAGGTACTGCTCCGGCGGGAAGGTAAATGCCATTTCCGTGCACTGCTCTGGTTCATCAGAAATGGCTTAGTCATGCTGGCCACATGACCCGGAAGCTGTACGTTGGCTCCCTCGGCCAATAAAGCGAGATGAGTGCCGTAACCCCAGAGTCGGTCACGACTGGATCTAATGGTCAGGGGTCCCTTTACCTTTAATAGCATAATTATAATCTGTCTGCACTTTTCAGCATTTCAGGTCCTTGTGACCTTGCTATTTACAATTCTCTCTCATTCGCACCCACTCACACCATGTATACCTTCAACATGGGATAACACTTCACGCATCTGAGAAAGTAGACTCTGCTCCACAAAAGCTTAGGCTGCAATAAATGTGTTAGGTTTTAACGTGCCAAGACTGATATGTGCAGGGTATGCCTCTCCCCTACTTGTTGAAAATGTTGTGCACCTTGAGCCTTAGAAAAAAGGATGGAGTTGAAACTGAGCCAGAAAAATCCAGCTGTGTACAATTCCTTTAACATTTCCAATTCAAGTTATTATTACTTCTTTCCAATTTCCTAGTTTTATTTATTTTATTTCATGAAAATTATATTCCGCTTGATTGTAGAAAAAACACACACCTCAAAGTGATTTACAAAAAGAATAAAACAGTTTATTGGCCACTGAAAGCAATTTAAATCCTACCCTTGTTCACAAGGAATAATGGAAATGTAGAGTTGGGTCCCTGAGAATCATATAGTCCAACCCGCTGCAATGCAGAAATATGCAACTGTGTTATCAGCAGCATACTCTAAGCAACTGCCTGCTCTGCTGCTGGCTGCAACCATACCTGAAATCACCAGGCATTGGAGGTTTGCAGCAAGTCCCTCTAGGGATGGATGGTTTGAGAGTGTATGGTACATTGCCTTATCTGAGAATTTAACCCATCACAGGAGGGTTCAAGAGGGTTACAAAATAAGACCATTTAGATGTTGTATGGTACCCATTTATGTGCTTTATCGTTAAAAATAACATGCTACATAAGCCCCCAATGACACATTCCTCTACGTGGCCAGGCTACCTTACTGTTACATGACTTTCACTTCCAAAACATCCCTTCGCAGGAATATGCAGTCGTCACTCTTTGTTTCTTTATTGAATTGTTGTTATTGAAATCTCAATAAATACTTCTGGTGGATTTTTTTTTTAAAAAAGAAACTTTTTAACAATGATTAACAATGAGCTAAAAGCCAGATCAAAACACATGTCAACATTCTGCCCACATGGATAGGCTTGCCTAAACAAAAATATTTTAGCAGGCAGCAAAAAGAGCACAGTGAAGGCACCTGCCTGGTGTCAATTTGTTGTTGTTTAGTTGTTTAGTCGTGTCTGACTCTTTGTGACCCCATGGACCAGAGCACGCCAGGCACTCCTGTCTTCCACTGCCTCCCGCAGTTTGGTCAGACTCATGTTTGCAGCTTTGAGAACACTGTCCGGCCATCTTGTCCTCTGTTGTCCCCTTCTCCTTGTGCCCTCCATCTTTCCCAACATCAGGGTCTTTTCCAGGGAGTCTTCTCTTCTCATGAGGTGGCCAAAGTATTGGAGCTTCAGCTTCAGGATCTGTCCTTCCAGTGAGCACTCAGGACTGATTTCCTTAGGCAGGGAGTTTCAAGATGCAACGGGTGTTATGTGGCACCTGTAATAGTGCCAGTTCCACAGATTGGAGTGTTCAAGTGGACTTATATGGTGTAAGTTGATCTTGCAGTAGTTCTGCATGGAAGGAGCCACTAGTTTCACCTAAGTTCTGAGCAATGAAATCAGTGAGGTTTCCCCTTCCTCTCACCCACCCCTCACTCCTTAAGCCCAAGCACATTATATCTCCCTGCCCCCACAGCAATAAAGGCACTGGATAATGGTGGGAGCTGTGACAGAGTCTATTCCTCTGCAGAATCTGTCTGGGGTTCCCATTGATTGACCTGAAATCCTCACTTTGCTCAGGTATCAGATTCAAGACCTTCTTTGACAAGGCGAGGGCAGGTGCCGGGGGGGGGGGGTTGGATCACTGAGTGCCTTTGCTGCTTTTCATTGCTTCTGATGCACCGTGTCTCAGTAGGAGACTGCAAATGACTTTATCACTGCTGTTCCTCAGAATTGGACACCCCCTTGGAACTCAGATAATATGAGATGAAACAGCCTGCAGGGGTCTTCAGTCAAGTGGCATTTGCATGGGGGAGCTCTTGTCTATCTCCCTCTTAAACCCCCTCTTAAACCCTGCCTCCCTCAGTTCTCTAGAAACAGCAGCTGCTGCCAGCATGATACCTTTTGTTCAGCCTCCACGGCTCTCCTGAGTTGCAGTTCCTAACAGAACTGCACCTGGCGGAGCAAAGGTAAACTGGGGTTTCGTCACCCTAAACCCTGCTCAATCCCTGAAGGATGAGTGAATTTTGCATGCCCAGATTCAAAGAGGAGATATTCCACCCTCAACTCTAAAGAGGACCAAGGAAGGGACAGGCACGGCTTTGCCTCTTTCCAGCGCTTCCGACTGAAGTGAGGAAATGTTATTACTGGTGAAGAAGATGTAGTTTTATCTCCTATTTTGCCACCCAGAATCAGCAGAGGCAAATGGACATTGAAGACAGGCTAAGAAAAGGCAGCAAAGGGGTGACGGAAATAGAAAGCAATGGGAAGAAGGAAAAGGGCAGCCGGGCATCTGCTCTGCATGCGAAAAGGTTTGGTCCCTGCTGGCATCTCTAGGCAGGGTTAGCCTTGTCCCCTGTCTGACATCCTTGGGAGACTTTGCTAGTTACAGTGTGAAAACTGCTGAGCTAGGTGGACTAATGGTCTCAGTAATGGTGCCAGAGGGCACCAAGCTGTCAAAGGAAAACTCGAGGTGCTGCCACACATAGCTCCCCTACCAAGGAAGGACCATTGCCCAGAGGTAGAGCTTTGGCTGCAGAAGGTCCGAGGTTTAATCCCTGGCATCCCCAGGTTGGGCTAGGACTGCCTGAAACCCTTGAGAGACACCGTTCTTCAGTATAGCCCATGTGAGCAAATGGATAGACTGTGAGATGGCGCCAATAAAATAGGTGGGAGCCATGCACTTCCCAGGCTTATGTTCCAAATTGCAGCCATAGCGGCAGAAGTACACACATCCAAGGGGTCCTTTCTGGTTTGAGTCCCAGTAGCTCCTGAGACTTGGACCTGTTATGAGAATTATAAGGGCACATTTGTGTATGAACAGGGTGAGCCTGTGACCTGGACTCAGGAATTAAGTATTTATCATCACAAAAGAATGGCCAGGCTGTCCAGGTAAACCCATTAACAGGTTTCCTGCCAGACAGGATTCTGCTGTAGACCACCCCTTCTGTGATGTATGTATGATGTATTGGGAGGTGGTAGTCTTGAGCTACAGGGTGGGAATTTCAAAAGTCTATGTAAGGCAGGGGTAGGCAAACTAAGGGTTGGATGCGGCCCAATCGCCTTCTCAATCCGGCCTACTGATGGTCTTGGAATCAGTTTGTTTTTACATGAGTAGAATGTGTCCTTTTATTTAAAATGCATCTCTGGGTTATTTTTTGGGCCTGCCTGGTGTTTTTACATGAGTAGAATGTGTGCTTTTATTTAAAATGCATCTCTGGGTTATTTGTGGGGCATAGGAATTCATTCATTTCCCTCCCCCCCCCCAATATAGTGGTACCTCTGGTTACATATTTAATTCATTCTGAAGGTCTGTTCTTAACCTGAAACTGTTCTTAACCTGAAGCACCAATTTAGCTAATGGGGCCTCCCGCTGCTGCTGCGCCGCCACTGCAGGATTTCTGTTCTCATCCTGAAGCAAAGTTCTTCACCCAAGGTAATATTTCTGGGTTAGCGGAGTCTGTAACCTGAAGCGTATGTAACCTGAAGTGTATGTAACCCGAGGTACCACTGTATATAGTCTGGCCCACCACATGGTCTGAGGGATGGTGGACCAGCCCACGGCTGGAAAAGGTTGCTGACCCCTAATATAAGGGCCTGCACACCATTGTTCTGAGTTCCTCCTTTCTCCTGTGTCTGTGGGGGGTGAACACTCTGTTGCAACAGTTTAATAAAGATCATGCTTACTAGCTGCTTTGCTTCTCAATATTCTCAGGTTGGCCTTTGTTATTTTCTCCTACAGATAGAGAACTTACATAAGGACTCTGTACAGGCTCTTGGGTACCCCATAAGGGAAAAGGAGCACTCCCCCCCCCTTATAACAGACCCTCTGCACTCAAAGCTTGTGCTTTCTCACTGAGCTGTGAATCAAACGGCTGGCTGATCAAGCCCTGTCAGGTCCTCCTACCTGGCTCTACCTTTAGCAAAGAGTGCCAGGAGTGGGCTATGGGATCTTTGGAAAGCAAAGCACATCATTTACTTCTCAGGATAACATCCAGTTAGACTAAGTGGGACAGGAATAAGACCATAAGGTTGTATACCTTTTTATTTCTTTAATGCCATAGAATATTTTGTTCTTCCTCCTTTGCATTGGCCATGAGTTTTCAGGACTATGGAGAGCTCCGATGAAATTGTTTCTTTTTAACTGGAGCAAGGGCCAGGAGAAGGAACAGGACTCTTGACAACTTGGTCAGAGTTGACCTTAACCTAAGCAAGGCTGTCACCTCCATTGCCATACGCTCTTCCAAATTCATCCAGTCAGCTGGGTTCAACACAGGTCACTGAGTCTTTCTATCAGACTGGCCAGGGATTCTGAGCTGGGGGGGAAGCAAGGAATTTTAGAGCACGTGCAGTGGAACAGAAATACTTTACTGTTGTGTTTGCCCTTTACGTTGTTTGCTGATGAATTCCTCCATTATTTTGGGCTCAGCACAGGGCAAGCATGACTCTTGGGAGTCTGCTGCCTTCCAAAGCTCTGAGCAGTACAAATGCATCACTCAGAGCCCTGGTCAAAAGCAGTGAAGCTTACAGGAGGGCCACTCTGGGGAAAGAAGAGAGGGTGTGCAGATCCAGCTTCTCAAAGTGAAGAACTCCCCAAACCACCACACTTCAGCTGATACTCCACAAGGAGATGGAGGAGGGACAACAGTTGCTGATATCAGAGAGGTGTGACATGTTCTATTTATAGCTTCAATGCCTGGGCGAGTCTCAGTTGTATGGGCATTTATAGAAGAGCATAAGAAAGCAGCTTTTATGCTACTGTTTTGCTAATGTTGGTTTGGGTTATGATGATGCATTATGTTTTTAATTGGTATTAGGCTACCTTGGGCAAACATTTTAAATAAATGCACATGTTTTAAGTAAATAAGACTGTAGCATGCCCAGTGGACCACAGGGCCCATTTTGCATGGGAAGCCCCCCTTCTTTCTCCAGACAAACGAGTCCCACTTGATTTCCAATGAGAGGCAGAGTGTTAAGAGACCAAAAAAATCCTGCAACAATCTCTGACATTTTTCACAGCCTGCCTTCCATTCCTGGGCAGCTGTTCCAAAGGGGAGAGTGGAGCATTGCATGAGATTACAGTCATTCTGTTTGCCTTTCTCCACAGTAGATCAGATGATTTAAATTAGGCCTCGATTCTTGTTTAAATTATAGTTTACTGTTCTGCACCCTGCTCAGAAGCGAATTACCTTAAGCAGCAGTATTAATAACACGGTTATAATTAAGCTTCATTACTGTAGGCAGTTTGCTGAAACAAATTGCTTCTTCATTATTATTATGGCACCTTTGGTAAAAAGACGATTCCCCCAGAATGCGACCTTGATGCTTTATATAGTAAAAGCCAAGCTCGGGTAGAGATGCGAGGGTGAATTAGCATCCGTTGCCTCCTATATCAAGCTCATTAAAGGAAAGGCGACTCAAGTCACAACCAGGAAGCCCGCTAGAAATTTTAATCTGTGTGAAATGGATAATGAATAGGGTTGAACTTTCCCTGACATTTTTATACTGGTGCTTTATATTACGCACACATTAAAAATATAAATATATATTGTTTAAAGAGCAAAGGGGGGAAAAGAGGGACTAGACACACTTGACAGTTGGAGCAAATCACGGAACCAGGAGTGGTGTATTTGAGATGGGCTTTCCTGACTCAGATGCATTATTGCACATGAGTAGATCCAGGACAACTTTTTTCCTCCACTTGGAAGGCTTCCATCCCAAACACTTTACAAAAGAAGTCCCATTGAACTTAGCAGAACCTAAACATGCATACACTTGCCCTTCAAAATTGTTGCTTTTATTTTAAATTTTGTATCCTGCTGTTCCTTCAAGGAACTCAGGGCCATGGGATTTACCCCATATTTCCTTCACAATGCCCCTCTGAGGTGGTTTAGGCTGACAGATAGGAGCTGCCTAAGATTGCCCCAGTGAGCTGCACATCTGGAGAGATTTGAACTCAGGTCACCACAGTCAGTGGCGGAGCTTCATGCACCAGGGGGGCGGAGAGCAGGCGGGGCGGGGCCGGGGCGTGTCCCGGGACGTGACGCACCACCCACAGGGGCAGGGCATGCATCCTGGGGGCATGGTGCGCCACCCGCAGGGATGTTGTGTGCATCCTGGGGGTGGGGCATTCCACCTGCAGGGGTGTGGTGCCCAGCGTGGGCCGGGGGGCAGCCGCGATGGCACCCTACTGGGATCGTGCTGCCAGGAGCTGTACTCTCCCCCCGTACTCCTCTTCCTCTGCCAGTGACCACAGTCCCAAGTTCACACAGCAGGTCCTGAATCTGAGTCCCTCAAGAAGTTTCAGTTCAAATCACTGAACTCCCAGCATTAAGCCCTTTCCAGGAGTTTGTGCCTTAGTGCAGTGTAAATTGTGCCAAGGAGGATGAGTATGCTTGCCTCACCCCTGTCTGCTGCTGTCCTTGTCACACTCAATGAGATCTTAAACTTGCAGGGAGCCTGCATGAGTAGAACCGAGTCCCTGCTGCCGATGGTCACCCTTCAATTCATTCTTGGGAATGAGACAGAGAGGGTTGGACTCCACAGGATTAACACCGTGTGGAGGAGCAAGTCCCTGAATAACATATATATGATAATCGACTGTTAAAGTGGAATCACTTGCTTGTGTGAAGCCAACAACACAGATCTGCTATCACAGACCATTTTTCTTTATCACATATGCTTGTCGCTTTACAAAAGGATTGAGCTCGGTATGTGATAAGGAAAGAAATAATGTTCTGTTATATTGGATTCATGACAGTGTCTTCCCTTTAAACAAGGCAGTGCTTGATGGCTGCAGTTAAGCATGCAAAATAATGCCAATGGATGAAACTGATGCGATGAATAGACAACTCACAGAGTTTGGAAGAGTCACAGGAAACACGGATGGAACGGTGGAGCGAGCCTGGCCAGATTCATTAGGAATACATCTGACTGTCTGGCTTTGGCAGTTCCACGTTCCACAATATTTCACACGGAATCTGGTCCTGCCATATGGATTCCTGAGATTATCTGCTTCCATTTAAAGATAAGTGTCACATCAGAACATGCATCTGGATCAGGCCAGAGGGGGCCCATCTAGTCCAGCCTCCTGCTTCTCCCAGGGGCTGACCAGAAGCCTCTTGGGCAGCCCAGAGGAGGACCTGAGAAGGAAACACAGCACTTTCCCCACTTGTGATTCTTAGCCATTGGTATCCAGAGGCATCACCCTGGAGATTGTATAGAGCTCTGACCCTCTAGGACAGTGTTTCCCAAACTTGAGTCCCCAGCTGTTTGTGGACTACAACTCCCACCATCCCTAGCTAGCAGGACCAATGGTCAGGGATGGTAGGAACTGTAGTCCAAAACCAGCTGGAGACCCCAAGTTTAGGAAACCCTGGTATAGGGCCATCACAGTTCCTGACATGAATGTGACTATGAATGTGTTGACCATGGTTCATACAACCAGCCACCATGTTACATCCTAACCATGGATAACCTCATCCTCCATGAATTTGTCTAATCCCCCCTTCAAGCCATCCAGGTTGGCCATCACCTTAGTATAACTATATGCAGTGTGGAGAAGTATCTCCTTTGCATGCCCTGAATCTTCCAATATTCATCTTTATTGGATGGCACCACTCAGGTCCTAGTATAACGTGAGAAGGACAAAAACTTCTCACTATCCAATCTCTACACGCCACGTGTCAGTTTAATCATCTCTACAATGTTCTCTTTTTATTTGCCTCCACACACACACAAACACACACAAATCCCTAAATGGCCCCAAATTTTGTCATATTTCTATGTGTGCTGGAGTGTGAGGGTGTTCCACACCTCTTGCTCTCATGCTTACAGATCCATTTCAAAAGATGCCAGTGGTCACTTTTAAAAGCTCCACTTTTTAGGGCAGCCATGGAGAATGTGTGGCCCTCCAGGTGTTGATGGACTTCAGTCCCATCAGTCCCAGCCAGCATGGTCAGGGATGGTGGGAGTTGTAGTCTGGTAATATCTTATGGGCCACACATTTCCCACCCCTGGTTTAGGGAATGAAACTCATACAATCCCACACTTATGGCCTCCATGCATCTTCTTCAACTGCCCCTCAGATCCCTATGCCCTGTTCCTGCACTGCTCTGTGCTCCAAGGTCTAAATCCTGCCCCCAAACCATCTCAGAATAAAGCATGCAAATTAAAGAAGAGTACTTGCAGAATGAGCACACTTCCTCTTTAATTTATTTTTTCCTCTTTTTAACTTTACCCACAATGAGGCTTTCCCTTTGCAAGTCAGCCTAATTTTTGATTTATGCATATATATTAACAGATGCAAATGTTATGCAAATGTAGGTCATAGACCTTTCCCCCCTCCCCGCCCAAGTCTTTTAAGGACCTAGCAATGCCTCCGATGTGTTGCGGTTAGTGCCTGAGGTCCTGTTTTGCTTTGCACCAAAATATGTTTCTTTCAGCTGACAGGAAGAGCAAAGTATGGTGTTGTTTGAAGAATCTCGGCTTCCATATGGCCATGGATACCCAGCACAGTGGGGAAGCTCTTTGTCTAGCATACAATTCTGGCACGGCCTGCAGAATGCAATGGAACATGGCTTCTTTTCCTTCCTTTCTCCCTTCCTCTTTCCTTCCTTCCTTCCTTCCTTCCTCCCTCCATTCTCATGCATTATATTCTCTTTTTTTAAAAAAATATTTATTAAGAGTTTTTAATTACAATACAAATAAATAAAACACAATAATATATATCATAACACATTTTCTTGTCATCTTTGGACTTCCTCACGTCTCCCGTTTCTGCGTTCCCAGTTATAAAAAATTTAATCCAGCAATTTATCACCTTGTTTACATTCTTACTAACTAATTTTCCAATATTACATCACACATTTTAAATGAATTTGTTTTATATCTTGAAAAAATTTGGTTTAGCCTAATCATTGTCTAATTAAGTTTAACTTAACCTCATAATTCACCTCATCTGTTTTAATGGTGCTGAATTATTTATAATCTAGCATCCTGCTTAACATTCATACAATTTACAATATTTTTGTAGATAAATCTTATATTTCTTCCAGTCTTCTTCTACCGTCTCCTCTCCCAGGTCTCGGATTCTGCCAGTCATTTCAGCCAGTTCCATATAGTCTATCAGTTGCATCTGCCATTCTTCCAGCGTGGGTAAATCTTGGGTTTTCCAATACTTAGCGACGAGTATCCTTGCTGCTGTTGTTGCGTACATAAAAAATGTTCGGTCCTTCTTTAACACCTTCTGGCCGACAATACCCAGAAGGAAGGCCTCTGGTTTCTTGGTGAAGGTATACTTAAATATCTTTTTCAGCTCGTTATATATCATTTCCCAGAAAGCCTTCACTCTAGGGCAGGTCCACCAGAGGTGAAAGAATGTTCCTTCATTATATTCTCTACATGGGTGGGCAGGGACTGCTTATTGCAACAGCAAATGTAATAATAAATAATTGTCCATCTATACAAAAGGTCTGGTTGCTTCTCATTAAATCTTCCTTTGACTTCCCTTCAGCAGGCTTCAATGGCTGGGCCAGGCCAGGGCCAGAGGGTGGTCATATTCAAAAACAGGTCTGGAGAGAGTCTTCATCATTTATCCAAAGGTTCCTGAATTCAGTTGTGGGCCCTGCGTTGGAAGTAGATGCTGAAATGGCAGCAAATTCTACACCACTGTACCAGCATGGGCAAAAGACGTTTGTGCTTCTGTGTCACACACCCATTTAAGTGTGTCCTCCACACTTGTGAGGGGTGGGGTGACAAAGCCTCTGAGAGTCAAGACATACATACATACATACATACATACATACATACATATGTAATTTTATTTGTATGCCACCTTCCCACAGTTCAAATCATGCTGAAGGTGGCTTACAGTTTGAAAAAATACATAACTGCAACATAACAAAAATAGTCATAAACAGTCAATAAAGCATCAAAAAAACCCACAACCAAACTGAACAATTTCCACATAAATCACAAGATCTAAAATAAAGATACAAAAAAAACCAACATCAACAACTCCCCCCAAATAACAACACCGCCCCATACTGAGCACCCATTCCCCAGTAGCAGTCATGGCCAGGTCCCAGCCTCAGCCTTCAAGAGTCACAGTTCAAAGCCCAGAACCTTTGGCACTAAAGAGCACCTCCCATGGTCTTCTAACATCTTAAATGTCTTTGGATGGCAGTCTAGTAGTGCCCATACCTGGAATAACAGAGCCCAAGAAGTCCCGCCGAACTGAGAGATGGCTCAGAATATGGCAAGGTGAGTGGGGAGGAGCAGCAGCCCCCGTTCACCATAGAATCCCAGGGCAGGTTACAGCAATATAACCATACAAGTAAAAACAAGTAAAAGATGGAAAAGTCTCTATATACAGTTACAAAATCAGATATATCAATCACAGGGGGGAAAACGGCACAGAAGAGGTGGGTCTCACCAGGGGGGGGGGCAACCTTAATTGATAAAGGCCAGGGAAAGAGGTGTATCTTCAGCATGCAACAAAAGCTGTATAATGAAGATGCTAGATGCAACTCTGTAGGGAGGGAGTTTCACAGTTTAGGGGATGCCACAGAGAAAGCTCTCTAATGAGCTTCGGGATCATTTCCAGAATGGAAGACATTGGGAAAGCACAATATGTTATTGTGCTAATAATTATTAGCAATACGGACAACCCACTCTTTCCAATGGATTCTTTCTACACCCCCCCCCCCCCAGTCTTTAAGCCACCCCATCTTGCTGCTCCTGGACTCTGCCTGGGAGTGACTTCGCGTGCAGCGGACAAACAATCCAAATAATTTAATTAAATTTGCAATCACAGTGTGCTGCGCCGGGTTCCCAGCCTGTAAAGAGCAGCCGTGTATATGGTCTTAAAGGAAATCATTGCAAATGATGGACGAGCTTATTTCTGTTAAGCAAATTATGAGGAGGCGGGCAATGTCCTGAGTGTAATAATTCCCCTCCCCTCCCCTGCTTGCATTATTTATAGGGAATCAGCAATTAGATTGCGGAAAACAGTTTGTCTGCATAAAGCACGCTTAATTATCCAACCAGCCGCTGTAAATCTGGGCACAGCCAGTCAGGGTCTTCCTGAATAAATTACCACAGGGCTTCAAAGACAGGGATTGGGGAGGGTAACTAGGAGAAGGGAAACAATGGTGAAAGAACAGCTTCTCATTGGCTGAAGGAGTCCACCAGCTGCTTCTGCAGAGGGCCATGATTCAGACAGACCCATGGGGTGAGCTTAGCACATCTTGACAAGGTCCCTTGACTGCTGCCTTGAAGCTTCCCATGTAATAGGACATCTGGGAGCAGCCAACCTTGGTCCAGGCATCAGGCAGAAAAGGAGCAGATGCAGCAAGCTGGTTCTCTCCTTCTACTCCTGCCACTGCCTGAAGGAAGAACACTCTCTTCTAGTTGCTTGTTTCCTCAGGATTGAAGAAACTAGGGAAAGTACTCTTTGATCTCTGGGGTTGACTGGAGGGAAAGGGAGATAAAGGCCACTGGGAGTTTGCAGCCCCTGCCTTCCCAGAACAAAATCACATTATGCAAGGGAGATCAGCTTGGCCAACCCAGAGAAGAAGAAGCTGCAGAAAGACTGCTTCCCATCACCTGCAGGAGGACTCAGGTCTGACTGCCCCTTAGTCTGGGAGTGCAGAAGCAGGGAAGAAAGTCAAATTGGCCCCATCCATTGGCCAAGAGTCACGCATTGCTATTTGAGCAAGAAAACCAGCAAGGGAAAATCAGCTTGGCCCCAACTGGATTTAAATGCCTACAGATGGTGCACAACACTGAAGAACTAAGCTTCCTTCTCCCAACACTGCTCTTTCCTTGTGTATCTCATCCTTTTGGTTTCCACATCTCTCTCTCTTGATATGAGATGTTTTGAGATACAGTAATTATCTAAAAGCAGGATTAAGAAATACAGTAAACGCATAAATGAGCACAGCACAGTTGCTTCACTACTGAATAACTACCACCAGTCCCCACGGAGCCCTCCAGAAAGTGCCAGATTCAGTGTGCGGCATCACTGGTGGCAAACCCTGGGAAAGAGTTGGGCTACTTGTTATGATGACTGTTTACTACCTCCAATATCAGAGGTAGCATAGAATTATTGAATTGTCGAGTTGGAAGGGACCCCAAGGGTCATCCAGTCCAACCCCCTGCAATGTAGGAAATCCTGCCCACAGCTGTCTCTGGGTGGGCTTGAACCACCAACCTTTTGGTTAACAGTCAGGTGCACTGACCCATTGCGCCATGCGGTAACTCTGTTTCAGTATTCAGAACGAACGTTTATGTACTGTTCCCACACTCTTCACATAAAGCAACATCCTAGGGTTCCATTTCATTCAACCTGGGTCCTCCAATTTGAAGTGCAGCTCAACGACTGCTCTTGGCCTCCCCCAATTTCAGCTCATTAAGGCCCAGGGCCCTGCCTTCCTCATTACTATCTCTGCCAGCTTCCCCGGTCATGTCACAGTTCTCTTACCTAAGTACTTTCCTTCCAAAGCTACTAGTCCATATGATTATCATTTAACAAATGTTGCCTTGCCTGTCAACTGGCATAGTGTATCAGCACTCTCCTTTATTCCTTTGGGCAGGGCACAACTGGTCCACAAATGCAGCCTGTTTCATGATGTCTAAAGGACCAGCACTCCCAGTTTCTTGATGGTGTGTAATTCATGATTTGCACCCAGACTCTAGAAAAAGCAATTGCTTGCATTTTCTGCACCAGACACTGACTGGGCTGCTCCTGAATCTTTAATAGGAGAGAAATGAGTGTTTTTTTCCTTTAAAGATTTACCATGTATAAATGTATGAGAATATTAAAGGCAACAATTAACTTTATTGGAAACCTTATATTCTCCAGCCTCATTAGAACTGTCAGCAAGATCTATTATTAGTATTACTATGCAGATAATGTAATAAAAAGGGTATTTAAAGTGGATAGTTTTGTGCGGAAATAAAATACCCCCTTTCATTCTTTCTTTTAAAGTTACAGGGCAGGAATGAATCTGGGGTCTCCTCCGGAGCTCAGGCTAGAGTGGAAGGATCAAGTTGGCACGTGCCTTACAATGCATTTCTCAGGCACAAGAAACTATGGTTAACAACTAGCCTGGTGAGCAATAAGTATCCTGGGGCTTATCAAACACCTCACTCCAGAGAGCCTGGATGATCCCAGGATGTGGGGGGGGGAAACAACCTAATCACACTGTGTGTGTGTGTGTGTGTGTGTGTGTGTGTGTTGGGGGCAGCCAAGGTATTGAACCACATAGAACTGTAGAGTTGGAAGGGACCACAATGGCAATCTAGTCCAACCTCCTGCAATGCAGGAATATTTCACCCAGTGTGGGACTTGAACCCACCACCCTGAGATTAAGAGTCTCATGCTCTAGCGACTGAGCTATCTCAGCTCAAGGTTCTCTATGAGGCATGTAAGGAACTCAGAGCTCAGCTAGGCAGACTCTCCAGTGCTGGACTAAAACTAGAGCAGGCATAGGCAAACTCGGCCCTCCAAGATGTTTTGGCGACTACAACTCCCATCATCCCTAGCTGACAGGACCAGTGGTCAGGGATGATGGGAATTATAGCCTCAAAACATCTGGAGGGCCGAGTTTGCCTATGCCTGAACTAGAGGCTGAAATCAGAGTAGTGTGAAAAGCACTTTCTAAGGGCTTAACACTAGAGGGGAGATGAATATTTTTGCACCCACAGAGGAAGGGAGAGTTCCTCCCATATGCATACATCCAAGCTTGGATTGGACTAAGGGGGGCATCTTTCAGTCCAACACCTGCCTTCAGAAATATCCAGCCAGGTGCCCCTCAGGGAAATTTGGGAAAGAGCTGTAGCTCAGTGGTAGAGCATCTACTTTGTATGCAGAAGGTGTGAGGTTCAGTTACCAACATCTTCAGGTAGGGCTGGGCAAAACCCTTGTCTGAAATCCTGGAAATCAATTGCCTGTTAGTGCATAGGTAATTTTGAACTAGAGTTCTTTGACACACTAGGTTCCAAAAGGTGCCCCCTGCTGCACAGCCCCACTACCTCACTGCCTGAATATGGAGGTTCCATCACTAGCTACCATAGCTCATGGTCACTGATAGACTCATTTTCCAGGAATGTATCAAAGCATTTAGAAGGTCATTTATGCTAGGGCCCATCTCCACATCCCATAGCAGATTCTATAATTAAACCATGCCGGAGGGCCACTAGGTGGCGCATCGGAAGATGGCTGACAATAACATCTCTCCGACCCACACGAGGTAATTTGGAGGCTATGATGGGGGTAATTAGCCTCCTTAACCCCCCAGGATTGTGGGGGGGACGGCCCTTGCCTGCTGTGCCCTAAACCACCCCCGAATTTGTGGGGGTGGGGGCACTAGGCACAAAGCCCTCTTGTGGGACGCCGTCCCTGATCCGCGCCACTAGTTGCAAGAATCTTCAAAAGAAACAATTTGGACAAACTAAATTGCACATACTTCAAGGAAAAAGGGGGAGTAAAGACTGCTGACAGAAGAGATCTCTGATAACAAGACAAGAATAAAATATGAGAAGATACGTCAAGATACGGTACGACAAATGACTCAGGGGGGAGGGGGAAAAAAACCTGCCTTTCCTTTTTTAATGTGATTAAACAAGAATACCCTCCCCTAATGAGTCAGAAAAGGACTTAAGCTGTGATTTAAGGCTGTGTGGAGATAAACTTTCGAACCAAAGCAATGTTTCAAGACGAAGCTGGAAAGCTAAGAGTTTTGGAATGACGCAGTTAAAAATGCCGTCGCCATTTTGGGAGGCATTGTTGGAGCTCTTGGGTCTGGGAGGAGAAAGAGAGAAATAGAGCTGTTTACATATCGTGGATCATCTCCTTGATGGGACTTAAGAGTGATAAATGCCTAATTTATGATGGAAAGAGCGATGTTATCTACGAAGGAGACATATGGAAACCATCTGAACTTAGATTGGAGGAACAGGAAATTCACACAGGATTATCATATTTGCTTATCGGCTTAAGGAGACCAACAGAAGAGATCGTAAAGGAAAAAGAGAAATTATATGAACAAGATATGATGTGGAAACACCAAGATAAGACTGGATAGAATTATGAACTTTGTCTGGACTCATTGGGACTGATTTGGACATTAACGCAGTAATAAGAAGATGATCTGAATCCCCCTTTGGATCTTGAAGTATGGGTTCCCCCAACAAAATTTAAAAAAATGGCTTTGTAATTTGGAATTTATGTGATGTGATTTAATTTGATGTGATTGGCCAGTTAATAAATTTTTTTAAAAAAAAAACACCATGCCAAAATAACTTTTGCCTTTTGGAAAAGAAGGGGAGACTTATCCAGATGACTCAAGCAGTTGAGCTCAGCTGCAGGCTACAGAGGGAAGGAAAACCAAACAAAATATGGTTGCATATGTTGCTTATCAATCAGTGGGTTTGTGAATCCCATGCACAACATTTTGATGGGGCTTGCACAGCAACCTGCTGTGTGGAGTATGTCCAATGTGTATCTTGCCTATGTAGACCATTTGAGAGCCTTGTCTGTAGGATCTGTGCCTGTGTTGTGTTTGTGTGTCCCCTGCACATGCAAAGGTGGCACATCTGGGTGCCATGATGGGGCAGGTGCACACATCACAACATGACTGCAAAGGGGTAGGCAATGGTGCATATGTGTGTGTGCTTCTTGTGTGTGCTTACTCGTAAACACAGACAACCGCCAGACACCTTATTATCATCCCTAAGTGAGGAACTCATTTGCATAACTTAATTAAAATTTTACAGTAATCTTCAACCAGAGTCAAACAAACAAACAAAACACCCTCCTCCTTAAACCTCAAGGTTAATTAGCCTCTCTTAGGTGTCTGGCACCTTCCGGAAAGCAAAGCAGCAAAAGAGCAGTCATCGAGTCTTCTTGGGTCTCTATCCTTGTCTATCAGAGATAACTGGATTGTGTCAGTTGGAGAGAATAGAGCAGTGAGGGTGGGGAGCTGCCTAGGGTCTGGAGGCAGAGATCTTGGGCCTTGTAGAATTCTTCCTGTCACTCTTGACCTGTGCAGCCCTCCTTTTAAGGAAAGAAAATCCTTCCAATGGCATCGGAATAAATTTGCAAAAGGTTGCTTCTTTATGCAAGTCTCAGCCATTGCAACTGTTTACGCTTAGTACACAAACTGTCTTCTTTTTGGTTCAGAATCTGCTCCTGCAATAGAGAGCAATGGTCACCAACTTGCAGGGCTTTAAAAGAGAATCGAACAAATTCATGGAGAATAAGAATATTGATGGCTGCTAGCCACGAAGGCTAGGTTCCACCTCCACTGTCACAAGCACTATACTTCTCAATACCAGTTGCAGGAAACTGCAGGAGGGGGGAGTTGCTGTTGACCTGCTTGTGGGCTTTCCACTGGTATCTGGGTAGCTCAGTTGGTTAGAACATGGAACTGATAATGCCAAGGTTGCAAGTTTGATCCCTGTATGGGACAGCTGCATATTCCTGCATTGCAGGGGGTCAGTGATGTCCAACTTCCAAGAGACTGCAATCTACTCCCATAATAAAAAACTGGCACTGGTTTACCCATTTTGGGGGGGTCCCAAAGTTTTAGAGCTTTTTTAGGGGGGCAGGAATCTTTTGCCTGACGTGGGGTTGGAACCCTGAAATTAAGAGTCTCATGGTGAACCAAATGAGCTATCACAAGCTTCAGACAACTGTGTGTTTTACAAAATAAAATTATAATTATTATAATTAATATTAATAT
Source organism: Podarcis gaigeae (assembly GCF_964106915.1). Lineage (NCBI taxonomy): Eukaryota > Metazoa > Chordata > Lepidosauria > Squamata > Lacertidae > Podarcis > Podarcis gaigeae. The sequence continues at coordinate 17,531,866 of NC_139692.1, read as the reverse complement.
TATTTTAATGGAAAGACTTAACCAAGGCATACTGCTCTTTCAGCTGAGTGGGATTTATAGAACACAGATGTTGTGCTCCCCTTGACTTCGTAACTCATTGACAAAGGGCAGACTTTCTAAAAGGCTTTTTTAAGAGGGGCAGGTCAAAGTTTTTGAGCATTTTTTAGGGTAAGGTTACCAGACGTCCCCGGATTTACAGCAAAACAATAATCAGTGCAGTGATAAATCCATCCTCCATTATTGCAATTGTGCTCAAATGAAGGAAGGAGCGAGGGCATAGGGCCGGATGTTCTCTTTCCCCCGCAGAGGAAAATGAGCCCATGATCGCCCGCTAACACCCAGGGATCATGGACATCCCTGGACTAGATGATCCGCAGGGTCCCTTCCAACTCTACAATTCTACGATCCTATGATTCAATCACTTTGAGAACAGGATGCCTGATACAGCACCTGATACAGCAACCAGGCTGTACTTGTATTGCTACAGCCTAAATGGCTCCAGATTCCCTTCACATACCGGTATCTTCTGAAATGCTTCACCCCCAACTGATGTCAAGTGATTACAATTGTCTTTCAAATATATCGTGAATTTCTTCCAGTCCTTCAGGAAACTCTGGTCTTGCTGGTTCTGATTTTCCCCGGTTAATTTCGCCAACTCGGCATAGTCCATCAATTTCATCTGACACTCTTCTTTTGATGGTAATTCTTCCTGCTTCCATCATTGGGCTAATAGTATTCTTGCTGCAGTTGTCACATATAAAAATGTTTTTTTTTATGATGCTTATGAATCTCTGTACCCACAATACCAAGTAAAAGGGCTTCTGGGTTATTTTTACAAATGTATAGTTCAACATTTTTAAAATCTCATTATAAATCATTTCCCAGAAGTTCTTCACTTTCTTACATTCCCACCACATATGGTAAAAAGTACCTTCTTTTTCCTTACATTTTCAACATTTTTATTTATTTTATACATTTTAGCTAATTTCACTGGTGTTATGACTCCATCTATACATCATTTTCATTATATTTTCCTTTAAAGCACCGCAGGCGTGACATTTATTCCCTCTTTCCATAATCTTTCCCAGTCTTCTAATTGTATATTATGATCAACATACAGGGATTCTCACCACATACTGAAATTCCCATCATGCCTGGATGTTCACTAGCTCGCAATAAATTCACATTCCATTTCGTTCGAGGACCTTTTGGGACTTCACCACCCAGAATAATTTGGACTCATCATCAGCAAACATGGGTCTCTCACTGCTCACCCCTGACTCCTAGCTCATTTCAGAAGAAGTTAAGTACCACCCACTTCAGGGGAGGCAGTTAGACAAGCTGATCCATGGCTCCTCTTGCATGCCTGTTGCAGAGGGGGATGGATGACCTGAAAAGGCAGAAGGGCCAGGCAGCAATGAAGAGAGTGACTCACAAATAACAAGCTCTCTTCAAACAGCCCGTATAATGGGAGCCGTGTTCAACCTCTCCACCAGGCTGGGGAAAGTGAAGGAGCATTTAGGGACCTGGAGCATAGATCTTTATCATCATTAAAACCAAATGTGCTCAAATTTGTGGTTTGGACGTCTTAAATGGCATCAGCAGGGCAAAGCTGCTTCAGGGCCCTTCACAGGCTTGCATGGCTCATGCATGGTTCATAGCCATGTTCAAATATATAAAAGGATGTCACATAGAGGAGGGATAAAAGGTTGTTTTCTGCTGCTCTAGAGAAACGGACACGGAGCAATGGATCCAAACTACAAGAAAGAAGATTCCACCTAAACATTAGGAAGAACTTCCTGACAGTAAGAGCTGTTTGACAGTGGAATTTGCTGCCAAGGAGTGTGGTGGAGTCTCCTTCTTTGGAGGTCTTTAAGCAGAGGCTTGACAACCATATGTCAGGAGTGCTCTGAAGGTGTTTCCTGCTTGGCAGGGGGTTGGACTCGATGGCCCTTGTGGTCTCTTCCAACTCTATGATTCTATGATTCTATGGCTCCCTTCCAGGCTCAGCAGCCCCTGCTCAGGTGCCACTTTGGGGTCAGAGCTCTCAGTTGGGGCTCCAAGTGCTGCTTCGATGAGCTCACTTCTCCTTCCACTTCTCTGGTAACACCTCTGGGCTGCTGCAGCTGGGCAGACTTTGCATGGACGATCTTAAGTAGTGTCCGGATGCACACCAGGGCAAGCAAACCAGCTCTGCTGAAGGGTTAAGACCTGCAAGTAGCAAAGGCCCTTTAGCGTCCATTTTGGACGCATACAAACATGTATGCAAATCCCATCATCATGTGCCACAGCAGCAGCAGCAGCATTGCCACAGTGTTCATGTGGCAAATAGGATCGTCCATCAACACCCAACTTCATAGTACTTCCCAGAGCAGGCAAGGGGGGCCATCAGCCTTTGGTCTCTGCTAAGGCTCAATATCTGACTGCTGCTTCATCTCATTGGCCATGCAGTGCATCTGCGGGCCCTGGGAACTGTGGGAAACCTCATCACTCTTGGTCAGGCATAGACAAACTTGGCCCTCTGGATGTTTTGAGACTACTGTTCCCATCATCCCTGACCACTGGTCCTGTTAGCTAGGGATGATGGGAGTTGTAGTTCCAAAACATCTGGAGGGCCGAGTTGACCTATCCCTGCTCTTGGTGGTTGTGGATTTGCGCAGGGCTGCCCACCAGTCCTGCTTTTCTTTTCAAGCCTCTTTTACCACCTGGAGGCTATCAGATGCCAGATTAGCCCTGCCAATTCCATAATTTGGAAGAATGGAGACTGTATTCACCAACAATCTGTATTTCTCTCTCCCTAGTTTTGGCCCAATGAGACAAAATGTCTGTGGACATTTTCATTCATGTGAGATGCTGGAGTCATTATTTAGGATTCCTTCCCCCAGGGTGTCTAGAACTCAAATCTCTATAGAGAGGGAATGGGTGAATTTTTGGAACATGCCCAAAGGAGGACAACAGAGGTGTTGAGAGGCCCAGAAACCATCCAGCAAGGATATGGCGAGGGTGTTGAGTGTGTTTAGCCTGGAGGAGAGTCAATTAATAGGTGATATGAGAGTGATCTCCAGATATTTGAAGAGCAAATTGGTGGAGAAAATTAGTTTTCTGTTGAGCCAGAGGGTAGGACCCAAACCGAATCACAATATCTCAGCTTAATGTTAGGAAGATTTTCCTGGTGCTTGCTTAAACACCTTCAAGCCAGTGGGCTTTCCTTCATTCAAAGCTTAGAAACAGAATTTGGATGGTCCACTCAGCAGGGATGCTGTAGTGGTTAATCTCCTGCATGGTGTGGAATGTGGACAATGTGTCCAAAGAGGTCCCTTCCGACTCTGTGCTTCTGTGATGATAGTGCCCACGCAGAGTCTAGAAAAGGAAAGCTGAATGGCAGGTAAACCTGAGCTGATTAGGAAGTTATGAGAGCAAGTGGGAGTTATTAAATTAACAGTGATGATGCAAAATCAAGTGAACTATAAAGAAGTTTTAAGTAGCTGGAACCCAGTGGTCCATTATATTAAGAGAGAACTTGGAATTTCATGAGCAGGAATTGATTATATGCTGCTGTAAAAGATAGGCTTGTATTACTAATTAAGCAACAGATGTCTGTGGGTGAGAAAGAAAGGGAGATTGCATGGATAGAGACTGGGGGTGGGGTGGGCGTCTGTAGCTATGACTATGTGTAATGGGATGCATCATCAGCTATTGTTGCATTACGTGCTTTTGTGCTTGTGGTTGTTCTTGAAATACAAAAGAAATATTCCAGTGTTCCTCCATGCCAGTGTGTAAGTATGAACTCGAAGGCACCGCATAGTGCACAGACTCCCATTTCACAAGCTGCAGCTGCTCAGATCTCTTCCGAACAGTTGATAAACCTGTTAATGAGTTGGGGGAGTGTGTTCAATAGTGGACATGCTGTCAGGGCAAGAGCATCCCTCGCACCACAGAACACCACCACCCCTTCTCCCTCCATGCACCCCCTAAACCTGTTCTGGGAGCTCCCTCAACCCTCCACAGCAGATTTGGGTATGGCATGGTGGGCAAATTGGGAAAGGAGAGGAGGGGAATCCTGTTGTGCTACAACAAATGCTTCATTGGATATTGCTGTTGTTTCTTTACTAAAGCAACAAAACAAATACAGTGGTACCTCAGGTTACATACGCTTCAGATTACATACGCTTCAGATTACAGACTCCACTAACCAAGAAATAGTGCTTCAGGTTAAGAACTTTGCTTCAGGATGAGAACAGAAATTGTGCTCCGGCAGCACGGCGGCAGCAGGAGGCCCCATTAGCTAAAGTGGTGCTTCAGGTTAAGAACAGTTTCAGGTTAAGTACGGATCTCCGGAACGAATTAAGTACTTAACCCAAGGTACCACTGTACTGTCTTGGCTTCTAAGTCTGTGGGGAGAGTGTGGCTGCAGAGTAGATGAATTCAACCACCACTGTGGAGTTTTCAGTGAGGTGTAGTCATGAGCCGTAGCTCAGTGGTAGAGCACTTTACATCCAGGAGATCCTAGGTTCAGTCCCAAACAACTCCACGTACGGCTGTGGAAACCCCGGGAAGCCTCTCCCAGTCTTTGCGGACCATTCTGAATTAGATGCATTAATGGCCTGACTCAGTGATCAGGCAGCTTCCCATATTCCTCAGGAGACACAAGGCCAGCGCCCCTTGTTATGAACAGAATCCTGATGTTTCAAGCATGGCTGCTTTTCTATTGTTAAAATGTTTGAGAGTATGTTGCAGACAGGTAGGGTTAAGTACAGCATTACCCCCGTGCATCTTTTGTGCCTCAGGAGATGTCTTCCTGCCTGGGAAGGTGCTAACAATGACATGAGAGGGGTGGAGAGGTCCAGAGGGACACAGAGTGATCTTCCTAGCCTTCCATCCCCAGTGCTGCCCATGGCAAAAAGAGATAAGCGCACAATTTGCTCCCTACTGGAGAGCCAACAAGCGGCAAGATTCAAGCTTGAATGCCCTGCCATCTGCAGCTAGACTTGGCAAGTTTTGGCCCAGGTTCAGTGGCTTGGTGATCAGAGGCTGCTCACGGGCCCATGCAATTATCTGTGGAGAGGTTGGCTTTGCTGATAATTTGTTAGCTCTGCACATATTCTGCACTAATTATAAATCTCAGCTGAGATTTGCATTTTTATGAAATGCTTGTACTGGAAATCTTTATATTAAAAAAGGTACATATTAATTCAATCTAATCTTGGTCATTTCAGGTTCCATAAGGCAGACCACTTTCATAAAGCTACAAAGTGAACATCTATAACCCTCCAGTTTTCCTAGATGACACACACCTCTGCATGAACTTCTGCATTCCCCTTTGAGGGTAGCTAATCATCCTTTATTAAAAGGAGCCTACAAAGGAGCGAGCCTTCCCTTCTGCCACAAAAATAAAAGGACGATTCTGCTGTGGGGGAGAAAGAGAGAGTGCAGATGAGAGAGGAGGGCCCCGGTTCCATCAAAGTCAAGGGTTTGGCACAGCTGCCTTTGGCAAAGGCTAGATAACCATGAAGCAAGGTTAAAAGTGGCAGGGGGGAATCCATCTTGGCTTGTGGAGAGAGCATAGCTCAGAGGCAGAGCACACACTTTGCATGCAAAATGTTCCAGGACCAGAGGCGCCATCTTCTCAAGATGATTGAGGTGGCCCAACATGACGCCCCAATATCACACGTGTGATGTCACCAGGAGGCAAGGGGCAGAGCCGAATGCCCTCTGGACATTGAGAGGGGACCAAAACTGCTTCAGCCCCTAGAAGCTGGTGCACCTGCCCTGGACAAATCCCTGGCATCTCAAGTTTTAAAGAATCAGGGTCACAGGTGGTGGGGTGGCTTCTCGGCCTGAGAACTGGAGGTAGCAGTGGACTAAAGTTGGCCTGGGGAACCTCTGGCCTGAGAAGCTAATGAGGCCCAGTGTGGGTCCCAATTTGGTTCTGACTATTTCCCCATCCTTGGGACGAGGGTGGCACTGTGGGTTAAACCACAGAGCCTAGGACTTGCCGATCAGAAGGTTGGCGGTTCAAATCCCCGCAACAGGGCGAGTTCCCGTTGCTCGGTCCCTGCTCCCGCCAACCTAGCAGTTTGAAAGCACGTCAAGTGCAAGTAGATAAATAGGTACCGCTCCAGCGGGAAGGTAAACGGCGTTTTCGTGCGCTGCACTGGTTCGGCAGAAGCGGCTTAGTCATGCTGGCCACATGACCCAGAAGCTGTACGCCGGTTCCCTCGGCCAATAAAGCGAGATGAGCGCCGCAATCCCAGTGTCGGTCACGGCTGGACCTAATGGTCAGGGGTCCGTTTACCTTTACCTTTATTTTCCCATACCAGAATACTGCCAGTAGTTCTCAACCAGTAACCTGAAAGTGCACTTCTGATGGTTCATAAGAAAGGAATCTTGCAGTCAATGCTTACTGGCTATGATTGCTATGCTCAGCCTCCATGGTTATTATTCAGTGATGTTGAATGCCAGTGGCTGGAAACTACAGGAGAGAGTGCTCTGGTGTTGCTTGTGGATTTCTCACAGGCATCTGCTTGACCAGTGTGAGAACAGGATGCTGGGCTAGATGGGCCACTGGCCTGATCCAGCAGGTTCTTCCTATGTTCTTATACTATGTTCCTATCAGGTGGTGACAGCAAGCCCACTGTGATCGGCTGCTCTATGGAGTTCTGCAGGAAATAGGGCTTGAAGTCAGTGCCTGGCAGATGATAGGAAGTGACTTCCAGACTGCTGGAAGCTGTGCTATGTAGTTTCCCATGGGGAACCTGCCCAAAGCAGGGTTTGAAGTCAGTGCCCATCAGCTTGGCTAGGCTTACATATTCCTTTGTAGCATAGCCAGCCACACTATAAAGCAAAAATAGGTCACCTGGTATCATGGTGACATCAGGTGATTGGCAGATGGGCAGAGCTCCAGTACAGGTGGACAATCACTCAGTACAGGTGAGGGAACAGCACTGACTGGTTCCTGTTCTCTACCATTAGACTAGATTATCCCTAGCTAGCAGGACCAGTGGTCAGGGATGATCGGAGTTGCAGTCCAAAAATGTCTGGAGACCCAGATTTGGGAAACACTAGACTAGGTCAAAAATAGTACATCTTATTAAGGTTCCTTCCAACTCCACAATTCTATGATTCTAAGTCAGCTTTCTTTGTGATGGAAAAGACTTTTGCCTAAGATCTCAGAGAGCTAGTCATTGTAGACAGGTCTGGGCTAGACAAATAATCTGACCTGGCAGCAGGACTGGATCCATGTTTTGGCGGGGCCTTGTTGTTCACTAAGGGGAGTCTACATTGCAGGAGGCTCATCTCCATGACCCTCCTGCTGGGATGGGAGTCCTGAGCAGCTTCCTATCTCCATGTTCTTAAACAAGCCATCAGTGCAAACAGCCTTTGCTTAGCTAGTGCCACTAGATGCTGCTTTGTGGCAGACCTAAGCCACGTCCTGGTCAGAATGAAATTGTCCTGATGGAGGCAGGTGCCAAGGGTCCCAGAATGATTTGGATGAACTTTTCTGTCCCCTACCCACCAAACCCCCTCCCCTGATGATGTATCTTGGAAGTCTCTTCCTGCTATGCCTTGGGTCCCTTTGCAATTTGCCCATTCCTCAAAATCAGTCGTAACTTCCCATGATCTGCCCTGGCTTTAGTTGACATGACACATTTGACTCTGACAGCTGCTCCTCAGTAATCCCATCAGCCTGACACAGGCAGCGTTGGGCTGCCCTCCTGGCACACCCCTCTGCTGCTAAGGCGAGGCCCCTGCTCCATCTTCAAAGAGAGGTGAGAAATTAAGGATGGCTTTCGCAGAAGAAAGCAGGCAATCGGGAAATGACAATGTGCCAGCAGGGCTTAAAATAAGCACCAGCTATTTCAAACAAAAGCAAATCTGCATTGGAAGCAGACACTTTTCCCCTGGACTATATCCCTGCTTTAAAGCATCTTTGAATTCTCGGTGGTGCGTTTAGAGTCATCTTCCCTTCACAACCTCTCCATCTCATTGTTTTGCATTTTCCAAGGGAGGGGGGAACGAGCTTGGAAGCTTCAAAGAAAGCTCCCCTATTAATACACATCCAGATGCTTTCTAAACATTCTGACTTTTTCAAGCTGAGCCCAATAACTGTTTTGACCCTCAAGGCTCTGGAGACATGGGATGGGGGAGCTGACTGCCACTCCTCAGTGAGGAGACCAAGGTGCTCTGCACATGCTCAGAGGCAGGCATTATTTTAACCTGACGCAGTCATTCTGAAAAGTGACCTATCTGTCCAAGACAACGCCCAAGCATCCATCATGAATTTGCACTGGCTCCCATTCTGTTTCAGGGCATTGTTCGAAATTCTGGTCTTGGCTTTGACCTCTGGGTTTCAGGGACTTCAGCCTTTGAGTCTGGAGGACGAACTGATTCCTGGTATGTCTGCTTGTACTTAGAAGCCCTTCTCTGAGTTCCTCCACCACCTGAGATGCTTTGAGTGGCTACATCTATGTTTCTATGTTTTTTAAAAAACTATTTTTAATTGTTTCATCATTGGTGTATTTGCTGCTTTGAGAGGATATAAATTGAAGAAGAAGAAGAAGAAGAAGAAGAAGAAGAAGAAGAGGAGGAGGAGGAGGAGGAGGAGGAGGAAGAAGAAGGAGAAGAAGAAGAAGGAGAAGAAGAGCCTTTTCAGCCACTGGTGCCCCAAATGTTGATTCTTTCCCCAGCTCACCTGGCACCCACTCCAGTGTCCTTCTGTCCCCAGGTGTCCTGGACTGGCTGGATGCAGAGGAGTGGTGGGTGGAAGACACCAGCTGGGGAACCCCCAAGGGAACCCCCAGGGGAAGAAGGCTCAGAACCAGAGCATTGGTGGTGGGATGATGGTGATTGGCCAGAGGCAGACGAGGGAGCAGACTAGGTGGAGGATGAAGCTGAAGAGGCAACAGGACTTTGTAAGCAGGAAGAGGATGGGGCACAGAGCAGGCCTGATTCAGAGGCTGGAGTAGAGGGGCGGCCAGTAGACGGAGATGAGGTAGGCAGCTGAAGAATCCAGGGACTCTCCCCCTCCTGCCCCTGGTCTCCCAGAACATGCAGAGAAATGGAGAGGGTGGAGGAAAGAAAGACAAGGTTGTCCTTGCAACTACCTCACTAGGGCAAGACCTACTGGGAAGAATTACTGTCATCACCAGGCCTGCATTGCTTGGTTCCTTTGAATAAAGAGTTAATTTCTCTGACACGGGGTGTTTTATTACTGACCTGTTCCTGAGTCTGGTTCCTGATACCAGGGAAAGACCTTTTAAAAAACAACAACATTTAAAAAAGCTTAGAAGAAGAAGAAGAAGAAGAAGAAGAAGAAGAAGAAGAAGAAGAAGAAGAGTTGTTGTTGTTGTTGTTAGCCGCCCTGAGCCCGGCTTCGGCTGGGGAGGTTGGGATATAAATAATTTTATTAATAATAATAATAATAATAATAATAATAATAATAATAATAATACCCGGTCCATCTGGCTGAGTTTCCCCAGCTACCCTGGGAGGCTCCCAATCACGTGTTAAAAACAATGCAGCATTAAATATTAAAAACTTCTCTAAACAGGGCTTTTAAACTTTTAAACTTTTGTTGATCTGTTTTCTTTGAACGCTGCTTTTATCAAGTCACTGCTTTTATTTTAAGATGCCTGTTATTTGATTATCTTAAAAATCATGTTGTTGTGGGCTATCCAGGTAATGCATTTTTGGAGCAGAGTATAATCCTAATGAATGAGGAAGAAAGGTTGGATATAACAGCACAACCCTAGCCGCCTCTACTCAGAAGTAAACACTGAATTCCACAGGACTCACTCCCAGGTAAGCAGGGTTAGGATTGCAGCGTAAATCTTGGAAGCAAATGAAAAAGTAGCTCATCCATCACTTTCCTTGTCTGCAATCAAAGTGCAGGTATCTATTGTGGAATTATACATTGTTTGATATGGAGTCTGAGAGGATCATTTAAGTACCCAATTAGCCTGTAAGAGCTCTGTCTGAGTCAGCTGTGGTGGAGAGTGTTTGCCTGTGTGTGTTTTAAACGTTTAATGCCTTTTCTCACTCTTCCTTTCTAATTGGTGTTTAATTAAAAGAATAAATAATAAAAAAGAAAAGCAGCTTGTCTCCTGGCCATCTGGGTTTAAATATTAAAGAACATGTTTTTTGCCTGGAAGGGAAAGATGCTGCTTCGTGCGGAGAGCTCTCTGTGTGTATAAGAAAGGCTTTATACTGCATGGTTCCAGCTAAGCATGCAACTCTGTACAAAAGTGTTCAAATGCATGTGAATTACCGGGAAGAAACAGGTGTCAGCATTGAGCCTGCTGTACATCCTTAAGCTGGGTATGTTCAGCAAGTGCAACATAAGGATATTTACTTGACAGACAAGCAGCCTGACCTGATGATCTCTCTATAGGCACTTTTGCAGATAAGGCTCATGAGGCATGATACAGAATGCCCCTCCCTCCCCTGGCTGTGGTTCTACAGGACCATAGAAAGCGGCAATAACGTTTATCATCATCACCACCACCATCATGTATTTATTTGCTGATGCACTGCAGACAGATGATGATGACGATATTATCACAAGATGCTGAACAGAAATTGAAAAGTTAGGCACTCGGTTTTTGTTTTTAATAAACGAGCAAGTTACTGTCCCTCATGGCTGCAGCAATATACTTGAAAGTGATTTGGGTGACATCTGCTGAATCTTCAGAAGCCAGTGGGTAAGGGAGGAGGTTGAGGGCCTTGTTTTGCTCCTTAATCCTATATCCTCCAACATTTCTCTGATGAAAATAGAGACATCCTAAATCCTTCCTATGAATGGAATAATCAAGCAAAATAGCAAAAGAAATGAGGCAAACGAGGCCCATACTTCTGCAACTTGGGCCATGTGTACAGTTTGCAGAATTGAGTTTTTACTTTGGAATGCCTTAGCACAATTTCTTCCCTTTTTGGGGTACAAACAGTCACACACAGCCCTGGATCTCACCCTGAGACTGTGGCAAATGAACAATTGGGTCCTGCCTTAGGATTCCCCTGCAGTGCCACAGAAGCACACTCTCTGTGTCTTGGGCTAACATTTACTGTATTTTTCCATGTATAAGACTATATTTCCCTCCAAATTTTTTAAGTTTAAAATTGGGGGTCGTCTTATACACAGAATGTTGCAATTATTTATTCTTAATTTGGGGCTCAAAAAATAGGGGCCGTCTTATACATGGAGGGGTCTTAAACACAGAAAAATATGGTATATCCCCTCCAGGATCAAAGGCACTTTGCCCCTGCCTGCCACTTCCTGAGAAGGCTATGGTACTCATGTTCTGCTCACAAGTTTTCCAAAGGCACCTGGCTGCTCACTGTGGGAAAGAGGCCTTTGATTGAGCTGGCTCCTTCTGAGGTTCTTACCTGCATTTGAATTGCATGCCTTTCTTTCTGTACTTGTGTGTGTGCACAAGCACCTGCGCAACCCTCCCTCTCCTTTCACCATGGCTCTGAGCACATGGACCACTGCACTGTGTTGGGGGCAGCCAGCCCATTTGTTTGCCTAGGCTATGGAGGCGCTTCAAATCTCTCCACTGTGCCTCTGCCCAGGCTCAGCCTCTAAGCTGATGACATATCCTTCAACCTTTCCTGCGGCTCAGCGAGGCGCAGCTGCTGCCTGAACCAAGGAAAATGTCAGCCCCCAGGAGGAGGAGAGGTTTAACTTAAAGTGAGCCCCGAGGAAGAGCCATCCCACAAGCCAGGGATTGCTTCCTTGCTGCTGCAGCATGTTATTTACATTTGCTCTTTCCAAGGCTGCCCAGCAAAGTCTCTCCACCTGCTCTCCCTAAGGCAGTAGGGTGAGCCTTGGGGTGAGCCTTCCCTTCCTCCGGCTGCACTGCAAACACAGTGCACGCATCAACACAAGAACTTGGCAAGAGTTGTTTTTCAAAAGACTGGTGTCAGCCAGGGCTTAGCCCCATAACCTATTTCCATAGCCTCAGCTCTGCCCAGGAAGGAGGCATCGCCTCCTGAACAGGTTACAGAAAGGCAAATATGCAAAGGCTCCTCAGTGGAGACTCTCCAACTTCTGACTCAACTTCTGATACCTGTGGCCCTCCAGGTGTTGTTCAGCTCCAGATCTCATCATCTCTTGACCATTGGGCTTGATGGGAAATAGAGCCTATCAATATCTGAAGGGCCAGAAGTTAACTACCTATGGCCTACACTGTCTGGCACAACTCTCCAGGGTTTCAGACCAGGAATGGAGGAAGGAGGGTGTGGTGGGGGGCTGACCACCCCAGGTGTCTTCGCTGAGGGGAGTGACATTTGGCACGCCGCCTGCCTGTGACTCCCAAGCCTACCCCAAGCCATCAGGGAAAGGGGGGAGCTGCGCCACTTTGCTGGCGGCATTCCCCCCTTCCCCCTTTGTTTTGACAACTCAGGGGAGGCTTGGGAGTTGCAGGAGGGCAGCGCACCAAATGTCCGCCATCAGCGGCTTGCTCTGCCCCCATGGGCGGCTCGCTCTGCCCCCAGCTGCAGGGGGTGCACGCCACTCCGTGCACCTGAGCCTGGTAGAGCACCCTCTGCCCCTGCCCCCCTCAGGAGTGCACCCCACCTCCCTCAGGACTCTCAACCTCTAACCCATCTTCACCTGAAGATGCTGAACCTGAGACATTCTGTTTGCACTATGTGCTCTTCTACTGAGCTAGGGTCCTTGGTTGACTGCAATGGATTATCGTATTTGTATCTGGTGTGAATCACTTGGAGTTCAATAACTGAAGAAAAGGTGCATGTAAATAAACCTGACCTCACCTGACTGGGCATGATGGACTCAATCCTGCCAACATTTTTCACTGGGTTCATCACACATTGTTGGGGACTGGCTGGATGAGGAAGAGTGGTAGGAGCTACCTATCCAAGAGCCCCTCAGGGAGGGCAAAGAAGAAGACGACTTAGATCCTGGATCCTGGTGTTGGGACACCGAAGAGCAGTCTGTGGAAGGGACGAGCTGGGAGGTGCTAGAAGCAGGTGGTTTGAGTGATCAAGAGAGGTCAGGAGAAGGAGGCCCTTCCAGAACAGGGTCAGAGGCTGAGAGTCACACTGTGAGCACAGACTCAGACAGAGAGGAGCCAGCGGTTGGCCCTGCTACACAGCAGGAGGGCATTCTCAGTCCTGCCAGCTCGCCTCCCCCTATGACACCCTGCTTGAGAAGAGTCCTGCATGGGGGTCCTCTCCCTTGAAGAGGGAGGGGTCCAGAGTGAAAGGCCAGAGGGGGAAGGGTGGAGCTAGTGGTCAGTTTCAACAACTTCTTGGCTGGATTAAGGCAAACCAGGGGACTCTGCTTTGCTAATTGCATTTCGGGCCTTCTGTGTGTGTGTCTGCCCTGTGGGTTGACCTGGCTCATTGACAGCTCCTTGACACCCACCCACACCATAAGCCAGGAGCTCTGCCATCTGCTGCCATCCATGCCCAAGTGACTGCTTGGGACACCAGCTATTGATGAGCACACGCTCAATAGGCTATATGCAACAAACATCTACTCCATGGGTAGGCAAACTAAGGCCTGGGGGCTGGATCTGATCAATCACCTTCTAAATCCAGCCGACGGATGGTCTGGGAATCAGCATGTTTTTATATGAGTAGAATGTGTTGTTTATTTTAAATGTATCTTTGGATTATTTGTGGGGCACAGGAATTCGTTCATTCCCCCCCGTAAAATATAGTCCAGCCCACCACAAGGTCTGAGGCACAGTGGACAGGTCCCCTGCTGAAAAAGTTTGCTGACCCCTGATCTACTCAAAGTAAAACCGTGGTAATTAAGGAACTTAAGTTAGCCGAGTCTCTTAAGTACAATGGGTCTATTCTGATTATGGCTAGCATTGGACTCAGCCTATTGCCATTTCCACTTTGCTCTCAAGGCTATGGATAATGGCCTTGTTTGCATCTCTCCAGCTATACTAGGTGCCTCCTGCCCACTGTGTTACCAAGGTGGTACAAATACCCAGCTTGTTAGAGGCTCATCTTGTATCAGCATTTTTCTGTCAAGCAGCCAGTCTTTCCCTCACAAAGCATCATGCAGCTTTTATATATATATATGCAGTATATAGGGGGGGGGGATGAAATTGAGAGTGCTAACCACGAGTTTCACTTTCTCTGCCTCATTATACTTTGTCTCTATTTGAGGCTGCCTCTGTGTGGAGCTGCACGTCTGAATACCAAGCATGTTAATAGGTTAAAGTAAATCTAAAGTTACATTTGAAAGCCAAAAAGATGAAAGTAGATCACAGGCCAAAGATCAAACAATCTAGAACCACTTCTAAGCTTTTTACTGCTGGAGATTATTAGCATTTGAAAGTGAAGAGCATTAGTGAGAGGAGGGGAGGGAGGGGGAGTGAAGTTGGAAGGAATTTCAGCTGTGGAGATAAAATGGAAATCAAATGACAGCGGAGGGAAGAGGGAATGCAGAAGGGGATTGGATTGATTCAAAAGGGGTGTGTGTTTATATATGCAATATGTGTGTGAAGGGGGATGACTGGACTTATTTTTAGATATCAAATAAATATTTTAGCTGATTGAATTAAAAATAAAGGGAAGTAAACTGAGCTGGAAATTCTTCAGGTTTTACCACTGTGTTTTCCCCAAATGTCGATGATTGAAGTGCCTTTTTCCCCCTGAGTTAGAAATTGGATGCACCTTTCAGTCTTACATTGCAGAAAGCTCCCTGTGATTTTGTGTGAGTGGCTGTCTGGGGCATGAAACATGTTTCTTGGCCAGAAGCAAGCAAGCCTGGGGCAGTTACAGTCACTCACTAAGAGACACAATATTTTGCCTCCTCAGAAGGTAGGTGAGTCTGCTGCCTCCCTTTACAATGAAGCATTTGAATTACCTGGAAAGAGGGCAGTTATTCAACCTCACCGTAAGAAAATCTCTCCGGACCCAGAAAACTGTAGTAGCTCTATCGCCTAGCAGTCATATATCATCACTGTTCAGTTTTAGAAGGCTATTTATTTGTTTGTTTGGAATATCTATAAATCATTAAATATCACAATAATACCAAAGCAGTATAGAGCAACAATAAAAATAAAACAAGTAAAAACAGATAAAGCAATGCCCAAAACACACACGGATACAAAAAAAACCCACAGTCAACTCATCCTTCTGGGAAGGTCTGTAAAAATAAAAATGAAAAGATGCTTTTCCACCCAAAGAAATGTACAGTATACAGTGTCAGAGCCTGTTTTCTAATGTACACAATGTTTTAAATGTTTACAGTGGTACCTTGGGTTAAGAACTTAATTCGTTTGGGAGGTCCATTCCTAACCTGAAACTGTTCTTAACCTGAAGCACCACTTTAGCCAATGGGGCCTCCCACTGGAGCACGATTTCTGTTCTCGTCCTGAAGCAAAGTTCTTAACCTGAGGTACTATCTCTGGGTTAGCAGAGTTTGTAACCTGAAGCATCTGTAACCCGAGGTACCACTGTACAATGAAACACAGGGCACTGCTTTCTACTGAGTCAGAACACTCGTCAACCTAGGTTAGCACTGTCTGCATTGAGTGGCAGCAAACCTCTAGGATTTCAGACAGAGGCCAATTACCACCCTTACCTGGAGATGCCCAGGATTGAACCTGTGACCTTCTGCATGCAAAGCAAATGCTCTGCCACTGAGCTGCACAGCCCTTCCCTAACTTGAATAGGCAGCATGTTCCACAAGGCAGGTGTTGCTGCACCAAATGCTCGAGTCCAGGTCACCATGGAACAAGCCTCTGACACACGCAACACCGCAAGGTGGGTCCCCATTGGTGACTGCAGTGAATAGACAGGAAGGCAAGGCTTACAGGCCATGGGCTGGATCACTCCCGTGGAGATTGTCCGTGGGCCGGGCCAGCACAGCGCGACACCGTAAATCACGTCTGCACATGTCTGCGGTGCCAGAAATCACTTCTGCACATGCCCAGATGCCAGAAATCGCACCTGCACAGAAGCAATTTTCGGCATCTGGGCATGCGCAGAAGCAATTTCCGGTATCTGCGCATGTGCAAACGTGATTTCTGGCGCCGCTCGGCAAGTCCCTGCGCCAGTTTAGCGCACCACGCACAGGACTCGTTGAGAGGGTGGCTTGGTTCAGGGGCTGCTCGTGGGCCGGTAAAACGGTCTTCATGGGCCGGATCTGGCCCATGGGCTGCACGTTGCCGACCCCTGCAGTAAGGTGATCCCTTAGGTGTCCTGATCAAAAAAATGTAAGGGGTTATAAATTGTGGGACTTTCTGATTTCGAGAAATAGTGACATGAAAGAAGATATATATATATATATATGGCACAGAGAAATTGGATAGCGAAAATCTTTCTCCCTCCCATAAGACTAAAACTAACTCATGGACATCCAATGAAGCTCAATGCTGGAAGACTCAGGACAGATAAAAGAAAGTACCTATTCACACAGCCAATAGTTAAACTATGGAACAGGAGGCAGTGAAGCCATGAACTTGGATGCCTTTAAAAGAGAATAAGACAAATTCATGAAGGAGAGGACTAATGAAGGCTACTAGCCATAATGGCTATGTTCTACTTCCACTGTCAGAGAAAGCATGCATATTAATACCTGTTGCTGTAGCAAGCACTATTGCTCTCATGTCTTCCTTGTGGGTTTCACACAAGCATCTGCTTGGGCGCTGTGAGAACAAGATGCTGGGCTAGATGGGCAGCTGGCTTGATCTATCAGGATCTTCCTATGTTATGTTCCTATCAGGGATGACAGCAAACCCACTGGGATCGGCTGCTCTATGGAGTTCGGCAGGACACTGGGCTTGACATCACTGCCTGCAAGATGATTGGCAGTGACTTCAAGTCTGCTGGGATTAAGCTGTTCTGTGCAGTTCCCTGTGGGGAAGGAACCTGCTCAAAGCAGGGCTTGAAGTCAGTGCCCATCAGCTTGGTACAGCTTGCATCTTCCTTTATGGCATGGCTGGCTGCACCCCAAAGGAAAAATGGGTCATCTGGTGTCATAGCGACATCAGGTGATTGACACATGAGCAGGGGGCTCCACCCAGCTGTCATAATCACTCACTGATCTAGCTTCCAGGTTCTCCTTATGCTATTGTGTTCCTGTCTGGTTGCCACTGTAGGAACAGGATACTGAACTAGCAGACAGACCCTTTGGTCTGGATCCAGCAGGTCTCTTCTTTTGCTGTAGGTGCCTGATCCTACCCCACAGATTCCGCATTGAGCAAAGGACTGGATTGGATCACCGTCCCGCAGGTCAGGGATGGGTGGGCCATATATTTATCTTTTCCTATCCCACGGGCCAACTTTGACAGGTGTGTGGAGTCACTAGCCTGTCAGTTATCCAGCATCCTTATTATTATTATTTTTAAATTTATATACCGCCCTTTACCCAGAGGTCTCAGGACAGCTCACAGAACAAAATGAAATATAAAACCACAAAATATATCAAAAATAAAAACAACAAGATGGATCTGGTTTTGCCAGCACATTGTCCTTAGGGAATGCACTAGTGAAGCAACACCATGAAGGATTGAACCGTCTGCTCATTAGCTGAGCAGAGGGTCCTATCCTGCTCTTTGCAGGGATCTCCTTCACCAGTGCATTCCCTGCACCCAGCAGAATTGAACCTTGTCCCTCTGCACATCAGCTGACACCATCCAGTGACATCAGCTGATGCACACAAGGCTGTAATTTTGGGGATCTGGTCTTGTGGGCCTATTGGACACCTGGTGGACCAAGAATGGCCTATGATCTGTAGAGGTTCCCTTCTCCTGCCCAAAGGCATTTCTTACTCTATGGGTCTTTGTTCTTACAAATACTCTGGCCTGACAGAAGCCTTTAATTCATCGTTTCCAAGCAAATAGTCCTTATGAATTAGCGTTCTAGCACATGGAACATCCTCAGTTCTTCCTTGTTGTATTATGAGCGATGAGATCCCTCTGCTGCTGCCCTGCCTAATACACACAGACACACAGAGAGAGATGCACAGGGAGCCATGAAGTTTGGCCCGGCCCAGACATCTGCTTTGCATTCCAACATTTGGGTCCTCCCCAGGGGCTGGATGGTGTGAAGAGCAGCAAAGCGTGGCTGGCAAAATAGGAGGCGAGCCCCCCGCTGCTCTGTCAGTTTGCTGGGGCCCCCTGTAGCCTGTCTCCTTTAGAAGTGCTTGAACCTGACAAGGAAGCAGGCGGGAAACCTCCCTTTCGGCACAGCCGCTGCCTGGCCTCACCTCCGGCCTGGCAGAATGTCAAGCGATGGGGCCAAAAATAGCCATCAAAAGAGCACTCAGATAATTTGAGCTGACCAAATGAGAGGAAAGGGCATAAGCTGAGAAGCTTCTCTCTGTCTCTCCCCCTTCACTTTGGCCTTTTTTCTGCAGGGGGGCGGGGGGGGGAGGCATCTGTTTTTCTATCGGTTTGCTTCCCGCTGCCTGCCTTCTTAGAGTTGAATGGATTCTCCCCAGTGTGAAAGTCGGAAAAGAAAGTTTATAAGCCAGCTCAGTAAATGTTTTGGGTTTGTGATAAGCACAACTGGAGCTCCAGCTGCGATCTACACAGGTTTATGTCCCGCAGAAATATGGGATGTCTTTTTAAAGAGAGAGAAGCAGAATAAGTGAATTATAACTTTCTACATTTGAGAAACTCACAGGGTAGGGTGGCTGTGTGCCCTACCTTGCAGAGGACAGTCATCTGTTTGAAAAAGTCCTCTGTTTGTTTTGGTTTTTAATTAGTTTTCATTAAAGATTTTTTGTGATATAAAGCAAGCTAATAAGCAAGGAAAGGTACATATGGTGTCTCCACTTTTTAGTTCAAATTGATTCAAATAATCCCCAAAAGGGAGACTTGGGGGGTGGGTGTTGAAGTTGCCTTTAGACAATCAGCACCTGGACAGCAGACTGAATTCACTTGGTCACAGCCTACTGTGGTGAGATGTATTTCTATTTAAATTAGATTAATTATTTCCAAATTTGCTTCAATACAAATGAGGAAACATATCCAAATTGTGTCCTGTTTTGTCCTCTGCTTTTGAGGATCCAGAAGGAGTCAGCTGATCTCAGCATGGTGGCCAGGGGTAGGGGAGCTGCCCGTCTGTGGACAGCCCAACCTGGAGCACTGAGGGGTTGTTATTTTTAAGCCTTTTTCCTATGTGTCCTGATAACATCCAGGAAAGGAACAATAGCTTGCTTTTAGAAATGGAACATTTCTCATTTTAAAAAAGAACAACTCAGTAGGAGCTGGTGACTCTCAAATATAGTTGTGTCCCAGATTCCATCCCTCTTTAGATTGAGAAGTTGCAGGCAGGGAACAGTTTCTCTCTCTCTCTCTCTCTCTCTCTCACACACACACACACCATGCTCCATTTTATCTAGTTTTTTTCTTCAGAATACCAATTGAGGGGGGGGCATAACCCTCTCCCCACTCCACCCTGCTTCATTGCTCAGTCTTTACAGGCTACAATTTTTGAGTGTGGAATTACATGTAACAGGTTCATTTATGACCAGCATTTGCCAGCCTGGTGCCCTCCAGATGTCTGGGACCACAAACTTGCATCACCTTCAGCCAACATCTAGAGGGCACCCAGGTTGGCAAAGGCTGTTTAAATACAGAAAGACAGTTTTGCATTTGTTTGGCTGAAACCAGTCTTCAGTTCCAAGTAAGCAGTCCCTAGCCACCAGTCTTTCATGAAGTGCATTACTTTTTTGTCTTCCTCGCTGGGTTCAAATTTGCCGTGTTAACTTATCCTTTGTCAGTCTATCCCACAGTTATTTATTTTATTTTTGTTATCTCCAGTCTCTTTCTGTCAGTGGCTCAACACATTCCCACTTCTGCGCTGTCAGGAGATTATGGATTAGTTTCTTAGAGAAGCAGCTTGTGCCCCCATCACTGAAACACTCAAAGAGCATTATCTGTGGGTAAAGGTGTAACTCTCACATTGTAATTTTGCCTATGACCATTCCACCAGAGCCTTTCAGCAGTCACCATCTGGCATATTTTAGGCAATCAATTCCCCACACATGGACACCTTTAGGTGGGTTTTCAAGATCACTGTTACCCACGATCATATTATGAAATAATTCCATTCCATTGCTGTAGTTGGAAGAACAGTCAGATGCTTAAAGGAGTACCATGCATCAGGGGTAGTCAACTGACTTCAACCTGGGGCATGGCCAGTATCTTATCAGCCAGGTTTCTTGAGCTTCCAACCAGCTTTTTTGTTTTTGTTATGTTACTAGCAATTAATTCCTCTTCCGCTAGCCTGCTGCATGAAAGGCCTTGTCACCTGTGGCTACTAGGCTAGTGCTTAAATGCAAGGCTGCTTTAAACCTTGCTGGAAGTCTGTCTGCTTCTCTGAAATGTCCCTGTGGACTCTGGTGCTTGAATCAGGAATGTCAATGGTCTTCTGTTGGGACAAGACCAAATGAGCTACCTGGGATTGGTTGTACTCATCCCTCAGGGCTCCCTTGAGAATAATAATGAGAAGATGGCTGTGCAACATCAACACTCATGATTGCGGATAGTGTGAAGCTTCCAGATAGATCTGGTTATAACTACTAGGAACCTGATCAGCTCACCTTGCTTGGACTACATGCACTTTGGTCTCCCAAGTTCTCTCAGTCTTCAGCTCAAGTGTAGCTCTCCATAGCCTCTTCCCAGTTCTGTGGTATCCTCCTCCTGAAACCTACAAATGATGGGGAGAGGCACACAACAGGGTCGACTTGGGGTTCTTTTGTGTTTTTATTATACCCTCCCTCTCATCTCCCTCCATTCATAGATCTGCTTGTATAACCTCCTAGTTTTCTGTGTTTTTCCATCTCTTCCCCACACCCACTGGAAATGGTAATACACATGAGACTGTCTGGCCTCCCAGCCTCTCCCAGCCTCCCCGCTTTCCCTTCCTCCTGCCTGCTTCACTTGGATGTCAGCTGCAGCTTGGAGGAGACTAATTGGCTGGCGGAGGGAGCCCTCACTGCAGATGAAAGGCTATAAATAAATATTTTGAGATTAAACATCTTTATTAGAAAACATCAATGCTTTCTATGAGCAGCTTTTGCCTCCTGGTTGCTTGCTTCCCAGGCCACTCAGCTGTGTGTGTGTGTGTGTGTGTGTGTGTCTTCCTCCACCCAGAGAAATGGGGAAATTGCACAAAGCTACAAATGCAAAGGGGGACGCAGGTGGCGCTGTGGGTTAAAGCCTCAGCACCTAGGACTTGCTGATCGAAAGGTCGGCGGTTCGAATCCCTGTGGCGGGGTGCGCTCCCGCTGCTCGGTCCCAGCGCCTGCCAACCTAGCAGTTCGAAAGCACCTCCGGGTGCAAGTAGATAAATAGGGACCGCTTACCAGCGGGAAGGTAAACGGCGTTTCCGTGTGCGGCTCTGGCTCGCCAGATGCAGCTTTGTCACGCTGGCCACGTGACCCGGAAGTGTCTCCGGACAGCGCTGGCCCCTGGCCTCTTGAGTGAGATGGGCGCACAACCCCAGAGTCTGGCAAGACTGGCCCGTACGGGCAGGGGTACCTTTACCTTTACCTTTACAAATGCAAATGCTGCTTTCTTACAGCTACTCTCTGACACATGAAAATTAAACGTTACTGCACATGAATCAAAAGAACAGCCTGGGGATGGGGTGGGCTCCCACTGGATAATTTAAAATGCCTCTTGCCACACACCAGGCAACACTGTCCACTAGGTCACAACATCCCTGAGGGTAGAGTTTGCTCCCCACCCCTCAAACTGGACCAACACACTTTACGTTGTTTATTTATTTAGAAGCATTCTTAGGTCACTTCCACACTATATGTTTAAATATTCTGTTGGAAGCCACCCAGAGTAACTGGGACAACACAGTCAGATTGACTGCATATAAATAATCGAAGAAGCAATGATTCTTCAACATCAACTTTGTTGGACTGGTCTTCCAAAGCAACTACTCTATTCCAAACTTAAAAATGGAAAGTGTAATGCTGGTGGGTCAACAAAAGAGGTTTAAAGATGCTTTCAACACAAATCATTAAAAATGTAGTATAAACACGAACCACTGGGAAACAATGGCCTGCAAGCACTCCAATTGGAGAACAGCCTTTACCAAAGGAGTCATAGACTTTGAAGATACTTGAACACAGGACGAAAGGGAGAAACATGCTAAGAGGACGGCGGACTTGGCAAACCCTCACTGTGTTCAACTCCCACCTGGAAACTTAAGTCCCCACAGTAGAAAGATGTGTGGATCCAGAATTGGCCTCCACAATCACTTACAGACTCACTGTTAAGACCATGTTCATGGAAGACAATCTTACTCAGCTATGAGGGATTGCCAAAGAAGAAGAAGATATAATGATGATGGAGAAGGAGGAGGATAAAATCTTCACACTGATTTCATGAGCCAAATCCATGCCAAAGGCTTGTGTGATGTGGAGCTCTGCACACAGAGGCATTTTTTTTTTAAAAAAAGGTCTCTCTGCCTGACCCCAGTGGCTGATCAAACCTAGAGCAAGAAAGTCTCAACTACCACCTTATTATTTAGCTCTAAGCAGTACAAAGCAAGCTTGGTAGGCAAATCTCGGCTGACAATTTAATTGATAAGTTTGCCAAAATGAAGGTAAGGAAGAAGTTGTTCAAGTCAGCTACCTGTTTAAGTATGAGATGACTCATGAATCATTGCAATAAAGGACGTTTGAATTATGCAAACATTTGATAATTTCTGCTCTTAATTTTAGTGATCACAAATAATGTTTATAGCTACTATGACGATCAGTAATTTCCTGAGTTTCTAAGATACTCCGTGTACATTCCATTAAAGTAGGCTAGATAAAGTAGATAAACTCATTAACAAGCATGAATGCTGAGTCACCAGATACCTGTGACAGCACTGCTGGGGAAAGTCACAGAAGGTTTTTTTTAAAAAAAATCTTTATTTTGGGTAAGGCTGACACAAGGCATTTTGGCACCTGCAGTGAACCACAAAATGGCAGAGAAGAGCTGCCAGTGTTGATTGAAGATCTACAAGGGAAGGACTCAAATCAATCTTATCTGATGGTTGAAGTGGGAATCAAACACCATTGCAAGGTGGAAAAGGGCCCACTCTGAATCACACCAGGTGGGTACAGAGCTCAGGAAACCTTCCCGTTGAGGTTTGTTGTTGTTGTTATTATTATTATTATTATTATTATTATTATTATTATTATTATTATTATCGCAGGTACTTTAATTAACGTCCGATTTTATAGTTTTCACCAATTTTTACCCTTTCTGTATTCTATTTCTTATGCATGTCTTGGAGACTGTTGCAATTAAGTGGTATAGAAATTGTTTTTAAAAAATAACGTATTGGGGTGCTACCACCAAAAAGGCCTTCTCCTGGTGGTAGGCAAACTCATTATAAAGGAAGGACTTCATAGCCCAGCAGTGTTAGAGTCTCTTTGAGCACAATAGAGTGGACCAGGTCAGATAATACCCCCTTGACCTCTGTAAAAATTTCCTTCACCTGTGCCTCCCTTCTCCCCATTTCTCAGTGCTCTTCCAAGAGCCAACAGCAGGCCAATGAATAATAGTAGATAAGCTGTATGTTTTTTAATGGAACGTGCTACATCTATTCCAACTCATCTGGGCTTGCAGGTCAAATTACAGACCATGAAAATAATAAAAGAAATGATGTAAGCAACATTCCTGGGAGAGGTCTAAGCCAGGATAACATGTGCTACAATTTTAATGTGCATCACGGCTTTCCAAAGATAGCCACACTCACCTCTCAGCCTTCGATAAAAACCAGCATTTCCGTGAGATGTAGAAAAGGCCACTCCAATGTCCCCTTGCTACCACCCAGCCCCTTTTTTTTGGGGGGGGGGGGAATCAACTGTACTGATCTTCCTCAAGCCCCTACTCCTAAACATGATGTGTTCTTGCAACCTATTTTTCTCTCCTGCCAGTAGTTTAGGAAGAGGAGAGGGGACATCTCTATGCAATTGCTTTACAGGATGATTCAGTCTCAACTGTGCTGCCCATAAAATATACTCACCTAATAGTCTCCCAGGACTTGTTTGTCCTTGGCTGTTGACTATAACTCCAGAGAGAGAGAGAGAGAGAGAGAGAGAGAGAGAGAGAGAGAGAGAGAGATGGCCAGCCAGCATCTGTGTTTTGGCATCTTTTGTGACTGTGATTTGATTCCCCACTTTCAGGCTGCACTACTAGCTTCAACCAGGGCAGGTGAGTTTTATCATTCCAAATATCACCTCGCCCTTTCATTTTGCATGGATTTATGACCATAGGCGCCGACTCCATGGGGCCTGAGGGGGCCCGAGCCCCCTCAAAAATTCGTTTGGGGGGCTCTGCCCCCCAATAATTTGAGAAAATTATTAGTTATATTATGCTTTGTAAAATCACAAAATTATGTTGGTATTTTTTATTTTCCTTGTTTGACGATAGTTACCTTTTAAAATACATTCAGTAATGAGTTAAAACAAAGCCACTCCCGATCTAGAGAGGGGGTGGGGTTGCGGGCTCTCGACCCATCAACAATCTCGCGGGGCTGGCGTCAGCCCCGCGAGAAGCGGGGATTCCCCCTAGCTCATTAATATTCACCGCCCACGGCGGCAGCCAATCGGCTGCCGCAAAGGGCGGGCCCTCAAAGGTTCACTTAAGGTTGGGGCAGCCCGGGGCTCGCCCCTTTCGTTCCCCCAGCAGCAGCGGTTTGGAGGTCTTGCCCCCCCCCAATATTTTTTATAGTCGGTATGGGCCCCCGCCCCCCCCCCCAATATTTTTTATAAGTCGGCGCCCCTGTTTATGACTTGGATACACAAGGAGCGGGTGATGGCAGCAGGATTCAGGGGTGGAGAGGAAATTCATGTTTCCGTGTGAACCCATCTAATCCAAAGCAATGTGTGACCCAAAATGCAGCTATCCTTTGAATTCTGCACTTCTTTGAAATTTGCAATTAAGATCTCCAGACACATTTTGCACACCACAAAAACAGTATAGCAGAAAGTGTGCGTACAAATGCATATACTGGGGGGGGGGGATAGTGTTATGTGTACATTAGGAGAAATTACTGAATGGGAGGTAGCTGGTCAATTCCCCATATTGTTGTAAGAAAAAAAAATTCTAGGGCAACCTTCCCCAACCTAGTGGCCTCCAGGTGTTTTGCACTACAACTCCTATTGATAGGACTGTAGTGCAAAATCTCTGGAGTGAAATATATTAGGGGAAAGTGTGCAGGTGACCTGGGATAGCTCAGTTGGTAGAGCATGAGACTCTTAATCTCAGGGTCGTGGGTTCAGACCCCACATTGGGCAAAAGATTCCTGCATTGCATGGGGTTGGACTAGATGAGCCTTGTAAACAATAGCATACAAAAATGCATTCTGTTAAGGGGAAATACTTGCAAAAATACACACATTAGGCGAAATTTCCCACCAAAATGTGTATAGTAAGGGAAATGTGCACCAAATACTGAAGGGTTTACATGAGGGCTTTTAAAAAAAGCTTCTCATACTGATGCAAAAATGTGGCAAATTAAACTTAACCCTAGAAAAATGAGAAAGTGAGACAAACCAAAATGGGCCACTTTGGGATTTCTGCAGCTGGACTCAAGCAAACATGAGGGAATGCAATAGAAATGTGACTGACAAGAAAAATTGAGTCCAGCCTACAAATCCTAACTTGAAATCCTTGCAAATGTAAGGAGCTGTCTTGAGTAAGAATGCCAGCCAGAGGAGGAGGACTTCAGAGGCAGTGAAGCTAGCTGGAATGTGCCTGCCCTAGAAAGCACTCCCAGAAGAAACACTCATCACTACTGGCCTGATTCTTTGAGTCTGCCTCTTAAAGAGTCTAGTCATGCAAATCTGGGTTCGTTGCAAGCCATGGAGGTCAGGTTCTGTGGGTGTCATTAAGGTATGTGGCCCTCTGGTGGGTCTCATACATGTAGAAGAGGGTTTGGTTGCCCACATGGGCTCCCTCAACTTTCTCCTCATTCCCTTTTCGGGATCAGGTGCTTGGCGAGAGCATCTGCTCAGTTGAGGTTACTTGTAGCTTCTGAACGCTACTGGCAGAGAGCTCACAAATGCTTGTTTTCTCTCCATCCTGTTACCACCACCATTCCTTCCTGCTTGGTCAAGATCCCCTTTAAAGTTAAGAGTCTGGGGTTTGGGTTGTAAAAGTTGGTAGTCAAGTTGTTTTTGGTTTAGAGGCTCTCCTGCACAGGAGGGCCAAAATTTCATCCTAGCAATTAAGGGGAGATGGAAACTTAGCCAAGGCTCTATTCTCCTTCTGATTGGTTAGAAGCTTGGGAGGAAAATACAGTCATACCTCGGAAGTTGAACGGAATTGGTTCCGGAAGTCCGTTCAACTTCCAAAACGTTTGGAAACCAAGGCACAGCTTCTGATTGGCTGCAGTAAGCTCCTGCTGCCAATTGGAAGCCACGTTGGACATTCGGGTTCCAAAGAATGTTCACAAACTGGAACATTCAATTCCTGGTTTGCGGCATTCGGGAGCCAAAATGTTCAACTCACAAGGCATTCATCAACCAAAGTACGACTGTATTGCATATAAGTCGAGTCATGTCAAACATGACAATTAGCTAGAAAGTTGTGAAGTTGAAATCTTGCAGGAAAGAAAAAGGGCTTCAAGAGAGCTGGAACACTGGAAAGCGATAGACAGAACAGATGGATATCAGAGCAGAAAGGAGCCACGAGAAGACCACAAAGTGATCTGGAAGCTGAACTGAAGAATGCAAACTAGTAAGTATTGTCTCGCCTAGAATATAAATGTAGCTAGATTCATATTTTCTTTCTCTCTCTCCTTTTGCTCTCATGGGTAATTCAAACTACAAAATCATTTCCCCTGAAAAATCATTCCTTCAAAACATATTTCACTTGTTGCCTTACTAAAACCTTAAGTGCAAGCATATTTTGCTTGGGATAAAAATAGTCTGAAGTCTTGTTAGTTACCTCCACATCTAAGTGCCATGCCACTCTGCCTAATAATATAGGGAGTAAGTTGAGCCAGTTCCAATCCAAAAGGCTGTTTAGTGGAGGCAACCAAAGAGCAAGAGATTCACTTGCTGGCAGCGGAGAAGTCAACATAAGCAGAGGTTGGTTTGGAGGGTTGCTTACTGCCTCTTTCCCCTCTCACAGCGCAGGTTACAGCTTATGCCAACGCACCCATGCTCTATCTGAAGGAGAGAGAGGAATGCCTGTTAGCAGAGGCTCTGTGCTGGCTGGGATGTTCAGCAAACCTTCCTCCATCTGGACTGTGTCACCCACCTTGAACCTGCAGCTTTGTAGACTAGCTGAGCTATGTAGACATCCCTGCAGGGGAGCCAGCTGACATCATTGCAAGTGGATCTGCCACCTTGAAATGCATAGCACGCTGCAAAAGGGGGAGGCCGTGAATCTGCTCCTCTGTGCAGGGAGGAATGGAGTTAGGAGAGGCAAGCCCAACAACTGCCCAGCAGGGCATGCAGCAACATGCCAGCCAAGGCTTAACTAACTGAGACCCTCTATTCCTTCCCGTGGGGCATCCTGCAACTCCACCATCTGCTAAACCCACTGTGGCGTTGGCCCTCCTAGGTGTGTGACATCATACTGGGTTCATAAGGAAAATGTTAACTAATTGTAAAATGACTATCCAATGGGAACCCAAGGGGAGGAGTTAGAGTTAGGGTGGTTGAGAAGTCACTCTGGAGTTAGAAAAGAGACAGAGAGGATAAGTCTGTGGGTTGGGCTAGTCTGGTGTGAGAGAGTGAGAGAATTTGTTAAGAGGAGTCAGTCAAATAGTTGAGATAATCAGTCAGAAGGTATTAGGAAGGTATAGGCCAGTAAAGAAACTAAAGATAAGAAACTGACAGGAATTTTATCTGAGAAACCATAAACTTGTTAATGTTTATAAAATAAACTTGTTTATTTGGTTCAATTTTAACAACTGTCTGGACTCAGTGTTTTACCCGAGAGTAACGGGTTGGTGGCAGCGGGGAAGTGAGCACAGTGGTGGCACAGGGATCAATAGACCATTAAACGTCCGGGGACTCTGTGTGATGCCACACCCATGGAGGGAGCTCACCACTGCTCCAAGTGAGGAAAGGAGCTGCCTGCTGAATGCCCCAAGGACAGGAGCAGAAGACCTTCAGTTCCTGTGGGTACCTTGCTATGTCCTTGTGTTCCTAGCTAGGTCAGCATGGGAAAGCAGTGCATTTGTACATCTTCACTAAGGTAAGTCCCCTCTCCCCCCAAAACGTGTCAAGTTTCAAGGTTGTGCCATCACCAAACTGCCTTCTGTTACAGCTTTTTCACCTTCCCAGTTACAGAGGAGTCCATATTTTACATACCTGATATAAAGCTATTGGGAGAGCATATTACGAGAGACAAACACACACACACACACCCCAAGCAAACTGGAGGCAATCAATGCCCCCGGGGTCCGATTTACACCCAGGGAGGAAAAGAACATGACACGCTGCCCTTTTCCAAATTGTTCCTCTTAGTAGAAGACATTGGAAGCAAGTTTCGGCACACAGGAGAGAGGTGGGGATTGGGGACGTCTGTCAAGGGGTTTCGCAAGCGCACAACTGTCTGTGTTTGTTCAGCCATGTGGAAGGCAGCAGTAGAGAGAACCCACCGATGGTGCATGGCGGGGGAAGCAGAGCTTTGAAAAGCACGGGCAGGTTTGTGTGTGCTTTTCCTCCCCTCCTCCCCTTTCAACCTTCAATTCAGAAAAGGCCCTCAGTGCCTGTTTGAGGAGGATGTGGTTTCTGGAGGTATAAAATGAAAACATGAAAACAAAGCCCCAGTGAAATGTCTGGACAGGAAAGAGAGACTTGGGGAGCTGCCGATGGCTGGCAAAGCAAGTCTTCGAGTGAACACCATCATTCTGAGATGTTGCCAGAGCTCTCCGCCTCACCACCAAGCGCAGCACTGCAATGGCCCTCTGTGGCTGACTGCTGGCACCACCAAGTGGGCTGGTGTGATCTGTTCCACCAGCCTCTGTTGCCACAGGCCAAGCCTGCCCATCCACCAGCTTGGTTGCAGATGGGGCTGAAGAGTTTCATCCTTGGCTTCCTCTGTGCTTCGGCTGAAGGGATGAGAGCTGCCTTAGGCCTTCACATCAGAAGGTTCCGCGACTTCACAATATAAAATGCTAATGCCTTGCATTTCCTAATCCCGGCATTTCCAAAATCCTGTGGTTCCAGATAATGCATTGCTTTATTTCTTTGAATTTCCAATTATGTCATAATTGGTTCTTGAGTTTGGTGAATGCAATACTTTTTAGGCGTGCTATCAAGGTGGGATCTCTTTCACAGGCATATATAGACTTTAGCACACCATCCTCCCACCACCACCATAGTGGTCAGTCTCACTGAAATAAAATTTAGGATTGCTCCTTGTCTTCCTTTCCACTCCATCTGAAAAGACAGCATATGAAGGTGTTGCCCCCGCCTCTTATTGAAGTTGGGACCTTCTGCATGCCAAGCAGGTGCTCTGCTGCTGAGCTTTTGACCCTCTGACAACAGCTGCCCAACCACAGGAGACTCCTTTATCAAGGGAACTAGTCCACTTGCACCACAATTTCAAGCAGCAGGCGCCGAAAAAGTAAACGAGGCAGTGTGGGTGTGAAAAACGCAGCATGCCCTGACTATTACATGCAGCCATTGTCGTAATAAACAGTGAAGCTGATGGTTCCCAGAGGGACTTGCTAATGTAGGAGATTGATTTACTCCAGTGTAACCCCCCACAGGCACTGAATGCTGCTCCAACTCAACTTCCCATAAAATCAATCCCTGCTTTTCACCACTTTTGACAGGGCCTTCTAATATTAATCCTCTTGCCTTGTCAGTCAGCCCAACTAACAAAGGCTCTAATGATCTTT
Organism: Podarcis gaigeae; assembly: GCF_964106915.1. Lineage (NCBI taxonomy): Eukaryota > Metazoa > Chordata > Lepidosauria > Squamata > Lacertidae > Podarcis > Podarcis gaigeae. The sequence goes on along the minus strand of NC_139692.1, from coordinate 17,502,053 downwards.
AACTAGGCATAATAAATACTACATGGAGCAAGGGAGGATTCCAGGGCTGTCTCTGCTGCCAAGGAAGTGTTTGTAATATGGTTTGCGGAAAAAGAAAGAAAGGAACAAAGGGAGAGAAAGAGAGAGAAAGAGAGAGAGAGAGAGAGAGAGAGAGAGAGAGAGAATTCGGTTTTCATTGTTTTGAAGACAGAGTTCCTGCAAATAGCCTGTCCTTCAACCATATCAGGGTCCAGTCCTGACATATAACAGCATCCGCTCCAACATTTCTCCAATGAAAGTAAGGACATCCTATTCCATTATTATTAATTATCATTATTATTATTCCCCTCCCAGCTGACTGGTTTGCCCCAGTAACTCTGGGCAGCTTCCAACATATATAAACACAGAAGAAAACATTAAAACATTAATGTGTTTTAAAATATTATATTTCAAAACATTAAAACATGAACATAAAAAAAACCTTCCCTAATCAGGGCCACTTTCAGGTCTCTCCTAAAGGTTACATAGTTACTTATCTCCTTGGCTCAGGGGTCGCATAACTCCATACCCTCCAACATTCCTCCAATGAAAATAGGTACATCTTAAGGAAAAGCGGGACATTCTGGGATCAAATCAGAAACCCAGATGAGTTCTGTAAATCTGGGACTGTCCCTAGAAAATAGGAACACTTGGAGGGTCTGTAACAGAATAATCTAAGTAGAAATATTCAAATGAGCCTCTAAGGAGCCCCCAGCTTCTACCTCCTCAACAATGATTAATCACATATAAAGGGCAATGCCTTACTGGCACAAGCACTGGGTCGACAGCCCTAATTATGTACTAGGCTGGGGTACAACAGATGCCAGTTGTTAAGACTATCCACAAAATCTTTGTTGGCACAGCTGGTGTCCAACAGTTGGGCAAAGCAGTGTGAAACATTGCTGTCAAACTATAATATGTTCCTAGAACATGTCGAAAGCAGTTGATCTTGAACTAGCTAAGAAGCTGATCAAAGCCATTGTATCAAAAGGACCTATAACTGGAAATGGAGGTTATTCATAATATCCCGCCCCCCAGTGGTACTGCTTTACAAAGAACGATCAATCCCACAATCTTATTTTTTATGAGTTAACATCCCCCCCACTGCAAAAAAAACCACACAAAAACCCCTTTATGTTTCTTGGCTTTCAAATGATGTCTGGACCCTAACTGGATGGCAGGTATACTAAGGGAAAAGGGTGTTTGTGTGTAAAGCCTCAATTAAATCAATGCTTTTGTAGTTAGGAGGAAGCCTACTGCATTTTGCATTGTACAGTGCATAAAGATTCTAGAAGCAGATTTTATTGGGGATCTATAATAGACACATGGACAAGTTTGATTGCGATATCTTCAGCTACAACAGAACAAATATACAAGGCTGCGGATTTTGCAGAAGGTGCTTGAAAGATTAGATAGAAATGTGTCCTTACAACACCGGTACTAGGAATGGATAAATCTGTCAGTTTTGGTTTTTCTCAGTCTTAAGTTCTGCTTTTCACGTTTGCAATATATATATTTTTCCCCAGTCTGCAGGAAAATCCACCTGCATCTTCATGTGCATCACTCTGAACAGATGCACGCTTCTATGCAAATTGCCTAACATATGCATTTTGTGAACAGTTCCCCCTAGCACATTGCATTTTTGTGCATTATTCTCACTAACAGGAGCAGTTTTTTGGGCACTTTCCTCTATGGTACACATTTTCATGCACGTTATTGGTCGCAGAACTGCATCACAAAATTGGGGAAAGTGGAAATCTCAAAGGATAGCTGTGTTTCGCACATTTACATCTCATTTCACATACTGGTTCAGCAAGTGCAAATTAAGTAGGTCTGCACTGAAGTGCAAACTGGATAAAATTCTCCCCAGTCCCTAACCCAGTTAGGGGACCTTTTGTTAAAAGAAATTGCTGCAATTCTGCAGTTGACAGTGGAGTGCAACTCCATGTCCTGTAATTAAACTCTGATGGTATGTGGGTTGTTGTTATTGTTGATACATGACTGAATACCTCTACAGAGATCTCCCCCCCCCCCCAAAGAAACCATGGAGACAATTTATATTATACCAGTTACTAGGATTACCTGTTGCTGCTAGTAATCCATTGAGCCTATATGTTATATTGATATGTTGTCTTGCGATACTTGTTTTCGCAATGACCTTTGATTGTTTAAATGTTCCAGCTTCACACCTGATGTTTGCTCAGCTCAGTTGTATTTATTTATATGGGAAGTAGCCACAGGGAAAGCCTGCGTCTTACACCAGAAGCCTGCACATATTTGCTAAGTTCAGTGGGGCTTGCACCCAGAAAAAAAAGAAGAGCTACCTGCCTGTGGAGTGAGTCAGTTGTATCATCTATGGAACCACACAAAAGCCACCTTTGGAACGCCAAGCACTGAAAGTGAACTGGAAACTGAATGGTGTCTAGAACAGCTAGTGGCTGTAGAAGACCTTCTCACTGGGAGTCTTCAGGTCACCTGCCTGTCGGCTGTCCAGTGCTGGATTACCAATAGGCAGTGTAGGCACTATGGGCCCCATGACAACAGATCAAAAGAATATTGATTTGATCTTGAAAGAATTTGAATTTGGAAGAGAAACCCCCATTGACTCAGAAAGCTACATCATTGTGAGGGCCCTCCCGAGATTTCGACTGCCATTGGGGCCTTCACAGGGTTTAATCTGGCACTGCCGCTGTCCCACACACACCAAAACTACATGAAAATGTACCTGAAAGATTGTCTCACCCTTTATATACTTACTTAATTAATTAATCACTGCACTCTCTAGATAAGGGCCTCCTGCATTTATCATCTTATCAGGTGGTCCATTCAGCACAAAATAGGAACTGGACCTGTTGTGTGGTGGCCCCTACCCTTCGGAATTCTCGCCCCTTAAATATTAGACAGGTTACTTCTCTGTTGAAATGTTTTGGGGTTTTTATTCTTATTGTTTCAGGCATTTCAGAATTTAAACACTGGTTTGCTGGAAATATCCCACTCATCTGTTTTTTATTGCAATTGATTTATTACATATTTTCATTGTGTTGCTGTTTCTTGGAGTTGTTACTGGAATGTTTTAAAGCTGAACCGGAAATCACCTTGTGAAAGGTATTTTATACAAATAGCTTGAATGAATGCTCTCTGGTGCACCTGTAGGAGTGTGTTGGAAGATGACCTTAACCGCCAGGCAGGTTCATGAGCTGGATGGCTGCAGTGGGCCACAATGCCTACTGGAAGGGCGATGGGCCAGGTGCCTAGGAAAGGTTAAGAACTTTGCTTCAGGATGAGAACAGAAATCGTGTGGGGGCAGTGGGAGGCCCCATTAGCTAAAGGGGTACCTCAGGTTAAGAACAGTTTCAGGTTAAGAACGGACCTCCAGAACGAATTAAGTTCTTAACCTGAGGTACCACTGTACTGCCTTCCTCTTCTGTGGAAAGTTCAGGAGGAGGAGGCCCGGTCTCCACCATTCCTCCTCAGTCTCGTTCTCCTCAGTCCAGTCCTCCTCAATCTCGTTCTCCTCAGTCCAGTGCCCTAACCCTGAGCACCCTATGGGCACGGTGTCACCATTCCCAGACAGAGCATCCATCAGTTAATTTTTTTATTAACAAGGACTAGCAGATGTGGCACATCGGCCCCATATATCCCCCCCCCCCCGAATACCCTCTAAAAGGTGGTTGTTGTTGCTGCTGCTGCTACTGTCAGGCCAGTAAGTACTTTTTTCTCCTTGTCTCTAAAGCAGCTTAAGTGCCACGTGTGGCACTGCTGACAGGCCAGGGCTGCAGAAACGGCACATCTTTTATTGAGCAAGGGAGTTAATGGGCATGTAAAACACATACAACTTGTCAGCATGTTCGCCTTTGCTGCTGCTGCTGCTGCTGCCACCCGTAGCTGATGAGAATTGGACGGCTTCCCTCTGCATCCACACACACACCTGTTCCACCCTTGCCCTTCCTGGGGCTTTTGCAGTTGTGGTTCTGGTTGCTTTCTGTGGCTTCCGTGAACACAGAAGATGGTGGAGGAGTTGCTGCTGCTGCCGGCCACCTCTGTCCCTGCTGACTCAGCATTTGCTTTTGCTCAGTGTGCACAAGCCCCAAATGGGGAGGGAGAAACTAGAAGCAAGCAGTGCAGAAATGGCTACGCAAGAGCCAGCGCTTTCGAGTTCACCCTAATGTTGAGACGCGCCAATGTATCCGGAAACAAAGCCAAAGAAAATGAGAGTTGTGCAAGTAGTAATCATATGGAAATGATCAAGGAATGAGTTAAAGGATCTGATTCTTTTGGCTTAATTATGCGAGAGCTCGGAACGCACATAATTACTCAAAATTATTATTGGGCAAACATCATCAGGAAACCTCTGGGCTCCTCCTGCATACGGATCCCTTCACATCCTCTGCCAGGCAGGAAGGGCCTGGGTGGGTATCCTGCTCAATGTGGTACCATAAACAAGCCTAATGGTTTGCTCTCCGTCTCCCTCTCTGCAGAGCTCATAATTATATATTTTGCTACTTTGCTTGGAAAAGGGATTAGGCACACCAGCTGTTTGGAGTGATGGCGGGGCTGCTTTCCGACGCATCTGGAGTGGCTCCAAACGTATTATCCGTATTCCCCACTCCGGTGGTGCAGGAGTGTGGTCAGGAACAGGCCTGCCTTGGTCTGCTGGTGCATGGGGATCAACTTGGGTTTTACAGGCCAGGTGCAAAGTGTTTTTGTCTGAACCGGTTGCAGCTGCCTGTGCTCATCCATCAGGAATCAGATAATCTGCACTAGGCTGGTTTTGAGCACAGGTGGGGTTGGCAGGTGAGGTTTTGTTTTGAAATTCTTGACAGCTCTCTATTATGCCAGGAATAGAAAAGAGAAGCAGACGGAAGAAGGCAAACGCTTGTTCGGCTGATGCAGAGAAGGCACAGCTCCGTGTATCACGCATAAGTGACCAAAGGGAGGAGTTAACAAGGAGATAGTTCTGATATGCCCTTGAGCTCCTCCATCGTTCAAAAGGAGATCCAATCCAACTAAGCTAAGTTGGTCTTATATCCCATTGAAAACTGTGACAGTTCCATCAGCTGTGCTGCTCAGCTCTCTTGCCTGACATGAGGCTGGTCAAATGGAAAGGATACTTGAATACCTGCCCAACTTCCCTCTTCCACACAATTATTAAAAATCCAGGAGCCCACCTACAGAGCATCTTCCTTAATGTCTTCCCACTACCAAGCCAAGAGACCCTTTTATGTTTAACATCTGAGTATACTATGCCGAATGGTGAGATTTTCTCTGCCACAATTTCTAGGCCTATGCTTTATTGAATATGCTTGTGTTACCGTGAGCTTTCTTAATCATTGGTCTCTTCATTTTTAAAAAAATTACTAAGCATCTGGAAGTATCACGAAAGGCAGGCTTATAAAAGGAGTGTCTGCTGGTTTAATCTGTACCCAGAAGAATAAGGTTAATTGGGGTGATTTGGGGCAGACTCTCACATTCCCAAATTGGAACGTGCTGTTGACCAAGGTGTGCCATGGTGGGTGAGCGAGTAGTTCATTTTTTTTCCAGAAAGCTGAATGAGCAAACTCCCCTCCCCTTCTGAGAAATGAAACCAAGCTGACAGGTGAACTGCCCCAAGCTTGAGAGAGGGGAGGGCAGAAAAGAGAGAGGAGAGGATTGCAGTGGGGGGGGGGAGAGGGGTCTTTCATTTTGTCGGACACCTCTAACTTTTAATCACAGCAAATCACAGTGATTCGGGGGAAGAATATTGAAGCAAATGGAGTTGATCTTCACGTAAGTCATTATTCTCCTACGGGCTTTGTGTCAACAGGGCTGAAGCGGCGGAGCCAGATTGTTGGGGTGGTCCGTTTCTTTCCTAATTGTTATTTTTCTAAGAAACAAATTAAAATCAAAGCTCCCACCTCTCTTTTTCCTTCCGTGGAGGGTACTTCCAGGTAGGGGTAGAGGGAGTTGTTGTTTAAGTTGAAAAACAAGTCTACAAATATGTTTAGCCAGCCAGGATCCGGCTGTCTCCGCTAAGGTGGGCAGCAGCAGGAGCAGAAGTCTTCCCTGCACAGAACAAGTGCAACTGAGTGCAGACCAGCACTTCTTCCTAAATTCTCTCTTCCATATCTGACCAGATATTCCTCTAAGGGAACAAGCCAAGCATGGAGGTCAGGGGGAGTTTAAGCTTCACAGAAACTTACTGCTTTGGAGAAAGCTGCCTGGAAGAGGACTGTCGCCCACCCTGCAGCCAACTCTCTGTAAGCCACTCATCCATCAAGCTCCCCCAGTCCTCTGGCACTTCTCCCATATTCCGCTCCAGTCCAGACCAGGAGCCATCCTTTGAATAAGCTCCTGAGGACAGCCATTAATGAAACAGTACTTATCTCTCCTGGCTCTCAAAACCTGGGTGGGTGGTGCCGCATAATGGAACTTTTAGCTCAAATAGCAATGACTTTGACCGTGCAAAATTATACCCTCTTCTATCCAAATGAACTAGGTAATGCCTTGCATTAGTGTAAAATCCTCCATCAAACCATGAAGGCTGTCATTAAAAACGTTCAAGGCTCAAAATTAGGAGTGTGTGAAAAGGGAAAGGGTGACGCGGGGGAGGAGGTGGAAAGCTGGTTTAGAGTCGCTGGTTGTCAGTCTCCTTTGCCTCTTCGCAACCGAAGTCACCCTTTTGCAGCTGCTCAGAGGAAATGCAAAGTGAGCCACACAAAAGGGGTTTTGTGTACCTTCTGGGAGGTGGGGGCGGCAAGGTGAAACAAATTGCCCGTAGCCTCGTCTTGCTTCTTTTTCAGGTATTCAGAGGCAAGGAAAGATCTTGAGGGACATAATCTCATTTGAACGCCAAAGTAAAAGCCAGGCTTTCCAATGTGCAGATTAACTAGCGACTCCCACGATGTCAAAGATTAGCCTGAAGACACAGATTAGATCACCAGATTAACTAGCAAGCAGCAGGTTTTTTGAATAATTCAGATGGCATAGAGGAGAAACTATATGGGGAGCTTCCTTCAGATGTACAGATTCTGTTTTAGAGAGCAGGTGGAATTCAAGGGTTAGGGCATCTTGACCGAAACTATATTGTACCTTAAGGATGCAAGGAGACCTGTCAGGGTGCAGTCACACTGATAAACCCTGGCAGATGTGTTCTACCCCCCCCCCCACCCTCCATCAGAGAAAGTGATGCTTCTGGGTACCATTTGCACTCAGGTCCTGCTTCCTATATGCCTCAGGTTGGCCATTGTGAGAACGGTATGCCTTTGAGCTGATCCACCAGGGCTATTCTTCTATTCTTATATTTTTTGAAACATATTTCCTCTCCGCCATAGCCCTTGTTTTAGAAAGCAGGCAATCATCTGGCAACAGGATGTCACAAGGCTGAAGCTGGCTGATAATTCACACTGTTGCCATCTTCCATATACAAACACACCCTGCAAACATCTGCTACCTTCCACCAGGTCCGCAGCCCTGCAACCACCAGCTTTGATACATCTCCCTTTCAAGTAGTGCCCATTCCACCTTTTTATCCCAAGATCATAGAATCATAGGATTCTAGAGTTGGAAGGGACCCTGAGGGTCTCTAGTCCAGGGGTCAGCAAGCTTTTTCATCAATGGGTTGGTCCACTGTCCCCCAGACCTTGTGGGGGCCAGACTATTTTTTGGGGGGGGGGATGAAAGAATTCCTATGCCCCACAAATAACCCAGAGATGCATTTTAAATAAAAGCACACATTCTACTAATGTAAAAACACCAGGCAGGCCCCACAAATAACCCAGAGATGTATTTTAAATAAAAGGACACATTCTACTCATGTAAAAACATGCTGATTCCCAGACCATCAGCGGGCCAGATTTAGAAGGTGATTGGGCTGGATCCAGCCACCAGGCCTTAGTTTGCCTACCCATGATCTAGTCCAGTTCCCTAGCAATGCAACTATCCCAAAGGGATCGAACTTGCAACCTTGGTGTTACTAGCACCACACTCTAACCAACTGAGCTATCCAGTGGGATAACGGGAGATTGAACTGCCTCTTGTAAGCAGGGCTGTCCTAAGCATACCCAGCGCCGTGGTGCAAAGCTCCCTCCGACATCTGCCCCGCTTTTCCCAGAGTATTTTAGGGAGGACGGCGCTGCCGGCAGGGCTGGAGGTGGGCAGCGGCTGGAGGGCAGCAGCTGGAGGGCAGCTCCTCCGGCAGAGAAGAGGCTGAGGCTGGACACAGCGCTTCCCACCCAGCTCAGCTGGCCGCTTTGTGCCACGGTGGCCATGGCAGATGGAGGCTCCGGGCGTGGTGCTGCTCTGGCGTGGAGCTGCTTTGGCACAGCATTGCAAAGGTGGGCAAGGGCGAGGGCGGTAAGCTGATGCCAGGGGGTGCCGCGTCCAGCCTCCGCCTCTTCCTTGGCATCCTCCAGAACTTGGCGTCCCACACCACTAGCCTCTATGGGTAAGACGCCCCTGCTTGTACGGTCTCTGCTACTATGAGTTTTGTATTGTTAACCCGAGTTTTGTCTATATGTGATTTTTACATCCTCCTTTTCTTCCATCATGGTACTCAGTGGCAGTGCATTGCTAATTCCTTGCTTACCTCCATTTCAGAAGCTACCCATACCTAGACCTCCCTACCTTCAGTTACACTTCTACATTGTCCACATCCAGACCAGCTCTGGACTTCCAACATGAAATAAGAGGGGTTGGCTGAGATGTCCCACAACCTCTCCTCCAGTTCTCAGATTCTCTGCTTTCTGATCAACACCACTCTGGGCATTGGTCCGCTTTTGACATTATATATAGTGGTCTGAGTTGCACAAATTAAACGGGGGCGGTGGCACAGAAAGGCCTGCAAGGAGTCATGAATGTGGAGGACTGGGCTTTTGATGCCTTCCATCCCTGAGGCTACATGATCTCATGAACATTCCTAGCCACCCAGAATAAAATCATCAGAATTGTCGCCGAAGAGCAACTGGTGATTTTTTTTTGTTCAGCTGCAAACTCTTTATTACTGGGCGGGTGTGTGGCAAGGCAGCCAGCAAGCGAGCTGCATGCATTAACATTTCTTTAATTCTATCAGTGCTTCCGAAACGCACCGAGTCACAACTCAACAGGTTCCACACGGAGCGAACTGTCAGGCGTATTCAGAAATGCCATTTCTATTTTGCATCTCTAGCAGGACGAGGGGCTGAAGCGCTCAGAATGTCAGCAAAGGCTGCGGCTCCCTCCATTTTCTGGAACAGCAGCAAATCTGCTCCCTGCGCCTTCCCCGTGCCCATGTCTCATGCTGGCTAATGAGAATTCAGCTACACTTGCAAATAGGCATCATTGTAACAGATTGGCAGACCAGTCCTTTCAGCAAATATTAACTCTAGCCCTGCAAATTGGAGCAGAGTTCAACCTCTCGGCTTCTCCCTTGCACCTGCTGCTGCTACTGCTGTGCTAATGGGCCGTGCCAGGGGAAGCTCAGCACTGGAGCTCTGGATATCCATCCTGCACAGTGTGGCTTCAAGGAATGGGGCACTGGATGGGGAGGAGGGGCTAGGCAGAAAGGTCTGTGCTCTGCATTCAAAGGCATCCACCACCACTCCACCCCTACAGTCTCCTATGATGACACAGCCAGTCAGGTAAGTCATTCTTATTCTCTTAGGAATTTTTGCATTTTTTCCTTCTTCCCACCCCACCCCAACGCCTGCCTCTCAGTCCTGTCTGACCCCCTGCCTCCTGACAGCCCCAGATTTCTCTGGGTCACCTGAGCTACAGCAATCCAGTCAAGCAATGTGCAGACGCCCCCCCCCCATTCAGTCCAGGTCTCAGGCATTGGCTGAATCCGGTAGACAGACCAACTGCTTTTGCAATCACTTGCACAGCAACATTTCACTAGCTCAGTATGTTTCACTAGCGGAGCAAGCACACTGCAAGGTGGCTAACTTAACTCTGCAATTGATACCACCTCTTCTCTGCCTGGAGAGGGCATTGCTGAAGCCTGAGCACACCGTTTCAGACGGCTCACTTGGCTCAGTGCCAACAACAGGCCATGAGATTCAAGCCCTACAGACCCTACTACATTGCCAGGTTCAAAACCTGGTCTGTAACACTGTGTTTATAGCCCCAGCTCTCATAAAGGGCTATTCAAACATATGCTGATTTGTCAACCATGTGATTTCAGTGATGCAACTGGGTCATACTTGCTCCTGCAAAAACCAGAGTGGCCTCTTGAAGCTATCTGCTGCCCAGCTGGCTGTGCTGTATAACAGTTCTTCAGCCCTTTAGAATGTAAGCACATTTGTGAAATGCGATTCTGGGCTACTGTAGAATCATAGAGTGAGCTCCTGTTTTAGAGGGCAGGTGGAATTCAAGGATTAGGGCATCTTGACCTTAACTATATTCTACCTTAAGGATGCAAGGGGACCTGTCAAGGTGCAGTCACACTGATAAACCCTGGCAGATGTGTTCTACCCACCCACCCCCATCAGAGGAAGTGATGCTTCTGGGTACCAGTTGCAGTCAGGATGGGCTTCCTATATGCATCAGGTTGGCCGTTGTGAGAATGGGATGCCTTTGAGCTGATCCACCAGGGCTATTCTTCTATTCTTACATTTTTTGAAATGTATCTCCTCTCCACCACAGCCCTTGTTTTAGAAAGCAGGCAATCATCTGGCAACAGGATGTCACAAGGCTGAAGCTGGCTGATAATTCACACTGTTGCCATCTTCCATATACAAACACACCCTGCAAACATCTGCTACCTTCCACCAGGTCCACAGCCCTGCATCCACTAGCTTTGATACATCTCCCTTTCAAGTAGTGCCCATTCCACCTTTTTATCCCAAGATCATACAATCATAGGATTCTAGAGTTGGAAGGGACCCTGGGGATCTCTAGTCCAACCCCACGCAATGCAGGAATATGTAGCTGCCCCACATGAGGACCGAAACCACATCCTTGGCATCATCAGCACCACACTCTCAGTTTACGAACTTAATCTGTTCCGGAAGTCCGTTCTTAAACCAAAGTGTTCTTAAACCAAGGCGTGCTTTCCCATAGAAAGTAATGGAAAATTGGTTAATCCGTTCCAGACAAACCCCTAAAACAGCAATTTAGCATGAATTTTACTATCTAACAAGACCATTGATCCATAAAATGAAGGCAATAATCACTGTACAGTGGTGCCTCGCAAGACGAAATTAATCCATTCCGTGATTCTCTTCGTCTAGCGGGTTTTTTCGTCTTGCGAAGCAAGCCCATTGACAGCTTGGCAGATTAGCGCTATTAGCGGTCTAGCGGCTTTTAGCGATCAGCTGAGAAGCGGCTTATCAGCGGAACAGCTGATAAGCGGCTTAGCGCTTAGGGAAAGGGCAGAAAAAAGCGAGAAAAAAACGCGGGAACTCGCAAGATTTTTTCGTCTTGCGAAGCAACCCCATAGAGAAATTTGTTTAGCGAAGCGCCTCCAAAAACGGAAAACCCTTTCGTCTAGCGGGTTTTTTCTTGCGAGGCGTTCGTCTTGCGGGGCACCACTGTACTGTACTATAAAATAAATAAGACAGTATTGTAGATGATAAAAAATAATTTTAGGGGTTTTTTTCTTACGTGCACTGATGATAGTCATTTTTTGGATGGGGAAGCGTTTATCCATTTCTGTAGTCACCAATCAACTAGTAGCTGAACTGAGATTTCCAAGATGCTTGTTCCTGAGGCCAATGCCTGGTCTGAATTTACATTCTAAGTCCCCCCCCCCCCCCGAACATGGAGACCATGTTTAAGTTGACCATGAAAAGTCATGCAATGACAATGATCTGGGGGCTGGTGCAGCAACTCCCCTAAAGGGGGCATTTCAGCTTAGAAAAAAGGTGAGAAAGGATGAGGTGCATAAAATTAGGCATGGTGGGGGAACAGACAAACTCACCCCACCATATTTTTATTATTTAATTCTTAAATTTATTACCCGCTCTTCACCCTAAGGTCCCATGATGGGACATTACAACACAATATTTAAAACAGTTTAAAACAGCTTACAATTACAGAAATATGGTGGGTCCTAAAAAGATACACTTCAAGTGTCAAAAGCCAGGGCAAAGAGGTACTAGAACCTCATGGGATCATCCAGAAAGCAGAATATCGGAAGACTTGGGACAGGGAAAAGCAAGTGCTTCTTCACATAGTTAAACTATGATATTTGTTCCCATGAGATGTAGTGATTGCCATTGATTTGGATGACTTTGAAATAGGTTTGGACCAATTTGTGGGAGATGAGGCTGCAAATAGTTACTAGTTATGATGGCAATGTTCTGCCTCCACTGTCATGGACAGTACACCTCTGAATACAAGTTGCTTGGGATCAAAAGTGGAAAAAGTCTTGTTGAGTTCAAGTCTTGCTCCTGGGCTTCCCAGAAGAGGCACCTGAATGGCCACCGTGAAAACAGAATTTTGGACTAGATGTGCCTTTTGTCTGATCTGACAGGGATCTTCGAATGTTCTTAGATATTCAAAGCAGGAGGGTACAGTGGTACCTCAGTTTATGAACTTAATCTGTTCCAGAAGTCAATTCTTAAACCAAAGTGTTCTTAAACCAAGGCGTGCTTTCCCATAAAAAATAATGGAAAATTGATTAATCCGTTCCAGACGATGAAAAACAACCCCTAAAACAACAATTTAATATGAATTTTACTATCTAACGAGACCATTGATCCATAAAATGAAGGCAATAATCAATGTACTGTACTATAAAATAAATAAGACAGTATTGTATATGATAACAATTTTTTTAAAAAAAAAATATCTTACGTGCACTGATGATAGTCATTGTTTGGATGGGGGGGGTATCCATTTCTGCTGTCACACAATCAACCAGTAGCTGAACTGGATTCCACACAGTCACAAAAACAAGTCGCAAAAACCAAGTAACAAGCCACAGTCACAAGCCAGTCCCGTAAAACGAAGAACAAGTCACAGTCAAAAAAATGAAAAAGCCATACAAACAAAAACACAAAAAATAGCAAAAGCAAAAGCTCCAAATGTCACCTCTGTGTTGTGTGGGTGCTTGGGACTCAATAGCTGACAGACTCAACAGGAAGCCTCTAATTAGCAGCAGGGGACTCAATTTACAAATAGAACACTCTCAACAGGAAGCAGTACATGTTCTGCTTCCAAGGCAAAGTTCACAAACCAAAACACCTACTTCTGGGTTTGCAGCGTTCTTAATCCAAGTTGTTCATAAACTAAGCTGTTCTTAAACCAAGGTACCGCTGTATATTCTTTGAGGGATCTTGCAAAACCAGATTGCAGGCTATGTGGGACGCCTCTCTTCCTACCTTGTGGAAGCTCTGTAAGATTTGTCTTCATTCCCTCCACATCTCTTCATTTGCAGTCATGCTGAGAATACCTGATAATGGAGTTTGTGGAGTTTGAATTTTGTGTGTTTAATGACACCAGTAGTATGAATTTGCCTGCAGCACAATTTTGCTTCCTTCTGGTGGCTGTTCTCCTTTATCGCTAACAAACTTGCACCTGGAAAGCTCAGACCATTCTGCCTACCCTCTCCCCAAATCCATGCTCTTAACCTGAAGTTAATGTTTTCATGCTTGATGATTTTATATTTGTTGGAAGCCACCTAGAGTGGCGGGGGGGGGGCAACTCAGTCAGATGGGTGGGGTAAAAATAATAAAATTTAAAAATGATAATTATTGAGGTCCTTCTTGCTTTGCTTGCTTCCGGGCTTGATGCCCAAGCCAACAAGAAAGAGCTGATATCAGTGTTGTGTAAGGTTACCAGACGTCCCCGTTTCCTGGGGACAGTCGCCGGATTTACAAACCAGTCCCCATACAAAATCCATTGAAGCTGAAAAGTGTCCCCGGTTTCATTGACAAAAAATCTGGTAACATAAGTGTTGAGGGCAGCTGAAAAGAAAGTGGAAAGCCTTCACCCCTTTTTGCTCCTCTTTTTTGCTGCCTTATCGCAACATGGGAACAAATCTTCTGCCTTGGGATCTACTTCAGGATCTTTTCAGTTGCCTTCAATATATGAGGAACTGTCAGGAGAGGCTCAGCTGATTTCCCACCCTCATGCACTCCTGGCAGCACTAAACTGAACTCTTCTTGGAACATTAAGCTCCAGGCTTTTTCAATCACCTGCTCTGCAGGCTGTTCAACCAGTAACGGCCAGTACCCTTCTCTCTGCTCTCCAGTGGCCACACCAGAGAGAGAGAGTAGCTGCTACTGGTTCCCTGGTGTCCAGACTGGGCTCCCACAGAGCAGAGATACAGCCACAGATTCCCAGCTGCAAAACTGAGCTGGCAAAATCAGGTAGGAGGGTGTCCTTTAAAAAAGAGAGAGAAAGGGAGGGAGGGAGGTTGTGCAGTTTTGTTATGCCAACTAGCTGGTGGCTTAAAGCGTTTCTCTTTCTCATCTAATTTTTCCACCGAGGGAATCGCAAGGCTGCCTGCCTTTTTCTTAATGTGCAACGCCTGTCACCGTGGTAATGCTTTCTTAGTTACAGACTCTCCCTCTTCCCCCTCCCTCTCCCTCTGTTATAATTTTAATTCAGGCAGATCACTATGGGGGAGCCGACTATAAATAGGTGTTCCAGTAAGCTTTAAGTAACTCGAGCAGAAGAATACCTCCGAAAGACTAAAGACCATCTGACAGGAGAGACTGCAGAAATCAAACCAGGCCTTAATTAGGAGAGTAAGACTCTCTTTCCTTTTTCAGCCATGTGATGCCGGCAAGAAAGAAAAGGAGGAGGAGAATGGAGCTTAGGAGTTTGTTTGCTCTGCAATTACAGATGAAATTTAAAGATATTCCTTGGCCTAATAAGGCCTCATTTCAGAAGAGACCCATGCAAAATAAAGTCTGATTAGTTACCAGTTCTGGCACGAACCTCCTTTGCGTAGCAGTATAGTAAAGTGAAAGTATACAAAGGGTCAACTCACTCTGTCAGTATTTGCAAATCTGGCTAAACTCAAATGACGAAGCTCATCGGCATGCAAATAGGCCTAATTGATAATGACACTTCTTCTCTGGGTGGCTCTCTAAGGGAAAGGGGGCAAGCGCACAACACAACTGCAGTTGTGACAGTTCTCCAAAGCATTTTCCTCTTTGTCCAGCAAAGAAAGACTATCCTGACAAATTAAAGAGAATGTAACGAAATCAGCTTAATTAACGCCAAGACCAATTTGCACACGCAAAGAAAACGACAGAGGAAAGTGAGATTTACCGATAGACAAATTAATCATCCTGTATGTGTCTTTTATAAGTCCATCTGAACGTATCTCTGCCACACAGCAGTTCCTGAAGAAGCCTTGCTTGCTCAACTCCCTCATCTATCTCTCCCCACATGCTTGGGAAAGACAGAATGCTGAGAAATGATCTAAAGCAGGCATAGGTAAACTCGGCCCTTCAGATGTTTTGGGACTACAATTCCCTAGCTAACAGGGCCAGTGGTCAGGGATGATGGTAATTGTAGTCTCAAAACATCTGGAGGGCTGAGTTTGCCTATGCCTGATCTAAAGAATCAGGGATGGACGGAATCAAGCACTTACTTAGTCCTACAAGCTCCTAATGCATGCCAAGACTCAGTAGCTCCACACCCACTCAGTAGCTTCACCCAGTAGCTCCACACCCACTGCGAAAGAAAAAACAACAACCTGTTTGCCACAAGAATGGAGAATGTGAGAGCAGTCTTGCTGAGCCAGAGCAAAGGTCCACCTGGTTAATACTTCTCTTTTCTACAGTGGTCAGTCAGGTGAGTCTGGGAGGCTTACAAGCTGGGCATGAAGACTGATGGAAGCACAGGTGGGCAGCCTCCAAACCTCTTTGCCTTCCTGCTCCCTTCTTGCCAGCAACAAACAATCTGTCCTCACCCTAGTTTCCATGTGAAGGTTCCCCCCCCCCCGAATGCTTACTTCCTTCACAGAAGCTACACCAATTTATTTAACACTGCAACATGGGCAATTTCCACCAGAGAAGTTAAAGTATCCATGAAAATTCCATGAATTCTGTGGTTATGGATGAGGACTCTGGGAATTGCCTCAAAACTAGGGTTGCCATATTTCAAAAAGTGAGCTTTTTTGGCAAAGCTGTTGAGTCTTTTTTTAGTTTTGCCCAAATTTTTTGAGCCATTTTTTAAGGGAAATTGCCAAAAGTGACACTGCCGGCATGGGTTGCCATAAGTCCATGTTTTCCCACCTGGACACTGCTTCTGACTACAGTATTCCAGTTATGTCTGGGAAATTCTGGACTTATGGAAGCCGTACTCAAAACTGTCCATAATGCACATACTCATGCATTCAGTGGCAAGAGATCTCAATAATAATAATAATAATAATAATAATAATAATAATAATGGCACTGAATAATACATTTCAAGTGGCATAACATTGGCCATGGGTGTTGGGGAAGGTCTTTGTCCATCTTTATAGATAGATAAGGCTTCAAACTCCTCTGGTTGCTGGTCCATGAAGTAGAAAGTCCCCTCCTTCCAACCATAGCACTTTCATTTCTTTGTTAAAAGACGTTTTGAGCCCGACATGTCTCAGAGGTTGGTGCTTTGAATCTGTCCTGACAAAACCTGGTTATGTTGGGCATCACATCTGATCTTCACAATGCTGATTCAATTTGTGGCCAGTAGAAGATAAGTTTTAATTTGGAATGCTCCCATATTGGAGGGGGAGAGAATCTCTGCTCATGGAGCTGCAAGCTGTCTCTTAATCTAACTTTTTTATCAGGAGCAGTGAAAAAAAGAAATTGTGGAGATCAGGCCAGACAAGCTGTAGTGCAAGACCCAGGCAAGGACGGCAGATGGCTTGCAGGAGGAGGGAGCTTCTGGGAGCAAGATTCTCTGCTAGCCCAGTTCCACATAGCATGCCACATACTTCCCTAACTGTGACATCACCCCTGTTTTTAGTCATTCTTTCATTTGCAGGTGTAATCTTGGAGCCTATGTCTATAATCTTTGAGAATTATCGGAGAACAGGTGAGGTCCCTACAGAGTGGAGGGCAGGAAATGTTGTCCCCAACTTCAAATGGTGAAAAAAAAGAAGACCAGGTAACTATAAACCATCAGTTTGATATTGATACCAGTAAAGGTCCGAGAATCATCTCCACAAATATAAGATGGGAGACACATGGCTTGTCAGTAGTACATGTGAAAAAGATCTGGGGGTCTTAGTAGACCACAAGCTTAACATGAGTCAACAGTGTGACACAGCAGCAAAAGGAGCTAATGCTATTCTAGACTGAATCAACGGAAGTATAGTGTCCCGGTCAATTGAAGTAATAGTCCTGCTCTAGTCTGCCTTGGTCAGACTATACCTGGAGTACCATTACAGTTCTGGGCACCATGATTTAAGAAGAATTTGGTCAAGCTGGAACATGTGCAGAGGAGGGCAACCAAGATGATAAAGGGTCTGGAAATCAAGCCTTATGAGGAATAGTTGCAGGAGTTGGGTAAAGATGGAGCAAGCTTGTTTTCTCCTGCTCTGCAGGGTAAGACCAAAACCAATGGTTACAAGAAAGGAGATTCTGACTAAACATCAAGAAGAACTTTATGATGGTAAGAGCTGTTTGACAGTGGAACGGATTTCCTCAGAAGACTCTTCTTCCTTGGAGGTTTTTAAGCAGAACTTGGATGGCCATCTGTCATGGATGCTTTAGTTGGAATTCTCGCATTGCAGGGACTAGATAACCATTGGGATCACTTCCAACTCTACAGTTCTATGTTTCATTTTCTCCAGTTAGGAGGCTCGGCCAGAAGAGAAGCCTGTGCAGAAATATAGCAGGTAGGTTTCTCTGATGGCAGAGTCTTCTTACTCTTACACCACCAGGAACTAACCTTTTGGGGGGTATAGAAGTGAAGAGTAAAGTCCCACTCTAGACTGAAGATTTCAGAGATTGACTGGCCAAGCACATGACCAAGCAGAGTCCCAGGTGATCAGCACAATGGACAGCTCCTCGTGGAACTGGCTGCAAGTCAGATTGAATAAAAGAGAATGAGAAGCAAGGAGTTTGAGAAGTTGCTTAAGCAATCTTGCAATAAGGTGGCACATTCAAGCATCACTGCATTCACGTAAAACTGTTTGAGTATCAAAAAAGGTTGCACATAATTCTGCTGGCCTTGGAACTAGAAGAAACAGATGCAAATAGGGTAATTTTCCCAACTGAGAGGGATGGAAAATGTAGTCCCAGCCCCTTATCCCATATAGAAAATGGATGTTCAAAGCAATTGTACAGCTTCCATTTCTGCCTCCACTGCTACTGCCTCCCCTTCTCTTGTCCTGTGTAATGGAGGGGGCTGGGGGGTGAAGGTGGCAGGACGCATTCATGGGTTGTGTGGAGCAAGCCCTCCTCATCCTCTCCCTGTTCACGAAGAAGCAGCGCTTTTGTGAGTGCACCTATCCTGTTCCTTGTGACATCCCTAGTTCTCCATTTCTCCAGGATAAACATAACTAGACCAAGATGGAAGGAGGCGGCTAAAGAAGAAGCAAAAGCAGGAAGCAGAGAGAGAGAGAAAGAAAGAAAGGAAAACCATCCTCAGCACGAAGGACCACTGCAAGGAAAGGCACAGGAAGCCATAAACATAATTGCTGGCTGGCAAGAACTGCCTGTCACGTCCTTCTTGTGGAGTCTCCCTTTGCTGGTAATAGAACAGCACCACAAAATAACTGGAAGGGAGGGCCCTGTTTATTTACCTTGTAATTAGGACGTGCTGGGAAATGCTTAATATAAAATGTCACTTGAAAGGGGATAAATTACCAAACGTCACAATAGACAACTGCCTCGGAATAGCATGTCCTGCTTCCCAGGCAGCTGACTCCCATGTGGTTGAATAAGGAGCTGATGGATACGCTCCCAAGGGTCTGCCAGAACAGAGTGTGGCCCCTCTAAGGACAGCAGTAGGTGGGTGGGGGTGGGAGACTTCAGCATCAGAGTCAGTTCTGGCTCACTATACATCACAGGTGCAGAAAATAACACTATTATCTCAGATGGCTCACCCCACCCCCAAGTGAGAACTTGTCCACGCTTACCTTTTGTCCCACTCTTTCCAGGCAGAGCTCTGCACTTTAATGCTCTGTGTCTGAGCATTTGTATTTATTTTGTGCTTTGGGTGGATTCTTCGCCCTGAGCTTTCCCTGCAAAAGCACACTCTTTAAAGCTGAATTGGACCAAAGGTCCATTTGGATTCCCCGTAGATTGGCGTTTGCTCTGGCTGAGCTTTAAAGAGCAGATTTTAATGGGGAAATCTTCAGAGTAAAAGAAGAAGAAGGGGAGGTGCTTAGACACAGAGCTTTAAATCATGGACCGTACATGGAAAGATCAGAGGAAAGGTAAGTGTGGATAAGTCCCAAGAGAGCTCCTCTCGGAGAAGCCAACCTGGATTATTTTATTCAGCACCCTGGCCAGAAAGGACTTAAAAGGTGAAAAGACCACCATTTATTGCCCAACCCATTCCAAGCAAGAAAACATTCCCACAGGACTAACAAGGCAGATAAAGGTATAGCCCATTGTGTTCGCATCTTCATGAATCTGAGGAAGTAGCTTCTAGCCCATTAAAGTTTTTTCCATAATAAATATGCTTATCTCCAAGGTGCCAGAAGACTTTTTGTTGTTTTGGCTTCAGCAGCAGCTACCATGAATTTCATGACAACGTGCTCTTAATTTGACAATGTGCTCTAAAAACAAAACCCTATTGAAGTAACGAGAGATGGCTTACCTGTGGTCTTCCCAGGCCAGATGATGTTGGACTAACTGCCATCAACCCCAGCCAGCACTGTCCAATTCTCAAGAATGATGGGTAGTCCAACAAATGTTGGTTTGGCTAAACACAATCTGCTAGATTACTCATAAGTAACTGGCCGCGATATTCTTTCTTGTAAGCCAAACATAGGCAAGTCCCTTCTAAGTATTGATTTTTTTTATTTATTCAGACCCAAATGTCTAACTCACTTTCCCCCTGTAAAACTCAGCTAACAAAGTATCAAAACCAACCTAAAAATAAAGTTAACTGTAGTCTCATTGTGAAAACAATTAAATACCAACACAATTCAGAACAGCAGCAATAAAACTGGGCCCCAGTGAGCTTGGGATGATGATGAATAAAATCAAACATTCACAGGAGAGAACAGCCTCCCAGTGGCAGTGGAACACAGATAAATAAGAAGGCATTCTAACCTGCTGGGGTAGGGAGTTCCGTGGATGGGATTCTGCCACAGAGAAAGAACCCTCTTACACATTGCCACCAGTCATGCCTTGTGTGCTGAGACTGGGGGTTAACCCAAACAACGCAGTCCAGGTCCGGTCCCGAATCCAAGGATTCCACAAGGAGTCAGTCCAACAGGGCCAAGGCAGGAAACCAGGCTAGGTCAGGCACAGGAAGCAGCAATGTTGCTCCCACAACCTGGGGTGGTGTCCGGCAGCCTTTTATCTCTGATGGGGTAATGGCCAGTCCTGATCCCCCGGTGACTCACCTCCCTGTCTCGCCCGAAAGCGAGCACTCCTCCTGTGAATACTCAGGTCTCTCCTTCTCTCAGACCTGAGTCTCTGCACCTTGGGAGATGTCGGTGGGTTACTAGACCCAGAGGCCGCCTCAGCCTCTCCTGACCCAACTGGTAGTGGAGCAGCTGCACGTGATTGCCCAACAGAGGGCAATGAGGTAATCCCCGCATATGAAGCCAGGGTAGGCTCAGGCCCCTGACTTGGCTCAGCTGGTGCTTGTTGCAGGGAACCTGTGCAGACTGGGGCTCTTCAGAATCAGGCCCCAGACTCAGTTCAGATGCCACCTGAGGCAGAGGATCCAGTGTGGACCAGGACTCATCCGGTTCCGAGTCTGAGCCCAAGTCCCAGGCCATCACACCTTGAAAGGCAAATGGCGTGTGCAAAGTTCCTGCCGACACACCTAAGCAAGAGAGTTCTTTGCCAGACATTGCCCAAACTTTCTAAAGAAAAATGGTCTCCACAGCCATCGTGCTTGAACGTAAGTTTGGAAGGTGATTTTTCTGACCAAGTCCATCCACGCCTCGCTCAGGCCCGGGAATGGAAAGTCCACACTTTGGAATAATTGTGTCTCTTTAGAGAGCTGGCAAGTAGGTCAGCCTGGCGTGATGAAGTGCACTTAAGTGGCGGGCGTTTTTCTGATGGCATTATCTGAGCTGTTAAGATATTTGAACGATTGAATAAGCGTCATTGTCAGCATTATGCTACCATTCTGCTAAAGTTCACATCTCCAATGCATTACCTCACTCTTGCCATTCAGAAAGGGAGGGGGGGAGAGAATGACATTCTATGGAGAGAACCATGCAATGAGGCCTGGAAGGACAAAAGCCAGCTCAGTTGTCCCGCTGCTAGACAGCAAAAAGGGAGCTATTTGGCAGAATGGCGAGTGACCTTCAATCAGAGGGTGAAGGGACCAACTTGCTTCCGCTAGCAACATGCCCCAGAATGAGCTGAGGGGCTGCTGGTGGGGTATCGGGAAGAAATAACATTGGAGTAAAGCTGGGGGGAAGGGAGTTCAGAGGGATTTGCGGACCTAGACTGGCAGAGTTGACATATACTGAACTGTGGCAGTTTTATACTGAGACGGTGGTGTCATCTGAAGAGCTTCTGGCTGGTCTCTGGAAGCAACAGGATGGATGACTTGAGAAAGTGTTGGTGGTGATGCAGCAAAACAGTTACAGACTACAAGGGGGAACCCACTCCCTGCTCTGAGAAGCCCTCAGCTGAGAAGCCAGAATCTAGAGCCTCTTCTGGGATGATGTGTGGGGCTAATCTCACCAAAAAGCATGACATAAATGCTAAGCAGCACCATTTCTCTTACTCTTATGGGAGGCAGGGAGAAGGCCTTCATCCATCGGTGGAGCATGAGATTCTTAATCTCAAGGCCATGCGTTCAAACCCCATATTGGGCAAAAGATTCCTGCATTGCAAGGGGTTGGGCTAGATGACTCGGGGTAACCTTCCAACTGTATCTCTGGCATTTCTCCAGTGAAAATAGGAACATCCTATTCCATAATAATAATTTTACTATTTATACTCTGCCCATCTGGCTGATATGTCCCAGCCATTCTGAGCAGCTTCCAACATATATCAAAACATAATAAAACGTTAAACATTTTTTAAAAAAACTTCCCTATACACAGCTGCCTTCAGATGACTTGGGGTTAGACAACTCCATACCCTCCAACATTTCTCCAATGAAAATAGGGACATCCTAAGGAAAAGCGGGACGTTCTAGGATCAAATCAGAAACTGTCCATGGAAAATAGAGACACTTGGAGAGTCTGCAATTCTGTGATTACAGAAACCAAGTATGGACCCAATGATTTGGGATAACCGCCCAGTGTTCAATCTTCAATTCTTGGGCAAAGCATCTCAACATGTGGTAGCCTTTCAATTCCAGCTATTTCTGGCTCATTTAGACACATTCGAATCCGGCTACATGTCTTTGCAATTCCAAGCTGTAATTTGGTGAATGGGGAGGAATGAAGAAGAAGAAGAAAATCCCAAATTTTGGCTTCGGATTTTGGGGAAAGGGGGCTGCAGATGGATTCTATGAATCTTTGTTATGTTTTACTGCATTTCCATCCAGCACAGCAGGTGCTGATGGAAATGAGCAGAGCAGGCAATTGGAAGTCCAGTGTGAGTACCTGGTTCTCCCATGACTGACGCAGCAGCAGCAGCAGCAGCAGCACTTTAGGAAATAAGGGAAGAACGGCTGCTGTATTTCCAGCTGGTCACCAAAGTGCCAAATGGGGAGACATTTCCTTTGTAAATGGGAAATGACAAGAGCAAATAGACTAGTGGAAGGAAATTTCAGGGCCTGGAATTGCTCTTCCTCTCTCTGCTCCCTCCCCACCCCTCATTTTCTGATACCTCCCCCCTTTCTTGGCAGTTTGTCATCTTCCGTAAACCCACTTTGTCTCCTTCGCCCTCCCTTCTCTTCTCTAGTTTGTGACACTATTTGTAAAACATGAAAAAGAGTGGGGGGGTTGGAGGCATTTTCCTCCGACTTTGGTTTTCTGATGCCTTTTGCTAATTGAAGTCATCAGCTAAAATTGTTCCGGGGAGGGGAGGAGGAGGAGGAGGAGGAGGGTTGGGGTTGGAGGGAGAAGGGGATTAGAAAGGGAGCAGGAACCATCATCTGCAGAGGGAACTCAGATGTGAAAATACTTCAGTCTCTGAGATTGCAGTATTTATCCACACAAGTGCCCTGCTGTGCTTCAGAAACCCAGTTGATTTTAATGAGCTGCCGCAAAGGTGTTTGTTATTATGGAATCCAATCTCTCTCTTTCTCTCCCTCTCCCCACCCTCTTTCCCATTCCCCACCCCCTCTCTCTTGTGTGATTGGGAGCCAGGCCTGGAAAAGTTCACACACAGAGGGTTATGAAAGATTTATCCACCCGTGGCCATCATCCGTCCTCGCTCTTGCCTCCGAGCCTCCCTTTGAAACCGTTCCAAAATGAAATACTGTACAAGCTTGAACAGGGGCCTTGTTTAACCCAGACTCTGAGTGAGAGTGAAGGAGAAATTAGAAAGGCATTTGTGTGAACAGATGTTCCTCCTTTCTTTCTTGTATTGGGGAAAAAAGGGGGTTGGGTTGCTTGCAATCTAGACGCAGCTGTAATAAAGCATGGAGAATGGGAGGCAGATACACACACACACACCACAAAGTGGCCACCTGCAGTCATCCGGTGCTTGCAAGAGACGCCCAATCATGGACTGTTTTCTGCACATTTGGAAACAGTATCAGGGCTCCCTGGTTAAGAGGCTGAGCTGTGAGCCATGGGGCCCCAGTTCAGATCTCATCTCTTCAATGCACCCTCTGACTGGCCTTAGGTAAGCCTAGCCCCCACATCTGCAATATGGGGATGAACCTGGCCCACCTTGCAGAACTGTTGTAAGGATTTCTGCATTAATATATCTGAAATGCTTGAAGTCCCTGAAGCTGTGTATGAGATATATATATATATATATATATATATATATATATATATATATAAAATACCAAAACACAAACTTCTCATCAAAGCCCTGGGATAGCTCAGTTGGTAGAGCATGAGACTCCTAATCTCAGGGTTGTGGGTTTCAGCCTTATGTTGGATAAAAGATTACTGCATTTCAGGGGGTTGGACTGGATGATCTTAGTGGTCCCTTCCAACTCTACAATTCTATGCTTCTATGACCCTTGCCTTCACAGACCCTCATGGCTTTCTCCCATTCCCACAAGGAATTCCCCTTTCTACCTGTGACCTTCACAGCTCCAGCTTTGTTTGGAACAATGAACAGGAACACTGCTTTTAGCAGGGAGGACATGCTGCAACATTTTGTTGCAGTCCCACTGCATAAGCAGCTTAATGGCCTGTGAGGAATCCATAATAAGTCCTAGAGCAGAGTTTCCCCAACTTGGATCGCCAGCTGTTTTCGGACTACAATTCCCATCATCCCAGACCCCTGGTCCTGCTAGCTAGGGATGATGGGAGTTGTAGTCCAAAAACAGCTGGAGACCCAGATATGGGAAACAGTGTCCTAGAGGGTCAGGGCTACGGTTTGGAGAACTCTTTGAAACTTAAGCTGAATGAGTCCAGAGAGTTAAATTCTCACCCTCTCCTTTTGACTTTTGCAGCACCCCCGCCGCCACAGTCCCCAGCAAAGGGGGTCCTGCTCCTCCTTGCTGTGTGCCTGCTCCAGTCTTGGCGTCAGCCTTCAGTGTTTCTCCTTTCATGTCGCTAGAGCACTGCCATTTGCACGCAGGGTAAGGAGCCTTAATGGGCGAAAGCGCTCCAAGTTTCATTTTCTTCTGTAATGGAAAATACGAAAGTGAGATTTCAGTCGGTGAGCACTTCTTTGAAAGAAAGAAAAAGCCCAACAAATATCTTTATTGGCGCTGGACAGCCTGCCAATCAGGGCCGAAAATTGCTAGCTTCTCCCCCCCCCCACTCCCACCCCAAAAGGGATGCCTCTGCATACCAAATAACAGAAAAAGCTTGCAGGGCCAGCTGAATAAAAAGACACACACACACACCCCTTTCTCTACCTGGCACTGGGTGATTTGCAATGCATCGCTTCGGCATAATTTCCCATCTCCCCAGCTCACAAAGGAACCTCCATTGCTATCTGCAAGTTTAATAATTCCATCTTCCTGACACTTTGCATTCTAATGCCTCTTCTGACACTGGCCCAAGCTGGCTGGCTGGCTGGCCAGCTGACTGCCACACGGTGGCCCTGCCTGAAATCTGCCTCTTGGTGCCCGCAAGACCCATAGGAGAGTAGAGATAAAAAGCTTGGCATCCCGGAGAGGATTTAAAGCTGGGGAGGGTCTGCCTCTGAAAATTAAAGAAGCCTGTCATCCCCTTCTGCCATCCCCACCTGGCTCTCTATATGTGCCAATCTGCTCAGACTTGCCCAGTGGGCAATCTTCCCAGATGCCCATAAAATACAGGAAGCAGAGAATAAATGGACAGTTTTCCCAATGGCAGCTTGTAAAAATTGACTGAACCACCCCACCCCACCCCACCCCACCCCACCCCACCCCAAGGATCAGGATCTGTGCTTTATAACTCATTCAGAAACAACCCTCAGTTAGGGGTGAACAGTGAAGTCGTCAAGTTTGCTGGTGGTGCCAAATTGTTTGGGGTGCTTAAAAGAAAAAAGGGGTTGCAAGGAGCTCCCAAAGGATCTCTCCGAACTGGGTGAATGGGCAGTAAAATGGCAAATGCAATTCAACGTAAGCAAGAGAATCACGATGCACATTGGGAGCAAGGAATTCTAACTTCATGAATATGCTAATGGCAGGGGCAGCATGTCACATTTCGCTGCTTGAGGTGAAACAGGAAGTGCCCCTCCCCGCCCCTGCTGCCGTGCAGCCACCCCCCTCCCCGAGAAGTGGGGCTGGCAAAGGCGTCGATCTCACCTATTTCTTGCTGATGGCGGCATTGAAGAAGAAGAAGAGTTTGGATTTGATATCCCACCTTTCACTCCCCTTCAGGAGTCTCAAAGCAGCTAACCTTCTTTCCCTTCCTCCCCCACAACAAACACTCTGTGAGGTGAGTGGGGCTGAGAGACTTCAAAGAAGTGTGACTGGCCCAAGGTCACCCAGCAGCTGCATGTGGAGGAGCGGAGACGCGAACCCGGTTCACCAGATTAGGAGACTACCACTCTTAACCACTACACCACACTGGCTCTCCTGCCTATGGTGGAGGCAGTGGGGCACTCATGGGGGCACCATCTGGGGTAGTGGATTCACTCCTCCTAATGGGTGGGCTGTCCCTGGTCTGAATTGTAAGTGATTGTCCAGGAAATAGGCCTTGGGGGTCATAGCAGACAGCTCAATGATGATATGACTGAATGAATGAATCTTTATTTGCGTCAGCCATCAGCCATAGCAACAAAAGAACAATGCGACATACAAAGAACAGGAATAAAAAGTTGATTGTATAAAACGCACCTTAGGGTCCTGAATCAACAGTTAAATAGTGGACCTTATTTGGATTGCCCCAGCTAAAAACCTGGCAACCTTTGCTGTCATCTGCTCATCTTGATCTGCCAAGAGAAAGGACACTGTGGCAGTGGTTGGGCGACTCGGAATGGACAATAAAAGAGGGGTGATAAGCTCATTCCTCAAATCTTTATAAAGAGTGCGGTCCAAAAGGGTGTGCACCACTGATTCGATGGTGCCATCTTCATATCAATGATGATATTGACCCAGGGTGTAGCAGTTGTGAAAAAAAGCCAATTTCATGCTAGGGATCATAAGTGTGGCTACACTTTGAAGAGGCAAGCAGGTGGACAGGAAACAATGGTGAGGCAGAGGTTAGTCAACTCAAGGAGAAGTCTGCAAACAGCAACTTGTTCAAGGACCCCCCCCCCAAAAAAAAAAAATCCCTGGACCCAGCAACATTCATAAAACAGATTAGACCTCCCAGTTCCAGTGGGGAGACATACCATATGACGTCTCTCTTCTCATCTCACACAGTTGTAAGGAATAATATAGCTAGGGGATTGCTGCCACCCCTGATCAGTTAAGCTGGGGATAAACATTTTGTTCTTCCTTTAATTTCCAATTGCTTTATGTGATTGAGATGCAAAAGAGTTTGAAAGGGAATAAATAACCGTTGGTGGGATTATGAATCCTTGGGGAGAATTTCTAGCCATTTGGGACAGGGTTTCTATGAAATTAAGGGCTTCAGGACAGATTCCTCACCCAACCCCAAAAGAGGACACCCACAAATGGAGAATCATAGAATCATATAATTGCAGAGTTGGAAACAACCCTGCAATGCAGCTGTCCCATATAGGGATTGAACCTGCAACCTTGGTGTTATCAGTAAGGTAAAGGTAAAGGGACGCCTGACCATTAGGTCCAGTCGTGGCCAACTCTGGGGTTGCGGCACTCATCTCGCTTTATTGGCTGAGGGAGCCGGTGTACAGCTTCCGGGTCATGTGGCCAGCATGACTAAGCTGCTTCTGGCGAACCAGAGCAGCGCATGGAAATGCTGTTTACCTTCCCTATTTATCTACTTGCACTTTGATGTGCTTTCGAACTGCTAGGTTGGCAGGAGCAGGGACCGAGCAACGGGAGCTCACCCCGTCGCGGGGATTCGAACTGCCGACCTTCTGATCAGCAAGTCCCAGGCTCTGTGGTTTAACCCACAGTGCCACCCGCATCCCTGGTGTTATCAGTACCATCCTCTAACCAACTGAGGTCAGGGGAGTTACTGGATTCTGGTTGCATGGGATTGACACAATTACCGGTAATTTATATCAGATTAGTTCTTTTATGCTTACTTACTTCGCCAATCCTTTATTAGGCATTACAAATACAGATAGGCCATCATAAAACATCCATATGTAAATTTTTAAAATATATACAAATAAGCAGCCCTGTAGAAATATGTAATAACGAGGATTTTCATTTTCATCTTTTATGCACGTTAGCACCAAATCGAGCTGAGCTCGTGCAAAAAAAGTTCTGCTTTTTTCAAGCAACTTGGCTCTTGCCAAGTTTACCCTGGGTATCTAGACTAGGAGCAAGATTTATAAAACCTCAGTCAAGCACTTTGTATGAAACAGATCAGTAGAGAAGCAAGCTACTTGGCAGGTGTGTAGAATCTGGCAGGCCACAGAAAGTTTGCATGTGTCTGTTCATTCCATGTCTGTCCCTCCCACTAAAAAACCTTTTGCAAATTTACAGTTAAAGCAAAAATGTGAATCCCTGCTGCATTTTTAACATTTGAATCTGAAATTTAAAAGATTCGCTGTTGCCAAGTTTTATTTTAACAGACTGATTTTGAGGAACTCCCTTTTTAAAATAATAATAAAAAATGAAAACCTTGGTCTTGTTCATGAATAGTGATACAAATCTTTGCAAGATTTCAATTAGCCTGCTAGGACCCTAACTCCAAATTCCCATAAAAATGACAACATAAAGATTGAAATTAGGACATGCAAATTTGAATTTCTGCAGCAACAAAAAATACTGTGGGTATGCCTGGGAATTTCTCCCAGCATGCACTGCAGCTGTATTCAATATAATTTTAGGGCAGCTGGGAACTATCCTTGCGTTGGAGAGAAAAACATATTGCAGAATGTAAAGCTGCTCTGTTCAAGCCTTCAGTCGGGCCCCGGATCCATCAAGGGAAGCATAAACGCCCACACAGTTAGAGCAGAAGAAGGCCTCGTTAGCACACAGAGTCAGAAAGGTTTTTAATTGGGTGCATCCCTTTGGTAGGGAGCATTCACTTCCCCATCTGTTCTGCCCACTCAATGCAAATGGAAAGTGGCAAAACATAAACATTGTTCACTGTCTTCGTGTACATAAAGGTGTGGGGGCATTTGCCAGCCTCCAGTGTGAGATGCTGGTGGCATTCCATGCACGCATCTGAGCAAGGGAGGCTGTGGAGGAGGTGTGTTTCTGTCGTGAGGCACGAGGCTGGTCACTGAACTGGCAGGGGTGGGGAACTGCCAAGTCACAAGGAATACAGTGGTACCTCAGGTTAATTACTTAATTCGTTCCAGAGGTCCGTTCTTAACCTAAAACTGTTCTTAACCAGAAGCACCACTTTAGCTAATGGGGCCTCCTGCTGCTGCCACACCGCCGGAGCACAATTTCTGTTATCATCCTGAAGCAAAGTTCTAAGCCAAGGAGATAAGTAGCTATACAACCCTTAGAAGACATCTGAAGGCAACCTTGTACAGAGAAGGTTTTTATGTTTAATGCTTTATTATGTTTTTTATATATGTTGGAAGCTGCCCAGAGTGGCTTGGGCAACACAGTCAGATATAAATAAATATAAACAGTCGGGTATAAATAATAAAATTATTATTATTATTATTATTACTATTATTATTATTATTATTATACCTCTGGTTACATACTTAATTCGTTCCAGAGGTCCGTTCTTAACCTGAAACTGTTCTTAACCTGAAGCACCACTTTAGCTAATGGGGCCTCCCACTGCCGCCGCACCGCCGGAGCACAATTTCTGTTATCATCCTGAAGCAAAGTTCTTAACCCGAGGTACTATTTCTGGGTTAGCGGAGTCTGTAACCTGAAGCGTATGTAACCTGAGGTACCACTGTAAATCTATCTCCTTTGAACTTCCTTGCCTCTTCCACTCATTCACTCCTACGAGTTCCTGTGTCTCCTACTAGAAACACACCTTCCTACACTGTCAATCCCACAGCAGAGGTGAGGCCACCAAGAAGCCAGGTTTCAGCACCCATAGTAGTGTTTATATAATTAGTTAATCAATCAATCAATCAATTACACCCTGCCCTATGGTGGGTTGCTCCAGCCACTCTGGACAGTTTCCAACACATAGAAAAACATAGTAAAATGTCAAATATTAAAAACTTACCTAATTGGGATGCCTTCAAATGTCTTCTAAAAGTTGTACCCTCTTGACATCTGATGGGAGGGCGTTCCACAGGGAGGACGCCACTGCAGAGAAGGCCCTCTGCCTGGTTCCCTGTAACTTTACTTCTTGCAGTGAAGGAACTGCAAGTCAGAGACACTCCTTCAGGTATATATGTGTGTTGTTATCAGTCCAAGACACCTGAGGTGATTAGTGCAGCTCAGGATGGTCACAGGTGAGGTTCCTGGGGCACCATCTGAAGGTCAAAGGAGCCAGAGGCAGGGAGCAAAGTCCAAGATAGGTGGGTTCTAAGCAGCATATAAATACAGGGTGAGGGAGGGCACAAATAGCAAGGCAAAGCTATTCTTCTCTGGAAAGACAGGCTGCTCAGACTAGGGAGATGCTCTGAGGCTTTGTATAGGGCTTGTGGGGCTGGGATTGGCCCTTGAGTCAGCTGTTGGGAGTTACGTGACAGGACCAGTATTGTGGCCTAGGGGGGCGCTCTTGTGGTTGACAAAAAAAATTGTCCATGTAGGAGATACAAAGCCAGGGTCTGGGAGCAGATCTTCAAGGGCCTCCTCAATGTGCTGGCCCCAAACACAGCTACTTTTCCTAGCAGGGGTGCCAACTTAGGCCCCAAGTTATGGATGCCCAGTGCGCCACCATGACATCATGACATCACACGGCCTGCAGCCTCAGAACCTGATTTCTGGTGGCACTGGAAGTCAGGTTGTGAGGTCTCGCAAAGCCTCGAACAGCACCTCTGAGGTTTTGCAAGGCCTCAGACATGACGTCCAGTGCTTCATGAGTCACTGAACATTGTGTTGGGGCCTCCGCAGTGTGGGTGCTGAGCCCTCTGTAGATTGCACCCGTTTCCTATAAACCTCAGGCACTTCAAGGTAAATTCAAACATGAATGGTTCTATTTTAGCACAATAGACAAGGAGTCCTGATTATTCCTTGGCCTCGGGTCCACATTGTCTTCCTCCTTCCTCTCACCTCTACAGGAGGCTCTCCCCTTGACCCAGGAACTAATTATATGCACGCCCAGCACCCTCAAGTCCAGTCCTGCCTCCTTGTTCTCTAGCCTCTTTTGTCTCCCAAACCCTTGGTTTCCCAGCCTGCCTAGTGTTCGTGTTTTCTTCTTTCCAGCAGTATGAAGAAATTTCAGTTCCTTGGCCCTATGTAAGGCTCCCCTCACCCCCACCTGAGTTGCCAGATTCAGCAAGCTTTTGTGCCTTTAAATTTTAAACAGGTGCATGAATTGGAGGCTTTTAGCAGCTGTAGGTGTAAGCAGAGACTGCACCCACTCCATGTATTTTTTCCTACAGTTCTGCGCACACAGGAGCTCTACACTCCTCTAAAATTGGCAATCTGATTTCCATAGTGAACTAACCTTGTTTCCCTCACAGCATGTTCACTGTTTTCTCAGTATTCTGGGACTGTGGTTTCCCCCTCAGCAGTTAGAAAGCCATAGTCGGTTCCATGACACTCCACAGTATTTCACCTGAGAGGCACACAGGCAGCAGCTAGTTTTCACCCTGTCTCATCTTGTATATCCTACCTGGGTTTAGCTAAGATTCTGAATCTTAGGAAGAGGTTAAGCCTCTGTGAAAAAATGGGAGATTCAAGAGAGAGAAGATTCCATGTTTCACTGTTGGTTCCAGAAGAAGTTTTTGAAGAGGACAACCATATTTCTGAGAGCAGAAGAAAGGGACTCTCTTTTTTTCACCCTCTGCTGCTGCTATTAGCTAAACACCTGTTGGGATTTTCTTCCCTCAGAACACAATCTATATCAAATGTGCATTCATACAAAAATGAAAATAACGTCGCTCGCCCATCAGAGGTGAACTGAGGGACAAAGGCACTCCAGCAAGAGAGGATTGTGCCTGGCTTGATGTGTAGAAACCTCTCCTGGTGTCTGATCCTGTTATCAAACAGCTTCTCTCTTCAGTCAGTTGGAAAGAAGCCTATTTTTATAAATGCGGGGAAGAGAGATTAATGGGTTGTGCTTTCTTAAGTTTCATTTCCGTTCATGGAGTTTGTCACAATGGAAACTTTCCTTCCATTTTGATTAGCTTCTGGAAGCTTCCGAGCGGTTTTTGGAAGCCATATTCTGGGGGGGGGGAGGGAGGAGAGAAACTAATGGCAGGACAAAGAGGGATTTGACATACAACACACTTGTTTGGTATCCAGCACACTCCACTCTCAGTTCCTCGGCTAGTAAGGCTGCCATGTGCTTTACTTGATGGGAAACCATATTTAGAGGGCTGCCTCGTCCATGTCTAGTCTAAAGATTTAAAAAAAAAAAAAAACCTGAGAAGAGAGATTGGGGTCCTTGAGGTTAACAGAAGCAGCATCTGGGCAGCAGACTGAGCAGGACCTCACGTCACCTGGTCACAGTCTTCCTCAAAGTGGAGAAATCAATTGCATATCTATTTAAATTATAGTGATTTTTTTTTATTTAAAAAAATGCATCTGTACATATACATTAGCAGCTGCCTACAGGAAACCTGCAAGCAGGATCTGAGTGCAAGAGCATTCTCCTCTCTTGCTGTTTTCAGAAGCTAGTTTGGGGAGGCATACAACAATAATGGCTAGTAGCCTGGATGGATGAGGAACCAGATTACAGGTGGAATACCCATGATTCTCCAGATGCTGTTGGACTCCAGCTCCAATCAGCACCATCCAATGTAGGAGGAAAAGTCTTCCAATACGTATATCCACAATATCATAACACAGTCTGCAGAATGCTGGAGTATATATTTTCCCCCAGCAGAGAGCTTAACACACACACACACACACACACACACACACACACACACACACACACCATCATCATCATCATCATCATCATCACCCACTGCTCTGCTTTAACAGGAACAACCACAAAATCACTCAGGACCGGTGCTTTTTTTCCTCTGGGGGTACTCATAGTTATGCAGTACCAGCACTTTTTTATCTAGAAGAAAAGCACTGGCGCTTACTGTGTGGCACTTACTATAGTAACTTCATGGTGAGTACCGGCACCTTTTTTTTCTAGAAGAAAAGCCCTGCCCGGGACTCTTCTGTGCTCTTCAGATAGCATTTATACAGCTTCACTACTCACAAAGTCCATGGACCTAGGGTAGAGGAACATATAGATATGGAAAGACAAAGAGTTAAAATTCTCAGAAAAGCAAAGGACACAGGAAAACAAAGACAGAGCAACATTAATCCTTGTTGGGTCCCTGATTAGGGGTCTGACTCCATGGTGCTATAGTTGACATGACTGAGGGAGAGGTGAAATCACCCT
This sequence comes from Podarcis gaigeae, assembly GCF_964106915.1. Taxonomy (NCBI): domain Eukaryota; kingdom Metazoa; phylum Chordata; class Lepidosauria; order Squamata; family Lacertidae; genus Podarcis; species Podarcis gaigeae. Next base: position 17,468,935 of record NC_139692.1, on the reverse strand, counting down.
GAATCTCCCCAATTCAGCCCCTGTACAAAGCATAGGAACATAGGAAGTTGCCTTATACTGAAGTTTCCATTGGTCCACCCATCTCAGTGTTGTCTACTGGCAGCAGCTCTCCAGGGTTTCAGGCTAAGGACATTTCCAGCCCTACCTGCTGATGCTATTGAGGACTGAACCTGGGACCTTCTGCATGCAAAGGTTCTACCAATGTGCTATGGCCCTTTTTACTGCTACGGAAGACTGCTATAGAGACAGTATTCCAAAGATGTAAAAGCCTTGCTCACACACTTTTTGGTGGAAAGAACATAATGCAAACAACTGCAAATTCATGCTGCCCTGCTGTGTGCTTATCGCTTCTGGCATCACCCCAGTGGCTTGGATTCATTGTTGTTTAGTTGTTTAGTCGTGTCCGACTTCCTGACCCCATGGACCAGAGCACGCCAGGGACTTCTGTCTTCCACTGCCTCCCGCAGTTTGGTCAGACTCATGTTTGTAGCTTCGAGAACACTGTCCAAACATCTCGTCCTCTGTTGTCCCCTTCTTCTTGTGCCCTCCATCTTTCCCAACATCAGGGTCTTTTCCAGGGAGTCTTCTCTTCTCATGAGGTGGCCAAAGTATTGGAGCCTCAGCTTCACGATCTGTCCTTCCAGTGAGCACTCAGGGTTGATTTCCTTCAGAATGGATAGGTTTGATCTTCTTGCAGTCCATGGGACTCTCAAGAGTCTCCTCCAGCACCATAATTCAAAAGCATCAATTCTTCGGCGATCAGCCTTCTTTATGGTCCAGCTTTCACTTCCATACATCACGACTGGGAAAACCATAGCTTTTACTACATGGACCTTTGTTGACAAGGTGATGTCTCTGCTTTTTAAGATGCTGTCTAGGTTTGTCATTGCATTAGAAGGGTGCAAAAGCATACAGGGAAAGAACTAGATGGAGCAAAGTGTAATGCCTCAGAGAAGAGGTGTGGCCAGATAGGGACAGGAAATGAGTGGAAAGTTCCAGGAGGTAGATATAGGTGAACCACCAGGCCACATTTTTTTAATTTTTAGAGCAGCTGGGCAATTGATTGAGCTCAGGCTGTTTGGGAAGGTAGTGAAAGACCTTTGGAGGGTCTTTTTTTAATATAAAAAAGCAAGAGGTGGGGTTATGCCTCTCAGGGTTGGGAAACTTTGAGAACACATTAATTTATTCTTCTATTTATTTTTGAAAGTTCCATCCTGCCTTTCTATAAAACAGAAGTAAAAATACACAAAAATCGATTAAAAAAAAAACAGCAATCTAAAAAAGAAACTCTGAAAGACTAAAAGGCAGCAACAGCATAAAAGTATATTAGGAACAGAACTGTGCAGAAGCTTGCCAAAGTGGGCAAAGCAGACCTCAGAAGGACAGGCTCATGTGGAGGAAAGCAATACTTGAGATATTTTAGTCCCAGACCATTCAGAGCTTTAAAGGTCAAAATCAGCGCTCTGAAAAGAGCCTAGAAACCAGTGAAGCTGGCAAAAGATCAGGGTAATACGATCTGATTAACTGGCTCCACTTAAGACTGCGGCAGCTGCATTTTCAACCAGCTGAAGATTCCAGGCTGCCTTCAAGGGCAGCCCCATATAGAGCTCATTGCGGCAGTCTAACCCGGAAGTGACCAAAGCATGTTTGACTGCTTGATCACCGCTCTGTCTTCAATAATGGCGAGCCAAATGGACATCCAAGAGACATTTATCTTGGTGGCCTTTTTCAAGTGATACAAAATGTAAATATGGCTATCTGAGACTATGGGAGTTGTTTGGTACTACCATCTGTTGCCATGTTGGTGCTAGTGAATGAGTGCAAAATTGGGACCTGGTGTTTATATTTTCCTGGACAAATTTTCTCACTAAAGCAGCTCCTGTTGCCTAGAATTTCTGCTAGTGAGAATTGCTGAGAGGGGCTGTCTTCCATTTGTAGCCTCATCTAATTGTCTGTCTAGACAATTCCTTCCAACCTCTGCCATCCCACACAACCTCTGAGGTTTGCAGCTACTTTTTTGTTTTTTTAAAAAAAAATTGAGCAAAGGGAAGAAAGACACTCCTGAAATGCTAACCTTGCTCTGGCATGGAAAACAGAAGACAAGCCTATCATGACAACAGAGTGATTTGAGGCTGGGGGATTAATTTAAGTGCAAAGCTAATTTCTTACCAAATTAAGATAAATTGATGAAAGCTACATTTAAATCAAATTAAGAGAGTGTCCGGTCTAGGGCTAAGCTATGCAATAAACAAGCTGGTAGACAAATAGCACCTTCAGGCACGGCGGGGGAATAGATTTAAGGCCCCTGTTTCCTTCTGCTCCTGCTGTTTAACATGCTTCTAACACCATTGTGTTGCCAAGTGCTGTGTGCAAAGTACGAACACTGCTGTTTGTGCCAAGAAGCCTCATTACACTCTGGGTAAGGTCATAAGAAGAGTCACCTATTTGTATACCACTTTCCTACATACATTGAGCTCACAGAGTTTCACTGCAAAAGGCAATGCATCACAACCCATATAAAGACATTAAAGAACCAGAGGCATATCTAGGCTTCCTTGCACCCTTGGCATGAAGCTGTATTGGTGTCCTGCTGAGATGCTTAGAGGAGCCTGCATGCCCAGAGCAGTGGAGGAACAGCCCAGGGATCATACAGATGGGTAGGTGGGCTCCTAGCCACTCCTAGCCAGAGTGGAGAGGCATGGTTTTTGCACTCCACTGGGCCTGCACCCTTGGGTGAGGGTCACCCTTACCAACCCCTAGGTACGCCCCTGTTCTAAACAGTTTCATAATAACAAAGGTGCATATGAGAAAAACAACAGAGATATTTTTAAAATTGCAATTAAACAGTAACTACGTTACATAGCCTCAGATGAAGATCGAAACATCCATGTAGGTTCACATCAAGAAGAGGCACCCTGAAAGTTAATGGGATCCTGAGTCAAACAGGGCTTTATAAGTCAAAACCAGCATTTTGAACCAAGGTATTGGCTGGTGACAATGGGAGTTGTAGTCCCAACAACATCCCAAGGGCACAAGGTTGGGGAAGGCTGACATAGACGGATACCCTCTCAGGGTGTTGGTTCACTCGACAGCCTTGGATGAGTTGCTGTTTCAGGGCTCAGCCCTCACCTGAAAAACAGACTTAAGAAGAGCTCATTGAACAAGGTCATTTGAAAAGATGAGCTGGAGGCATACAAGGCAGAATGTTTCCCCTTTAAAAGTGCAAAGTGCTGGATTCATGCTAAAAAATACCTGCTGACTTAGGATGCATGAAGTCTCCCATCCCCAAAGTGCAGCTGGCCACGCAATGGCCACCAGCTACAACCCAGACCAGCAGCTTAAGAATAGCAAAATCTTTGTTGATGCAAGTTCATAAGAGGCTTCTTTTTTTTCTCTCCCTGTTTAATTTATCAACATAGTCTGGGAGAGACATGAAAATTAGATCTAATAATGAATGATTACAACTTTCAAGTAAAGTCTAGTTGGTTGACTAATCAATTTGGTTAAGTGAAAATCCATAGCAAATGAGTCAGCCGTGGTACAACATTTCTCCATCCAATTTAAATTAAAATCACCAACCATAATAATTTCACAATTACTCTATGAGCAGGCACCAGGGACTTGACCCTGGAGAAGAGAAATTTCAAGGTCTGCAGAAGAGGGCAAGGAAGCAGCATCTGATATGGGGCTGGTGTCTTGGAACCCAGGCTGTAAGGATGGAAAACAAAGCAGAAGACTTTAAGGACAGCAAAACAGCAGTGGGGTATGTGGAGTGTGTGTGTGTGTGTGTGTGTGTGTGTGTGTGTGTGTGTGTGTTGTGTGTAAACAGCAATGGTGACTTGGCCCGGTTTCTCTTGTAATCTTATGATGAGTCTTGCCTGATATAAAGTGGTCCCTGGAAGTCAGCGGAGCTGATCTGCCACCCGTCAGTGCTTCCATCAACTTCTAGACATGCTGAACTAATGCCTAGATCCTATAAGCCAAAGGAATTGTGTGTTTTTTTCTTCATTCCAGTTTATCTCTTAGCAATGCAGCTCACTAGCCGCAGAAGTGGCTGCAATCAGTGCTTCAGAAAAATGGAAGGATGGTCACAAATCATACAAATGTCAAGACAACCTTTGGATGTTTTTGGACTCCAACTCCCATCACCCCAAGCCAGCATTGCCAATTGTCAGGAGTGAGCTGTGGTCCAACAGTACCTGGAAGGTCACATAGTAGAATCATAGAATCATAGAGTTGGAAGAGACCACAAGGGCCATCGAGTCCAACCCCCTGCCAAGCAGGAAACACCATCAGAGCACTCCTGACATATGGTTGTCAAGCCTCTGCTTAAAGACCTCCAAAGAAGGAGACTCCACCACACTCCTTGGCAGCAAATTCCACTGTCAAACAGCTCTTACTGCCAGGAAGTTCTTCCTAATGTTTAGGTGGAATCTTCTTTCTTGTAGTTTGGATCCATTGCTCCGTGTCCGCTTCTCTGGAGCAGCAGAAAAAACTCTTTCTCCCTCCTCTATGTGACATCCAGTAGCTCTAGACCAAGTAGCTACCCTTGGTCTAGAGCTACTGGAAATGAATCAATCTACAGTTTCTTTGTAGCTTCTGGAAACTGTTCTGTCCTAAATAGTATTGAATGTAGTGAAATGTCATGGGCTGGCTGGATGCTGAGGAGCGGTGCAAGGAGGCACCAGCTGGGGAACCCCTAGGGAAAGAAGGCTCAGAGGAGGGGTCTTTCCATCCTGCTGTGACCAGCTCCACTTCCCACCCCCCACCCCCCACCCTGGTCTCCTAAAGCTTGCAAAGAAATGAAGATGGCAGAGCAAAGAGAGACAAGAGGATGGAGCCTTACACTGCTGGGGAAGGAACCAGGGGAGGAACCTTAGAGAGTAGTGAGAAGACCTTCAGTCCTTGCAACTGCCTCATTGGGGCAAGACCTACTGGGAAGAGTTGCTGTGATCACCTGCACTGTTTGGGTTTCTTTGAATAAAGGGCTAATGTCACTGACGCTGGGTGTTTTGTTCCTGACCTACTCCTGACTCTGGCTCCTGACAGAGAGGAATATTTTAGGGATATATCGACCCCCATATGAAATGCAAGACACACTCCAGTCATTTCTGCACCATTTTGCATAAAGGTACCAAATATTTAGCAAAGATGGGCTGGATGGGGGAGAATGCCTCCATAGCTTGTGCCATGAGCCCAACATTCCCTTCACCCAATCTACTATACTGTATCCGGATGCAGATATAGCTCATCTGCCTGACTTAAGCTTTCTGCAGAACGCAAATTCAGATGCATATGTTCATCCCCACCACCTTCCTGTCCCAATCAGTTGTGCATAGATAGAGTTGCACTGGGATTAGAAGTCTTGCTTCTCAGCACTAGGAAATCATCAAGTCCCACAAAGCAAGACAGAAAGTATTCCATGGCTGCATGGGCAATAGAAAAATGCTCCCTCTTCCCACACATCCCACACTTTTTTATCCTTAGTGACACTGCCATATATCCAGATCTTACCAGCAGTGGGGCACTGCAACGTCAACATATTCAGTATGTGATCCCTGATTGGCTTGGATCATGAAGTGGTGAGAAAAGCAACCCTTCAAATGCTGCTGAAGTATCAATGTACCAGAGCTGCAAAGAGGCATGAAGAACACACACAGAGAGACACACACAGACACACACAATTGATTGGGTGGGGAGAACTGAGGAGCTTTCCTTTTACCCCTTGAAAACTCAATTTGTTTGTCTAAAATTGTATTTCAGAAAAATCCAATGCAGCATTATTCCAAAGAATGTCATCCTTACTGTCAGATGGTTAAGCTAGATGGAGCACTGTTAGATTTCAAATGCTGGGATGATGTGGCACAAAAGGCCAAATTAGGTGATAACCACAAAAGAGTAACAATCAAGTCCCACCAAGCAATCGCACTACACTGCTCACCACCAAAATAACCCAATTTGGAAAATTGTGCATCTGGAAGCCTTTCCCTCCGCCCCAATAAATTAAGCCTGTAGCCAAAAATTGGCATCTGACTTCTTTTTTAATCTTCTTGGGCATGGCATTGTGTGATGCTTCAGCAGTAGACTGTGACATGCAAACAAAAGTATTGTGTTTATGTGTATGTGTGTAGATATATATATCCCTGTGTCTCCATGTTTGAGTAATTTGAAAAGAGAGGGGAGGGGTTGGTGCTCGGGCCCATGGAAAGGAAAAGCAACAAACATGAGCACCGAGCACCGGCAAAAGCTTTTAGCAAAGGCTATTATCCCCTCCTGGAGAATCAATGCATTTTAATTCCCACCGAGCCGTTTTGTTTGGATTTACTTTTGTATTTCAAACGCACGAGACACGTTTAACAAAACAAGAGAAGGTAACATGCTGCATTCACTCCCTCCTCCCCCCCCCCAGCCGAAATTACTGGAAGTTCATTTTCAAAGCAGGGTAGTTTTCTTGGAATCGATGTATATCAGCTCAGATCGATAGCCGCTCCGTGCAGATGGGCCGAGACACCTAAGTGATAGCGCTCGATCGCATTTGTATCCAAATCTTGACGGTTTCCAACAAGTCAATGCATTTAAGCAGCTGCCACAGCTTTTTCACTTAAAAAAAATAATCTGTTTGCAGATAAGACTGTACCTTTCTGTGGAGTCCAGTAATAACTTCGGTGAACTTGCAGCTGCTGCTGCTGCTGCTTCCACAGTTCCTCTTATCAAAGTATTTCCATTTCGCCACAAGACTACTTTGTTCCAGGGCAACCTTGCTCTATATAAAATTTTTAAACTGCACTGTACAATGTGGGGGATGGTCTACCCTCATTGAACTGAGGAGACATCACAGCCACTTGGGTTATCCTCCAGGGACCTTACTGGAAGGGCCGGGAATTGCTGTGTTCAGCAAAGGTAGGGCACTTCCCATTAGAGTTTCCTTTGCAGTTATAGCAAGTCACACTGTGGCAAGAGAGTGAAGGACGGGAGCACAGGACCTGTTTCCCTGTATTCCAACCCCCACCACCACCACCACTGCACAACTAGGCCAGGTACCTAGATTTCACCCCAGGAAAAACTCAAAGATCCAGCTAGCAAATTTCAACAGTGGCAAAGCAACTACAGCATGACCCTCATTTCTTAATGAAGAGTTGTAACTCACTTGCTTTGCATGCTAGAGACTGCAGGTTTGAACTCCACAAGGATCTTCAGGGAGGACTGGGGGAAACCCAAGTGTGAAACTCCGGAGAGATAGATGGACCAGTGGACAGAATCAGTATAAGGCCCCATTTTTATACATAAATGTTTTTCACATGCACGAGATTCTTCCTCCAGGTTCAGCCCTAAGGAACCTTTGCAGCAGCAGGAAACACCACTGGCTGGGACGCTGGGCAAGGGTTGTCCATGGAACAGATTTGCTATAATTGAGCTCTTTGCAACCTAAATTTCTTGGCCTTCTCCTTGACCCACCAAAATAAGACTTTCTGCAGATTTTTAAAAGAGTTGGGCTCATTTGAATATTGTTTTGAATTGTTTTGATTTATTTATTTTCCTGTCTAAAGGCACCATCATTTTCTGTATTTTAGGGTTTCCCCTTTCAGATGCTGATCTGCTGCCTCATTTCTTACTTAGAGACAATGCAAATGATCCGGTGTAGCAGCCCTTAATTATCCTTTTCACAAGGCTCAGAGACAAGCAGATCTCCACAGAGAAAACAGCCCTTTGTTATCTAATAAGTTGCAGAGAACTGGAATTTGCATAGAGCTCAAGGAACAGAGAGAACCTGCCGAAAGGGCTGCCCTGTGAACATCACAGAAACATTTGAAGGGGAAATCGCAGTCTGCCTGGGATGGTCTCCGTGCTTAGAGTTTGTTTAGCTGAATCGCAGGCAATAGAAGAGGACTTCCTTTGCTGTGCGTCTCTTAAAGGAGCAGCCTTCGGACCAGGCTATGCCATGTTAATAACTATATCCATTTAAAGCAGTATCATACCACTTTAAACAGCGATTGCTTCCTCTAAAGGATCCTGGGAACTGTAGTTTGTAAAGGGTGCTGAGAGTAGTTTGAAGACCCTTATTCCTCAGTGACTACCAAAGTAGTTTTTCTATTTTCCTTGGTAATTCTGGGAATTGTAGCTCTGTAAGGGGAAGAGCCAAGGGGATCTCAGACTCATTCAGAGAGCTCCCCCTTTAAGAAGGCCTGGCTCAAATGATTTTCCCCCTGTATTGCCTAATTTGCTTAGTCTTAATAAATTCTCTAAATTTTAAAATTTAGATTGTCATTTTATTCTGCTTTAAATTTCACAGGCAGCCATGGGAGCTGATGCACTGTGCTTATGGGATATCGAGGTTTAAAATTTAAACATTTACACTTTACATGTTATTTAAACTGAACCACATTATGCACATTACCGTCCGTTATGTGCCCTTTGGAAATGGGATGGAAGAAATGTTGGCATCTCTCTGAATACAAAGCCACATCCTCTGGCCCAGAAAATCCTGTTGGCCAAGTCAAGTGACTTTCAGAGCCTTCAGGGATGAGCCCAGAGGCTTCTACCTGCCTAGGCGCAGAGGGCATCACTTCCTACTACCATCTAACAATTGTTTGTTAAGTCCACTGCAAGAGCATCAGTGGGGTCTGAATGCCTTAAGATGCCTTAGACCTTCATTGTGTCTGGCTTTCAGAACTTAAGAACGAAAGCATCCCATTCTCACAGTGGCCAACCAGATGCCTGTGGAAAATTCACAAGTAGGATTCGAACACAAGAGCACTCTCCCTTCTTGTAGTTTCCAGCAACGGATATTCAGAAGCATTGCTGCCTTGTAATGTAGAAGCAAAGCACAGCCCTCACCACTGCCTCCTGTGAAAGCAAGTTCTATAGTTTAAGTATTGGCTGCATGAAGATCAGGGGCTTTCTAGTTCAGGGGTCACTACTCTCATGCCTATGGGTGCACACATACTGTAACTGCTGATGTTTCCTCATGTGCCCACAGTGGCCCGCTCCACTCCCTGAAATTATTATTCAAAAAGGCATTATGCTGTAGCTAACAGAATAGATCCCCTCCCCCTCTTTCCTTTCCCCTTCCTCCTTCTGTGATGGAACTCCTATTCAGGGACTTCCCTGGCCATTTTTTTCCTGGCCCACATAGGACCAGTCTGGATAGTTGGCCTTGGTGAAGACTTGACGTTTTCATCCCCCCAAAAGTTTTTGAGTTCCTACTGAAATGAGGCTACATTTTAATGTTGTATTTTAATTTTGTTTTTAAGTTATATTTCAATCAATTGTTTTATACCTGGTGTCAGTCGCCCTGAGCTCGGTCTTGGCTGGGGAGGACAGGGTATAAATTATTACTACTACTACTACTACTATTATTATTATTATTATTATTATTATTATGTGCTCAGTTGTGATGTGTGTGGTGCTGAGTCAGACTCTCTGGCTTGCAAATGTGTCCTCTGAGCTACTTGATGGTGAGGAAGGAAGAAGTGAGCGACAGTCCTCTTTAAGCGGATGCATAAAGCCCATTGTGCATTCTAAGAAGAGTCTTGGTGGGGGTGAACGTGTGTGTGTTTTGCACTGAAGAGCCACTCCTAAGAACTTTCTGTTGGGTGCCCCTCAATGGTGTGCATCCCCCCAGCTGCTTCTCTCTGTATATTTTGGACGGCTGCTTTTGTGGCTTCCTCGCCCTCCTGCAGAAATCATGGCTGGCCTGTGCCAGTGGAACCATGCTGTGTTGCCATGGAGAGTATGATTATGACACCAGCAGCAAAAAAAAAAAAAAAGCAAATGAAAATGCACAGCCCTGAGCTTGCCTAGGATGCAGAGTTAATGAAGTGGGGAGGGGAAGAAAAGGGAAGGGAGGGGTTCTTCCTTCCTCAACCTCCCCCAATCATCAAATCTAGGCTGAACTTGAGTGGGAAGGGGGCTTCTTCCAGAACCCAGTAAAACAGGAAAGCTAATTACGCAAGCCAACCATTTCTCTTGTTTGAACACAGGGATTGGGATGGGAAAGTCCACCTGGGAGCCACCTCTGTATGCCACTTTGGGTTCTCTGGTGGGAATAAATTTAAGGAAATAAAGGAAATACTGTACATCCTGTGTAGTTGTGGGTGAACATATCAGATGACACAGTGATTCTTCAAACAGCTCTTGTTTATTCAGAGGCCAGAACAGAACTGAACTGAAGGGTTCTGTCAGCCTTCTTATATAGAGCTCCAGAACAACGTAACTGTAACAACTTTCTGTAACTATCCAATCACTGAACGTCACTTTCGATTCCTTATTTACATGTGTGGACCTGAACTATCTACAGTATCCCCCTGCTGGCCCAGGGTGAGAACTTCAGTACATAACAAATCCGGTGGCAGCAGCTTGGACAAAACATTGGGGAGGAAGAGCCCGCCGTGCCCCACGATGACAATGCCCCTGCTCTGCACTCCTTCTGAGTCTGGGTCAGGCTGGCACATGTCCAGATAGGCACAGCAAGTGCAGGCAGTTGGTCAACTGCCTCCCTGAAGCCAGGCACCTGCCTCTCCTACGCCTGCCATCCATTGGCCAGGTGCACTCATTGGCACTTCGGCCATTGCAGCAGGTGGGGGGAGAGAATACTGTATATTGAGGGTGCTGTCCCCCCAGAAGAAAATTATTGGGGGGGTGCTATAGTTGGCACCTATGAATACATCCATTCCTGGAGGCCAGGAAGTTAAGAGCTAGATCTGTGACTCAACTCTCTGTGTTCCTTTTTTATTTTGCTATGCCTTAGAGTTGATAAAATTACTAGTAGTAGTAGTAGCACAACTGCGTGGGGTCAAAGTTCTCTCTAGGAATACCATGATACAAGAGAGTTATTCACGTGGCTTTGCCAACAGAGATAAGGCAGTTGGCCACCTGCGGGCTGTGTGGGTCATCTGTCACCCCCTTTATGGAACACCCTCTCCAAATAAGTATGCCTGATGCCTACCCAATTGTCTTTTATGTACCAGGTTAAGAACTATCTATCTATTTATCTATCTAGCAGGTGTCAGCAAACTTTTTCAGCAGGGGGCTGGTCCATTGACCCTCAGACCTTGTGGGGGGCCGAACTATTTTTTTTGGAGGGGGGAATGAACAAATTCCTATGCCCCACAAATAACCCAGAGATGCATTTTAAATAAAAGCACACATTCTACTCATGTAAAAACAAGCTGATTCCCGGACCATCCACGGGTCAGATTAAGAAGGTGATTGGGCCTTACAGGTAATGAGATAAATAAGAAAGAAAAGAAGTTATTTCTATATGCAGTGACAGCAGCAAGAATATTGATGGCCCAGAAATGGAAACAGGAGGAACTACCTACGATAGAAGAATGGAGAACTAAAATGATGGACTATGCAGAACTGGACAGAATGACAGGACGGATCCGGAATCAACAAGATCAAAGATTTACAGAAGATTGGGGAAAGTTTATTCAATATATGCAAAAACTGAGTGATAACCAGGTTACGTTTGTAAGTTTTAATGAAGCTCTGTGATTGGAAAATGTCAAAATAAGTATTAAAATGGAATGAAGTTTACAGTAATAATAGAGACAATGGGTAGAAATGTGTTAAAAGTAAAAATATGAAGGATTTGCAGACAAATTGGGGGAAGTAAAAAAAAAGGAAAGTAAGATGTAATTAAGATGTATGGAGTGTATAATTTTGTTTTGTATTTGAAAATTTATATATATATATATATATATATATATATATATATATATATATATATATAAATAAAAATAGAAGGTGATTGGGCCCGATCCGGCCCCGGGCCTTAGTTTGCCTACCCATGATCTAGCCCTATCTGCACCCTACATTTAAAACAATGTCAGTTCCCTGGAAGGAGGGATTGATTGTTACACTACTCTGGAAATTGTAGCTCTGTGAGGGGAATAGGGACCTCCGACTAACTCTCAGAACCCTTAACAAACTACAATTCCCAGGATTCTTTAGGGAAGCCATGGCTGTTGCAAGCGGTATAATAGTGCTTTAAATGTGCGGTGCAGATGGGCTTCTGTCTCTCATACATTTTAAGGTGTCCCTGTTTTAAACACTGGTGACCTGCATTCTCCACTTTGCTGCTTTTATAGTTCAATTGATTTTCCTTTTGGGGTCTTGTAAATGTATTGTCTTTCTGCATTTAAAATTTCATTGTAAAATATCTGAGATAGATGGTTATGAATATAAATGCCTTAAGCAAACCAAAAAAAGCAAATACATAAATCCCCTTGCTCAAATAAATTTGAGCCCTAACCTCCCCCTCCCCCCGCCTCTAGAAATTAAGCAATGTATGGACCCTCTGATGAATTGCAAAAGATAGCCTTGAAGAAGCCACCCACTCTTGTCCCCATTCTTCTGGTTCTCGGGATATAGGAAATATGGTTTGTAAAGAGCTTGGTACAGAAGTGGTACATACCCTTTTCCTCTTTCAGAGCTGGTTTGGAATTCTGTAGTTTTCCTTTAAACAAATTGGGGGCGCTGGAGAATGGCCAGTCATGATAATATATTTGAGCCTCTAAAAACAAGGTGAAAACTGATTGTGTTTTTACAAGAAGGAATCTCAATCAGCTTCAGAGAAGATTCTGCTGGAGATGATTTTGCTGGACAAACTGACTGGCCAACTGACTGTAATATTCCAAGAATGTTTTGAAATGTGTCAGTTTTCATTTACTTTTAAATCAGGGTATCTGACATTCGGCAAACCAGCCCAGTCCTGGTGCTCCCAAGCTTGGCAGCCTTGCAAAAGATGATGAAGATGAGTCTATTATCATTCATACTCCATGGCTGTATTTTGCCCTTTCTTTGGCCAGTCCAGCTCCATAAATTCCCATTTATGCTCTAAAGTTTGATTTTTTAAAAAGCTATTTTGGACATTTCCTCACTTTAGTAGAATTGATGGGATCATGTGCAATTTGTAAATGATATTAAGGGAGGTAATAACACTCTGGGAACGAAAGGAAAACCATAAATTATTAAAAATGGCTGGGTTGGAATTGGGCTTCTAGGCTTCCACGACTGAAGAACGACTTGCATTCTGCCCTCAAGATGTTTCAACTAAGCACCTTCCCTTACAGCCTTCACACTGGACGGTGATCAAAGCTCCAGCCGTTTTTAAGACTTTTAACAGCAGTTTCTAAATTGCTTCCCTTTAACGTAAAAATGAGAAACATTTCCTGCCTCCAAACCATCGCAAGAGAGGTCAATAAATACAACATATCATAGGAGTAATCATGCTGTCGTAATGTTTATGGGCCTGACACATGCCTTGAGGTGCCAACCAGATGTGCAACAAAATGGCAGCCACCAACCCAGAGAAATAGCCGGTCAAAGGATCATTTTACACTGCCCTCTTTGCCATCAGGAGATGTGTAGATGGGACCAGACAGGTGAGCTCTGTGAAAGTGTTACTATGAACTCAGCTCAAGAGGGAAGATGAAATTGTTTCTCAAGCAATGAGTTTCCACCCTTGAGAACTTATTTCTCCAGTCACTGCAAAGACCACCATAGACAACATGGTGTTCAGTACCCACATTACCAACCAATGGGTCACTTTGTTTTCTTTTATGCATTGGCTGCACCCAGCTGGTTAACTGCAGGGGTCATGGGGGATCCGTAATATAGAATAAGGACAATAGAAGATTTCAAATTTTAGAGTTGCTTCCCAATCCAATCTCTCCCTCTCTGCCTATATCAGGAGACTGATGGGCAGGGCTTTTAGTAAGCAATGCTTTCCCCCATCACTTTATTGCCATGCCAGGCATCCCCCTAGCCAGTGTGACACCTGCCCCCTGAAAGCATTATGCCAGCAACAGTGTAAGAGACAAAGCAGAAGTGGAATACATGATGATAGTTTCTAATGACTTTTGCAAGGGATAAAAGCAATGGGAAGTGAGGAGACAGATCAGAGAGTTTCCTCACACTGCAGCATTTGTGGTGAGTCAGAAACAAACCAAGTACCTTGAGCTTTCTCAGCAGGGCTGATGGCTGCAGTACAGGTTGTTGGGTCAGGTGCAACGCTACATGGGGTGCATGGGCAGAGTTAAAGAAGTACGGCCCAAGACCACAGACCCAACCTAATTTGGAACCTCTGCTTGCCGCTTTCTGGCTTTGGGAAGGACCCTGGTGATAAGTGTGACCCTGAATGGTTTGGCCATCATTGCTGAAGAAGTTGGAGGTGCCATGTCCTTCCTTCCTGGAATTTCCCAGCAGTTTTCTTTTAAAAGGTTAGGTCTCTCTTTTTCTTTTTTAAAGCAGTGTATTGAGCTGCCACATTTGCAAAGAGTCAGGTTGTTGCATTTAGGTAAAGGTAAAAGGACCCCTGACCATTAAGTCCAGTCGTGACCGACTCTGGGGTTGCGGCGCTCATCTCACTTTATTGGCCAAGGGAGCTGGCGTACAGTTTCCAGGTCATGTGGCCAGCATGACTAAGCCACTTCTGGCGAACCAGAGCAGCGCACGGAAACGCCGTTTACCTTCCCGCTGGAGTGGTACCTATTTATCTACTTGCACTTTGATGTGCTTTCGAACTGCTAGGTTGGCAGGAGCAGGGAGCTCACCCCGTCGCAGGGATTTGAACCGCCGACCTTCTGATCGGCAAGTCCTAGGCTCTGTGGTTTAACCCACAGCGCCACCCGAATCCCTCTTTTTCTTTTTTTAAGCCAGTGTATTGAGCTGCCACATTTGCAAAGAGTCAGGTTGTTGCATTTACAAAGTGGGAAAAGTAGCCAGCTGCACATCTTGTTTCCATTCAGCACCATGGACTTTGATTATAGCATCAGAGCAGTAGTTGAAACAGGCAAGGTGTGGCCTCCTCAAAGTCTGGCCTATTAAGCAAAGGCCTAGCTAAACTAGACTTTGAGTCCTAGTTTTATGTAGGACACAAACCAGTGTTTTGAAAAATCTTCGGGTGTCAATTTATCTTTGCTGAAGTGAAAAGGGAAGGTGCAGGGACAGAGTAATCATCACAACTTCCCATGGCTTTTATTTTTTTATTTTTTTAAAAGCCTTCTTTGTTGGGGTTTTGATACTTTGCATGATGATAAGCAACCTCCATTGTTACACATGGAAAAAATATATTTCTCTCTCTCCTCCTCTCTTTAATCATAAAATACAACCCAGCAGGTTTTGAGAAAAGAGACGGGAGCCTCCAGCAAAAGCAATCAGATGCAATTTGGGAACAATGCCTCAGGTAATTATCAAAGATTTCAGCCACATTTTTTCCCATTAAATGAAAATGGGATGCCAAGATGAAAGGGCAGAGAATGGATGGGGGGAGGATGTACACACAGGAAAGGTAGATCCACACTTGGCAGAGAGACAAGTATAAAATGTGAGAGAAGGGTCAGCAACCTGAATTCAGGGGTGGTGAAGTTCTGTCAGAAGCTACAGCTGCAAAAGGGAGAAGCTACAAATGCAACTTCTAATTATTTAAAATAAGATACTCTCTTTCTTAAGCAAAACATATCCAGATGTAAAAGCTTGCTGCCAAAAGAGAAAAGGAAAGAAAATGGAAGTCCACTTGCTGAAAGCTAATGCTGGCTATTTTGGCTGAAATACTCACCATGATTTGGCACAAACATACAGGCAGGGCAGGTGAGCTGTAGGAGCCATCAGGTTTCCCCACACAAAAAAACAAAACAGGAACTTGGACACAAAAGGGGTGACTCATTGTGCACCTAGCCTTGATAGCTGAAAAAGCATTATACATGTCCACAGGTATACACACAAATGCATTCAAATACAGCAATCCCCAAAGGAACAGCTTTCTTTCCAGTGCACGCTGAGGTTTGCACTGGTCTTAGCAGATCAGATAGGAGAGTATTACTGACTTGTGCGAACTGGCTTGGTACATGTAAGACTGTTTACCTGGACTGTTTGAACAGGCAGATACCCATTATTGGCTTAGCGCACACTACAGGAGACATAATAAAAAGGACCAAGGATTCCTGTCAGTGGAGAAGTGACTCTGCCCAGGCTGCCGCTGCTGGAAGATAAGGACCAGGCTCAAAACTGAGTCAACACTCTCAGTTGTCCTCTGTTTCAGAAATGCCTTGTGCTGGACAGCTCCTCTAGCTTATTCTGCAAAATCCTTAGTAAGTAGAGCTGGAGATTTCTGTTTTTGCACATTGGTAGACACATGGAGGGGACGTGGGTGGCACTGTGGGTTAAACCACAGAGCCTAGGACTTGCCGATCAGAAGGTCGGCGGTTCAAGTCCCCGCGACGGGGTGAGCTTCCGTTGCTCGGTCCCTGCTCCTGCCAACCTAGCAGTTCGAAACCACATCAAAGTGCAAGTAGATAAATAGGTACCGCTACAGCGGGAAGGTAAATGGCATTTCCATACAGTGCTCTGGTTTGCCAGAAGCGGCTTTGTCATGCTGGCCACATGACCCGGAAGCTGTACACCGGCTCCCTCAGCCAATAAAGCAAGATGAGCGCAGCAACCCCAGAGTCAGCCACAACTGGACCTAATGGTCAGGGGTCCCTTTACCTTTTAAGACACATGGAGATGTATGTCCTATACTATCAGTCCAACCAAGCCAGTAATGTCTACTCTGACAGGCAGTTACTAAGGATTGGCTCAAAGATCTTTACAGTCTGGCTACCTGAGATACTCTGAAGTGGATAACTGGGGACTTCAGGAACCACAGACCACAGTGTTTAAAGTGTGTGCTTTGCGGGCCGCAAAAAGCTTCCGAGGTGGATCAATTTCTTAAAACTAATGGATTACAAAAAATACCCCTGGAAATGAGAACAAACCTGAATTGTAACATCACACAGCAAGAAATTGAAAGTGCCATTCAGAATCTTCAATTGGGCAAGTCTCCAGGCCCTGATGGTCTAACCTCCAAATATTATAAAGTTTTAAAGGACTATTTGATACAACCCTTGATGGAGGTTTGTAACCAGATTATGGAGGGAAGGAAGGCACCGGAAACGTGGAAAGAAGCTTTCATCACATTGATACCTAAACTAGAAACTGAAAAGACTTAACTTAAGAATTACCGCCCCATCTCACTCCTAAATGTGGATTACAAAATTTTTGCAGATATTTTGGCAAGTAGACTTAAAAAAGTATTAAATGAAGTGATCCATAAGGACCAGGCTGGCTTTCTCCCTGGTAGGCATTTGTTTGATAACACAAGAAACATTATTGACATTTTGGAACTTCTACAAACAAATCTTAATACTAGAGCGGCCTTAATTTTTATTGATGCAGAGAAGGCCTTTGATAATATTTCTTGGATGTTCATGAAGAAAAATTTGGAAGGGATGGGAGTGGGGCGGGGGTTTGAAAATGGTATAGAAGCAATCTATACAGAACAAAAAGCTAAATTGATAGTAAACAATGTGGTGACAGAGGAGTTTAAAATTGAAAAAGGGACACGTCAGGGGTGCCCCCTATCCCCCCTATTGTTCATCTCAGTTCTGGAGGTGTTGCTAAACATGATTAGAAAGGACCGGTTGGTTCAAGGAATTGAGGTCGGAGTGAAACAATATAAATTGAAAGCATTTGCAGATGACTTGGTATTAACATTACAGGAACCAGTCTCCAGTACTAAAAGAGTGTTAGAATTAATTTCTGACTTTGGTCGGGTGGCGGGGTTTAAGTTAAATAAGCAAAAAACCAAGGTTTTAGCAAAAAATTTGACAGTTACAGAAACAGATGAGTTCTCTAAAGAAACGGAGTTGAATGTGGTTAAAAAAGTAAAATACCTAGGGGTGTACCTGACCTCCAAAAATTTGAATTTGTTTAAAGATAACTATGAGAAATGTTGGTCAGAAATCAAAAGAGATTTGGAAACATGGTCAAGATTGAAACTTTCCTTGTTAGGCCGAATAGCTGCTGTAAAGATGAATGTATTGCCGAAAATGTTATTTTTGTTTCAGGCCCTACAGATCGTGGACAAGGTGGAATGTTTTGGAAAGTGGCAGAAGGATATTTCTAAGTTTGTTTGGCAGGGCAAAAAGCCCCGAATAAAGTTTAAAATATTAACTGATGCGAAAGAAAGAGGGGGATTTGCCCTGCCAGACTTGAGGTTATATTATGAATCTGCAGCCTTCTGCTGGTTGAAAGATTGGATTTTATTGGAGAACACTGACGTCCTAGATCTGGAAGGGTTTGACAATGCGTTTGGGTGGCATGCATATTTGTGGTATGACAAGGTTAAAGTGCACAAACTGTTTAAAAATCATATTGTCAGAAGAGCAATTTTGATGGTCTGGATAAAATATAAAGACTTATTGGAGAGTAAGACTCCGAGGTGGCTCTCACCGGTGGAGGCCAAGGCACGTAAGAGACTTAACATGGAGGCCCATTGGCCTAAATACTGGGAAATAATTGAAAAAATTGGAGACAATTGGAGGTTGCTAAGCTTGGAAAAACTGAAAACTAAGGTGCGAGACTGGCTGCACTATGCGCAAATTCAGGAGGTCTTTAAAATAGATAAAAAGGTTGGATTCCAGGTGGAAAAATCGAAACTAGAGACTGAATTGTTAGAGCCAAAAAGTAAACTACTTTCGAGAATGTATAACTTGCTGCTTAAGTGGAATACACAGGATGAGACAGTCAAATCCGCCATGATAAAATGGGCGCAGGACGTGGGGCACAACATTATGTTTGTAGACTGGGAAAGGTTATGGAACACCGGTTTGAAATTTACGGCATGCACTGCCTTGAAGGAAAATATTATGAAAATGGTATACCGGTGGTACATGACCCCAGTCAAGCTAGCTAAGATATACCATCTGTCTGACAATAAATGTTGGAAATGTGGAGAGGCGGAAGGGACATTCTTTCATCTCTGGTGGACCTGCCCGAAAGTGAAGGCCTTCTGGGAAATGATCCATAATGAACTAAAAAAGGTACTGAGATTTACCTTACCTAAGAAACCAGAGGCCTTCCTTCTGGGCATGGTAGACCAGAGAGTGCTTAAGAAGGACAGAACCTTTTTTATGTACGCTACCACAGCAGCAAGGATCCTGATTGCAAAATATTGGAAGACACAAGATTTACCCACGCTGGAGGAATGGCAATCACAGTTGATGGACTATATGGAATTGGCTGAAATGACTGGCAGAATCCGAGACTTGGAAGAAGAAACATCTGAGGAGGACTGGAAAAAGTTTAAGGACTATTTGAAAAAACACTATAAGCTGTATGAATGTTAAAAAAATGCACCTTTCAGGAAACTCTAGCTTCAGCAAATGTAAGTTAATGAAATGAAAATTAAGACACAAGAATTTAGAGGTAAAATAATGAAATAACTTTATTGTGTTTAATACAAAGCATACAAGAATTGGGTTATAGTAAAATTGAAATCAGGGAACATGATAAAATGGAAGATACAATAAGTTTTGAAATAAGTTAACAAATTGCTGATGTTTTATATGACAGAGAACGCAGGGTTTGGAGGATGTGGGGAAGTCCTTTAGATTGGATGGAAAAAGAACATGGAAATTTGTTATTCTTCTATTCTATTTTCTTATAACTATCCTTTATTCTTTTTTCTGTATTTCTTAAAATTAATAAAAATATTTTTAAAAAAAAATAAAGTGTGTGCTTTGCCTCTGACCCATGACTCTTTCACAAGTCTATACCTTCCCTTAAGGTTGTGATGCTTCGGTTGGCATTTCACAATATTTTTATGCCTCGGGATATGCATTCCAAGGCAGTCATTGTCATTATGGAATTCCTTTGCACCATTCTTCTTGGATGCATCTTAGCCCAAATTTCAAATTAAATGAGTATGTCTGGTATAAGCAAACCAGCTCAGGATCTTTCTTTGTTGGGAACAGGATTAGAACTGGGGCTTGGTTGAATAGAATTAATTGGTGTATAAAGCAAGCAAGCAGTAGCATAGGTAACCATGCCATATATATAAAACACAAAGGTAACAATGTTAACTTGTTTTTAACTCTGACTTTTATCGACAATTTTAATGTACACTTTGTTTTGTGTCAACTGCTTAAGTGGTATACAAATTCTAATAAATAAATGCTGGTCCATAAGAAAAATGCTCCCACATCAAAATCCAGTTGGGAAATAGCCTTTTTAGGGTATTAAATAATAACATTCACAGCAATCTATGCCCTGTAAAAAACAATACCAAACAAGAGTGGCATGCTTCCTGCCAGAAGCCATAAGGACCACCATAATGCATGAACACAAAGGGTAAGTGGAGATCTCAAACAGACAATGAGAAGTGTGGATGGGAGGCGAGAAAGTCATAAGAAGGGGGTCCAAGGTACCACTGGAATTCATGCCCAATGTGTCCTTTTCTTTGCCCTCCAAGGCCACAAAATATTGCTTTCCTTCCCCCCTCCAGCATCAAGAAGTTCTATTTTCCAATGCCATCTTCTCATTGTAAAATTAGCTGATGAGATCCCAAGCGAGGAATGCATCCCACTGCTCTTTTAACCCAGATCCATGCAACCACTCAGAAACTGACAAATCAAATTTGCCAAAAAAAAGAGAGGGGGGAGTAAACCAAATTGCTTTTATAATTAATTCAATTAGCATTGCAATGCCAATGTTTTGTGTTGCTTAAATAAACAGTGTGCCCTCCATCCTCATCTATCCCCCCCCACTCCTCCCCTCTCCCTGTCCTCATCTTCAGTGGGGCACAAACAAAACAGCACTAAACGAAGGCCCGTGCTAATTAAAAGAGCCTGTTGTTTCCATCCGTTAAATGGTACATATTTTAATTATCCTGGGTGTGTGCCTGTGTGTTCATGCCGCTTATGGCATGGCAGGGAAAAGGGAAAACAACCGCCAGTCTCCTCCACTTCTATGCAAACAGAATATTCTGGATGGCCCACCCAAGTGAGCATTTTAGAGTTACCATGGGAACGGTAAGAGATGCAAAAGTTCAAGGGTTTACTGCCGTCACCTAAAGTGCTGTGAAGTTTATAATTTTAAAGATCTTGCAAAAGTAGCCTTTGGGTCAGCCATGACTCCAGATTCTCTTTTCTCTCTCTATGTCTCTGAAACTCACAGGAAAAGGTATGTTCCTGTTGTTTTTCTCCCAAATCCCCAACCTGCTCTTTATTTCTGACTGCATTATGAATGCATGATAATGTCATACTCTTGCCTTTTCACACACCATTCTTGCACATGCACCCAGAGACTACCTTTCTTTCCCTCCTGTAGAAGAGTTACCTTTCCACCAGCAAGTGTGCTGCTTGAAAGTAAGGAGGGGTCACACATGTAGGGAGGATCCATAAGTCAGTGGCAGAGCTTCTTTTCGCCTCGTGCAGGGTCCAACCCCTGCAGTCTCCAGTTACAGGGTGATAAAGAAGGCAGCTGAGAAAGACCTGGGAAAGCTGTTGCCACTTAAGAGTACTCAGTGCTGGACTAGGTAGACTCTGTGCCCATAAGAAATGGAGGGGGCAGAGCTGCATGGTAGAGAGCACCAGTGTTGCATCTATAAACAGATTCTATCCCAGTCCCCTTTGGTTCAACGAGTGTCTAGGGTCATGGCACTAAACGAAGATGTTGGTGAGTTCCCTGGTGCTAAACTTGTCTCCTCCTCATGCATCCTTTGCCCTCTCATCCTGGAACTCCATTTTAATTTAAAGGGCAAGGGAAATTGTGTCTGAATTCTTTGATAATTACCTGAGTCACTACTTCCAATACCTGCATGAAGCGATGAATGGTTTGACTCCATCCAAGGGAACATCTAAGGGTGGCGCTGTGGGTTAAACCACAGAGCCTAGGACTTGCCGATCAGAAGGTTGGCGGTTCGAATCCCCGCAATGGGGTGAGCTCCCGTTGTTCGGTCCCAGCTTCTGCCAACCTAGCAGTTCGAAAGCATGTCAAAGTGCAAGTAGATAAATAGGTACCGCTCCGGTGGGAAGTTAAACAACGTTTCCATGTGCTGCTCTGGTTCACCAGAAGTGGCTTAGTCATGCTGGCCACATGACCTGGAAGCTGTCTGCGGACAAACGCCGGCTCCCTCGGCCAATAAAGCGAGATGAGCGCCGCAACCCCAGAGTCGGTCATGACTGGACCTAATGGTCAGGGGTCCCTTTAACTTTACCTTTAAGGGAACTTCCACGTACTAACCACCCTAGGAAATAACCGTCGTTCTTTTTCATCTGCCTACAGGAGATCTCGCTCCCTCAACTCACAGCTTGTTTATGTTTTAATATGCATTAATTGATGTTTTCATGCTTCTGTGGTTTTATGTCGCTTCACCTTTGACAAATGTGAAATAGAAAGAATTTTTTGTTGTTGTTTAAAAAGGAAAAGGCTCACTCCAGATTTCCTACTGACATGTGTTGATGGTGGTCTGTGGTTCGCCTTAGTCACCAACTCATCACCTCAATCAGCCTTCCCCAACTTAGTGCCTTTCAGATATTTTGGACTACAGTTCTCATTCCTAGCCCCAGCATTGTGCAGCCATACTGGCTGGAGCTGATAGGAGTTATATAATTTGTTTTCTTGTATAATTTTTATTAAGTTTTTCTATTTTACATTTTGGAATATACATTTGAACAACCCTAAAATATCAATGACTTCCCTTCTTCTCCTTCAATGGTTCAGTTTGGATGCCATAGATCCCTGCATATTTTACATAAACTATGCCATTCAGTATTCCATTTTTACATCCATCAAAACTTATTTACACTGTTGAATTTATCTTAATGCTGCCATTTTCAAATGTACACAATTTTCACCCATATATTAAGTAAACATTTTCCAATTTTCTTTAAACGTATATTCTTCTTGTTCTCTTATTCTATAAGTTAAGTCTGCCAGTTGTGTGTATGCCATCAGTTTAAGTTGCCAATCTTCTTTAGTTGGGACCTCACTCATTTTCGATTTTGGTGCTAACAAACATGGGCCGCAGTAGTGGCATACATAAATAGCCTTTTGGGGCATTTGAGAATTTCCATTTGAATTATCCCCAGCAAAAAGGACTCTGGTGTATGTACTTTTAAACATTTTTTTCAATTCATTATGAATTATTTCCCCATACTCTTTTACCCTTTTACAAGTCTACAACATATCATAGAATGTACCCTCAGCCTCATATCTTGTAGCTGTAGATTTTGAAGGTTCAGCAAAGGACAACCCAAATGATCAAGACGGTGCAAATAAACGATGAAGTACAGTGGTACCTCGGGTTACATACGCTTCAGGTTACAGACTCTGCTAACCCAGAAATAGTACCGCAGGTTAAGAACTTTGCTTCAGGATGAGAACAGAAATCACGCAGCACGGTGGGGGCAGGAGGCCCGGTTAGCTAAAGCTGCACCTCAGGTTAAGAACAGTTTCAGGTTAAGAACGGACCTCCAAAACGAGTTAAGTTCTTAACCCGAGGTACCACTGTATCGGGGACTTCTTAGTTTAGAGGAAAGACAAGTAAGAGGTGACATGAAGGAAATTCATAAAATTATGCATGGCTTGGCAAAAGTGGCTAAAGAAATGTGGGGAGGGGGTTGCCCTCTCTCATAACATTAGAACTCGTGAACATCCAATGAAGATGAATGTTGGGAGATTCAGGATAGATAAAATGAAGTTCATATTCACACAGTGCATAGTTAAACTGTGGAACTCATGCCCACAGGAGCCCGTGGTGATGGGCACCAACCGGGAGGGCTTTAAAAAGAAGAGGGGACAAGTGCATGGAGGAAAAAGCGATCCAGGGCTACTAGCCATGGTGGCTATGCTCTCCCTACAGGGGTGAAAACAGTCATGCTTCTGAGGACAGTGTTCTTGCACCCAGGTCCTGCTTGCTGGTTTCTCATAAGAGGCATCTGGTTGGCCACTCTGAGAACAGGATGTTGGACTAGATCCAGTGCTGTGATCCAGCAGGCTCTGCTTATGTAGTCCAAAGCATTTGGAGGGTTTGGCGAATGGGACACGGGTGGTGCTGTGGGTTAAACCACAGAGCCTAGGACTTGCCAATCAGAAGGTCGGCGGTTCGAATCCCCTCGACGGGGTGAGCTCCCGTTGCTCGGTCCCTGCTCCTGCCCACCTAGCAGTTTGAAAGCACGTCAAAGTGCAAGTAGATACAGTGGTGCCTCGCAAGACAAAATTAATCCGTTCCGTGAGGCTCTTCGTATAGCGGTTTTTTCATCTTGCGAAGCAAGCCCATTGACAGCTTAGCGGATTAGCGCTATTAGCGGTTTAGCAGCATTTAGCGATCAGCTGTTAAGTGGCTTATCAGCGAATCAGCTGATAAGCGGCTTAGCGGCTTAGGAAAAGGGGGGAGGAAGGGGAAAAAACCCGCAGGAACTCGCAAGACATTTTCATCTTGCGAAGCAAGCCCATGGGGAAATTCGTTTTGCGAAGCGCCTCCAAAACGGAAAACCCTTTCGTCTAGCGGGTTTTCCGTCTTGCGAGGCGTTCGTCTTGCGGGGCACCACTGTAAATAGGTACCACTCCGGTGGGAAGGTAAATGGCGTTTCCGTGCGCTGCTCTGGTCCGCCAGAAGCGGCTTAGTCATGCTGGCCACATGATCCAGAAGCTGTACGCCGGCTCCCTCGGCCAATAAAGTGAGATGAGCACCGCAACCCCAGAGTCAGCCACGACTGGACCTAATGGTCAGGGGTCCCTTTACCTTTACCTTTTAGGTTTGGCAAAGGCTGCCTTAATTCAAAGACGGCATCCCTCATCCACAAGAAGAGGTGAAGATAGCAAAACAAAGAAGTTACTCGGATCAGAGAGAATGACCTTCTTGAATCAAAATTGAAAATCAGATGAGCCTGTGAGTGAATCAAAAGATAAAATTCTAACAGATTATTTCCACTGCTGGCAGTCGCGAGCGGCGAGGACAAGGGCAGGTGTCGTCTTCTTCTTCTTCTTCTTCTTCTTCTTCTTCTTCTTCTTCTTCTTCTTCCTCCTCCCCTACAAGCATTTCAAATAAGTCATCGCCTTAGCGCAGGAATCTCCCAACTCGGCACCCTTTGCTCCCCCTCTAGTGGCAGGAGGCGGCATAAACCGAAGTGGAAAGGCTGGGAAAGAGGACGGGCGGGTGATGGGGGCCGTGCGTGTGTGTGCAGATGTAAGGGGAGATTCGTTGTGTGTCTCCCCGGCGCTGCTGTTTGTTAGCGTTCCCTGTTGCTCTGCTTTCCTTTTGTAGACAGATTTCAGCGTATCGATCTCCAGCCTCCCCAGGCTTGAGCCTTTTATGGATCAGAGGTGAAGAGAAAACGAAAGCCGAAGTTTAAGACCCACGAATTTGATGGCTTTGGAGATTATTGGGATGAGATATCTCTAAACACATGCTGGGCCTGGAGGGCTGATTGGAGACGGGGAGGCAGCGGGGGAAGCAGCCCACCTCTGGGCCTTGGCCGAGCCAAAGAATAAGTAAGGCGTCAGCACCTACCTGCCCGCCCCCGTTGTGATAAATCATCAGAGTGGATGGCTTCTTAAGCAACCACCACTGCTCAGGTGGACTCTAGAGGCAGCCAGCTAGCCCTAGAGAGAATCTGGATTTCTGGCAGTTACTGTTAAGACTTTAAAGTCTGCCTCGTTATACCTGACTCACCCAGCGCTTTGCAGTGAAAAGCAAGGATCACAGGGAATTTGTCTTCGCTTCCTGGTTGTTTTCTCCGCTTCCTTTTGTGATGATGACTCTAGGCTGGCAGTATTTCTGTAAGCCTCCTTGCTCAGCCTCCTCTCACATCAACGCATGCGATGGGCACACATAGAAAACATGTGGCGAACTACTGCAATTGAGCCCGTCCTTAAAAAAACAAAACTAAAAAAACCCAACCCATTCTTACTCTTAAAAGCCAGTAAGCAGAATGAGGGTCTGCAGCTCTTCAACTCTACAGCAGACCAGCTGTCAAAAGTACGTGTGCTCATTTCATTTCATTATTTAAAATGTTTA
Organism: Podarcis gaigeae; assembly: GCF_964106915.1. NCBI lineage: Eukaryota > Metazoa > Chordata > Lepidosauria > Squamata > Lacertidae > Podarcis > Podarcis gaigeae. The sequence continues at coordinate 17,443,089 of NC_139692.1, read as the reverse complement.
CCAGTCGCCCATAATCATAGATCCCAGGCAAGCGATTTACAACAGAATGAAATACAGAGCAGCATGCGCTATAAATAAAAAAGCACAGAATTAAAAATGACCAGATAAAATTAACATTCCAGCCAACAAAGCAACATTTGACAGTTGCACACACAACTCACTGATCCCTGCACTTCTACCTTCCCTTCTCTTCCTTATATCCCTACTTCCCTCCCATAGCACCACATTTGTCCTAGCCCTGAGCCCATTTCCGAGGATGGGGTGCCCATTTCTCAACCTCATGCCTACCCCAGCCATCCTTCCCTGCTTTTTAGACCACTGCCTACTTTGATCACCTGCTAAGTTGAAATGGGCAGCAGGTGTGTGTTTGCCTGACCTGTGCTGCTATTGCTCTTTTGGAGGCAGGTCACTGGGGCTGACTGTCACACCAGATATTTATGCTGAGTTATGTTGTGCTGTGTCACTTTTAATAATATGACACATTTGAGGCACAGGCCCTTGAAATGGTTTACCCCCACCCCCAAAAAAGGGTTAAAGATACAAATAAAAACCAATGTAATACAACTGCAGAACAAACAAGTCAACAGACAGCAATAGACAGTGAGGCCACCTTACTGCTCACCCCTAACACTAAACAATTTATATTTAGGGGTGAGCAGGGATGGGGTCAAGTCTGCAGATGATATTATATTGCTCAGGATCATTAAGACAAAAAAAGTGATTGTGAAGAGCTCCAAAGAGATCCCTCCAGTGAATGGGCAGTAAAATGCAATTCATTGTAAAGAAGTGTAAAGGCAAAAAGAGAAAAAGAGAAAAGAGGTAGGATGGTAAAAGTTTTTCTCCCTCTCTCATCACACTAGAATATGTCAGCATCCAATGAAGCTGAATGTTGCAGGATTCAGGACTGATAAAGAAAGGACTTCACCATGCAGTGTATAGTTAAACTATTGAACTTGTTCCCACAGGAGGCAATGATGGCCACCAACTTGGATGGCGTTAGAAGAGGATTATACAAATTCATGGAGAATTGAATCTGTGCGTGCAAAGCATCTGTTCTGCCACTTCCCTGCTCCAGTCTGCAGATCCAGCTTTGTTACGACTTCCTCGCTCCCAAATATCTGCTACTCAAATGCTTCTGTCTTGCATTGGATTCAACTTTGTCTTCAGTTCCGACAACCATCTGGCCATTGTAGTTCTAGCCAGTCCATCAGGCTTCCGGGATCTGGCTTTTGGTCTGTGCTATGAAACGTGCCTCTCTTTCAAACCATTTTAATGTCGAGAAACCTAAACCCTTTGTTGGACTCACGCCAACACCAAGAAGCTAGGAACCAAAGCTGAGCTGAAATCACCCACAACTTCATTACCCTATTTTTAGACAATTATTATTGTTGTTGTTATTGTTATTATTAGCCACCCATCTGACTCTGCACAGCTTCCAACAAAATATTAAAACACAAAACCCCTCAAACATTAAAAACCTCCCTGTACAGGGCTGCCTTCAGATGCCTTTGGAAAGTCAGATACATGTTTATTTCCTTGACATCTGAAGAATCTTTTCCTTTGAGTTATTTTCCAAAAGCCCTGCAATGGGTTTTGCACACCATTTATTGGCATCAGTGGTTGTGTGTTGCTGAATCCCCCAGCCATGATGCCAAGGTAAGGGTAGAAAGCATGTCTTACTTGAATGTAGCTTCAGGTGTCATCATGCAGCCAAATTTTGTTAGCTGTTTGGTGCCATCACAAATGGGAGTGAGGGTATCCTTTCCTGCCCTCATTCCTGCATTGCATGGGTGGGTGATGCCAACCTTGAGGAGATGGGCTTGTATCTTTGTTTAGCTTTAAGGAAGAGAACAGGTTTCCTCCAAAAAGGAGGGTGGAGTTAATTCACAGCTAAAAACATTTCGGCTAGACAACAGGAAGGCATTTTGAACTGAGCAGATGCTGAGGAGAAGGCACATTCTGTGGCGAAATCTCCATCGCTAGAGGCATCTTGTGGCAGGCTGCATAAACTGGTTGGCTTAGTTCAGATGGCCTTGATTCAATCTGAGAGAAAAAGTGGACTCTGGGGATTCAGCTACTGGTACTCTATGCAATGTGATAGAGTCCATAATTTGGAGATGAACCCCAACCCCCCCTCCCCAAAAAAACCAACAACAATGTTGTTCCACATTGGGGACTTTCAAGGGATTAGACATTGGCTCATGAGGTCCTTTCCAATTACATCTTTCCAGGACTCTATTTGTCTTTAGGGAAAGAAAGAAAAAAGAGGCATATTTTGCAACTCTGACCAAGCAGCGCTTTCCAGGCGCTTTGATGCTCTATTAACTAATCTCGCCCTCTCGAGTCATTTATTATGTTTAAACTGGTGCCATCAAGTCTCTCAGCAGCATCAGGAAATAAATTAAAGAGTGGCCGGAGATACTGGGATCCTCTCTATGATTGCTGGCTTGCTGTGATCAAGAGCTTAAGGTTTTGGGCCATCTGCAAACTGGAAATTAAGAATTAATAAAGCAACAGAAAAATGAACTCAGTCACCACCTATGCTGGGCTTGGAGGAAGCTTGGGTCAGGCACAAAGGGAAAGGGGTAGGAAGTGTGGGACTTTCATGTGCTTCTATCAGGCATGCAAAGAGTATGGTATCAGCCTTGGTGGCCCAGGGCAGGGGTAAGCCCAAATGATGCCTTCCATATATGGTTGGATTACAACTTCCATCATCCCAGAGCATTGGCCATGCTGGATGGGACTGATGGGAGTTTGAGTCCAGCATCTTCCAGAGGACACTATGCTGGTTGCCCCTAGGCTTGGGTCTTGCCAAGGGTGGAATAATTTCAGGGTTTGAGTCTCAGACAAGCCCTTGTTTGGGAAGGCTGGTAGCTCCTTGGAAGATCGCCTGATTTACATGCAGATGGTCTGAGGTTCAATCCCCATTATTCCCAGGTCAGGGTGGGCAAGACTCCTGTCTGAAACCCCCCAAAGCTGTAGCTAATTACCGAGGTCAGTACTGAGCTAGATTGACCAATGGTCTAAGACAACCTTCTAGGTACTTTTGGGTCTAGGTAGTATGGGGAATTTAGGTCGTGCAGTTGTTCTGAACATGGAATTTGCTAGTGCTTCCCGTTAAATGCAACTTAATTCCTATATACTTGGCAGAAGCCAAGTTTGCAATAGGCCATCACATTTAATTCTGTACTGCAATGAACTAGGGGAGGGAGGATTTGTAAGATGCAAAAACAGGCAGGAGGGATTAGGTTATGGAAGGATCTCCCAGTTTTTTGTCCTCCACAAAGAATGCTCTGCCAGTTCTCAAACTTCAGCTCTCTACAGAAAATGCTCTGTTAATGGTTCTATACATAAGGCATTTCAGGAGAAGCAGAAGCTTGCTTGGAGAAGATTGTCCTCTACATCAGTGTTTCCCAAACTCGGGTCTTCAGCTGTTTTTGGACTACAGTTCTCATCATCCCTGACCACTGGTCCTGCTAGCTAGGGCTGATGGGAGTTGTAGTCCAAAAACAGCTAGAGACCCAGGTTTGGGAGACCCTGCTGTACAGGAAGGATAGGAAACGTCAGGCCCGGGGGCCAAATGTGCCCCTCCAGGCGTCTGTATCTGGCCCTCAGCACTCTTCCCAGGCCACACAACATTTCTTGTATCTGCACACAAAGGTCCCAGGTTTAATCCCTGGCAGCATCTGCAGTTAAAAAGAGGCCTTGTAAAGCAGATGACCACAGAAGTAGCTGGGACTGCACCTAAACTTAACATTCAGGTGACATCAGAGGGAATGCAGAAATCCCACCCCTGAAACCAGCTGAATTTCCCACCCAGACTGAAGATTTCTGACTGTCCACTGACTGACCCCATTGCAGCCAAGCACAGCTGCTAGGGAGGGCCATTTGTTTTACTTGGCTGCAATACATCTCACTACAAGTTCTCAGGTGAATTAACGGTGAAGGTAAATTTAGCACAAATAGATGTAAATAACTCCACAGCACGATTTGCCTTCAGCCTGCGGGGAGCTGCAGGAGGCCGTAAAGTTAAATGTAGCTGGATTTAAAGAGGACGACGTGATTTTACAGTCAATAATAACATTGCCAGCTGGGAGTTCCAGGCTGGCAAGAGAAACCCCTTTAGCCTCAAGAAGGTGCCCAATCCTCTAGCAGGTTCCAGTTCACTCAGATATAGTGAAGAGGTGAAGAATAGTCCCTGCTGGTGCTGAACAAATGGGCAGGGCAGGGGATGCCTCAGCACAACTGAAGGTCAGGGATGCATTCTAGTCACAAAGAGTTGCTACCTCAGCTCCTCTTCTAAGAGATAACCTCATGACATTGACATGTTGGTCACGTGCTGAGTCAGGCAATGCTGACTCAAGCGAACTAGTGGGGAAGGGGATGTCATTCCCTGGAATGACTTTATCCCTACATGCATAGCAGAAAATGACAGGTAGTAACATTTCACACTGGGACACGGGTGGTGCTGTGGTCTAGCCTAGGGCTTGCCTATCAAGAAGGTCGGCAGTTCAAATCCCTGCAACGGGGTGAGCTCCCGTTACTCGGTCCCTGCTCCTGTCAACCTAGCAGTTCAAAAGCACGCCAAAGTGCAAGTAGATAAATAGGTGCTGCTCCGGCGGGAAGGTAAACAGCGTTTCCATGCACTGCTCTGATTCGCCAGAAGTGGCTTAATCATGCTGGCCACATGACCCAGAAAAAACTGTCTGTGGACAAACACCGGCTCCCTTGGCCAGTAAAGCAAGATGAGCGCCGCAACCCCAGAGTCATTCGCGACTGGACTTAACTGTCAGGGGTCCTTTACCTTTACCTTTATGCTTTGCTTCACTCAATGCATCATCATCATCATCACCATCATTTGTTATTTATATGCCACCCATCTGACTGGGTTGCTCCAACCAGTCTGGGCAGCTTCCAACATATATGAAAACATAATAAAATATTAAACCTTTAAAGCTTCCCTATACAGGGCTGTTTGCAGAGGTTTCTAAAGGTTATATAGTTGCTCATCTCCTTGACATCTGATGGGAGGGCATTCCACAGTGTCAGTGCCTTTACCAAGAAGGCTCTCTGGTTCCCTGCATCTTGTGGGATGTAAAACACAGGAGCAGTCAATGACAACATTCCTAGAGTGTACATGTTTAAACATGGGGAGGGATGTCTGTCCAGCAAGCAGGTAAACTTCCTCCGCATGTGACCAGAGGTGGGTGTTGCCTCACCTGTGCAGGTAAATGATAAAAGCACAGGGCAGGCAGCCATCTCTCTCTCTCCCTGCCATCTTCCTTCGATGAAGCAACATTAAGGATGCCCGCTTGGCTCCCAGCCAAGAGAGGAGAAAGGACTATCTTCCTATAAGATAGATTCTGAATGTATGTAATCTTTTTAAGCCTGTCTGCCTTCTGGGATCATACTGTGAACAGAACGTGAGTAAACTCTTTTATACTTTTATAACAACTGTGTCGTGTCTTGTATTTTAAGAGGGAACAAAAGGGGAAATTACCAGAGTAATTATTATAGAGGTTCTAGCGAACCTGTGCAGACGTTACCGTTGCGAACTTAAAGGGGAATGTTATAAACTCTGCAGATATTTTGGGAACTTGTTAGCACAAGTTGGATTAGGATATAATCTCACAACATATCCTCTCCTGCACCCCTGAACATTCCCACACATCTTCACTTCTCACAGTGAAGGAACTGCCAGAAGGCCTTCAGAGCCAGAGCTCAGTGTCCGGGCTGGATGCTCCTCCTGGTTTGCAATGGCTTTCAGAATCCATGGATGCGCTGTTGGCTTCCATCAATGATGGGACTATTCAAGAGATTAGTTACAAAGGGAGCTTATCCCTCTGATTGCTTGAAGAAGGCACCAGGAAGGCACCAGGACATTGAAAGGTATCATAAAACAGAGGGAGAGATTGTTGGTGGCTTTCCAGGAACTCTCAGACTCCCTTTGGAGACTTCCTAATGCATCTGAACACCTTTTAGAATATGACTTTGCTACTGAGCCAGTGGTTGGTAATGAAACTGATGCGGGAGCTGCAGATCTAACATTTTAGTGTTTTTATCCTTATGTGTGTGCCTTAATGGATTGTTGCATATTTCCTTTTAATTGTTTTGCTACACGGCCAGTATAATCACTGAGTTTGAGTGGACTCAAAAGTTTTTAGAAAGGAAAAAAATAATTAAATAATGGGCCACAGACTGCTAGGAACAGGGCTTGGGAAGGGTGTATTATGCCTTGCCTGGGTGATGACTGGCAGCTGCTCCAAAGCCAGCCTGGGATCCCACGAGGACTTTCTGCCCTTCTGCCGCTTGATTTAATTACAACCAGCAGATAGCGCATTTAGAGACAAGTAATTACGCAGAGGAGGCGGATTATTTGGGGTGTGCGTTTCAAATCAGCAGCTGGAAGCTGTGGGGTGGCTGCTCTGATCCCAGTTATTACATCCGCAACCGCTTTGGAGGCCTGTGCGTCTGGAGCAGCTCAGAGAAGTCTCCTGGTGAGCATGTAATGTAGCAGCTCAGCTAGACAGAATCCCCTCCTAAGCCCCACCTTGGTGCCTCACAGCTCCATTCCAATTGGCCCTCTAACCTGTACGTTCTACCCAAGTACGTTTCCCAGCACAATTCAAAGCGTTGGTGCCTCGGTCCAATATACCTGAAGGAGCATCTCCATTCCCATCATTCAGCCCGGACACTGAGGTCCAGCGCTGAGGGCCTTCTGGTGGTTCCCTCACTGCGAGAAGCGAAGTTACAGAGAACCAGGCAGAGGGCCTTCTCGGTAGTGGCGCCTGCCCTGTGGAACGCCCTCCCACCAGATGTCAAAGGAAAAAACCACTACCAGACTTTTAGGAGACATCTGAAGGCAGCCCTGTTTAGGGAAGCTTTTAATATCCGAAGGACTGATGTTTTTTAATATTTTGTCGGAGGCCGCAGATCTTGACCTGCGGGCAGCTTTTAAATATGTACATATGGGGGAGATATTTCTTATCCCAGGCCCATAAGCCATGAACTGAAGCCATATGCTTCTGACCTGTTCTGTCTGCAATTCTGCACCATTTTGTCTTCCCTGTGCCATATTTTCAGCAGCTAAATGCCAGTAAAGTGTTCCTCTAGTATAGCTGGGGTGTCCCAGTACAGTGGTACCTTGGGTTACATACACTTCAGGTTACAGACTCCACTAGCCCAGAAATAGTACCTTTGGTTAAGAACTTTGCTTCAGGATGAGAACAGAAATCGTGCTCTGGCAGCAGCGGGAGGCCCCATTAGCTAAAGTGGTGCTTCAGGTTAAGAACAGTCAGGTTAAGAACTGACCTCCGGAATGAATTAAGTACATAACCAGAGTTCCCCCTGTACAGCACTTTTCATATCTTGGTTTCTGCTGGTGTAGGGCGAATCCCGTGCCCCTCCCCCCTCAGCTAGTGAATCTCATGTATAGATATGTGCCCTACAATTCCCTATTCAGGATTTACGAAAGTTAGCACATGACAGCAATGATTTGGCAACTTTCACTAGTTTGTGAACTTTTGTGAGGATGCCGAGAGGAGCTGGGAACAGATCAAGCTCATATTATTCATCTTGCAGCTCTAAACAAGTGGAGCTGTTTTGATCAAATATTTTCACAATCTACCTTGCCCTTGCAATTGAATTTATAACATCTTCCATCTTGTCCTTAGTGGATTCCTGAAAGCACTTTTGCAAAACCCCATCCCTCAGACCAATATGAAAACCACAGAATTTCAATCAGATTTCTGAATAAACCGCAAACAGTTGTGCAGGCAGCTGTTACTCCCTTACGTTCCTCTTTGCATGCTTCAGTAGAGAGTTTGTGGAGTCTATTTACCACATCTAAGACTGATTTCCTTCCTTTCAGCTGCTTTGAAGATAATTGAAGGTACCTGCATTGTCTTCCTGTGAATGTTGCCATTAAAAAAAAAACAACCCAACGGCTAATGTTGAAATCGATGTTTCTTCATTAATGCTGCTCCTCCACCGGTGTTGAACGCCATGTAACAAAGGCTTGGAATGACTGGATCAGCAAATTGTCACACGCTGGCTACTTTGTTAATCATGGGAAGCCCTAGGAACGAACCCTCGCCCGTTTGATAATGCAAGGCGTATTGAATTGTTAAGGCCAAATTAAATATTTAATAGGGAATTTTGCAAAATTGGCATTTTCCTTCTCCCAATTAAACAAGCAAGGCAAAAGAAAGAGAAGCAGAAATTGTGCTGTCCCCAGCAGGTTTCACTCGCCAGCAGACCAGGTTTCCAGCAACAAAACAGATCTCTCTCTCTTTCTCTTTCTCTGCTGGTCACAGTGGGAGGCAGGGAAACGGCAGGACTTCATGCAAGGTGCCGGTTCTTCTGTCACGCCCAGCAAGCCAGAAGCAGCTTGGCGGCTGCAGCACAAAGTCTGTTTCTTTGCGCACCAGAAGAGTTTCTTGCAAAGGGCTCTCTCACCACCTGCCAAAGGATAACACAGTCCTCTTGGAAAATGCTTCTTCAGGAGATTGACTTGCGCTTACCAGCCTCACTTTTTCCTACATAGTAGCAGAACAAAGGGCCTCAAAAATGGGCACCCATGGAACCACCCCACTGAATTTCATCTTCCTACATAAGCTTTGGGTTTGGACATGACAGCAAAGGATAAAAGGTTCCCATCCAGCATTTGCCTGTGATAATTTCCATGCACCTCAACCCGATGCCTTATTTGATGTCCCTCATCCAGCCTTGCTCTCTCCCAAGGCCAATAAACATACTGAAAGCCAACCATAGAGTAGTCCTCACCAACCAGGTGCACTCTAGGTCTTGGGTAGGCAAACTAAGGCCCAGGGGCCAGGGCTGTCCCAATCGCCTTCTAAATCCGGCCCGCGCACAGTCCAGGAATCAGCATGTATTTACATGAGTAAAATGCATCTCTGGGTTATTTGTGGGGCTTGCCTGGTGTTTTTTACATGAGTAGAATGTGTCCTTTTATTTAAAATGCATCTCTGGGTTATTTGTGGGGCATAGGAATTCATTCATTTTCCCCCTTCAAAATATAGTCCAGCCCCCCACAACATCTGAGGGACAGTGGACCAGCCCCGTGCTGAAAAAGTTTGCTGACCCTTGCAAGGTCTTTTTTGACAATGACTCCCATCCACCTCAAACAGTCATGCTAGTCCAAAACAGCTGGAGGGCACTGGGATGACATAAGCTGCCACAGAGCCTATCCAGATGGCATTTCTGTAGACCAGCTGGTCACAGTCACATGAGTCTCCTGCAGATCAGCTGACCTTTTGGCTGAGTGTCATGATATACACCTGCAAGTCAACTACTTGAATGGCTGCTCTCCACAGCCCTGGATGCCTCTGCGGTCTGGGAGCTACCACCTCAATGAACAAAGTGATGGCAGAAATAATGAAACCAGTTTGATTGTTGTACAGAAGGAGGGGTGGATGAGGAAGATGCAAAGGTCACAGTCCTATCAGGCCTTTAAAGCACATGGCTTCCCCAAAGAATCTTGGGAACTGTAGTTTATCCCTCACAGAGCTGCAGTTCCCAGGACCCTTGACAAACTACAGATCCCAGGGTGCTTTGGGGGAGCCATGTGTTTCCAGCATGTTTTTGATGTATGGTGTGATTGAATGTGACCAAAAGGCTGGGCACAAATCTACCCAAGGCCAAAGCAGTGCATTCTGGGGCTGCTGCACACTGGACACAGGACAAACACGCACCACAAGGGTGGCACTCAACACCCATTCAAATTCATCCCTGCCTGTGTTGGAAGGTGGGAAAGTGAGGAGAGGGAAACATCTGAGTTTGTATCTATTCCCTGGAGAATCTAGCAGACGCTGCAGGTGGCAGCAGGGAGATGCGTCAACATGGAGGGCTGTCTTGCGGGGGGTGAGCCGGCAAGACAGCAGGCCAGAATTGAGAGGCAGAGTCCCTCTGGATGGCTCAAACAGGAGCAGAGAAGAAACCCCTTGGGAATTCCCCTGCCAGAGACAGAGCAGCGCTAGGAAGGAGGAGGAGCAAAAGTGTCAGCTTGGAAATGGATTGGACTATGACATGGTGAATAAAACAAGTAACCCTACTGTGAAGCTATAATGGGACTGGTGTGTTTGGTATTTAGTTCAAAGACTATCTATCTGCTTGTCTGTGTGACGGGGCCTGCTCGCCTTTCTATGGGGAGAGGGCTGGGCTGTTGCAACGTTGGAGAAAACTAAACAACTTGAAGCAGACGCCAACAAAAAGAGGGCAGGGGTCCAAGGCAGGCTGGTGGCTCCAACATTTTCTTTCCACCTTCTTTCCTTCCTCATGCATTGCCCTCACACCCATAAAGAAAACTCAAGGGGCCCTAACTATGTAATGGCACAGAGGATCTCCAAACAGCTAAATCAAAACATAACCTGTGATGGGATAATGAGCTGCTTGTGTGTAAAAGCTTGATCCCTCTGGTGTTTGGCTGGTCACCCAAACCTAGGCACTAACGGAGCCTCCCAAAGCATGACTCCGTCAGTCGCTGGTAGAATCCGACAGTGGGCGTCTACGGAACTTACTCCAACATAAAAGTTGTTTGACGGACATGCGCCTCCTGGACTCTCTGCGTGACAGCTTCCGGCGAGGGGTGGGGGTTGCTAAAGGGGTTCTTGTTACCTCCTCACTGTTCTCACTAGAAGTATCCCAGAGCCTCTCCCCCGATTCCCTTTCCGCTGGAACTCCTGCTCTCCCCCTACTGGTTCCTTCTTCTGCTGTAGAGTCTCTCCTATTCTCCTGGAGCCTCTCCACCACCTGTCCCTCCGATGGCAGTTCCCTGACATAGCCCAAGCAGGGAAGTGTCTCTAAAGCAGAACTAAAGTGGGAGGGATCAGGTCCCTCCCCACCCTTGGGCACATTTACAAGTGCCAGCTGTGATCCCGATGGGAAGGACTTGTCCCTCCTTGCTATGAGAGCCCTGGGTATTTGAACCTGACAAACACACTGTGGCCCTGCCGGCCCAATATTTACCCTGGAGCACATGTCAAGCCTAAAGGGTCCCCCAAAGAACGCCAATGTCAAGGCAGAAACCAAGGAATGCTAGTAGGGTAACGAAAGAATGCTATTAACCCCATAGTGTCACAGGTATTTACCCTACCAGATCTTAACTTGTCATTGCCACCAGAATGAAAACTCATAAAAAAATGTCATTCCGATAGGACTTCCAGTAGTACGCAGTGGGTGAAAAAGAGGAATCACAGGGCCAATCAGAGGCTACCCCCAAAATTTCCCACTCAGCCCCCAAACAGGCAACTAGCAAAGACAATAATGCATAAGGAGGGATGGAGCCAGCTTATAAAGCCCAATTGGCCAGACAGCAGTCACAGGCCAATTTTGATTCCTCCCTAGGGACAAACTATCTTAAGTCTTCTTCCCGGGTGAGTTGGGGTGTGGCAAAATCAAGCCACACACACACTAAAGGGTTGAACATGCATTCTTATTCTCTCTCCCCCCCCCCTTCCATTTGTCATCCTCTTGGAACTTCCCCTTCACTTCGGCTATTGTTTCCCCCAGGGTGATGGGTGCAGAGAGCTCCGTGGTGCCTGCCTTGTTCTCCAGCCCCACCTACATCTTGCGGAGCAAAAAAGACTCCTCCAGATGGGAGCCCTGTTGTTTATTTTCATTTCCGATCTCTGGATCGTGCCTGATAGCCAAAGGGCCTCAAGGTGGTTTGCAATAAAGCTTTAAAACTGACTTACACACACAAAAATGACATTATGGAAGACCATAAAGGCTGCAGAGAAAAACAATAAGCCCAGCATACCAAAAAGAGAAAAGGGAGAAAAGAGCCCAGATAAAATAACTTTAAATCAGCAGAAAAACAAAGAATAGGCTCTTGAATGCGATTAATGTCTTTGAGGGCACAAGAGAACGGAGTGGGATTCTCCTGGAACCTGGAAGGCAGCAAATTCAGCTGTGCACATCAAAGGAGGCCAATTCTGGATCCACACGTCCTTCCACAGTGGGGACATAGGTTTCTGGGCGGGAGTTGATCACAGTGAGGGTATGCCAAACATGCCTCCCTCTATCACCCATTCTGTCTCCTTTTCACACATCACTAGCGTTGCTTAGAGTCATAGAACTGTAAAGTTGGATGGGACCCTAAAGGTCATCTAATTGTGCATGTTTCTTGTTGTGTAGATAGCAGCCATGGGGAAACCTGAGCCGCCTCTGGTTCCTTGGTGATGGGCAGGGCAACTCTTCCTCTGCTGGCCACAGCTCTGCCAAAAATCTGCCTCCCCACCCCCACTGCAGGTGATATCTGCATTTCAATAGAAGCTGTTCTATTTATAGTGCTGGAGGAGACTCTTGAGAGTCCCATGGACTGCAAGAAGATCAAACCTATCCATTCTTAAGGAAATCAGTGCTCACTGGAAGGACAGATCCTGAAGCTGAGGCTCCAATACTTTGGCCACCTCATGAGAAGAGAAGACTCCCTGGAAAAGACCCTGATGTTGGGAAAGACTGAGGGCACAAGGAGAAGGAGACGACAGAGGACGAGATGGTTGGAGAGTGTTGTCGAAGCTACCAGCATGAGTTTGACCAAACTGCGGGAGGCAGTGGAAGACAGGAGTGCCTGGCATCTGGTCCCTGGGGTCACGAAGAGTTGGACAGACTAAACAACAACAAATAAGCTCTTCTTGGCTCCAGGGGAGCTGTCCCTTGAGATGCAAATAGCTTGGGGGGGGGGTTCAGGAGTACAGGCAAGGAGATCAGAGGGTTAAACTTCCCCATTGCCCTAAGGCTGTTTCATGGTGACAATTTACATACCAAAAATGCACCCAGGTAGCTGCCTCCACACCATTCATGACTCCTACTACCTCTTTGATCTGCTTGCTTTGTCGCAAGCTGTGCTCCCTCTTCTCCTCTTGTCCCTCACGCTATGAGCATTTTGGTAATTCTTTTTTCAGTGACTGCTCATTTCTCCACACAACTTCATTTTTTTTATCACTTCCATAAACTTTATTGCAAAAGCAATGAAAACTCATTATTTTACCAAAGCATGGCTGGGAATCACACTGTACCAGCCCCACTTTATGAGGCAGCTATGACCACTGCTTTGCCCTTTAAAGTCTTGCCCTGGCGGCTTCATGAAGAACCCACAACACACACAAACTCCATTGAACTTTGAAGACTGTCTAGGAGGCTGCCTGGGTGGGAGAGGGAAAACAGCTTCCCTACTCAGCTGGCCTCACCCTGGAAGTTCTTAAGTTCTGAAAGTTCTGAAGTTCTGAAAGATCAGGCCTTCAGTTTGGAAAGCAAGCTATAATGGTAGCGAGGAGTATTAAATTTCAGACCTCTTAGGGCAGAGGCCTGCTGTTTTGCAGTTGGCAAAGAACCAGACACACTGATAGTGTAGTAGTAGTAGTAGTAGTAGTAATGAAAAATCATGGAAGCACTCTTCAAACAAGGATAAAGGTGGAAAATTAATATTCAGAGTACAGTGGTACCTCGGGTTACAGACGCTTCAGGTTACAGACGCTTCAGGTTACAGACTCCGCTAACCCAGAAATAGTACCTAGGGTTAAGAACTATGCTTCAGGATGAGAACAGAAATTGTGCTCCAGCGGCGCGGCGGCAGCGGGAGGCCCCATTAGCTAAAGTGGTACCTCAGATTAAAAACAATTTCAGGTTAAGAACGGACCTCCGGAACAAATTAAGTTCTTAACCCGAGGTACCACTGTATTATGTCAGTCAGTGACAAGCATGTGTGAACCAAGATCTGGGCATGTGCAGAGTGCCTTTGTGTTCCAGGAAGACATATATCTATGTCAGGACTCAAGTTAGACAGAGCATCCACTGCATTTTTCATAAAGTGACTTCTCTCTCTCTCTCTCTCTCTCTCTCTCACACACACACACAGAGAGAGAGAGAGAGAGAGAGAGAGAGAGAGAGAGAGAGAGAGTCTTTTGAGAAACACCGTTCCTTGTGCTTCTTCTCCAGCCATCTAGTTGGACTAGTGTTCTTCTTCTGATGTCCTTATATTCTCTCTCTCTCTCTCTCTCTCTCTCTCTCTCTCTCTCCCTCTCCCTCTCCCTCTCCCTCTCCCTCTCCCTCTCCCTCTCCCTCTGTGCTACACACGGTCACTATTAAAACATTAAAGGCTTCTTTTGAGTTTCTTTGGCTCCAAAGGGTTTCGCTGCATAATTAAAAAAGAGTGCTGAATTCATCTCTGATTCTTGGGGCCTTTTAGGAATACAATTAGCCTTCGCACCATTTTTGTACTTTCTAAATCTTTTAATTTAGTCATACAAGGACAAGCGTGTAACTGTCAGGACCAGGTATGTACAAATTTGGAAGGATTTAGGTCAATACTCCGTCGTAATTAAACTTGCATGCTCCGGGGCACAGAGAACCTTCCTTGCATAACTTATATCCAGAAACAGTTCCGCAGCAGGCAAGGCCCCTTCCTCAATTTTCCTCTGTGTGCTTTCAGAATTTGTTCATTTTAAAAAAATTATATTTATATCTCACCTTACATCAGAGGAACTCAAGGTAGTATATGTGATAGTATATATTTTATACCCTACAACATTTCTCCAATTAAAAGCAATGTCCTATGCCATAACAACAAGAGCACATTATTATTTATACCCCATCCGTCTGACTGGGTTGCCCCAGCCACTCTGAGAAGCTTTGAACATATATAAAATCATAATAAAACATCGAACAATTTCCCTATGCAGGACTGCCTTCAGATGTCTTCTAAAGATTGTATAGTTACATATCTCCTTGGCTTCTGTAAATCTGGGACTGTCTCTGGAAAATAGGGACACTTGGAGGGTCTACAGCAGTGCTTTCCAAATTTGGGTCTCCAGCTGTTTGGGGACATCATCCCTGACCACTGGTCCTGCTAGCTAGGAATGGTGGGAGTTGTAGTCCGAAAACAGCTGGAGATCCAAGTTTGGAAAGCACTGGTCTACAACAACAACCACCCTGTGAGTACGCTAGGATGGGAATGTGACTAGCCCAAAGTCACCCAGTGGTCTTCACTGTGCAATGGGGGATTTAAACGCATTACTCCCTGGTCCATATACAGCCATGTTGCTTGGGGTTGATGGGATTTGTAGTACAAAACCTCTGGAGGTCTCCAGGTTGGGGAAATTCGATCTAGTGCCTAAACCAAGCAAGCCTTGCCTCCCAGTTGACTCCCAGGCACCCATAGGAGACGGATGGATGGTCACAGAGAATGCTTTGCAGACTCACTCATAGACTCCCATATGATTCCTCCAACATTACAAGAAACCGAATTGTTGGAGCATATTCTGGACTTTTCCCTATTGGTGTTTTTTAATGTGAAAAGGGGGATAATAAAGCACCTGAAAGAACTCTTAATGAACCCAGCTTTTAAATTTAAAAAATGATAAAATCAAATTATCGTTTAATTTCATTGCACACAGGTGGTGTAGTGACAAAAAGGTTTATTATTATTATTATTATTATTATTATTATTATTATTATTTCTCATTTTGCATTATATTACCAAGTGCTGTTTTCTGTGCAAAGGAGGCTACCTTAAGCTGGTCCCACCTCCTTCAAAGCCCTCTGCAAGGCTTCAGATGTTTCCCCCTTGCCTCTGCTCCAAAGGAGCATTTGCTTCGTTAAAAAGGCAGCTTCCCACGGGGGGACCTCCTTTAGAGCCTGCTGCCCTTTCCACAGGCAGCGAATAAACATTTCAGTCAAGGTTCAGGGAAGATTTCTCCAAAGATCTGTGATTAAAGCCTAACCTTTTCCACAGTGCTATTAACTCCCGGAGCCTTAGCAGCTGTCTGGCCTTAGCCTCTGGCCGAGAGAGACTCTGGACTCATGGCATGGGAAGGATCCCTCCTTCCACTCCGGTTGACTTTGGCCAAACACCATGGATTGGAATTTATCTGCAAAGATGACTCCAGGGGAACAGCGCTCAGCGTTGCTATTTATAAACCCAAGACAGAGTATGTAAATACTTCACCATTCAATATTTATGAAGCACTAGCTGGGGCCAGCTGTAAAATGCGACTGGCAGGGCCGGAAGACCAGCACAGAGCCGCGAAGGAAGCCTATAAAGGCAGCATCCTGCAAGTCAGGAACTCTCCGAAGAATTCTGGCAAACGTTGAGGCTCTTCATGCCAGAGACTTGGATTTCATGACTGCGTTCCGTGGCCAGATTCAGAGCTTTTACCAAGAGAAGACCAGCATGCATTATGCGCCATTGTCTCTGCTTTTCAATGGGCCTCAGCTCCCAGGTGATGGTGGTGGCTTGCAAAAAGAATAAGCAGAGAAAAGCTTTGCTCCCCCTCTCTCACAAACACTGGAACTCATGGACAGCCAATGAAGCCAAAGATTTGGGACAGACAAAAGGAAGGACTTCTTCATGCAACGCAGAGGAGAACTATGGAATGCCCTCCCACAAGACGTAGGGGTGGTCGCCAACTTGGATGTCTTCAAAAGAGGATTAGACAGTTCCATGGAGGATTAGGCTATCAATGGCTGCATTCTACCTCTGTTGTCAAAGGAATTATGCTTCTGAATGCCAGTTGCTGGGAATCAGAAATGGGGAGAGTGGTGTTGTGCTCAGATCCCGATTTTGGGCTTCCAGTAGGCATCTGGTTGGTACCTATGGTAGCAAGATGATCAACTGGATGGGTCATCGGCCTGATACACTAGGGTCTCCTTATGTTGCCTTGCTCCACCATGAGATTTCCAGAATTTACATTGGCAAGATGGAAAACAATGTCATAGAAGTGGCAACTTCCTCCACCTGCCAGTGAGCCAGCAATAAGTCTCATGGAATAAGTGCTTAACTCTTTATTAGAAGCAATAGGATCTGCTGAGGAGTCTAGGGCCTAATGAGCACTGCAACTCTTCTTTGGTAGGTCTTGCCCCTGTAAGGCAGTTGTGGAATTTGAAGGCCCCCACCTTCCCACAGCTGCCTTAGTCGCCTCCTCTCCCAGGTCTTTCCGAAGCAATCTGAGACTGCACCGACGAGCTTGTCTTTGCTCCTCCCACGTCACACTTCTCTTGATCCTAGGAGACCAGGGGAGAGGGGATCTTGTCACAGCAGGAAGGGAAGACACTCTAGCTTCTTCCCCAGCATGACTCATCTCTGCCTCTTGGTTTCCCTCCTCTCCTGCTTCCACTTCTGATTCTGATTCTGGACTTCTCTCTGCCACAGACTCTCCCTTCTCAATAAACCCTGTTACCCCTGCAGCTTCTGACACATCCTCCTTCCAGTCTTCTCCCTCTTCTCCCTCTGATCACTCTTTGTTGTCCCACCGCCAATCCCTGGGCTCTGAGTCTTCTTCCTCTGTGGGTTCCTTAGCTGGTGCCTCCCACCATTCATCTGTGTTCAGCCAGTCCATGACACCACCCCTGAAGCATAAGAACAGGGGACAAGACCATTTGCTGGTAGAAGAGCACCTGCTCTGCATGCAGAAGCTCCTAGGATCAATTTCTTGCATCTCTAGTTGAAAGGATCAGGTGGCGATGATGGTGATGACAGGCCTGAGATGCTGTAGAGTCACTGTTAGTCCAGACTGACCAACAAGCTGACCTGGTATAAGGCAGCTCCCTAGGAATATCTCTCCACACACTGAAATACCATGTGGCCCTCATACCCAAGGACCAAGGAAAAAAAACCTGTTATGTATGTAATGGCGCCTGCCAGGATGATTTATGTGCAGAAAAGGAAAGAAGAAACAGTTTCAACCAAGGAGGAATGGCAGATAAAATTGATGGAGTATGCAGAGATGGATAAACTTACAGGAAGAATAAGGAATCAGGAAGAAAGAATTTTAAAGAAAAGATTGGGGAAAATTATTGAATATTTGAAAAGTTGTTGCAAACAACTTAAAATGTTAGGAGGGTTAATGTAAAATGAGCAGTAAATAAAACTTTACAAGGAAATTGTTAAAGAAAATAAATAATTAAGGAATTATTATGGATATGGAAGGAACCACAAAAGGGGGGGGGGAGTAAACTTAATGTTACTTTGATCTTATTTTAGGTTTTGCCAATTTGTATGTTTTGTTTCAAAATGGAAACTGATAAATAACAGTATTTTTAATAACGAAGTACCATGTGGCCCCAATGCATGGAGGAGAGGGATGGGAATACACCCACTGACCCAACCCTTCAAAATCTGTATGTTCATTTGAAGGTGCACCAGGAATCTGTCCTGATCTTCAGATCAACTCATGAGGGTCAGAGTGATGATAGTAGGGCATAATCCTGCTCTGCTCTCCATGAGGTGAACCTCCTTCTGAGAAAATGGTATGGGCCAGAAGAGTAGTAACCATTTGGGTGACTGCTCTGAGGCTCCACATTAGGACTGGGCCAAGATGTTTTGCAGAGGACAAGATGACACCCATACCCTAACAGGCAGTTGACTCTTACTTCAGCAGCAGTGATGGAAAAGCTTAGGGGCACACTGCAGGTCAGGAGGCACACATAGAATAGCTAAGTCCTCAAACATCCAGCATCAGCTCCCTTTCCCTCCCACTCCCAGGTGCTGCTGCTTCACTCGGCCCACTGTTAGAGCCAGCTTTGCAAATAAGGTCTACTGGCAACTTTCAATGAAATTTTAGGAGACCGAGAGCTGCAATCTTGCCTGTTGGTAGGAATACAATTCAGGCCAAACTAGATGTGAGGTGAGCTGGGGGGGGGGGGGGCAGCATGAGAATTGGTGGTCGGATCTTCAGATATCTTTTTCTTTACTTGAAAGCATGTTAAGGGTAAGGTTGAAGTACAACAGAAAGCACCAGTGACTCAGTCAAGTCCACCATGCAGTCTAAATTCAGAGCTTCTAGTTTATGTCAGGCACTGGGGGGGGGGGAATCTTGGGCTTCCATAGGTAGGAGCTGCGTCATTAGAAAGTTTCCAAAAATAACCCCCCTGAATTCAGGCCACCTCAATCAAGGCTGCAAATTGATCCTTCCCCCCCACCCTACCCGCTGTTTTGCTGTGCTAAAAGCAAGATTGATTGTAAGTTTATGTTGTAAAAGCGCATCATTATTTCAGCACATTAATGCCGCGCCTTTCGGTGCAAATTGATGTTATTTTTATGATGTTGTTTATGGGCCTGAATAATTGGATTGATTCTTAATTTCGCAGGCTCGCTAGGAAGCAGGAGAGGAAGAAACATATGGCAAGGGCACCATTTCGGGCGACCCATAAGCATCTCCACAGATGAAGGGATGTGGAGGATGGAGACGCAGGGCCCTCAAGAGATACCCACCTCCCACCTCCCCAGAAGCCATCCCAGAGAGCAAAATATTCTGAAAAGGATGAGTGCTGCCTTCCTCATCCTGTTGCTGTTGACACCCTCCCTTGAGAAACCCAAAAACTGCTCCTTGCTCCCTTCATGCTCCATCACTAATTATGCTCCTCCAATTTCTCAAACGTTTTCTTTCCCTGAGAAAGAGGTATCTATTTTTCTGCCTCTTTCTCAGGGCATAAGAACATCAGACACACACTCACACCAGTGTCCCTATTTTCCAGTGACAGTCACAGATTTTTAGAAGCCATCCGGGTTTCTGATTTGATCCTGGAATAATCTGCTTTTCCTTGTTGTTGTTTAGTCTTGTCCGACTCTTCGTGACCCCATGGACCAGAGCATACCAGTCACTCCTGTCTTGCACTGCCTCCCGCAGTTTGGTCAAACTCATGCTGGTAGCTTCCAACCATCTCATCCTCTGTCGTCCCCTTCTCCTTGTGCCCTCCATCTTTCCCAACATCAGGGTCTTTTCCAGGGAGTCTTCTCTTCTCATGAGGTGGCCAAAGTACTGGAGCCTCAGCTTCATGATCTGTCCTTCTGCTTTCCCTTAAAACGTCCCTATTTACATTGTAGAAATGTTGGAGGGCATTGTAGGACATCCCTGTTTTCATTGAAGAAATGTTGGCGGGTATGCAGTTATGTTACCCCTGAGCCAATGAGGTAAGTAACTACAACCTTTAGAAGACATTCCTGAAGGCAGTCCTGTATAGGGATTTTAAAAAATGTTTTATTATGTTTAATATATGTTGAAAGGCACTTAGATTGCGTGGGGCAACCCAGTCAGGTGGGCAGGGTATGAATATTATTGTTATTATTATTATTATTAAATAGGATGTCCCTATTTTCATCAATGTTGGAAGGTATGGAGTTATGTGACCCCCAAACCAAGGAGATAAGTAACTGTACAGCTTTAGAAGACATCTGAAGGCAGCCCTGTACAGGGATATTTTTTTATGTTTAATCTTATTTAATGTTTTTTATATATGTTGGAAGCTGGCCAGAGTGGCTGGAGCCACTCATTCACATTGGCAGGGAATAAATAATACCATTTTTATTATTATTATGAAATAGTATGTCTCTATTTTCATGGGAGAAATGTTGGGGACGTATGCCATGGATTTTAATAGGTCCCTAACAACAATTTCCCTGTAGCGTTTCCAGTTTGCATTAGAAGGAAACTGAAGAATTACAGATGTATCTTCAGTTAACAATATGTGCAAAAAGACAACTCAGTGATTATGAGATGCTGTCAGATTCTAGGGATGGCAGAAGCCAACAGGGGAATCCCCCTGGGAGGTCCTGGTGTATGGATGAAGAGGAAGCTGGAATGAATCTTTGTCACAACTGTCTGAACACGGGGAGGGGGAATCTGCTATTTTGCCCTTGCGGTGTGGTGGTGCTGTTCAAGACCTGGGTGAAACTCTACCCCAGTTCTGCCTGTCAGACTGTCAGAGCACTTACAGGCCATTGTCAGGGCAGTAGAAGCAGTTATCATGGCAAGTTCAATGATCAGGGCCAAAACACAGGCAGATTTTTTGGGTGCAGCAGCAGTGGTGTGCTTGGGAAGGGCGATGGAGAGAGTTAAGTGGCAGCTGAAGTGCTGTTTCAAGCTGTTCCCTGGCTTGGGGTTTGGATATGGACACAGGTGGAGCAAATGGTTCTCCATTCATACAAGCTGCTTGATGTTTTGTTTCATTGCACTCTTGGGCAAGATCGCCTCACAAGGGCCATGGCACCAGCCCTCCTATACTCTTCACCCCCAGAGAGGGGAGGGTGGGACTGTTTAGCTCGCACTCTGTGCATCTAAGTTTGCATCTAAAGCTAGGGTGTGTATTCACAAACATTCATTTGATGCAATTTCACATTTTGCCACTCAGATATTGAACACCAAATGCCAAATGCCAAAACGAAAGGTGACATTTAACCTCCAATTTTGATATCTGGGCTCTTTGAGCCGGTCGGCATCTCCCGATTGTTTTTGGCAGGCATCAAATGCGAAACCTCAAAGGATGTCTGACAGCTGTCAAATACACTGGACAGGGTTGCACTCCCCTTAAGGGACAGATGAGATGCCTCTCACCAGGTTTGACAGGTCATGCATACCGGCTGCTAATTGTCTCCTTAGACTGAGAGAGCTTTGCTACAGTTATCTGCACTCTAGGTTGGACTACTTTGGTGTGTGGTGTGTGGGGCTGGCCTTGAAGACTGATCAGAAAAAAACCATCGGTTCAGAACATAGCAGCCTGGCTATTAGCTGGAGTCCTGAAATGTAACACTGATCCTAAAAGACCTACATTGGCTTCCTATGCATTTTCAGATCCTACTTAAGCCCTTTTTAGTTGTTCAAGCCTTACATGACAAAAAGGAGTGGAGTGCCGAGCCTCTTGGTTCAGCTTCCTTGTTGACAGCTTCATTGCCTTTCATGTGTTAAAGGTAAAGGTAAAGGGACCCCTGACCATTAGGTCCAGTCGTGGCCGACTCTGGGGTTGCGGAGCTCATCTCGCTTTATTAGCCGAGGGAGCCGGCATACAGCTTCCGGGTCATGTGGCCAGCATGACTAAGCCGCTTCTGGAGAACCAGAGCAGCTCTGACAGCACGGAAACGCCATTTACCTTCCCGCTGGAGCGGTACCTATTTATCTACTTGCACTTTGATGTGCTTTCGAACTGCTAGGTGGGCAGGAGCAGGGACTGAGCAATGGGAGCTCACCCTGTCGTGGGGATTCAAACCGCCAACCTTCTGATCGGCAAGTCCTAGGCTCTGTGGTTTAACCCACAGCACCACCTGTGTCCCCTTTCCATGTGTTAGGAAGGGACCTTTCACAGAAGGGAGGCTTCTCCACTTATGTCGTAGAAGCTTGAGATGTTACATTACACAGGGAGGCTAAGTAGCTACCAGTAAACTCTTTGCTGCAGAAGCTCCCTTCCCAACAGGTGGTAGAGGAGGAAACTGAGATATGATGGGAGGGAAAGTATTGGAAGACACAAGACCTACCCACCTTGGAAGAATGGCAGATGAAGGTGATTGACTATATGGGACTGGCAGAAATGACTGGCAGAATCCGAGACCAGGGAAGAGAGACAGCGGAAGAAGATTGGAAGAAATTCAAGGACTATCTTAGGAAATACTGCAAAATTAATGAATGTTAGAATGACGTTGGTTTAGAAAGTATGTGGTTTCCAGCTGCAATGGATAAGTAAAAAAGAAAAAGAGAGACTAAAAATTAAATGGAAAATAAGGGAAAGGATTTGCTGAATTAATAAATTCGAAATTGGAATACAGAAAGGGGAGATATGAGGAAGTCGGGGAAGTAAGTTATAAGAAAATAAGGGATTGAAATTATACCTGTTTTTATTTTTGTTTGTTTGTATTACTGTGTTGTTTTGTTATTATTAAATTTTTGAAACTTTAATAAAAATCTTTAAAAAAAAAAGATATGATGGGAGGGGTGGCAGGGCCAATGGACTGGTCCCCTCTCTGCCTCTCACATGGAGTTAGTCTCATGGGTGGGACAGAGAAAATGACTGGAAAGGGTTTAAAGATGCTGGTCTTGGCTTTGGACCACCTTGTCCCATATGAACATTAAGATCTTCATCACAAGCTCTTCTCCTAATCTTCACAGCAGGAGAGGACAGGCATGTGGGGCTGGCACACAACAAGCCTTCTCAGGGGTGGCACCCTGCTTGAGCAATGCCTATTCCTTTGCAGCCCAGGAAGGCACCAACAACAACACCCTTACCATTCCAGGAACCAACAATGACTTTCTTGTCCTTTGAAGCCTCTCAGTAGTTTGTGGTAGCTTTGGATAGCTTTTACAATTATTGTTTCTGCACATATTAATTTTAGATGAGTATTATTGATCTCCTCGGTTTCAAAAGTTTTATGACCTGACTTATCTTGTGTTTCTGTCCAGTGTTTTGCTTTATATTGTCCAAATTGTTGTTAGTGGTTGGTTTTTAAGCCCCTTTGCATATTGCTAAAATAGAAGAGGAACAGAATGTATTAAATAAACATATTTAGTAAATTCTGCTGCATCTCATCTTTCATATGCTGTCAGGCCCTAAATGTTATTACTTATTGCTACTAAAACTGCCATTAATTCTTTTTTTTTTTTTTTTTTGTCGCCTTATGTCAAACTCTCAAGGCAGTGTATAACATAAGTGCATTAAAACATGACACAATGAAGCAACCACTAATCTAAACAATAGCAACACACAGCCCACATAATCTCCATCATCCTTAAAATTAATCAGAAAGGCTAAATAATTCCAATGGCACTAACAAATGGAAGGTGTTAAAATTATTCCAAGGTTGGTCTTTGCCTGGAACCAGGAATATGTTAAAGAGGCCACCAGGTGAACCTCTTTGGGGAGGGGATCTCATATGTTCACTGCCTCACCCATGTCATAAATGCCATTGCATTTCAGCCATCAAATACTGTCCCACCAGCTATCAAATATTGGAAATCGAATATTATGCATTTATCCATTTCATTATTTACATCCTACTTTTTTCCTTTCACTGGGAAGTTCAAGGTGGCAAAATATCCCAACTGGCAAATATGAAATATTCATGCATTTGGGAGGAAATCTTTAAAATGTGTACAGGAAAATTCAAGGGAACTTGTTCATTTCTATTCTAGAACTTCTTTTATCAGCTTCCACTGTCTACACAGCGTAAGTTTGCCCGATCCTCTTTCAAAGCCCCCAAACGGATGGTCACCAAGGTCATCCATTTGTGATGAGAGCTGCTGTTTGTGATTCCTTTGCTATCAGACACACACTCCTCTCCATCATTTATTTCTGTGGTGTCGAACCAGGACATCCTGCAGAAATGCTGGATATGAAAAATTAATTCCTATTCAAGCTCCTTGAAGAAGATATTGTCACTGGGGGTCGGTTCCCCAGCATTATTGTCTCTGTCCATTCCTCTCCCAAAGATGGCAGACATGGAGCACAAGAGAGGTGACCTCTCCTCTGAAGAACTTGGTTAGTAGGTCACTTAAATCATTCCAATTATTCCACTCACAGACCATTAACTTTCCCAATAAGATATGCCATTGGGAGGAGACCCCTCACTTTCTGCCCCCAGTATCTGAGGCAGCCGCTTGGAGGAATCACACGCAGGGTTGAGACAAGGGCAGAAAGGGGTGGGAGCCTAGGCAGAGAAATGTCCTGACATTAGGAATTCAGATTTCATTACAAAGGCATTGATTGCTGTGGACTGATTTAGCAAAGGTCTGATTGTCGGGTGGTGTGGAGAGGCAGGGAAAGGCACCGAGAGTCAAAATTACGGAGAAAATAATGAGAAAAGGAAATGCCGCAAGGATGGATTGTAAGCACCCTTGATCATCAGGGTAGCTGTGGAATATTACCTGCCCGTATGGAGGAATGGAAGTGTCATAAGTTTATGTCCTCGGGCCAAAGAGAACTCTGCCAAAAATGTAAAATTATGATTATGATTATTAGCAAAATGTCTATCATTATGATGGGTGGGTTGTGTTTGGAGAGAGGACTGACTCGTAAATTGCAGGGACACCCCCCCCCCCAGGACTGTCATACGACCCGTGCTCTGAAAGCTGAAACACAGCTACTGCCAGTGCCAATACCACCCCCTTCTGTGGTATCTGATGGAGAGGAGAGGATCACGCAGGATCAGGAAAGGGGGTAGGGGGTTTACTGCAAAATGCAACAATATTTTTAAGTGTCATGCTTTCTGAGAGAGGGAGAGAGATTTTGTACTGGCTAGCAACCACTTCCTCAAATAGGATAAATAAATATCATATCACTGACACAGGCTACTCTAAACCTGTTGTCTGCTCACAGTGAGCCAGCCCATCAAACATCCATCCATCTTGCTCAGCTCTTGTTAACAGAGCCATCCTGCCTCTTTGGTATCAGTTCCATCCTGAGTTCTGCTTCTTCCCTGTGTTGGTGGTTGGAAAACACACTTAATATGGAGAAATTATTGTCATCTTCTTGATCATCATTATCATCACCTCCCTGATGGCTTGAATACATCCATCATACTGCTGGTTTGTAGAACATGCCCCAAAAACCAAAGAAATAAAAAACTAACTGATATGATTATTTTTCAAAGGAAAAAAAGATGTCCTAAAGAACAGCAAACGTCCGGCAACTTGTAACAGAACATTGTGTTTCAAATGCCTATCTTAATGGAAAAACTGTCCCGCTTGCTTCCAAATGATTGTCTGATTAAGTTGGGCTTCTTTGGACTTTGCCTTCCAGAGCCTGTCTGAAGGCAGCTGATGTTTGCTTTTCCTGAAACACCACTAGCAACCAAACCCCGAATCCTTTTGGGATCACAATGCCTGTCTTCCAAAACGGGTTGACCCCCAGCTGC
This sequence comes from Podarcis gaigeae, assembly GCF_964106915.1. Taxonomy (NCBI): domain Eukaryota; kingdom Metazoa; phylum Chordata; class Lepidosauria; order Squamata; family Lacertidae; genus Podarcis; species Podarcis gaigeae. Next base: position 17,417,456 of record NC_139692.1, on the reverse strand, counting down.
TCTCATTGTAGAAATCAACTGAATGCTGATTCTGCCAATGAGTGCTTTTGAAATAGCTTAAAAGAATATCTTGATCAGACTGATCCAAAAGGCTGTTTGGTGGAAATTTTACCTCCCCATGAGCATAGGAAGATGCCTTCTCCTGAATCTCTGAATCCCAGCTTGGCACCAGCAACTCTCCAAGGTCTTGGTCACAGAGAGGTCTTCTCCTGGCACCCCACCCCCACCCCAAGATCCTTTTGACTGGAAATTGAACCTGGGACCTTCAGCATGCAAAGTATATGCCCACCTGACACTGAATGAGGGCCGCCCCCATCATAGGGTCTGGCTACTATAAGTCATACTGGAATTATCTGTTTAGTGGTGAAAACTTACCTGCCTCAAAGAGACAGGAACTTTGTAAATTTCGCTGAAGTACATGTATCCCAATTAGGGGAGTTTGCATTCAGTTTGCATTGAAAGGTGAATAATATCTCATGCACACTTGCTGGAACCCAGCAACCCTTGGTAAGTTGCAGTTCTCTGAGTTTTGCAATTCTCCTGTCAAGTGTACAAAAATGCATTCCATTGGGAGAGATACTTTGCAATGTGTATGTTAGAGAATAGCATACTCAAAGATGTGTATAGTAGGAGAAATTTGCTCAGAAATGCTGGTGAATTTTCATGAGGACCTTTTAAATAAATAAATAGATCACAAATGGATGTGGAACTGTGGAGCACCAAGCTTATGATGGGGCGGGTGGGATAAGAGAAACTTATCTGTCCCTCCTCCCAGTTTGGTTTCCTGTCTGGTGGGCATGAGGCCAGACTGGCAAACACGGTGCTGGAACCAGCCCTTAGTAAACTCTGTGTAGCAGAAGGGTGGTAAGAACAGCCATGCAAAAGGTGGCATAGGGAGACCAGATGCATCAAGCAAGTGCCACCATCTCTGCCCCAGGAAATGGAATGGGCTTCGGAGAACAAGTGGAGAAGCAAACTTCCCCTTGGTGAGTTATTATCTCCTTCATTTGCTGCTTCCCTCCTGTAGGATCCTTCAGGCTGTCACTGCCACAGCATAGAAGCCAACAGACAAGCAAAGAGGAGAATGCCAGTTTTGGGGACAGGGGAAGGAAACAAAAGACTAGACAAGCTTTGGAAACTGTAATTCACTATGCCAGCAATACTACAGGTATGTGGACTTACCTGAGAGTAAGCTCCAGAGTAAACAGGGGTAGGCTTGGGCTGCAGTAATAATCACCTGGGGGTACTTTTAATGGGCTGCTGAATCCCCTCTCTTTTTCAGAAGGTATAGCTACCTTTGTCTGCTTAGCTAATCAAATCCTTTGGCATAAGAGCATCCTTGTTGCTGAGACAACAGAAAATCATAGAACCTTAGAGTGGGAAGGTACCTCAAAAGTCATCAACACCAAGCCTCTGTTGGTGCCAAAAATCCACTGCTACAGCACCCCAAGAGCAGGGGTGGGCATCAAAATTCTGCTTTAAAATCTCTGAAAAAGGAGAATGAAAGCAGCAAAACACACCATGAAAGTCAAATTTTATGATTTGGTGGGGGAATAGAGTTTTGCATATCTGAATTTGACACATAAGAAATTAAATTAAATGGTGCAGAAATGTTCTGGGTCTTCCTTACCCTTAGAAATGTGTAATTTATGAGTTGTTTTTATTCTTCTACATCTACATTACCTGCTCCTGTGTTGTGTAAATTTTATTATTTCTTTTGTTTGTTTTTGTTTTCAGTTTTATGTTAATAGAAAATTGTAATAAAAAAAAACTTCTAACAAAGATAATCTATTGCCTTCTACATTGGGGTGTTAAAGAATTCCAACAAAAATTGAAACAAGCAGAAACCAGGTTTACTTACTCCTCCTGGGTCTGGAACACAAATAAATCCAGTGAATACTGAGTGGTATTCAGCGAAGTTTCCATTCCACTGTATACTAAGTGGTATTCATGGTTGTTGTGTTATGTTGTTGTTTTCATTCCACAAATGATACCTAACTGATTACTTCCACACACCCCAATTATATTGTGTTTCCTTTGCATTGAAATGAAAGGTGTAGAAATAGCTATGCCATTAATTATGTTAAATTTGTAACTTACATCATTACATCAACTAGTGGACAGTGAGACAAATAACATAGTATTTGGTGAAACTGAACTGCAGTGGAATGGAAACAGTGCTGATTGTGACAAATATAGGACTTCTTATGTCCTGACTTCCAAGGCAGCAGCTTCTACTGTCAAACAGAAGTTCTTCCTAATGTTTAGTTGAAATCCCCTTTCTTGTAGTATGGAGCTTCTGGTTTGCTTCCAGTTTTCTGGAGCAACAGAAAACTATTTGCTCTGTGATCTGTGTGACAGACAGCCCTGCAAATGCTTAACCACCTCTTCTCCAGGCTGATTTGGTTTAGCTCCTTTCCTCCTCATGGAGCTTGGTCTCCAGCCCCACCACCATCACTACCAAACTGCCGAATCCAAAACTAGACACAATCCTCCAGTCAAAGCACAACAGAATGGCGCCATTACTGTGCCTATTGTGGATCTGGTCACCATGTTTCTATTAATGCAGCTTGGACATTCATGCAGCTTTATCACAAATCCTTGGTGACTGAGAACAGGACTCCTGAACTCCTAAGTTGATGCCACTCACTATCATCAATTAGAATAGGTTCAGGTCGCTATTATCTATTAATCCATTAGAAGAGACTCAGGGTTTAACTTGACCTGGAGCAGAGAGTGTGCTGTTTTTGCTGGACAGCTGAGCTTCAGGGAAGGGCAGAAGTAGCACACCTAAAGCAAAACAAGCATGTGGTATGGGTGTTGATCTTTGCACCAGAGACTGACCAAGTGTAGAGAAAGGAGCACCACCACTCCCCCCCCCCCTTTCTTTTTGTCTGCTTAATTCTCTCGCTCACTTCCGCAAAGTCATAGTTTCACAGGGTTGCATCCCCAATGGAGAAACTCAGCAGGAGAGCAATTATATATCATTAGTAAGAAATGTGTCACTCCTTCAATTAATTAGTTTCCTTTCATCATTAAAAAAAAGCCCTTACATTTTCCAGAATAACACAAAATGGAATAAAAATAAATTTTGTACTTGTGTAATAAGGTGAAATGTGTGGCCTTTAAAGAATATAGTTGCCTGTGCGTCTCACCCAAATGTCACACTATTCTTATTCTTATTCTTTTATTTTATATACCACCTAATGCCAAACTGGCTTCTAATCCATTTAGAAAGTCTAAAAACCAGCATCACAAACATTAAATTAAAAACACCTGTAATTAAAATAGTCAATAAAATAATCCCATTAAAACATTGAAATATAAACATCCATGATTAAAATATGCAATAAAGCAAATCCCATTTAAAGCAAAACAGCCATTACATGAGGAGGCTCAGGTCAAGGGGTCAAGGGATTGTCTGTGTAACAGGTGTGCCTTCAGAAGTCAGTGGAATGCCTATATAAATGGGGTCTCTCATATTTCAGCAGGGAGTGCATTCCCAAACACTGGTGCCACTATTAAAAAACAATAGCAACAGAAAGTCCAACTCTGCATCTCTAGAGACCAATAATCCCCAGGCTTTGGCAAGACTAACCAGGCTTCATTTGTGTGCACCTAATGGGTTGTTTTGTCCCAAGCAGAAGGCAAAGCCCTTTTAGTCTCCTTATGTGAAGAGAGCACCAGGTTTGTACAATGTATTTTGAAGTAAACTATTTACAAAAACACAGGTATGCCTGGGGGAATTAGGGAGGCACCTGCTTAATAGGTGGAAGTGGTCTTCAATGCATCATCCCCAAGAAGCAAAACCACACCCCTGTAGTCCCTTGCCACCCAGTTCCCAAACGCATAATGCTTCTTTTTCACTAACGAGATTCAGAGCTGTTGCCTTCAGCCCACAACAAGGTTGGTTGGGGAGTTACATAAATTCCAATGGGCTGTAGTAGCCACCAGTAATCAAAGTCTGTTAACTGGGACCCTGTTGTCCATTACCAAGTGCCAAAATGCAAGTATCTCATTGACATCTCTTGGCCAGTGTGAGATGTTGCAAGATGCTACACCCAATGGGCCATTGGCCTGATCCTGCAGGCTCTTCTTACATTGCAGGCCCATGCACAGCATTCTCTCCATGGACAGAAGGTTGAGGTGTTGACAGGTTGAACAAATTGACACAAAAAATGGGAAGCAAAAATTGACCACTGCTTTATTGATTACAGGTGTAGGTAGGCTTTGGCTCAGGCATTGGGCATGTATCCGGTACAGTGGTACCTCTGGTTGCGAACAGGATCCATTCCGGAGGCCCCTTTGCAACATGAAAAGAGCGCAACCTGAAGCGCCATATCGCAGCGTGATTTGGTGCTTGTGCTTATGCTCAAAGTGCGGTTTAGCACTTGTGCACATGCACCAGCGGCGAAACATGGAAGTAACCCTTTCCGGTACTTCTGGGTGGCTGGGGGACATAACCTGAAATAACATAACATGAAGCAAATGTAACATGAGGTATGACTTCCTTCTGGATGAAGGCTAAAATCTGAACAGGGTTCTGGATCACCTCAAGATACAGATCCACTATGCTGGCCTTTCCCAGACCACTATTGAAAGTTGTATGGTTCATCTGCCCTCCGCTTGGCTTCAGGATATAAACTTCCACCCAGACCCTTTTGCTGTTGTACTCTGAGATATCACACCTGCATGAGGTCAGGGCGATGCACCAAATCACCTGACACCCAGAATTGGACTAATGATTCTACCCAATGCCTTAGTTATGACAATTACCCTGAGGAAGGCAAAACCCACAAACGGGCCCAGTTTGTTTGCAGGCAAATTCCTTTGCAGCCCTGAACATGGCAACCATTTTGAACCACAGCAAGGTCTTCCACCAACTGTGCCCATGACTCCAGGTGACTCCAGGCATGGCTGGCTTCAATACTCCAGCAGTGGACTAAAGTGAAGCCTTGTTCGCTCTGGTCCGCCACCCAGGCCCCACCCCCACAAGGGCCATCACTGGCCATTTTAGATTCCAATTTTTGGCATGCAATCATGCCACACACCCCGTGGCTGGCCAAGGAGAACCCCAATGGCTGGCTATGGGGGATAAAATGTTTTTTTCTGTGCCCCAGGGGAGCTGTGCCACAACCACCACCCACCCAGAATTTGAGTAAGTGATCCTTCTTAAAAACCTAGTCAGAAAGAGCTTTATCCAAAATAGAGCTTTGCTTGCTTGTTGAGCTGTCTAGCATATCACACCTGTTCTTTCAAGTTATGGAGATTATTTACAACTTATTTAAAATGAAATAAAATACATTGACATTATTAGGATGGGGCAACTTTCCCCTTACATCTCATGTGTTCCATCTGCTGAATCTTCTGGCCTGGAAATGGGGATGAATGAATCTGTCAATTTTGGTTTAATCATTTTTCCATGGTTATCTCAAAGTGCACAGGATCAAGGCCCGCCTATCTAGTGAGGCTTCCGCTTAATTAAAGGTTCTGAGTTACATTCAGAAGATGCATATTAGAGTTACACAGAAAGTTGCAGAAACTGAAAGAATTACTCTTGTTTAGGGCTTTGAAGGCCTTCCGTTTAGGCAGGTCCTAAATGTCTTAGTTATGAATGATTCTGAGCATAAATGAGAGTAGAAGATGTGCAATTGGAAGGGTGGTTGATAAAAGGTTCACTGGTGAGTTTAAATTGTCAGCTCCAACATCATGACCCTGATTCAGGCAGCCTCTGCCCATTGATCAGTTCTTCACCATGCAGTGGCACAGACCCAGGTGTGTACTGTACCAAAAGTGCCACCCTGTCCTAGGAGATACAGTCACATCCATCTCTGCCCTCCTCCCTGGATACAGGCCTCACCTCCTTGCTTCTTTGCACTTCCCGCAGCAGGAAGCCGTGGTTGCAACCACGTGGTGCTTATTGTATCAAGGCCTCTGCTACTAGCTTTACTCAGCCCTCTCTGCATTTGCTTTGATCTCATAAAAAGTGAGAGTCACCAGCAATATTGACTCTGAGATTTAATATATAAGGCCATTGTAAATCATTTATTTCATTTCCTTGGCAAGGTCTTCATCTGTTGTGACTTGGAGAGAAGGGAAGGTGCTTGGTGTCTGTAAGCAACAGTGATTGCTAAGAGCAAATATTTGCAGAGCGGAAATAGCACATGTGGCACGACCACGGCATGTACCTACAAGGCTGTGGCCTCATTGAAAATTACCTTTGCACTAGGAGCCATGAACTAAAGCTAACCCCCCCCCTCCTCTTCCAAAAGTGCAGACGTTGCAGTTCCAAGAGGAAACTGCCAATCAGTTTGAGTGGCAGAGCAGGAGTGTAACACTGCCTCCCTCTGCTGGATGGAAGGGGAATTCTGGGTGCTAAGAACCTCTCCCCCTCTCCACCCAGGAAAAGAAATCCAGACTCACCAGATTAAATAAATATCCTTTCAAGAGAATGTCACCAGAGAACATTTTCCACCAGAGCACTTCTGCAGGTGACAATAGCAGCAACATGGTAAGAGATAAGGCATTCATCTGAAGCAAGACCAGCAAAGACCCTCTTTGAACATTGCAATCCATTCATGGAAGACATGGATGAGTAGTGAGGCTGTGTATCCTGGCCCCACCTCCGATGTTGCACGTCTCTCATCCCTGCCATCTGGACAGCTGCAACTTGACATGGATGTCTGCAAAAAATGAGGAAGTCTTTGTGTGGAAGACTTTGCACATGGAAAGGCTTTTTCTTTGCAGAGGTCCACTTTAGTGTGCAGACATGAAGGTGGTACAGCTGGGGGTGGTCTGACATTTGCCATAGGGGCAGGAGAAATGGTCATGCTCTTGTTTCAAGAGTTTGGCCCTCAATGTAAACTGGAACACCTTGAAGAGGGCTACAGAAATAACTCAAGGCTTCCGGCCAATGATAATCAACTTTCAGCTTGTCAATTATTTTTACTGGTTATTTATCCTCATTTGCATTTTATTATTTTTGTCAAAAACCCTCAAGGTGGGAGATAAGTTACTGAATCAATAAAATACAACATAAATATACCATAATTTTTCTCTTCCTCAGTCATTTGTATGAACGAAGCTTAATTATCAGATCATCTGATAAAGTCCACCTAAGCTTCTGCTGTAATCCATTTGTTAGTCTTTAAGGTACCACCAGACTCTTCAGTGTTTTTCTGCAGCAGAACAACAGAGCTACCCTTCTGCAAATTGCTTAATTATAGGAAACTGCCTTATACTGAGTCAGACCAATAGTCCATTTAGCTCAGCATTGTCTACACTGACTGGCAGCAGTTATCTAGGATTTCAGGCAAGGGTCTCTCCCAGCCCTGCCTGGAGATGCCAGGGACTGAACCTGGGGCCTTCTGCATTCAAAGCAGATGCTCTAACATTGAGCTATGCCCCTTTGGTCACTCAGTTGCCAAATCCTACCTTAGACTCCTACAACACATAGCTTTAGACTCTTGACCTCATGGTTTTATGTGAGGGCTCTTTAGATCAGTATTCTCTGATATTGGGGTCCCAAAAGTTATTGGACTACAACTACAATCCTCCCCTGCCTGTGTAACCAATGGTCAGGGATGATGGGAGTTGCATTTCAACATCTGGAGGACCAAGGCTGAAGAACACTGCTTTAGAGAGCAACGCGTATTTCGTCGCTTACTTCATAATGTCATAAGCCAGCCTTCTTGCCTTTAGTACTGGGTGAGTCCTGCTCCAAAGTCCTGCCCTGGTGGCCTACAGCACCAAGGGCTCCAGACAGCCATCAGGTCCAAGGAATTTGGGGTTCAAAAGCCTGCAGTGCTTCACCCAGCAAGTTGCTCCAGGCGTCATTACAATTGCTCCGTGTTTCTATCTGTGTGGTACCAACAGACATTATAATGGTAGTGTTTTATCAGGCAAGTGGTAGATCTTCAGAGTCCTATAACCACCATCAAGAAATAGGAGGCCTGGAATGTACTAAAGGTGTATGATAATATCAACAGTGCAGGATATCAAACTGTGACTTGAGGAGAAAAATCAGCATGGAAAGAAACTGTTCCTTCTTCTCCAAACCTCCTTCTTTCCACCAGCCATATGCGTTCTACATTAGATTGCTCAGCCTTCTCCTCTTTCCCCCAAACCTTGATCCTTTAAACCATGTTTAAACTCAGGAGGTGTCGCCCCTTCTGTCCCTCAAATGATTCTCTGTCTACTTTCTGGAATGTTTTCTTCATTTGTTCATTGCCATTGATGTTCCAGGCCTTGGCATGCAGGGACCTCCATTCCAGTATGTTGGCGTGATTTACCACCTGCTCCTTCAACCCTTTCCCTTATTACAGAATTTTTACATTTGCCACCATAAATCCAGTTTGCCAGGGTGATCGTGATCTTCAGGGTCTCCTTTAATTTGCACGGAGTGGGTGACCCATGCTCTGGTGAGAACCATCGCACCGTGTTGGGCCTGCTCCCTTTCTCTTTAGGACTGTAAATCCACCTTCCCTCCCTGACAGGGTCACAGCCTTGATGCTCTAATTGCACATTATACTCTGGGAGAATTGGCAATCCTGCCTCTGCTGCTCATTCACAGGACTATCACTCTGCCTGTCCCTGAGATGAAAGACAGTCTCTGGGGAAGGAAGGAAGGATCCATGGCAGAGGATAGAGTGAGGCTCCAATCAAAGGGTGATGTTGCCAACTTGGTTAACAACTGGATTGGGAAAACAGAGACTTATCCTCCATCGTTAGCTTTTGCTTCTCATATATCATACAATTTTTTAAAAAATCCAGGCAGCTCCAATGCATTTTTGTTCAGTAATTCAGTGGAACTTACTCCTAGGTAAATGTGCAGAGAACTGAAACCTCAGGTACAAGGGGGAATACACAAATAACAGATGGGGATGAAGGCCACAATGAGAATGCCTGCTGCCAACTTTTAGACGTCCCCCAGAGGGAGATTCAAGCTCATTCTCCCGACTTTGGCACCGCTGCTTTGCTATGTCTTGAAAGTAAAACAAAGAATTCCTGGCTTGGTAGTTTTGTATTTGCATTCATTCAGTTCACATTCCAAATATTAAGATCTTGCAAGGTCTCTTTCAAACAGAGCCTTCCTTCTGAACTTCTAGCGATTCAGGTTCAGCAAAATTTGCAAAAGAGCTCTAGCCTCCCAAGGGGCTTTCTTTTCATCTAGCAGCTCAGGTTGCCCAAGATTTATTTTAATTAAGTTACATGGGAGCTGTCTTGCAAAGTGGTTCACTTCCACTGAGCAACCAGAGTTTACCTTAATTGCAATTACAGCATCAGGAAAGCGAAATGAAAGCGAAACCAGGAGGGAGGAGGGCAAAGAGCCTTAAAATCTGGAGCTGGCAGTTCCAGGCATTCCATTTCGCTTTTCCCCGCAGGGACAGACAAGGTCTTACACATGCCTATATAGTTAACAGGATTGTGAGAGATGCCTCGGGGTTAGTGCGGACCATCTGTGCTACCATAATCAGAGCCATGCCTGGAATCTGGAGAGGCAGACAAAGGGACTCCGGGAGCAGTGAGAGAAAACAAGCAGATTGATTGCCATGGCAAACTCATGGGAAGTCCAGTTACTCTCCTGCTCTGTCTTCTACAAAGCCAATTTGCTTCTCATGCAACTGCAGGCCCATCAAGCAAGGCCTTTCGAGGAAGCACCATGTGTCCTTGGCTGGAAGCCTGATTCATTTCCCATGAACTTTCAGACGGCACTTCCTGTCCTCATCAGACACAGACAGTGACCTCTCTGCTTCATGGATGGAAATTTGCCTGTCATTAGGCAGAGTGAGGCAACCACCTTAGGTAGCAGGTGTTGGGTACAGCCTTGGTGGCATCATCCCCCTCCCTAACTGTTCCTCCTGATTCACCCCACAGCTTTCACCCAGACTGGATTCCCAACCCTCATCCCAATTATCAGGCCTCTTACCCTACAACCAGCCCATACATAGTTACAGAAAACCAGACAGAGGGCCTTCTCGGTAGTGGTGCCTGCCCTGTGGAATGTCCTCCCAGCAAATGTCAAGAAATAAGGAAATAACTATCTTATTTTTAAAAGACATTTGAAGGCAGCCCTGTTTAGGGAAGTTTTTAATATTTAATGCTATATTGTTTTTAACACTTGATTGGGAGCTGCCCAGAGTGGTTGGGAAAACACAGCCAGATGGGCGGGGTATAAATTATTATTATTATTATTATTATTATTATTATTATTATTATTATTACAAGGGAGAGGGTGGCCTTCTAGGTCAAAGGTATGATTTGGAGAACAGCTTGTGCTCAAGTTCTTCTCTTCTGAGAAATTAATTGTTGGTTCTTTATCTTCCATAAATACATTCAAATTAATTTTTTGTTTTACCCCTGTCAATGAGGTCTCAAAGTGGCCTCCATCCCTTGCTAGAACAAAGCCATAATCCTTCTTGGTCACTATGGCAACGCCCAGTAGCCTTGGCCTCCCACAGCCCCAGCATAGAGGCAGGGAGATGTAAATGAGGGAAACAGAATTTAAGCCTGTTTTCCTGCAGGAGGCTCTTTCTGTCAATATTGTGCCATTCCATATGCTGAGGGCTGAACAAAGAGAAAAATCCCGTGTTTATTAGAATGATACCATCCAAATTTCACTTGGTGATGCCAAGGCAGCCATTTTCTTGTGCCTGGCACTGTGGGCATTCAACCACACCTTGCTCATAGAGTTAACAACAGGGTTTCCTTGAAAGGTAATCATGGTTGGTCCATAGGTAAACCCCCAAAATCCATAGTAGGGCAATATATTGATCAGGCTATCCAAAATATCAGAAAACAGAAAGCTTGTTATTTTTCCAGAACTCTTCATCAGATTAGATGGTTAAAAATCAGGGGAAGGGGTGAGACTTAGCCCCCGCCCAGCCTCTCACTCTCGGCCTCTGGTAGTTCTGCAGGGAAACAATTTGCATCAACCTCTGTGTCCCCTCCTGACCCTTTTCCGAATTAGCCCTTCTCCTAGCCCTCCAGCTTTCTCCCTTGCTTATCTGTTGTAAGCCAGAAAATAGCTTATCTCCTGAGTTTATGTCAATAAAACTCAGAAACGTGAGGAGTTAGGAATCTAACGTTGTTTATTGCAAAGCAATAGGTTACAGTTGGATCATTCTGCAAAACTGTAACCCCGTCCAGGCCGTGGTATTTGTAAAATTTCAAACAAAGCATTTCAATGTTCACCAATCATATACATCATTACCTCATTTCATGTTTAATACACATGTGCAATAAGCACTGGCAATTTCTGCTGATAAAGTTCTGATTCCCACCATGTTCTGTTACATTGTGTTAGTGTGCATGTTGGGAACCTGTGTTACGTGTAGCTATTTGCAACATGTAGCAACTTAGGTTCTAACTTTGAGCTGTATCTTTGTGATTTACATACAGTCATACCTCGTGTTACGTTTGCTTCACGTTGCGGCTTTTCAGGTTACGAACGTGGCAAACCCAGAAGTGTTTACTTCTGGGTTCGCCACATGCGCATGCGCAGAAGCGATTTGTGCGCTTCACACAGGCACAGAAGCTCTGCATCACGCTTCGTGCATGCACAGAAGTGCTCTATCATGCTTCGTGCATGCACAGCAGCAGCTGTCTACTTACAGACTTTTTGGGATGCGAATGGCACCCCGAAATGGATCGCATTCATAAGTAGAGGTACCACTGTATTAGCTGTATTTCTGCCCCAATGGGAACAGCAACTTGCAAAATCATCAGTTTCATAAAGTAACAGACTACCATAACTTCTCTATTAGAAGCACACTCAAGGATTTACAGGAGTACACATTATCACATTTATTGTGGCCCTTTGGGCCACTACCACACATCCACAGGCCTCCTCCCTTTCCTCCACCCTTTCCTCCTCTATATCCAACATATTCCCATTTTATTTATAGCATTTATTTTCCACAAATAAATTTGTGCTCAAAGCAGCTCTCAGGAAAAAATAAACGATGAGTCACATAATGTCACTACAATGTAACACTAAAAAATTAATAATCAACCATTAAAAATTAATTTGACATGTATAAACATTGAACTAAGCATATGAAGGAGTGCTCTGATGGTGTTTCCTGCTTGGCAGGGGGTTGGACTCGATGGCCCTTGTGGTCTCTTCCAACTCTATGATTCTATGATTCTAAGGCTCCTAGGGCTGGAAGGTTGGGCAACAGAGGTGAAACCAATCACCCCCTTAAGGCAACCATGCAGTCTTTCTTCCCATGGTTTCCACCCATGCCTTGCAGACCTTCCAAGTGTCCCTATTTTCCAGGGACAGTCCCAGATTTACAGAAAAGCCACCCCAGTTTCTGATTTGATCCCGGAGTATCCCACTTTTCCTTAGGACATCCCTATTTTCATTGGAGAAATGTTGAAGGGTGTCAGGAGTCCAGTCCCCAACTTGATCACATAGTAAGCGTAGTTAACAAAAAAGGATGATTTATTGTCAAAACAAACAGATAGCTCCGGATGGCTCTAACTCAGCCTCCGGCATCATCAGTCAAGATGACCCTTCTGAAGACCCCTTCCGGGTTTTGCAGAAGATATTGAACTTGTGTATCTTTCTTCTCTTGTTTTGCTTCCTGTCTAACAGCCCTCCCCTTAGCCGACTCTTAGGAGGGATTGGATCAGCCCCAATCTCTTCCCATTCTGACAGACTACTTCCTTTTCTGTCCCTGCCTGTTGGAGCTTCCTGAAAGCTTTGGCTGGGTTCCCGCCTGCTCTCAGTCAATCCCTTATCAGCTGGCATTCCAAGGGGTGGGGGAGTTGTCACCAGCTGATGTTCCTCCTGCATGACAGTTAACTCTCTTTGTACCTGGCTGCTTTCTTCAGTTGGCTGCAAACCTTTACTGGGAGGTGTCTCATTCATGACAGAGGGTTTGGCCTTGGGTACCCATGGCAACAGAGCCTGCAGGGTTATGAAGGCATTCTGCCTCCTTGGTCTGGCCTAGGGACACATTTGCAGCAAGCTGAATGAGGCAGCTGCATCAGAGTTTTCCCGGTGCCATAACAGCCCACAGAATCAGGCCCTTAGTGGAAAAGAAAAAGCATTCAAGGCTTGCCTCAGCCTGTCATGGAGCAGTCCAGATCTAGCCATGGGGAGTGTTGGCCAAACCTCCCTCCTGCCTGCGCGCTCCGCAGGGTGCCTTCTGGACAGCAGAGTCTCCAGCTGTTCAGCCGATTCAAATGACTTCTTTTCTTGTTATCAGCGAGAGGCTCCCTCTCTGGCAGCCCACGTCCCTTTGCAAAGGAAAGAGTGCGAGATCTTTGGGGACGCCAGTCATCATCAGCTTCTCTGAGATGAAAGAGGAGAGAGAAAAACATATGGCAGTTAATTATTAATTTTTTGCATTTTATTTTGGGGGTTTTCTTTCTTTAAAATATATATATATCCCACTACCTAGAGATATTCTGGTATGATAAACTGTGAGTGTTTGAATTGCAAAGTATCCTGGGGTGGGGGAAGAGCAAAGACTCCAGAATGGAGTTTAAGTACACAGAGAGACATTTTGGAGTTAAATCAAAGGGATGCTGAGGGGCCCGTCAGTGAACAGAAGAGAAAGAGAGGAACATGCAGAGAATTCTTGCCAGGAAATGCCCTCAAAAGAAATGAAAAAGAACAGGGAAACTGCCAAGCGGCGAATTGTATATTTGGCTGGATATCACCTTTGCCTGGGGGCTGTGTAGTTGATGACCCCAGCGGACTTTCTGACCACTCCCGGGATGCAAATATTTGGTACACCGCCTAAGATGCTAGCTCTGCCTGCATTCTCCAGGTAACTGGCAAAAGACGACTGCCTTACAAAAGAAACAAGACGCAGGAGGCCTGCTGGGGAGAGAGTAAACATCTCAAGATGGAACAATGAGCAGAACTCAACTGGGGAAGATAGAATTCTCCATTCATCTCCGGCGGCTGTTGTCCTCATTAATTTTATGTGGAAGGCATTGGAGGCCTCACCTTTCAAAGCCAGCATCAAAGCCTTGAAATCTTTTTGTAGCTCTGCTGAGAAGAAAAGGCAACCGTTTTGGAGTGAAACGTTGGCCACTTTCCATCGCTGACCGAACTGGAGCCTTCTTGTTCAAACTGAATTGAGCCAGCTTGGTGCTACAATGAGTATCAGATGCAGATTGAATTTTATTTTTAACATATCTATCCAAACATGGATCTCAGGGTGGTTATACAAAGATGTCTGAAATGGCAAATACATTAGAAAAATAACGCAGTGAAATTAAGGGGGGGAACACTGTTCTTGAGTCCTTGCATTTGCACGACTTTTCTTTGTATCTCTTTATGATCCTGGTTATGTGGCTTTCCCAGTTGGAATAAACATGGCTGGGCATGAGTCAAGGGAAGTGCTCCTTCAAGTCTTTGCAACATCTCCGATTGCCTAGTTAGAAATATTGGTGTGGCTGCAGCTCAGCAACAGAGCACCTGCTTTCCATGTGAAAGGTCCTAGGAATCAATCCTTGGCATCTGATAGGGCTGCTAAAGGCTTCTATCTGGTATGTAGGAGCATTGCTTCCTCCAACAACGGAAGCAGAGCAAAGCCATCGGGACTAGTAGCCTTCAATAGCCCTCTCCACCATGGATTTGTCTGATCCTCTTTTAAAGCCATCCAAGTTGGTCGTCATCACTGCCTCTTGTGGGAGTGAGTTCCATAGTACAGCTATGCACTGCACTAGGACCTTTCCATAAGGTATATTAGCAGAACCTACTACCTAGGTGCTTTCAATGCTGAATCAGCAACAGGGACTTCTCAGCTATCCATCACCCGTGCCTCCACTCCCTGGTGCTACCTAGACCAGGCTTCCTCAACCTCAGCCCTCCAGATGTTTTTGGCCTACAACTCCCGTGATCCCTAGCTAGCAGGACCAGTGGTCAGGGATGATGGGAATTGTAGTCTCAAAACATCTGTTGGGCTGAGGTTGAGGAAGCCTGACCTAGACCAAACTCTCATAGACCATCTTTTTATTCTGTCTGGCAGTGAATGACACTGAGAGCGAAAAATGTGTACCTGGCTCACATTTGATGGGTTGTTTTATTATTGTTTTTACACTGGGGGAGAGGGGGAGGGACAGCGTTGAAACTCTGGTTTCCAAAAAGCAACAGCCATTTTCCCACGATCCCTTCCCAGCCTTTGCAGAAGACAACAAAAGAAATGTTTTAATAAGCAGGATGCTCTGAGTGTGCCTGAGCCACGTGTCAGCATCCATTTGTAATACTGGTGACAGACGGATCTCTGGATAATAGCAGCCTCTTCATACTCAATGGAGCTGGATTGGAGCAATTGAACATCTGAGGAAGATTACCAGCAGTTATGGATATTGCTTGTCATGTTAGCCTCAGCAAATGCCTTCTTCAATTGACCAGTCACACGCATTTCCGGAACAGACGCCGGACGTGTTTTGTGCCACAAAATGAGGCCATCGTGGTCCTTGTGAAAGAACTACTGGCATCATCTGTCAGTGAAGCCCAGGATTCTGTAACCCTTCAATGTCTGTTTAATGGAAAGCACTGGGGAAATAACCCAATCTATCCTTGTTGATTTTCAAATGAAACTAGAAGTCCTGCAAAGCCATTCCTGGGGATCCATGGGAAAAGCAATGCCCCATGAATCCCAGAATTCAGTCTGATGACTATTTCTCTCTCTCTCTCTCATACACACACACATGGTAGGTGAGTCACATCCAGTACATGTCTCTATGGACCACAGGCAACCACCTACAAAGCTTTGAAGTCCATGTTGCCTCTCCATTCCTGAGATAACCCTGAGTCCATACAACATCAGAGCTTACACTCAACTCTGGCTGGTTTCCATGGGAACCACATCCAGGCCCAGTCACTGCAGCAAACACTGACTTCATATGTCTTGGCAGCACCAAAAGGACTTAATCAGCTACTAGATTTGCAATGGAGTTGGGGCATTTTGGAGAAGGGAGGGAGGGTCCCTCAGAATCTCCTTAATAGACTGTTGTGGAGGTCTTTCCACCAGTGGTGTCTGGTAGGGCAGAAGGCACCGGGGACCAACTATAGAGGGAGCAAGAGCCAATGACAGGGAGAACCACCTAATTCTTGCTTTACCTCCCTACTTCTCCCTGCTGAGTTTTACAGGGGCAACCCTGAGGCTAAGGAGGAGGAAGTTGACAGGTGATGCCATGCCGTAACCCGATTGATCGTAAGGGTTAAAAAAAAAGGTGGGAAAGTGGGAGCTGGCTGAGGGCAGACTGAGGTTGCAGTGGGAGGCAATGCCCCATTTGCCCGAACGAGTCAGCCTTCTCTGCTTCCCACACCTTCCCCATCACCAAAACCACATTTACTATTTCCTCTCCTCCTTTTCCTTCTTTCACTGGGCCAAACTAGATGTGAAATGAATTACATGGATGCAATTAACAGGCATGCTTTTAGTGGTGTAAATGCAAGCAGAGGGTAAGCTTGAGTAGCCTTGGGAACAAGGGAGAGGGGGAAAGGAGTTCAGTTCTTCCCCTCTCCCTTTCCCCATCCCAACAAGAACAACAACAACAAAAGCCACCTCTCCAAACTGCTCTTGGCATTTCATGAGAAGTTCCCATTGACACCAGTGGATGCTTCAAATGAAGCACGAAGAGCAGCTTTTTGAGAGGAGATTTAGGGAAAGAGTGGAACGCCCCTTCCCCATGGTCCCAAAGCTGCTCAAGCATCCCCTCAATTAAAACATTAATTGCATTCATGTTTAGTGTGGTGCTCATATCCTGCCTTTTGGTCTGTTTCTGGAAAGATGAGGGAAGGAAGCAGGGAGTCAGGGTAGAAGGCCAAGCATCAACCCTCAGGCAGTTGGGTGACCTCTCAGTGCTTCCTTGGCCTCAGATGCCCTATTCTGCTTCTTCTTTGGATGATCAGATCATTTCAAGGTAGCCAACTCCTGTGTTCAAAGCCCACCAAGACTGCTGTGAGGAGCTTTTCAGACCCTGCTCTTTAGATGGGAAATGGAGGCCAGCTGGGGAGAGAATTTCTTCAGAAAGATCTAATTTTCCCTAAAATTGGCTGTGTAGTTCTCAAATCGCAGCTGTGATGATTCTTGAGCCTCACTACAGAAACACCCAGTTACAGAGTCATAGATCTGGGAGATGAGCAAGGATGGAATTAAAGGGTGTGCATCTCCTCCACTGACAGACTGTTTATGTAACACCCCAAAGGTTGATCCTCTCTTGCTTTGACTAAGCCTTGCGCAGTTTGTGTCAGTCTGAGACATGCAAACGAGGAACACCAGATCTATGCATGAGCCAAGTTGCAGAATTAATGATCCTGGTTCCCAGCAGAAACTATTTGCATGTGAGCCCATTAGCGTAGACTAGAGGAGTGTACATGCACAGCTGTCAATTCAGCTGTAAGATCTAGCCAACACACCAGATAGATTAGGAACACTAGAAGACTTACTGTCTAGATCACAGTTTCCTAAACTTGGGTCTCCAGCTGTTTTTGGACTGCAACTCCCTTCATCCCTAGCTAGCAGGACCACGAGTCAGGGATGATGGGAGTTGTAGTCCAAAAACAACTGGAGACCCAAGTTTGGGAAACCCTGGACAGGACCTTGGACAGCTACAAGAGACTTTACCTCTATAGGGAGACTGAAGCCTTATGTAGGCTGACCAGTCCTGGAGTGTAGTAGGCTACACCTCCCTGGAAAAGCTGGCTACTTAATTAAAGGGCCCTCACCTAATTTTGCAGTATTTAGCAGTACTGCGAGGGATGCATCCTCTGACAGGGGTGGCATATCAGTACTTTCCAGCAAGTGGACACTATATAAGGTACTAGCAGATCTCTCTCCCCAAATAAGTTGCCTGAACCTCCAATTTCCCCACCAGGCACTGCAGGATCTCCAAATATAAGAAGAGTCTTCAGAATTAGGATCACTGCTACCTCACTGTGAGAAGTGAAATTACAGGGAACCAGGTAAATGGCCTTCTTGGCAGTGGCACTTTCTCTGTGAAACGCCATACCATCAGATGTCAAGGAGATAAAGAACTACACAACCTTTAGAAGATATCTGAAGGCAGCCCTGTATTGGGAAGTTTTTTAAATTTTTGATGTTTTATTGTGTTTTTTATATGTGCTGGATGCTGCCCAGATTGTCTGAGGAAACCAAGCCAGATGGGCAAGGTATAATAATAATAATAATAATAATAATAATAATAATAATACCATACTTTTCCGTGCACAAGAAGAGATTTTTTTACTGTATAACAATGTTCAAAATTGGGGGTCGCCTTACACACAGATAGTGCTGAGGGGGTACTGGCAATTGGTTGCAGCAGCGAGCAGGAGCTCATCAGTGGCGATAGGGTGGGTGATTGGTGTCTATGACAAGTGCGGTTGAGGATTGGCAGCTGCTGCAGCAATTGGTCGTGTTCTCCCCCCATTTTCTTAAATTGGAGTCCCCCAAAATAGGGGTCGCCTTATACATGGGGGCGTGTTATACATGGGAAAATACGGTAATAATAATCCCATCTAGTCCATTATCCTGTTTTCACATTAACCAATCAGATGCCTCTGGGAAGCTCCTGAGCAGAACCTGAGTGCCACAGCACTCACTTGTGATTTCCAGCAAATGGCCTTCAGAGGCAAACTGAACCCTGGCTGCGGATCATGACACACAAATGAGAGGAAATGTAGCTGATAACATGCAAGTTATTATAAGACTCTCCAAGTGTCCTTGCTTTTTAATTGTTCTTACTGTGTGTATGAGTTGCTAGCACAGTATGGATGGACTCAATTTATTCCTGATTCTGGAGCTTATGTCAGAAGAACGTGTTAGCCTTTAAAGTACCACAAGACTCTGTTGTGTTTGCTGCAACAGACTAACACAGCTACCCCTCTGGAAAACCTAATTATGTCGCTGTCTTGCTTTGAAACTGTAGATGCTAATTTGTGATAAAATTTAGAACCATGGACTATTTTTAGCCTTTCGGTAGTGAGAATGGTGGCACTCAAAATGTGCCATCTAAGTGTGATAAACCTTCCATCTGAGTTGCAGTGACATGTCTTTTTGGAATGGGAGCCTTTTCCAAATTCCTTAACAAGCCTTTGTCCTGTATCTCATAGAAGTTGCTTGCTTGCTTGGTTTATTCCTTATCATATTAACGCCGCGTGCATTTAATGTACAATGCACATAACTGATTCACTTTCTCAAATATTAGCAGGTGAATTCTAGAACGTGAAGATGGGTAAGACTTTGAACCCAGTAGATGAGCAACTGCCACATTCCTTGACCCTCTGAAAGAGACGGTGACCCCGGTTTCAATTCCACCTGCTGCCCCCCACTCTCAGCCTCCCAAAAGGCTCTGCTGAAAAAGAACTAAGCTGTCTCCTTCTTCTTAACAGCATTTCTCCTCCCTCCCCACACTCTTTTCCATCAGAGAAAGAGTGTGTGTGTGTGTGTGTGTGTGTGTGTGTGTGTGTGTGTGTCACACATGTGAGTATATATATTTATCCTGCTAAATGCTCTGTTGCCAGAGGGGGCCACAGCCAATAACTGCACCACACTTAAACATGATCGATGGGGAGCTCTGCGGTAACATGGTCAGGCAGTGCATCTGGAACACCCCAAGGATGTGGAGATATGCAATCAGGTCTGCTCAGTCCGGGCTTCCATTCATCACTCGCAAACAAGGCACGGGGAGGGCTGCTTCCATTGGCCCCCAAGGGAGCGCATCAGAAGAAGACCATTTAGAACCATTGTGGGGCAGACCTGCAGACCTGGGTCTTTGAATTGCTGGAGCAGAGTGGAACAGTGCTCTGCTAGAACAGCAGCTCTTCATCTACAGCCCTTTCCTTCATTTAATGCCAAAGATTTGGTGCTGGAGAAAGGCCCACAACCATCTCCTCATGTGGTCCAGCAGTCATTTGGGGGAGGCTCACATAATTTATTTATTTATTTATTTATTTATTTATTTATTTATTTATTTATACATACATACATACATACATACATACATACATACATACCCTGCCCATCTGGCTGGGTTTCCCCAGCCACTCTGGGTGGCTCCCAACCGAATATTAAAAACACAATAAAATATCAAACTTATAAAACTTCCCTAAACAGGGTTGCTTTCAGATGTCTTCTAAAAATCAGGTAGTTGTTTCTTTCCTTGACATCTAGTGGGAGGGCTTTCCACAGGGTGGGCGCCACTACCAAGAAGGCCCTTTGCCTGGTTCCCTGTAACCTTACTTCTCACAGTGAGGGAACCACCAGAAGGCCCTCGGTGCTGGACCTCAGTGTCCGGGGAGAATGATGGGGGTGGAGACACTCCTTCGGGCATACTGGGCCAAGGCCATTTAGGGTCAGCACCAACACTTTGAATTGTGCTCGGAAACGTACCGTTTAAACATTAGTGTTTAAAGCCCTGAATGATTTATACCTCAAATATCTGAAAGGCCGTCTCCTCCCCATGAGATTCGCTCTTGTATTAAGATCAGCAGAGGGGTCCATCTTGGTAGTCCCACCTTCCTCAGAAGTTCAGGCGTGGCTTCTCAGGGTAGACATTCTCTGCAGCAGCCCCTAAGCTGTGAAATTCCCTCTTCCCAGAGGTGTGCTTGACATCTTCATCATGTAGTTTCCTTCGTATGCTGAACATGCGCTTCTTTATCTTGGTCTTCGACCTCTGCAATGTATATTTTAGGACCCACCTTATTCTTGTGTTTGTACTTCTTTGAAACTGCTTTTAGTATTGTATCTAAAAATTGCTGTAACCCACCTTGGGACCTATGGGTGAAGGACAGGTAAGAAATCAAACAAATAATGGATGGCATATATTCTTGCTTTTGAAATCTCATCAAATACCAGCATTCAACTTCAAGGCCCAGCTTCAGAACCAGTTGGAGTGCCAAGGCTTTGTGAAAATATAAAGATGAGAGCAACTCTGAGCATGGGCAGAGAGTATTTTTTTTCCTCTTGCTCTAGTGAATTTCCAGAAAACCCTCATACAAGTGCATCATGGGAGGCTCTTGCATTTCAAAATTCTCCCACAGGCAAGTATTTTTCTATTATTCCCCTTGGGCCTACTACTCGTGGGTCACAGCAAGTCACAATGCCTCCCCTGTCATAGTCTCCCATTCCGGTGTGGCTCTCTATTCACAAAAGGAGACAGCTTGTAGAAAATGTTATCAGCAGAAGCACCAATTTCTCTCTTATCGTTTCTACTGCTGTGCAAAGCAAGCATAAAGACCGCTCCCCACTTAAAACGGGGGGCGCCCTTTGCGTGGACGCGTGCAGCCCCTAGATCTGGAGCGGCTCCAACAGCATAGGCTTGGCTTTGCCTTCCCTCAGGTGGGATACCTGGAGGTCTCCGCCTACCTCAGTCAGTTGTCCAATCCCACCTGGGGGAAGCGTTGCCAAGGAGACCAGGCCAGGTAGGGGAGGGATTACCTGCCCACACAAAGGAGGAAGGATCTTACCTGGGAATCCTCACTTGGCTCCAGAGCTTCTCCCACCCTACCCATCCTCAGTTAATGTCTTATTTTGCAGGTTAACTTTTCTTCACAGGTTTTGCAGGTTAACTTTTCTTCACAGGTATGGGGGCGCTGCTACGTTAAGGTCGCTGTTAAAGGGCCGGAAAGGAATTTCCCAGCATTGGCAGGTTTCGCCTTTCCCGTAGCAAAACGTCACAACTTTGGCGGTATCAGGCCTTGGGCGGAATCCTTTAGTCCATCTTCCTCTTTGCGGCGGCGATACCAGGGTTCCCCGTTAAAGGGGTTTTCTGAAGGGAGGCTTTGACCGTACGCCAAAAGGTCGTCATTGCTTTCCCCTGCGGCGGCGGCATTACGGGGGCGGCTATCTCTGCTTGAACATATGTTCTCCAGAGCCGGCCCATCCCCCACCCACACACTGGATAAGCCTGATGCTCCCTAGGTCCCCGGCTGGGGACTGGGGAGGGAGAACGCCCAATGCCTGAGCCAAGGTCTGCCCACATTTGAAATTTAATAAAGTTGTGGCCAATTTAATCCCATAGCACATTGTCTTGAGTCGTTATTCCACATGACGGGGGGGACCGCGCGGGATCTGGGGACTCCGCCTGTCCACGCAATACAATAACCCAATGGGGCCGTCCGATGAATGACGCTTAATGCAGAAGGAACTGGGAGAGACAAAAGCAAGCAGCTCATAGTTACAGCTACTGAATTTCCTACCACATGATGTAGAGTTGACCACCAGCAAGGACAGCTTTTAAAGAGAATTAGACTAATTCTCAGAGGATAAAGCTATCAATGGCTGCTAGTCATCGTGGTCATGCTATACCTCCACTGTTGGAGACAGTATACCTCAGAATACTGATTGCTGCAACCACAAGAGGGAGGAATCCTACTGCTACACTCGGGTCCCACTTGTGGGCTTCCCAGAAGGGTCTCACTGGCTACTGTGGGAAAATGATGCTGCACCAGACAGGCCTTTGGTCTGATCCAGCACAGCGATTCTTATGTTCTTAGGCACAAGCAAAAGTTGCCACTGATTCCAACTCTTGAATTTCCTGCTGGGGTGCATTTTCTATCCTGAAGCGTAGATGTCTTGCGTTTGTAAGTTGTGTTGTTACAGCACCTAGAGAAATATACAGTGGTACCTCAGGTTAAAGATGCTTCAGGTTACAGACACATCAGGTTACAGACTCCGCTAACCCAGAAATAGTGCTTCAGCAAAAACTTTGCTTCAGGATGAGAACAGAAACCGTGCTCCAGCGGCGCAGCGGCAGCAGGAGGCCCCATTAGCTAAAGTGGTGCTTCAGGTTAAGAACAGTTTCAGGTTAAGTACGGACCTCCAGAACGAATTAAGTACTTAACCCGAGGTACCACTGTATATAAGTCTGTGTGTGCATGTGGAGACAGAGATGGAGATATTTCCGTCTTCAACAAAGTGTCTGGAAATCCATTTGGGGCGGAAGGGTTTTGCAAAACTAGATGGATGGGAAAGGAACTGCAAGATTTTTATTTTATTTTTTGCCAGATTCAGGGTGCTTTCATCCCTAGGGAAGAAAAGGGATGCCTTTCAGAAGCAGGATTCTGAATCGCAGGATTCAGCCTGCAAGGACAAGAGAAGCAGCAGCGTTTAGGACTGCCAAATCCACCAGGGTTATACAGGAAGGCTGTGCTTTATTTTGGTTCCATTCACAATGTTTTACAATACTCTCTCCCTACCACAATCCCCACCACAAGGTTCCAAGGGGTCACACGCTCTGTGGTGGGCAGAGGCACAAAGGGATGGGGGAAAGATCTTGGAAGCAGACTGAAGCAGTAACACTTGGATACATTCCAAGTTGAATTGGGGCAGCGGGCAAGTGGGCGGGAGAAGCAGTGTATTTTAGGAGCATCTGTTGTGTTTATTTTCCTTTTTTGTTATACTTTGCAATAATTGCAACAGTGTTATCAACATGGACCAGTTGCTGTCCTTTCCAGGCAAAAAGGATTTATGTGTTTGGCACCCTTGCCAGGCCACCCAGCGCACAGGCCCATCCGAGCGTTTATAACAATAGGCGCTCTGTGAATAGAAGCTAACTGTCCCCAAAGCACCCCATCAAGCGTCTCTCTTGGAGGTCATCTTTGAAGGCAGGCCTTTGAACCAATGCTGTCTTCCAGAGCTTAATTCAGAGTCGCCACTTCCCACTATTTAGCACTGGAACCAGCTTTAAGAAGAAGAAGAGAAGAAGAAGAGTTTGGATTTGATATCCCGCTTTATCACTACCCGAAGGAGTCTCAAAGCGGCTAACATTCTCCTGGCCCTCCACTCCCGTCTATGTGACCCTCAGTGCTCTTGCCAGGCTACAGCTCCTCCTCAGCCACACCCACACAGTTCCCAAGCTACACCACACACAGTCCCTGCTTTGAGTGTTTTTTGCCAGGCTAGAATTCTTCCTTGAACTCCGATAATGACACTCGCTTGCCTGGATGGAAATGGGGGGGCTGCACTGTTCAAAGGCAAATTTTGCATTTGTTACTCCACACACTTTTGCCTCTGGCCCCACCCACTACTTGAATGCAGTCCCCAGAAGGTTCCCCGAGAGGGAATGCATCCCTCTGCCTGAAAAGGGTTCGCCAAGCCTGGAGAAGACTATTGAAATTAATGGACACACTCCTTTCTCTCCTTTTCCCTTGAAAACCATTTAAGTAAACCATCACTACCTTTCCTCAATGTTCCTCTGGAGGAAGAAACAACAAAACAAAAAGAGACAACAGCAGCACTTTTTGTAATGCAGGGGAAACGCTTCTTTCCATAAGTGCTTGGGGACCCACCAGATTGTGTCATGTTTCTCTTTAATGAGCCTTTTGATCAAGCTCATCTTGTGGGCCTGGGACCCAAAATAAAAGGAATGTTCTGTGGTCAGTGTTTTAATGAAAGTTGGGCCTCTGGAGGGAGGCCAGGCGCACCAGGAATCCTCTCCCGCAAATCTTCTCGACAGCTTTGGAAAGAGGAGTTGGGAGCACCATTTCAGCATCAGTGACTTTGCAGATTTCTCAAAATATATACTGCCTCAGTGTGTGTCTGAAGTCGTGATTACCTTCCATTCCGCCTGTAGATATATCGTTCTCTGTAGGTCTTTTAGAACAGCACTAAGGGCAGCAAAATTAGCCGGCCAAGGTCTGTTCTTGCGTAAGCAGGAACAGGTTGTGGAAAGTGAGGATTTGCAACTTCAGAGCCAGAGATGCTTTGTGGGTTGCATCATGCCTCTCATGGTGGCCCCAGAGACCGCTGTCTTCCATTGGGAGATCCACAGGCATAGACGCAAGCACCTCAAAATGGCAAGAAAAGCAAGGTGCTAAGCTTAGCACTAAGCTAAAAGATATCTATGGATCTAAATTTATAAAGCTAAATTGAAGCTCTGCTCCCATTTTCATTACTGACTTTCTGGGCATTGGTGAAGAAAGAAAGGACATTATACATGCCAGCTCCTAGGGGCTGAGCCACTTTTGGGGGCCCCCAATTTTTTTTCAGGGGGCTGGGCATTCAGCTCTGCCCCCTGCTCCCTAGCTCCTTGCGACGGCTGGAAACATGCTTGCCACCAGTGCAGGATGTTGTGAATTCTCCGCAGCGCTTTAGCAGAAATGCTCAGAGTTCCAGGTTCTTCAGCGAAGTATATTTATTATGAGCTATATATACAAATATCTACAGGATATAATACACGAGCAGTTCATACAGTCAAACAAAGTACCTGGCCGCACCTTAAGGCAAATAGGAAGACCTTTCTATCGCTCTCTCTCTGACCACACTCTTCTACACCACCCCTTTACTGCTGGACAGGTTTCCCTTTTAAACCCATGACAGCCAATCAACTGTCAGCACATTACAGCTGACTCATTCTGACCCAGCACTTCCATAGAAATTATTGCAGGCTGATAGCATCAGCCAGTTGCATCAGCTAGCAAACTCAAGCCTGCAGACTTACTATCTCACACAGCATTCTGTAAATCCCGATGCAGGAAGCTTTGCCCACAGTTTCAATTTTCAGTACTTCATTTGCCCTCAGTGACATCATCACATGAGCCTGCTTCAGTCATTGTCATTAAGTGTTATGAAAACAACTGGAGTTGGCAGCAGGGGTCGGTGCAATAGCTCCATACATACCCTCTTCACCATTATTTGCACTATCCTCAACTGTGGGTTAAACCACAGAACCTAGGGCTTGCCGATCAGAAGGTCGACAGTTCGAATCCCCACAACGGGGTGAGCTCCCATTGCTTAGTCCCTGCTCCTGCCAACCTAGCAGTTCGAAAGCATGTCAAAGTGCAAGTAGATAAATAGGTACCACTCCGGTGGGAAGGTAAATGGCGTTTCCATGCGCTGCTCTGGTTCACCAGAAGCAGCTTAGTCATGCTGGCCACATGACCTAGAAGCTGTACGCCGGCTCCCTCGGCCAATAAAGTGAGATGAGCACCGCAACCCCAGAGTCGGTCACGACTGGACCTAATGCTCAGGGGTCCCTTTACCTTTACAACTCTTAGAGAGTGGCTGTCTGAAGCAGGAAACTTCTTGCACTCATGTGTTCTCCTTGTGCATTTTATAACCCTGATTTTCCTGGGTTCTAAAACATGTGGAGCCACCACAAATAGACAAGGCTTCTTGTTTGTATATTTAGTGTCAAACGTGAAAAATAACCAAAGAAGAACTAGCACACAACTCATGCCCACTGTCCCTCTCACATTTCTTTTCATAATATTTAATGTTAACACTTTAAGTGGGCTACACGCATAACTCCATGTAGTGCTGTGGCACCAGCTTGTTCAGTATATGATCCCTGATTGGCCGGGATCCCTTGAGAAAGGAAAGAACAGAAGAAGTTGCACAGAAGAAGCAGCAGAAAGGAGAAACTATAACTGTGTACTGCTGTTAACAGTCAAAAATAGGTAGAGGCTTTCTTCTTCTTCTCGGAGCATTTTGGCCCCACTGAAAACATTGTTTTTGCCCTCCCCAGATCAAAATAGGTGAACTTTTGACACTGCCCTAGTTAAAACGAACCTGTCAGAATATGCTATGCCTTCCTTTCTCTGGGCAAAAGCAGACAACAGGCTCCTTCCCCATCCCTGAGCTGCCCCCCAGCTGTGTATAGTTGACCCCCTTACAACAACTCTTTAATGAGATGAAATAAAAGACTTGAGACAAACTATCCTGTCCATACCACTCCTAATTAAATGAGCAGACTTGTGCTTTTCAATCTGTGCTTGGCCTTCCCCAGTTCTCAGCAAACCCTGAAGTTCTTGTCAGAATGGATACGAGGCATTTAATAAGGTGTCTATCTAAGCGCTTGCAGTTGCTCAGGTCTAGGGCGGAAGTCCTTTCTTTTAAGCAACATTACAACATTATCCACACACACACACACACACCCCAGATTATACTGACTGATAGGCTTTTCCATCTCAACCCAAGGACACTTGAATTCTAGAGCTTGCAAAGCAAGGGTGAGTAGGTTCATTGTTCACCCTATCTGTATAATGGATCAAAGAAGATGGAGACACGTGTGTCAGACTCAAGCACAGATGATGAGTCCCGGAGCCTTCTCCTTCATTTGAAATCGCAGGCAACAGCTTAACTCCCTCCTGGCTCTATATTTATCATCATTAAGCCACTTCCCAGAGAAAGGTGAGCGCCACGCAGAGCAAGAGGTTTGTCTTGACTCATCACCGCTTTTGACAGCTCCTGCTCTGAGAAGCTGGTTTATAACTGACACACTTCGCTGGATCATGACAGCTATCCCTCCGGCGGTGGCTGTAATATATAAATAACTCTGTTGTAGACCTTTACCTCTGGCAATAGTCAAGTGGTTCCCCATGAACAGTCACAAAAAGCATCAGTCACTCAAACTCCTCCTCTCTGAAAATGCCCACAACCCCCCATGCCCCAACTCTTTAAATTTGGGGGGGTTTTTAAGGTCGCAGCAGTGAATTCAGTTGTCACACAGCTATGGAACTAGAGCAGAAATGAATATCCACAAAAATGTGAAATTCGTCAAAAGCTCCTGTGTCAACATTCAGATTTTGTCTTTATTGGACATTGCCTTGCTAGCACAAGGGCACTTGCCCTAGGAGGTGGGTTAGTTTGAACGTTGCACAACAGAAGCCTGTTGCATGTAAGATTGTGTGGTCTATTGCATAACTAGGTTGCCAGCAACTTCCTTACACATTTTACTTGTGCAACAATGTTATACTAGCACATACGTTTCACCTGTCGACCAAGTATACAGTGGTACCTTGGTTCTCAAATGCCTTGGTACTCAAAGGCCTTGGTTCCCAATCACTGAAAACCCAGAAGTAAGTGTTCCGGTTTTTGAACATTTTTCATAAGCCAAACGTCCGATGCGGCTGTCGGCTATTGTTTCCAGGATGCCTACACCAATCAGAAGCTGTGCCTTGGTTTTCAAACATTTCAGAGGTAAAACGGACTTCTGGAATGGATTAAGTTTGGCGCTTATATTTTTGCTATTTATTTTGATTTTTTGATTTTAAAGCTTTTTTTTAGTTAATTTGTTTTTGTGACTATGTACAGGAGAACCTAGTTCAGATACTTATTGATTGATTGTGTGACTGTGGAAATGGATAAAAGCCCCCATCCAAACAATGACTATCATCAGTGCAGGTAAGAAAAAAATTAGTTTTAATATTTATCCTCTACTATACTGTCTTATTTATTTATTTTATAGTACAGTACATTGAT
Source organism: Podarcis gaigeae (assembly GCF_964106915.1). Lineage (NCBI taxonomy): Eukaryota > Metazoa > Chordata > Lepidosauria > Squamata > Lacertidae > Podarcis > Podarcis gaigeae. The sequence continues at coordinate 17,389,278 of NC_139692.1, read as the reverse complement.
TATTGCTTTCATTTTATGGACCAATGGTCTCGTTAGATAGTAAAATTCATGTTAAATCACTGTTTTAGGGGTTGTTTTTAAAAGTCTGGAACGGATTAATCTGTTTTGCATTACTTTCTATGGGAAAGTGTGCCTTGGTTTTGGAACGCTTTGGTTTTAGAACAGACTTCCAGAACAGATTAAGTTTGAGAACCAAGGTACCACTGTACTGCTAAGTGACTTAGCTTATTGGCATCCCATAATTTTCATAGGGGCAGCAAAAATTGCAACAAGTCTTGAAGCATAGTAAGCTTTCATGGGCTTCAACCCACTTCATGAAATGCATGAAGTGTTATGCATGAAGTTGCAGGAATACATATGTATATATAGCTGGAGATAGTACTATGAACAGTGATAATTACTTTGTTAACAGTGATCGTTCACAGACAAGAAATTGTCAATAACACAGACATCCTGGCATTGGTAAGCCAATTAGCAAATGTGTTAAAAATCCATGGTGCCAATTCAATTCACAAGAGATAGGCATGACTGTCTTGATGAATTATAATTCATTGGTTTCATGTTGCAATCTCCCTTTGAACTCTGTTTGCTCCAGTATGGCCACTTTAAGGTCAGTTAAATCACATCTTAGTTGCTTTGATTTCAAACATGGAACTCTCCAGCTGTTAACCGCTTGGACTGTAAGATATGAAAATGCAGAAATCAATGTCAAGGTAAAATATCAAATTCTGAAGTCAACTGACATCGCAAATCAAATACCCGAATATGAAATGCACACTGAACATTCACCAAAAGGTTCAGAGGAGATGCGGTGAATATTTATCATCAAAGATTATGGAGGGAAACTTCTAGGAAAGCAGTTTGAACCAACCTCAGGGGTCACCCCATCCCATATGAACCAACGCGGACAATGTCATCATCATCTGAGGCCCTTCTTCATGTGCCATTTGCTCTTTAAAGCTTAATCAGAGCAAACAGCAATCCGCAGAAAACCCAAATTGATGTTTGCTCTGATTGAGCACTAAAGAGCAATTTTTTGTGGACAGAGAGTTTTTAAGTACAGGCCTGTGTCTGAAAAGAGCAGGGCAAAGGGTAAGTTTTGATAAGCCTATAGTGCCTGTCCACCCAACTGAGCCACAGAGAAATGTAGGGTTCCTCAGGGTTCAGTTTTATCCCCTATGCTGTTTAACATCTACCCCATTGAGTGGGGTGATCTGAAGGTTTGGAGTTCATTGTCAACAATATGCTGATGACAGACAGCTCTGCTTCTTTTTTACATCTTTTTTACATCTGCAGGTGAAGCAGTGGATGTGCTGGACTGTTGTCTTGCCTCAATAATGGACTGGATGAGAGCCAACATGAAGCTTAATCCAGATAGGACTGAGACACTGTTAGTGGATTATTCCCTAGACAAGATGGTTGGGAGGTTAACAGCTCTTGATGCGGTTACACTCCCTCTGAAGGAGAGGGTATGCAGCCTGGGGGTACTTCTTGATGAATTGTTGTCGCTTGAGGTTCAAGTGGCCTTAGTGGCACAGGGTGCCTTCCATCAGCTTCGGCTGGTGGCCCAGCTGTGCCCCTATCTGGACAGTGATAGCTTAACCTCTGTTGTCTATGCTCTGGTAATCTCTAGGTTAGATTACTACAGGCATAGGCAAACTTGGCCCTCCAGATGTTTTGAGACTACAGTTCCCATCATTCCTGACCTGTTAGCTAGGGATGATGGAAGTTGTAGTTCCAAAACATCTGGAGGGCTGAGTTTGCCTGAGCCTAGATTACTACATTATACGTAGGGCTGCCTCTGAATACAGTTCAGAAACCTCAGCTGGTGCAGAATTCAGTGGCCAGGTTGCTCACTGGGGCAAGACGGTGTAAACATATTAGACCGATCCTGGCCCAACTGCCCTGGTTGGCAATTAGTTTCCAGGCCCAATTAAAGTGCTGGTTTTGACCTATAAAGCCAGAAATGTCTCGGGACTGCAATACCTCAAGGATCGCTTCTTCCCATATGAACCGACCCATACCCTGCAATCATCATCTGAGGCCCTTCTTTGGGTGGGTTCCCCATGAGAGGTCTGGGGGACAGGCCTTTTCTGCAGTGACTCCCCATTTGTGGAATGCTCTCTCTAAGGAGGCCCGCTTGGTACCTTCATTGCATATCTTTAAGCGCCTGGCAAAAATGTTTCTCTTTGACTAAGGCTGGATCTACACTGACCTTTTAAATGTTATTAGAACAATATTAGATATGTCATTCTAAAAACGTCACAGGACATACCGGTAAATTAGAAACATTCCTACCTTGTTTCTTCGGTAATAATGCAGTGTCCCTTACTGCCGCTTCCTGGTTGCTCTGCAGTGTCCTCTGGTGTCAGATTTTAATAACACATTATTAAAACATAATGTGTCCATTACGTTATGAAAATCATTCCTTAATCCTTGAGTGTAGGTCCTTCCCAGGTGTTGGGCTGATTAACATTTTATGGCCTTTTAAATGTGTTTGTTTGTGTGTGTTTTATATATTTTGTGTTTAAATTTTGTATTTTTTTTTTGTGAACCAACAGAAGGGGGTACAAATTTAAGTCTGAAAGCCTGAAGTCTACCTGCCCCCTGGTCTCCTTAGACTGTCGAGTCTCAGGGCTAGAGGGATCTTTTCCCAGGCAGATCCACTTTCTGAGGTCCATCAACTAGCAACGCCAGAAACTAAATTTGCAAAGTTTGTGTTCTACCACTGATCAATGACCCTCCCAACATGCATGCAGGATCCAGACTGCTGGCAGTGCTTGAGCCTTTCAGAACTTATGTTCCTCCAGATAATACTAAGTGGGACAAACTCAGGGTGTAGCAAATAGGATTCTGGAGAAAGCCACTTAACTTGCACAGTAAGAATTAACCAATTAATGGTTTTGTTTACGTGCGAGACAATGACAGGTTCATTAGGGGGTTTTAATTCTTCAAAGGAAAACGTAAGGGAAAAGCTAGGCTTTTGTCTTCCATATTATAAACTCAAAGAGTTAATTGGGAAATATTCATTTTGTTGCTATGAAACATAATCACCCACTAATCAGCAAGAGCCAGTTATTCCGATATAATTACAGGATATTATATAAATAAGCCTGGGGAGGGGAGCGAGAGCAGGCAAAGAGATCGGTGGAGATGGCTCAGTCTAGTATTGCTGGGATGTTCCAGTGCAAAAGGAGCTGTGGACAGAGGTGGTTCCAACTTGCAAGATGGAATGGGATGATTGCAAAACTTCCTGTCTTAGTGGTTAGGTTCCACACGATACAGGAGATCTACAGTATGATCCACACTCCAAGTCAACAGCACATGCCCCTTTCATCCACACTGTGCTGGAAAGGAAGATATAGGCCCTGGTCTGCTAGATGAGGCCACAATCCATCCACTTCAGCCTTCCTTTCCCCTTTCCAGCACAGCATCTCCAGGAAGCACTTAGCAAGTGCTTAGCAAGTGTGGGATAATCCTGCTCCTCTCCACTGAGATGCCTGACTCAGCTTTTGTGTCAGGGACAATGTCAGAGGAATAGCCAAGAAGCAAACAAGTCTGTTTACAATGGAAATGCCAATAGGTTCCGAGAGCAGATCTCGCAGATAAAAGAAGAGCCCTAATTAGGAATGAAGGCACTCTACCCTGCCAAAGAAAAGGAAGAGTTGGTGGTAGAGAGGAGAGAGGAGAGCAGACTGGAGGGAAGACTAGCATGGAGGAGAGGCAAAAGGACAACAACTGGGGGCTCATCCAGACTTCCTTTTGTGCCATGTTTCTAGGCTTTAAATTGCTGTGTCCAAGTGCTTTTTTTGTGTATGCCCCACTGTTGTCTCAGGTGAAAACAAGGTTGTGATAGTACAGTGGTACGTCTGGTTGCGAACAGGATCCGTTCCGGAGGCCCATTCACAATATGAAAAGAGCGCAACGTGAAGTGCCATATCTGCGCAGGTGCGCGGTGCAATTTGGCACTTGTGCGCATGCTCGAGCGGTGAAACCCAGAAGTAACCCTTTCCTCTCTTTTTTTGAAATAATATTTATTAAAGTTTCAAAGAATTACAAAAATATAAATAAAAAGGAAACAGAAAATACAAAATACAAAGAAAAATAAAAATAAAAACAGTTAAAAACAAATAAATATTTCCATATCTTATCTTTCATTTGCTTGTTTCCCTGACCTCCTCACACCTCCCTTTTTTGTATTCTAATTCAGTTAATTGTTTCAGCAAATCCTTTCCATTTTTGCTTTTATCTTAATAATTTATCTTAATATATTGTATCTTTACATTCTCACCTATTCATAGTCCAATTTTACTTAATTCTGTAACATTACTGCTAAAACCACATAACTTCATTCCAGCATCCTTCTAACATTCCTTAATTTTACAATGTTTCTGTAAATAGTCTTTAAATTTCTTCCAATCTAGAAGTAACCCTTTCCAGTACTTCCGGGTTGCCGCGGGACATAACCTGAAAGAACATAACATGAAGTAAACGTAACATGGCATATGACTATACTTTAAAAAAACCTGCTGGACTTCTTTGACAAGGAATGAGAGCAGGAAAAAATAGGGTGTGAACCAGCCAGGCAGCAGTGGCTTTCTCATCCTAGCTCCATGGCTCTTTTGAAACAGCTGCCTGATACCTGTCTTGGTGGTATGCACCCAAGGAAGATGAACATAAGAGCCTCCTGGATCAGGCCAGTGACCCATTTAGACCAGCATTCTCACACTGGTCAAGCAGATGCCCTCAGGAAACCCACAAGCAGGACTTGAGCATAAGATCACTCTCTCCTGCTGCTGTTTCCAGCAATTGATGTTCAGACGCATTATTGCCTCTGACCATGGCGGCAGAGCATAGTCTCTTTCATAGTCAGTAGCTGTTGATAGCCTTGGACTCCGTGAATATGTCCAGACCTCCAAGTTGGTGGCCTTCTCTGTCTCTTGCGGAAGCGAGTTCCAGTTTGTGCTGTGTGAAGAAAGACTTTCTTTGATGTCCTGAATCTCCCCAAGCTCAGCTTCGCTAGGTGCACTTGAGTTCTAGTGATATGAGAGAGGGAGTAAAACTTTCCTCTGTCCACTTTCCCCATGTCATGTATAATTTTATAAACTTCTGAAATTCATGGGACGTTGTACGCTGGAAGAAAATTATATGAAAATGATGTGACGGTGGAATTTAACTCCTAGTAAATTAGCAAAAGGGACGCAGGTGGCGCTGTGGGTTAAAGCCTCAGCGCCTAGGACTTGCCGATCAAAAGGTCGGCGGTTCGAATCCCTGCGGCGGGGTGCGCTCCCACTGCTCGGTCCCAGCGCCTGCCAACCTAGCAGTTCGAAAGCACCTCCGGGTGCAAGTAGATAAATAGGGACCGCTTACCAGCGGGAAGGTAAACGGCGTTTCCGTGTGCGGCTCTGGCTCGCCAGAGCAGCGATGTCACGCTGGCCACGTGACCCGGAAGTGTCTCCGGACAGCGCTGGCCCCTGGCCTCTTGAGTGAGATGGGCGCACAACCCCAGAGTCTGGCAAGACTGGCCCGTACGGGCAGGGGTACCTTTACCTGTACCTAAATTAGCAAAAATGTATAAAACAAGTACAAATACCTGCTGGAAATGTAAAGAAAAAGAAGGTACCTTTTATCATATGTGGTGGTCATGAAAGGCAATAAAGGCTTTCTGGGAAATGATATATGATGAATTGAAAAAAATGTTTAAAATAACCTTTGTAAAAAAAAACCAACCTGAAAATAGGAACCTTAATAGAAGCCTTTCTATTAGGAATTATAGATACTGATATTCCAAAGGAACAGAAAAGACTCTTTATGTATGCAACAACAGCAGCACGGATGCTACTAGCCCAGAGACGGCAAGAAGAAAGAGTCCCTGCCAGAGAGGAATGGCAAACTAAGCTGTTAGACTATGCTGAAATGAGAAAACTGACCAGGAAACTCAGACCAAGAAGACAAGAAATTCAAGGAAGAATGGGAGGAGTTTAGAATTTACTTCAGAGACCACTGTAAGCAGATGAAAACATTAGCAGGATTCTAATCTCACTTGTAATGTAACAAATACTATGGACAATCTAGATGGGTATAAAACATAGACTATGAAATAATATGCAGTTGGAAATGCTGACAATAGGACCCATGGAGGGAAGTATTGAGATTCAGAGAAATCTCGGAAGACACAAGATCTACCCACTTTGGAAGAATGGCAGATGAAGGTGATAGACTATATGGGACTGGCAGAAATGACTGGCAGAATCCGAGACCAGGGAAGAGAGACGGCGGAAGAAGATTGGAAGAAATTTAAGGATTATCTTGGGAAATACTGCAAAATTAATGAATGTTAGAATGATGTTGGTTTAGAAATTAAGTGGTTTTCAGTTGTAATGATTAAGTAAAAAGAAAAGAAAAGTTGAAAATTAAATGAAAATTAAGGGTGAGGATTTACTGAAATAATAATTAGAATTGGAATACAAAAAGGGGAGGTATGAGGAGGTCTGGGAAGTAAGTTATAAGAAAATAAGGGAATGAAATTTTACTTGTTTTTAAATTGTTTTTAGTTCTGTACTTTTTAATATTTGATATGTTGTTGTTTTTTTGTTTGTGTTTTGTTTTTTATTAATTGTTTTTTCTGTATAACTTTTGAAATGTTAATAAATATCTTTTTTAAAAAAAAGAGATTCAGAGAAATCTCATTTTATGGATATGTATTTGGTATTGTAACCAATTTACATTTGTAAAAAAAAAAAAAAGATGGGCAGAGGGGAAGCAAAAAACTTCTATCATGTCACCTCAAAGGCTTGGGGTGAATTGACCATGGTGCCAAGGGCACTGTAGAGTCATGTAGTCCAGGCAAGTGACCAGGCTCTAGCGTGTCATCACTCCAGAGGATGGTAGGACTCTGCCCTCCCTCCACACCATTTGGGTCTCTGCATTCCCTCCCAACCAGAGACATCTCAGAACTGTGAGCAAAAGGGAAACTGATCCTTTCCTGACTGTAGGGAGAGCCAAGCCATGGCTGCTATTTCTTCTTCTTTTTCGGCATCTGCGAAAGGGAGGCAAAGCCCGCTCTCCATCCCCTTTGCCTCCCTCATTCATCACTGTCACATCTGGAGAGGTTTTTTATTTAACAACCAATTTATTTCCAATTTAACTAATCTCGGGCTGCAGCATCTCGCACAAACACACCGAAGGCGTCGTCTGCTGTAAATAGACTTACAGGCCACACCAGTTAATATAAACTCCCATCAAAGTGCATCAGGCAGGAGAGAGATACCAAGGGGAGATTGCGGGGCCTCTAAAATATGCACGGGGGCACGCTAAGCGCCAGCTTCCCACCCGCCCCTCTGCTGCTCCGGGCTCCAAGAGCTGCTTAGATTTATATATTTGCCTTCCGGATCGCCCCGTCTCACCTTGAGAAGGCAACAAAAGCTTTCATAAACAATTTATGGAGAGATAATACAGAGAGACTTGGAGGCAGGGGCTGGGCGGGGGGTTGGAGAGAGAAGGCAGGGAGGCAATCAGGGAGAGGACACTGTCTATTTCCCCAGAACCTGCCGCTCACTTCATAACTCCCAGCCAACTCCTCATCATTGTCCCTTTCCCTGTAAGGTCATGTTGCAGCCAGAAGATGCACATTGGAAACAACAATTGCATTTGATAAGGCGGGGAGGGATGTACCGGGATGAAAGGGGCAGTTAATCACATGGCAGCAAGGCCTCCCCAAATGGCTCGCAGGATCCAGACAGAGCCAAAAGGAGAAGAGGGAGGGGGTTGTGATGTGTCTGTGTGTGTGCTGTCCATCTCGACAGGCTGGCTAGCCTCCCATTGCCAAGCCAGGGAGGCCTCTAGTCCTCGGGCACCTCCCATTTGCTGCTGTTTTTCCTCCAGAAAGATAAACTTCTGACTGTCCCTTCAAAGGCAGAGGAGGCTTTTAAATCATTGACTTATTAAAAGCCCCCCTCCCGATTCTGATCTTTCCATAAGCCCCTGAATGCAGCAAGATAAACAAGCCCTCAAAAAAAGGCCTTTTTATCCAGCCCGGGCTCTCAGCAGACCCAGCCTAAGACTGGCTTATGTCGCTGTTGAAGCTGACAAGAGACACTCGATCTCATCAGCTGTCATTGCAGAACAGCGCCTGCACTTAAGCACTGCAGGAGGCCTTCGCTACCACCTGCTGATCTCCTCCGACTACTGCGGTGGCATGTTTGATCTCTGGAGACAGGCCTACAACTACGCTGCATGAGCCTCTGAGCCAGTCAGATGAGCAGCAGAGGCCAGTGGCCAGACCAGGGCACGCTTCGGGGTGCTGATTTAGACCAATAGCTTGCAAAATAGTATACCAATAACCCTTCACCAGGTTAATATGCCCTCCAAGTGTCCTGGTTTTCCAGAAAAAGTCCCGCAAAAGCCATCCCAGTTTCTGATTTGATCCCATAATGTTCCCATTTCCCCTGCCAATGCTGCCACCACCAAGCTCAAGGAGGACGCAATTTTCCCCAGCGGTGGTAGCAGTGAAGGAGCATCCCATTGCTGCTACCAGCCGGCCCCCTTGGGCAGCTTGTAGCAGTTGCTGGAGAGAGGGCAAGGTGCCACCGCTGAGGACCAGCACCACATGATGTGCCAGTTCTGATGGGCAGACCAAAAGCAGAGCCGCCCTAGGAAAGAAGGAAGGTGAAGCAGAATGGTGCAGAAGAAGTATTGATTTTATTTAAATAAAGTGCTTTGCGCGTCTGCACCTAAGCTTGCCCCTTTCTAAAATTTATTTATTGGTATGTGTTTTTCTTTTTGTAAATCTACCCAAGAATAACACAAGATAAAACTGGGAATAAGGGGTTTTCTCAAGACAGTGGCGGGTGTGTGTGCTGTGTCCCATTGGTGAAGCGGTGGTTTCATATGTTGTTACTTTGGTAGGTTTGTTTGGGGGGTTGGGGGAAAGACAATTTTGAAATAAATAAATAAGATTCAATCTCCTCCACCGCTTAGTCTCCCACAGAGAACAACCAGATTTCCCTGAAAACTCACACACAGATTGAGGTGGAGGTGACCATCTCCTGCCGCTTATACCCCCCGCCACAGGGTCAGCAACATCTGGCCAGAAATATGGAACACTTCATGAATTTGCATGTGCAGCAGGAGGGGGCCAGGCTGGCATCCTCTGTATCTTTCCTTATAAAACAATTGCAAAATGCACCATCCCTTTCCTGACATCCCCCTCTCTCAGCTGCTCTTGTCAAGCACACGTTGTTGTTTAGTCATGTCCGACTATACCTGACCCCATGGACCAGAGCATGCCAGGCACTCCTGTCTTCCACTGCCTCCCACAGTTTGGTCAGACTCATGTTCGTAGCTTCAAGAACACTGTCCAACCATCTCTTCCTCAGTCGTCCCCTTCTCCTTGTGCCCTCCATCTTTCCCAACATCAGGGTTTTTTCCAGGGAGTCTTCTCTTCTCATGAGGTGGCCAAAGTATTGGAGCCTCAGCTTCAGGATCTCTCCTTCCAGTGAGCACTCAGGGCTGATTTCCTTCAGAATGGAGAGGTTTGATATTCTTGCAGTCCATGGGACTCTCAAGAGTCTCCTCCAGCACCATAATTCAAAAGCATCAATTCTTCAGCGATCAGCCTTCTTTATGGTCCAGCTCTCACTTCCATACATCACTAATGGGAAAACCATAGCTTTAACTATACGGACCTTTGTTGGCAAGGTGATATAAAAGACACACACCACCAGAGAAGCCAAATCTCTTCTCCAGCCTGAGTATCCTGGGTGGCCCTGAGCAAATCAGACATTTTCTGCCTCAGTTCCCCATCTGTAAAATGATAATATTAGTGGCCTGGCTCCCAGCACGATTACTCATATGTCCCCGGAGGGACCTTTGTACCTTGTACAATCTTTACATCAAGGCATAATTGATAGTCTAATTAACAGAGTGCCTGCATTTACTGCCTGCTTCTGGATTCTGAAAGGCAGCAGACACAGTCAAGTAGAGACCAGCTGGAATATGGTGTCATGAGTTTGGGAGGTGGGGGGGTCAGTTTGGATGATATCCTGTGCGCCTTCCACACCTGTGATCCTGTCTGTGTGGTGCAGGATGTCTAAGAGCAAGCTTGCCAAACCAGTTCCTCTGTCAAGGTCAGGGCTTTGGCTGGCTAGTTAAGTACCACAATTAGCATAACTAAAGAAGCTGCATAGAACAAATGGTTGGGCCTTTTCCCCCATCCCCTCACCTAGCTGCTATGTAGGAGAACAACAGACAGAGATGTGTGTGAAAAGGCTGTGAAAAACAGACTCAGGGCCGAAGACAGAAGAGAGATACATTTTGCTCTGTGGTGAGCCTCAGCTGGATTTGGGGAGTGCTTCTGGAAACCTAAAGAGGAAGCAAGAGCTATGGTGGTGTTAATGCTGTGACCCCTCTTTCCTATGCTCAGGTTGCACTGTATAGGTATATAAAATAATAATATATCCTAAAGACATCTTAGTCTCCACTGACCTTCATCCTAAGGAAACCAAAGCCTTTTTAAAAGCCATCTAGGTTGGTAGGTTGCCACCTGTCCTGTATAGTACAGAATTGTCCTGTATTCCAGGGTAAAATGCTACATCCTGTATTGATACAGTTTGACCTTCTCTCTCTCTCTCTCTCTCTCTCTCTCTCTCTCTCTCTCTCTCTCTTCCAAGTTAGGAATCCTCTCTAAATGCATGTGTTTGGAAGGGTGTGTGAAAGGTCATGAATTTAAGCTCTGGATAGCAAAGCACAGACGAATTTACAAATACAGGTGTTTATGCATGTATGTATGTGACAAATTCCAGAGGGCCATCCTATTAGGCTGAAATCACCTGTAATGGATTTCTTTGAAGTCACTCCAGCACTTGATGAGGATAAAAATCACCCACCCTGCCTCACCCTATCCTGCATTTTGCCAGAACAAAGGTGGCAACCCTAGTTGGTAGCAATCACTGGGTCCTGTGAGCATGTGTTCCATAGTTGAACTATGCGCTGCATGAAGATGTACTTCTGCTCATCTTGTATATCTGTGACCAAATGAAAATTTTATGAAAAAGTCCAAACCCTCCTATGACCTCCTTCCAAAGGAGACCGAGACCTGGATGGGCACTGCACTCCTGGAAACTTCTTGCCACTCTTGACAGGGAACCAGGGAGAGGGCCTTCTCGGTAGTGGCACCCGCCCTGTAGAACGCCCGCCCACCAGATGTCAAAGAGAACAACAACCAACAGACTTTTAGAAGACATCTGAAGGCAGCCCTGTTTAGGGAAGCTTTTAATGTTTGATGGACTACTGTATTTTATTTTTGTTGGAAGCCGCCTAGAGCCGGGTGGGGTATAAATTATTATTATTATTATTATTATTATTATTATTATTATTATTACCATGATTCTCTCGTTTACTCGCTGTTTCTCTGCTCTGTGGGGCTAACACAGCTGCTGAGACTGACATTCTCTACTGTGTCCCTGATTTAGTTAAAACTTCTTGGCTGTTGTCCAGCTCTGTGCATTTAAAACGAGAAAAACAAAAACAGCTTTCTGCCTTGAAGCAGGACCTTTTTCCTCTTTGATGAATGGATTGAAAGGTTTGCTTGGCATCAACGCATCCACCACCGAAACGTGATGATGTAATTTCATGCAGCAACACTTGCCGGCCGGGAAGCCGTGCTGGCCATCCTCCCTCCCTCCCTCCCTCCCTCCTGCAGGAACCTGGCTTCCAGCTCCCTACAAACCACGTACAAGGATATAAATGAGGGAGAAGCGGCACTGACATTGACGCAGGGATGCTGGAGACGTACAAGGAGGCTGGGTCCTTAATAGTCTGCATCAATGCTCAGTCAGAAGCCATACACAATCCCTGGAACTGAGTTACTTTGACAGGGCATCAATAGAGTGTTTTCAAGGCAGAGAGTTTAGGAGAAGCATTCTGAACAGCTTGGAGAGATAGATGGCAGCAACAAGGCTCAGGGCTCAACCTCCAGATCTCGTCCAGGCCTGTGTTTCTGTATGTGAATTTCACAACCTGGACAGTAAATATTTGCAAGAACACATCTTGTGGGAACAAGTTGCACAGTTAAACTACAGAAGTTGCTTGCACAATATATGGCTACCAACTCTATATATTGTTTTAAAAGAGTGTGAGACAGATTCATGAAGGATGCAGTCATCAGTAGCTACTAACCATGATTGCTGTGTTCACACCATATAAAAAGGTAAAGGGACCACTAACCATTAGGTCCAGTCGTGGCTGACTCTGGGGTTGCAGCGCTCATCTCGCTTTATAGGCCAAGGGAGCCGGCGTACAGCTTCCGGGTCATGTGGCCAGCATGACTAAGCCGCTTCTGGCAAGCCAGAGCAGTGCATGGAAACGCCATTTACTTTCCCGCTGGAGCAATACCTATTTATCTACTTGCACTTTGACATGCTTTCGAACTGCTAGGTTGGCAGGAGCAGGGACCAAGCAACGGGAGCTCACCCCATTGTGGGGATTCGAACCACCGACCTTCCAATCGGCAAGTGCTAGGCTCTTTGGTTTAACCCACAGCGCCACCCACATCCTGCAGTATAAGGCCGAGCAATATCTGGTTTTCAAAATTGTGATATATCAGCAGCTAAATACCATGATGTACTGATATATCATGACCTCTGATTCTGGAATGCATCTCAGCTGCTTCTTCCTCCACACCTTAGGGGAGGAAGAAGCAGCCAAGATACATTGTCCAACTCTACAAAGCCCCGATTCCGCTCACATGAGCCGAAGGGATATCAGGGCATCATTCAGCTGCTCAGCTGGGGGGCGGGAAGCATTCCTATGGGTCCCGTGTGGCAGAGACTCTCTGCTGGACTTCTTTGTTCCCCACCCAGAGCTGCAAGGACAGCTCGGTCCACCAGTTACTACTATGAAATGTCCAAAGGTTTGGAAGTGTAACCTGATATGGTCATTTTCCTATCACTCAGGTGAAAAGGGGAGGGTGCCATAACAAAAAGACAGTCCTCTTCATCAATGCAGAGAGCTCGGCTCCTACAGCTGGAGGATCAAACTGTCCTGGAGTTCATTTCTGGGCCTCATCCCAAGCCCCTTGGCAGAAGTGGAACGGACGTCTGTTTGTCTCTGCGAGCTTTAAATCCATCGTCTTATTAGCAACTGTGACATAACAGATGCTGGTGAGTCTGTGGAAACGGTAATCAAATTTCATGCTTTGGAGCAAAACTACCAGATCATCGGCAGGGGGTTAGCAAGGACGCGCAAGCCTTGAACCCTCTCATCATGACACAGCACAGCAGGCCTCTTGGAAAAGGGCAACGGCTTGGATTCTTCCTCTGAAGGTCTGGCACATGCCAAAGGCAGAGATGCCAGGCTAAAGGGGGCCAATGAACCGAGTGGATGAAGTAACCTCTGCTAATTAGAAAGCAGTAGATGGGAGGTTGGGCGGCTGGACGTGAGGGGGAGCTACTCACAGGGCTCTCCTGCCTTGGCTTCCCACCTCCTTGTGTGTGGCAAATCTGGGGATTTGTGAATCCAGTTTGTGACCAGGCCCCATTCATCTCAAAACCAGCTGGTACTGTCACCCAACACTGTTTCCCAACAGGGTGTGTCCTTTGCCTAAATGGACCCACAACAGATTTCTCTCAGAGCTTCTTTTTATTTCCTTCTTGCCCTCTTGAGTGTTCAGAGGAGATCACAGGGGGTTGTTGGGGCAGATTTCAGGTCCACATCTGCTCTGCATCACCACCAGAACTATAGCAGAAAGCCAACAGGATACCCTCCAGAGGTTACTGAACTCCAACTCCCAATATCATTGGCAATTAGCTATGTGGGCTAAGGCTCAAAGGAGTTGTAGTCCAACAAGTTCAGAAAAGCACCACACAGATTACCCCATGACAGTTCATTTCCTTTCACAGTGATAATGGAAGAGGATCTTCAAGGAGAGATGCAAAGCTGTACCCTCTCACCACACACAAGCTCAATATTCCTCTTCCAAACCTTATGCATTATCTGATCATAGGCACTCACTTCCTTGGGTGTTTAAAACGACTGGTTCCTCCACTATTCAAAGTAGATATGGAAATAATGGTGATGATTTTGATCTATTACCTGCCCTTAACCCTAAGGTCACAACATTAAAGAGAGTTTTAAAGCTAATTACAATCAAAAGATAGTCAAAATAAATACTTCAAGTGTCAAAGGCCCCAGTAAACAGGTGCATCTTCAGCATGCAAGTGAAATTTGCATAGTGAAGTTGCCAGATGCACCTCTATGGGGAAGGAATTCCACCACTTAGGGGCTGCGACAGAGAAGACCCTTCCCCGGACCACCCTCTCTGAGCTTCTGAATGTGGTGGAAAAACCAACAGAGCTCCCTCTGCCAATCTTAACACCTAAGAGGGTCTGTAGGGAAGGAAAACATATCTGGGGCCTAAGTCATTTAGAGTTTTAAACACTAGCAGGAGCACCTTAAAAAAAAAACAAAAAAAACACCCAGAAATAAACTGACAACCAATGCAGCTATTTTAATATAGGGATTTTATGAGTTCTAAATGGAGCCCCACCCAGCAATCTGGTTGCTGCATTTCAGAGCAGCTGAAGTTTCCAGGTCATCTTCAGGGGCAGCACCATGGAGAGCGCATTGCAATAATCCAGTCTGGGAGTTACCAAAGCATGGAGTACAGTGGTCAAGTCATTTCCATCCAAAAGGGGCTGTAGATAGAGTGAATGATGATCCCCCTTGCCTTTTCTGCAACCATCTGTTTGGAAATATATATTTAAAAGAGCCAGCATATCTCCCTGAGGCTGCAATCCTAAACACACGATCTTGGAAGTTGGCCCAGTTGGAATTTATGGGATTTCTGAGCAAACCTGGTTCAGAGGATTCTAGCTGCTACTGTCTTCCCTCTAGGCTAAACGTACCCCATTTCCTTAAGCCCTTCCTTATATACAAGTTGCCCTCTTGACTCCTCATCTGCTGAGCTCCCCTCTGAATCGTTTCCAATTTGCAACCTCTTACTTGAGCTGTGTGGACCCCCAGAACGGTACACAGAACTCCATATGTGGTCTTAAGACTGCAGAGTATAGCTGACACATCTCAAGTCCTGGCAATGGCACAGTGTTGCTGGTACAACAGCAAGCGCAGCCCTGTTGCTGTGGGTTGCTGCCGGGTGCCAGATTACAGAATCCTAGCAGTGGGCTGTTTTGTAGCTGTCCATCATTCCTTTCTTGTAGTAGAGGGTGGGGTGGCAGGATTTAATATATTTTATGAGTTTAGAAAAATAAACCACTGGAGAAGCAGAGAAAGGGGTGATGGTGGTCAAGGAAACAGAAACCGCCTGGCCTTCTCATTCCTCCGCAGCTCAAGGAATGTTTTGTCTTCTGCTTTTGTTCCGTTTGATCCCCCATTCCTGGTAACAAAGCAATGTTTCCATGGTGATTGCCAAGTGGCAAAGCTCTTTGATTGTTGCCCAGAGCATCAGGCTGAGCCTGGATATGACTTTCAGAAGTCAGAGCCTGCCATGCTGCTGGGAAGGCTTTGTTCCTGCTCGGGATTTCTTCCTGGAAGCCATCCTGTATAACCTTCTCTTTATACACTTCAGCGGAGGGTGGGGCACAACAAAATGCATCTGCATTGGCACAAAAGAGATTTAAAAGCCCAGGCTGCCCAACCCCCAAGGACATAGAGGTCTGTCTAGTTCTATCCTGAACACAGTCTTCTGAGGCCACCACTTAAGAATCTGTTGGGAAAAGAGAAAGAGGATGGGATGAGATGGGATCCCAACATGCTTGTATTCTAACCCAAACCCAAATTCACATTTATAAACACAAAGGTATGGGGTGGCTAGCACAGTTAAATGCCTAGTTAAATAATAGTGAGTGTCAGGGACTGAAGAGGAATGATGGAGACCACCTCCCCCTCCTCCTCAACCTTCCAGAGAAGAAGAAGGAAGTATAGATGTACAACAGTGGTTTGCAGAAGGTCGCAGCTCTGAGACAGAAGAGGGGCAGAGTTGGGAGATAATGGGAGATGAGGAAGAGGGAAGCAGAGCCAGAACAGCTGGCTGACACATTATCACTAGAAAGCATTCCAGACCCCCCCCCTTCTCCCAGAACCCAGCCAGCAGTGAAAGTAGAAGAGCAGAGAGCTAAGAGGCAAATGGCCTTAAGCAGCCCCTGTAACTTTTGAATAAATGTGTTGTTGTTGTTGTTGTTGTTGTTGTTGTTGTTGTTGTTGTTAAAGAACTATGGAACTCACTTCTACAGCAGGCAGTGATGGCTACTGACCTGGATGGCTTTAAAAGAGCATTGCCCTAATTCATGGAGAAAGCTACCGGCAGCTACCAGCCACAATGGCTATCCTGAGCCTCCGTACTCAGAGCCAGTAAAGTTTCTGAATACCAGTCATGATGTGCATAGCCAGGCAGATGGCGGGGGGCAAGGGGGGAGGCAGCTTCCCCCACCCACTAAATCAAGTAAATAAATAAAAAAAATACTTAACTAGAAACTGTAGAAATGTTTCGACAGAATTTTCGGAGCGCTTAGGGTCAAAAGAAAGTAATTTAAAACAACCGTTGCTGAGACATTTTGTTCCAAATCTGTTAGGTGGAGCCAAAGAGAGGATGGTGGCAGGTGGGTGTTCTGCCCCCCCCCCCATAAATCCTGGCTCCACCCATATACCAGTTGCTAGAATCAACAGGAGGGGAGAACGCTCTTGGGCTAGAATCCCAAAGACATCTGTTTGGCCACTGTGAGAACAGGATGCTGGACTAGATGAGCCACTGGCCTGATCCAGGACACTCTTCTTATGTAAATAGGAGGGAAGAGTGTTTATGCCCCCCCACCTCCTAGGTCTGCCTTTTCACTAGCTGGAGTTACTTCCAGTCCCAGCACCCAGTTTGAGGGGAAACAAGATAAAAAAAAGGGCATTTACAGGAGAAATATTTATTGATTGATATTTATTTATTTAGCAAGGTTTATTTACTGCAAGAACTTCAGCAAAGTTTGCATAAAACGCTATCAAATATTCATTAAGAAAGCAATGGAAGGAGACATTAAAAGCAGCAGACACAAAATTATCAAAATATAAATAAAACCAGTGGTTTTTGAAACAAATCCACAGAATTAAATTACATGTCTGGGTAAGGTTGCCTAAAAAAAAAAAGAGGGAGGGGCAGCCGGGGGGTGGGCAAGGTGGCCTTTGCCAAAGCAAAATATATGCTGCAAAGCTAACAAGTTTCTATGGTATTTGTAGGCTGCAGGATTCGGCGGCAGAATTTTCATACATTTTAGGTTAGTCACAAAGAGTCCACAGGCTCTTCCTCCCAGAATAATCCCATAGAATCATAGAACTGTATAGTTGAAAGGGATCACGAGGGTTATCTAGTCCAACCCCTTGCAGTGCAGGAATCTTTTGCCTAACGTGGGGCTTGAATCCACAACCCTAAGATTAAGAGCTGAGACTTCCCAGCAAGGCACCCCCATCTTATGACAGGCAATTCCAAACAGAAGAGGCTGGTGGACTAACTCGTTTTTACACCTTGATGTGCAAGACAAGAACCCAAACTTGCACCAGCCGGGCTCTCTGCCAGCTCTGGGGGATATGTGCATGTTTGTGTGAAAAGGAGGGTGAGGGAGAGAGAAAACATCAGAAAGGCTGTTCTCGGGCACTTTGGACTGTGCTCAGATGTAGAGCAAAGCAGTTTTCGGTGGGATGAGGAGTGCCAGGGGACGGCCTGGCCGCTCTGCCTCGAGGGGGTCTTGCTCCCTTTCAACCTTGTTTCCTGTCACAACAGACTCAGCTCTGCCTGGGAGATCAAGCTGATGGAAGTCTGCCTGGATGCCAACATCAAAGGGGCACCATCAGAACTCTG
Source organism: Podarcis gaigeae (assembly GCF_964106915.1). NCBI lineage: Eukaryota > Metazoa > Chordata > Lepidosauria > Squamata > Lacertidae > Podarcis > Podarcis gaigeae. The sequence goes on along the minus strand of NC_139692.1, from coordinate 17,371,424 downwards.
CCATGAGGCTTCCAGGGATCCAGATGCTTCTGCTGATTCTTCCCTGTTGGCTCAGCCTCCACCCCAATATTTTTTCTGCAGCAGAATCATTTGTGGGCATTGCTGTGCACACCTGGGCAGAAATACCAAAGAAGCAATACAGTGGTATGTCGGGTTACAGACGCTTCAGGTTACAGACACTTCAGGTTACAGACGCTTCAGGTTACAGACCGCGCTAACCCAGAAATAGTACCTTGGGTTAAGAAGATTGCTTCAGGATGAGAACAGAAATCATGCTCTGGCAATGCAGCAGCAGCAGGAGGCCCCATTAGCTAAAGTGGTACCTCAGGTTAAGAACAGTTTCAGGTTAAGAACAGACCTCCAGAACGAATTAAGTTCTTAACCCAAGGGACCACTGTATTTTCGTTCATACCAATGAGTGCTTTAAAAGTAGGACAACGAGCTCTGTAAGTGTGCAGAAGTCATCCTCAAGCTGGATAGTCAAGAAAAGGTTGGCTGCTGTACCAGCTACTGTATTTTTCGCTCTATAAGACGCACCAGACCACAAGACGCACCTAGTTTTTGGAGGAGGAAAACAAGAAAAAAAATATTCTGAATCTCAGAAGCCAGAACAGCAAGAGGGATCACTGTGCAGTGAAAGCAGCAATCCCTCTTGCTGTTCTGGCTTCTGGGATAGCTGCGCAGCCTGCATTCGCTCCATAAGACGCACACACATTTCCCCCTACTTTTTAGGAGGGAAAAGTGAGTCTTATAGAGCAAAAAATACGGTAAGTCCATTCTTAGACAAGGGTGGCCTTGTTGTGGCGATTCATGCATTGGCAAGCTCAAGACTTGATTACTGCAGTGCACTTTGGGTGGGGCTACCCTTGTGCCTGGTTCAGAAGCTCCAGCTGGTGCAAAATGTTGCAATGAGGTCAGAGGCAGTTTTACGATGGTGCCACAGGAGCCAGCTTCTAGGGGCCTCCTGCCAAAAAATATTTGAGGGGGCCACCACCACCCCCAGGTTGATGGCCATTGCCATTCAATTGGTGTGCATGCACCACAGTTTGGGCCTCCCTAATATTTTATTCAAGTTGGCACCCCAAGTAGCATGATTGGTGCAGTCACACTGGGCGCTGTGCTGCAAAGCAATGCTGTAGAATGGTGTGCAAGAAATGGGATGTGTGTGTGTGTGCTGAGTTTTAGTATTGCACAGGGTGCCACTGAAATTTGCATCTTTCTTGATGGAAAAATTTCCTTACCGCCCACCAGTGCTCAATGGAAGGAGGATTCAGCTTGTACTGTAGAACCCTCTACCACCCACCTAGAATCCTGAAATGCCCACTAGTGGGCAGTAGGGACCAGACTAACAACCCCTGGGCTAGACTGTTGATGGGGACAGACTACCAGCAGCACATAACACTCATGCATAAAAGCTTGCACTGGATGTCCATGGGTTGCCGGGCCAGATTCAAGGTTCTTGTATCAACTTATAAGACCCTTAACAACTTGGTCCCAGGATATCTTGAAGACCACCTGATTCCTTATACCCCTGCCCTGAGATATTTGGGGGAACCTCCGTTGGTAGTCCTCTGTGGCTCAGTTGCATGGCTCATAACTAGGCTTCAGGGTACCTACACTACTGAGTTTTCCAAACCCAGCACTGGGATATCTGTTCAGTTCTGCACCTTCTGAAATCAACTCATCTGCTGCCTTGGCACCACCCCTAATTCCCATATAACAGCCTTCCCCAGCCTAATCCCCTCCAGATGTTTAGAACTAAAATTCTATTTAAGCTCCAGCAGCATCATGAGGCCATACTCATGAGGCTTGCAAGAGTTGTAGTCTGAAACGTCTAGAGGGCCCCAGGCTGGGGGCTGCTGCTGTAAAATATCCAGACTTGGTTGCCTGCTTCTCTCTACTCTACTCTAAAAGGTGTGCTACCTGCTGCTGTCCCAGTGGTCAGCTACACCAGATCCCTGGGTTATTGTTCCTACCTGCCACTGACCACCCTTTCTGCCCCTGCTGTTTCCAGAACCTTTCAGGGTACCTATTCAATACCATGTGGGGGCTCCTTCAATGGAATAGGACAGTTACCATTTCCCAACCTGCCACATTTTGCCCAGACATCCATCCCTTTATTGCACCTCTCCTTTCCCACCCACCCCTGCCATCAGTCTGCCTCATATCATAATTTTTGAACATAAGATTAAGATCCCATTGATTCATAATTTGGATTTGTTTTTTTAAAGCTACATTGTGAAGCGTATCTCTGGATATGATTCCAGCTGACTCCATTATGCTACTCTGATATGTTGGATTCCAACATGGCTTCAGGGAGGGATTTGCAACATGACAAGCCTCCTCTTCCCCCTCCCCTCCCCCGATGGCTGTTTTCTATGCTGCAGCTGGGCTTCCAACACTTTCCTCAAGTACAGCTTTCCTTCCCCTCCAACGATCTCACTCCGGCTTCCAAACAATATTCTCCCAGCCGGTGCCTCTGGGTCTCTGTTGGGTTCGAAACACAACAAAACCACCAAGCCCTTAATTATTTCCCTCGCTCTTTGGGGTGTAAGATACAAGGCGTGTGCCATTCATTTGTTCCAGCGTTCCGGCTTCTTTTTCTCTCTTGCGGGCAGTCATGACATAGCAACCACCAGGCTACCAGCAAACAACAAATGCACCAGAGGAGGAGGAGGAGACAAAGCTGGGGAGGGTCAGATCTGCTGACATCTCTCTTTTCCTTCAATAATTTAATGGCACTTTTAGTGTTTGTGAAACAGAAGGGTCATCTGCAAGCTCAGTCCTGGAGCCAAATGATGATGCTCATGGCTTTTCCAAAACAAAACAACAGAACGAAACACCAGTGCATTGTTCCCAGTTCACCCCCAACAATCCCAGCTAATGTTTTAACCTGCATCCAGCTAGGGTTGTTGGATAATTTCATCCGAAACAGAAATGGGCATATAAATTGCTGCAATCTGCACCTTCATCAGAGGTCAGGGAAGGAAATTATCCAAGCAGATATGTGTGGATATTAGCTGGTTTCAGTCCTCAGACGTCATGCAAATAATTGTGCTGTTTTTTGCATTGTTTTTGATGTTTCCTTTGCTCTGAAATGTGTTGAAGTTGATAATGTAGTTAATTTCAATACTTTTAGCCATAACGAATAGCAAGATGAACAACAAGCGTTTTAGCAGAGGCTGAACTGTAGCAAAACGGAAACATCACTGATAGCGATAAACACCCCAAATGGGAAAGAAATTGTTGCCTCCTTGGATCCCCAAAGCCAACTGCTATCCCATTCCTACTATGCCAACATTGCTGCTCTGGCCAATTCATTTAAACCAGCCTATGCCAACACAGTGACACTTCAGATGTTTTGGACTATAATTCATGGCAGCTTTGCCATCATACGACTGTTGGGGGATGATGGGAATATCTGGAGGGCACCAGATTAGCAGAGACTGATAACAATCTCCACTCAGGACAAGAGCCTCCCCTTCTTCTTTGCTTATATTAAGCACTTTGTTCATTTTCTAATAATAATGAGAGCAAAAATAGCAATGATTCTTCACATGTTTACATACCCTTCATCTAAGTAGCTCATTTATCCCTTTTCACCCACACAATAGCCCTGGAGGGAAGTTTAGGGAGAGGGAAAGAGGGAGGCAGGAGAGAGGGGGCAGCTGGCCACTGAGCTTTGTGGCTGTGGAAAATTTGAACACAGATCTTGCCATCCTTAGATCAACATACAGTGGTACCTCGGTTTAAGAACCTAATTTGTTCTGGAGGTCCGTTCTTAACCTGAAACTGTTCTTAACCTGAGGTACCACTTTAGCTAATGGGACCTCCGCTGCCACTGTGCCACCGGAGCACAATTTCTGTTCTTATCCTGAAGCAAAGTTCTTAACCTGAGGCACTCTTTCTGGGTTAGCGGAGTCTGTAACCTGAAGTGTCTGTAACCTGAAGCGTCTGTAACCCGAGGTACCACTGTACTAGTAACCATTCCATGAAAACCATATGAAAATGTGAAGTTGTTTCCTAGTGACTTCCTCACCCCAAACATGATAAGAGCATCCTTGATGGATCAGGCCAATGACCCATTTGGTTCAGCATCCTGTCCTCACAGTGGCCAACCAGATTCCTGTGCAAAACATGTGAGCAGGACCCAAGCACAAGAGCACTCTCCCCTCCTGTGGTTTCTAGCAACTGGTATTCAGTTGCAGTACTGCCTCCAGCCATACCATCATTGACTAGTAGCCATTGACTTTGTGACCTGGTGTTCAGACATTGATTTTGTGACTTGGCATTCAGCCCGGGGTTTGGCCCATTGCCTGACCTTCCTGCTCATCCCTGGAAGCAGCAGTGCCATCAAAGAGAGCTGGGAAGACCTGGACTGAGTTTTGCTAGTTGGTTCAATGATCTGGATTCTCACTGGAGAAAGATAAACAGCAGTAGAGAGGGAGCCTTGCCTGCCAAAGGACGAAAGAAACCAGCCCCTTCCCCGTGGGCTCAGCCACTCATTTATCAGAGGGTGCGGCTCAAATTAAGGTGCTCCTCTACAGAAGGGGAGCCGCCGCCACCACCACCCCACCCTCCTGTTTCCTTTTTGACTGCAGCTTGTTCCCCAAGATGTAATGATCCTTTTCTTCCTTCCTTTTGTTAAAACAGTGCCACTGTAATTAAAGTTTTATACAGACCTTCAAAAGGGGTGGAGGAGAGAAGGAGGGGGACTACCTGTCTTTGAAACTGACTTACAAAGAGATGTCACCAAAGGGAGAGGGGGGGGGGACGGGAAATACAGACATGTGCAGCCTAGCAATCACCGAGCAACAGCCAAGTGGCAGGCAAATGTTTTCTTGAAAGCTTCAGATTCAAGCGCAAATGACGGCATATAATTCTTTTTTTTAAAGCAACACCTACAGAGTGTAGCTAGATACAATCAGTGGATTAAAGACTCCCTGCCTAGAGAAAGCAAGACTCTGATGAGCGATGATCCAACATTCTCTAACTCCAGTTTTGCACTGTGTTGTTCATGTAAAACGGATACAAAGCAAAAGAAGGAAGAAACGGCATGTTTCCTGATGCCTCAGGTGTAGACCAGTGGATTGGGAAGGGGGGCACATGCACACACTATTCCCTCATACATCCTTTGGAGTATCAGAAACTGTCATAATCAGTGACAGATGCACCCAGCTTCTCAGTTCTTCCCTGCCTTTCGGCCATGTACAACATTTTGCCCCAAAGAGCTTTCTGCTTCCTTCAGGGTAACTGCACTGATTTTTCAGCCTTTCGCAATCATTTCCCCCTGTTTAGAAGCTGGGATGTTTCTGAATATTCTTTGGCATCACTCAGCTTTAGCTCTTTTAATGTGGTTGCATTCATGGTGGCATCTGAAGTAACGTCTCTCCTGGGATCAGCCCACCTGGGTGCTTAGGTCTAGAGGTAGTGGCCCTTCTCATGGTCCCACTATTGAGGGAGCTGCATAATGTGGCCCCATGAGATAGGGCCTTCTTTGCAGTGGCACCTCATTTGTGGCATGCCCCCCATGGAAGCACAGTTAGCACGGGTGCTGCTAGCATGTCAGTGCCAAGTGAAAACATACTTGTTTTATGAAACTTCCAGAGGCTTTAGTCCTGCTAGGAGATCGATTTGTGGTTTCTCCATGGTTTGGTGTCGATTCTATGGTTGTTTCAGTTGCTCTCCTACTGTTTTATTGATGGTGGTTTTTTGTTATGGGCCCCTCAGCCAGGATTGGGTGTGGTTCGGCAGCCCCAGGCAGATGAGGAAAAAAGAGAAGCAGTTGAGGGCAGGGGAGGTGAGCCTCCAGGAACGGAGGAGAGAGGTTCTCCCCTTGTGACTCTAGAACTCAGAGAGAGGAAGCAGATCTGCTGGTTCACTCCCCTGCCGCTCCTACAGAGTGCAGAGCCTCATTGGGGAGGGGGAAGGATTTCAACCAGCCCAGGGGGGGGCTGAACAGGAGGATGTGGTATTAGAGCTGGAGGCCGAGGGGCAGTGCCAGGTGTGCATGCAGGAGCCGGGCCCTGTGACCAATAGGACTTTGCAGGACTGGGCCCTTGCTAAGTTTGTTCTGAAGAGGCAAGGCGCAGCCACACAGGTGAGGCCAATTGGTAACTCACAGCACCTGGTGGCAAGAGCCAGGAAGGAATATACAGTCAGCATTTTCCCTTCGGCTCTTTGCCAAAGCAACACATTCCCTGCCTTGCTTCTTGACCCTCGGACTCCTGGCTTCTGGACCCCCGTTCCTGCTCCCACCCCACCATCTTGCCCCCGGTACTGACATCCCCTGCCAGGACTTTGATTGCCCATGAACCGGACCGTGACAGGCAGGACACAGACCTGTCGCCCATAACCAGGCACCAACTTCATAGGCAGGTTCAGATGCACCCACCTAGACAGAGCGCATGGGTGTGCCCGCAGCAAACTCCTAGGGCGAGAGAGTCTCATGAGTGAACTTGTCATGGGCTAGGAGTGGGCTCCACATGCTGAGCAGCAGCCTGAAAGAGCAGAAGGTGAAGTGACTCCACCTGCCAATCAGCCTTCTTGCTCCTGGTAAGAACCAGCTGGCTCCAGGTTTCTTAAGCAGGGTTTCCAGCCTCAGTTAGTTGCTGGAAACAACATTTGTCATTCCTGGCTAGACCTTGCTGCTTCTTGCTTCTCGTGACCTTGAACCCTCGGCTTTCTTGACCTCCGGATCACCTGACTACATGAACTGAGATGCTCCTGACCTTAGGACTGGACTGAACCTTGCATATGGACTCTGTCTCCGGGCAAGTACCCCCCTGAGACTCAGCTGGTTGGCTAGCTTCTCGCTACCTTGAGCTCTGCCATGGCTGGCAGCATAGGACTATGACAGTTTGTTCATCAGGGCTGATCAGCAGCAGGTAGAGTCACTTTGCCTTATGCTCCTTCAGGCTGCTGTTCAGCAGGTGAAGCCAACTCCTGGCCCATGACAGAACTCGCCCCTCCTCATCTTTAAAAGCTTGGTGGGAGGATTGTGTCAACTGTTGGGCCGTCTTTGTAGCTTCTGTTTTATTACACACCTCTAGCCTTACTCTTGAACCTTGGAATCTTGACTTCAGGACTTTGCTAAGCCTGTACTGCTATTAGCTGGAATAAAGATCTCTTCCTTACACTCAAGTAGAAACCACCGTCATGTTTTGGGAAGGGAGCCTGGCCATTTTAATGAAAGTGTATCTTGCCCTGAGATCATCAGCTGAAGGGCAGGTTGAAATATATATTCAAATCATAAATAAATCATAGCACCCTTCTGAAACGCAGGTGAGCTGTGACCCTCTCCTGGCCCAAATGATTCCTAGTGCTGAACCTCTGCCCTCGACCTTGACCTGATGGAAAGAGCTACCTGTTGAGATTAAGTCCCAACATACAATGGCAGAGAGAGCTGGACTCTATCTGGCATGCTTGTTCCAGCGGAACCATTTCAAAAGGAAGGAACAATAATATTTGGCAATTATGGCTCTGGCTTTCTTCTGAGCATTTCAAAGTACTTTAGCAAACCCTTGCTAATTAAAAGGATGCCAGCAAATCTTAGTGGCTCTGTGGGGAGAAGCAGCTTCCTGCAGCCATCCTGGAGTCGCCCGAATGGCATTTACAGCTGTGTGACAACATCTTCCTGGCTCATTTTATATTGCTAGAAATAAGATGAACAGTGTTAGTGGTTTGGCTCCCCCTGTAGTCAGATGGAAGACTTGGAAAACGGACGAGAGTGGATAAATTAACTATGCTGGTTATGAGAATAGAAGAAGAGCCTGAGGGCTGGAACAGTCCAATGGTCTATCTAGTCCACCTTTGTATTCTCACAATGGCCACCCAGGTGGCCCCATGGGAAGCCCACAAGCAGGAGCCCAACAGCACTCTCCCCTCCTGCAGGTTCCAGCATCTGGTATCAAGAAGAATTATTTCTTCCAGACATGTGAGCAGAGCAGAGCCATCGTGGCTAGTCCCACACGTTTAACCCACAAATGGAGCAGCAAGATAATTAGAAAAGGGTCTGGAGTAATGTCTTAATCCAGTGATCATCTCATCACTTAGGATGCTACTCTCCACTTATGTTCACAGGTGATACTCATAAGGTGCCGCCAAACTGCAAGTGTTTTGTGAGAGGGAGTTACACGCATGTCAGAACCATTAGGTAAAGGTAAAGGGACCCCTGACCATTAGGTCCAGTCGTGACCAACTCTGGGGTTGCAGCGCTCATCTCTCTTTATTGGCTGAGGGAGCCGGCGTACAGCTTCCGGGTCATGTGGCCAGCATGACTAAGCCACTTCCGGCGAACCAGAGCAGTGCACGGAAATGCCGTTTACCTTCCCGCCAGAGCGGTACCTATTTATCTACTTGCACTTTGATGTGCTTTCGAACTGCTAGGTTGGCAGGAGCAGGGACCTCACCCCGTCGCAGGGATTCGAACCACCAACCTTCTGATCGGCAAGTCCTAGGCTCTGTGGTTTAACCCACAGTGCCACCTGCGTCCCTTTGTGTCAGAACCATTAGGTTTGTGCAATTAAAGTAGATTAAAGTGCTCCATTGTTCCAGCACAACAAATCCATGTTTAAAAGAACCGGTCTGCTTGTGGTTTCGAAAGTGATAGGGAAATGATTTTTAAAGTGTGGGATGAATGTGCAACTAAGCAAATCAGGATGAATTCGGGAGGGGGGGGTTCATTGCCATATAACCACCTCATAAACAAAGCAGAGGAAATACTCCATAAGGACTAGATATAGTCTAACCTCTCTGTAAGTTTTGTGCAGGGAAATCAAGTTGAATGCCTAAAAGATAGGTCATCTTGAGGGGCCAACAGACTACTTCAGGATCCGAATGAGCCTCTCTAGGCAATTCTCCAAATTTCTGCTTCTTATATTTCTTCACTCTCCAATCATCATTGACCCTCCGCCCACCCTCCCCGAAGCTCCCTTCTAATTCAGATAGTTGGTAACGGTATCTTGGTTTTAGCTACAATACATATCTTACTAAAGCTGTGCATACTTTGCATACCTGGTTCAGTCCTGAACCAAACGGTGCACACACATGCTAACTATGTATATTCAGAAGTAACTCCTGTTGAATTCAATGGGGCTTGCTCCCAGATATACAGCAGTAATTATATAATACAGAACACCTGAGTGTGTGGAGAATCCACTACACCTCCCTACTCCCGAAATAGGGGACAAACTGACAGAAACATGCTTTTCAGAGTCATGTGGCTCCTAAGCAGACCTTCCATAGTAGATTAAGGTTACCAGATGTCCACGGATTTACAAGTCAGTCCCCTGACAAAATCCATCTATTTAGTAGGAAGTTGAAAAGTGTCCCTGGATTCATTGAAAAAAATCTGGTAACAGTAGATAGACCTCTCCCCACACCCTACAACATGTTCTTCAAGGGGTTTACTCTTCAGAAGCCATGGGGGCCACAAATGAGGTGTGGGATGGACTTTGGCAAGGAGCAGAGACTTATAGAAAGAGGTTTCAGACAGCATATTAAGCAAGATGTTCTTGCTGTCAGGTTGTTTCTTGCAAATCCCATCACTCTCTGTTTGGACTGTCCTGCTGTTGCCATTATTTGGTTAGGCTCCTTGCCTTTTGGTTTGGGGACTTGTTTTGTCAGACTTGGTTGGCTTTAATTACAAGTGGTGTTTAATTTGCTTTTGTTTGTTTTCATAAACCATTTTGGGAGCCGTTGTGGCTGAATGATAAATATAGTAGTGGGGGGGAGGAAGGGAATTCAAAACCACACTACTTTTTTTTGTCCTTTTTACACATCCAGTGAATTTCCATCCAGTAGCTCGTACCCAAATATCACTTTCCTTCTTCCTAGTATTTCACTGGATGAAGATGTTTCCAGCATGAATTTGGAAGATGCCGTAAGTTTTTGAACCTGCTATTCTTACCCTCTCAAGCCATCTCCCTCCCCCTGGATCAACAATTTGTTATTGACAAGCACACAGCAACATAATGCTTGTGTGTGCGAAAGCTAGAGTTGAAGCAAAAATTACAGGCTTTTAAGGTGAGGGGGAAGAAATGTACAACTCGAAGCTCTTAAGCGTTTGGCACAGCTTCTCCATACCCTGCCACGTAGGCAGCCGAGCTTAAGAGATTTATGGGAGCTGGCGGAAGGCAAGGAGGGTGTTTGTGGCACTTGATGTAATTCCTAATGGCATTGCACTAACTCGACTCAGCTTTGCAGTGCGATGGTTTCTGGGATAAGCAGATAATCTTGCCCACCTTTGCACAGGAGGCCTGACCCTGGGCTTGTTGGAGCCACAGATTAATATGGAATTAGCCACCAAAAAAAACACAGGATCTGTGGCAGAGATTTCAAGGCACACTATACAGGAAGGCTCCTCGATTGCCTCTGAAGATTCAGGATTCTGGGGGTTGAGGAAAACTAAGGGGTTCTCTTTCTGGTCTCTGTTGGGTCAGCTAGCCATTGAGTGACACACACAGCCAAAGTGTACACTAAAGAAAAGCTTGGCTGTTGATGGGCAGCAGATGTCTCTCTCAGTGCTGCCACTTGCTCCTCAAGACCCTGAGGATGAAGCAGAGGTAGCATGTCCAATATGTGGAACCTGGTTTCAGGTGTTGTGTTTGATCTCAAGACTCTGTTTCTACTACGAGACATGTTGGGTATGCGAATCTGGACCTTTTCTCCCTGTCCCAACTAGACAGGCATCCATCATGACATTGCAATGGAGAGACGTGTCCTTCTATTCACTGGACAAGTGCACCTTGCCATTGCAATGTCACGCTATACAGGAAGGCTCCTCGATTGCAATGTCATAGGCAGAGCCCCACTTGGTCACTCCAGGGCTGAGGCATTAGAGAAGACTGTTGCCTTTAGTGAACAAATCCCGGAAGGTGCTGAAGACGGGGTTGTTTACGAAACAGGTGTTGTGTTCCTTCATGGAAATTTCATTAGGGGCGTTAGGTATAGATAGTCACTGGACCAAAGCCTACAAGTAATTATGGGTAATTACTATGCCTCAGTGTTTGGAATAACAATGGTAAGCCAGCACCTGAGGCTGCAAGGTTGCTGTCATTCAGAGGGGAGCTATGCATTTACGTCTTTGCAAAGTTTTCCCCTCCTGCCTCCTTTGGGTCCCAGCATTTTAGACATTCTGCCTCCTGATCTCTGGATCTGGTGAATAACCTTGCCTTGGTGCTTGATTTCTAAAGCAAGAGAACGGTTCGGCAGAGACATCCTCAGCCCACAAACTACTGTCCTTTAACCCCAGAATCAAGAGGGTTGTGATGGGTTCTAGCAATGCTGAAGAGTGGTCAGTGGCCCCAAAGTTAATGGGCATTGCCATTCAAATGGTGTTTGTGTGCCCTGTGTCTTGTGATTGATTATACAGGGCAGGGCTTACCTGCTTCCGCCCCCCCCTCCAAATTTTATTCAAGTTGGCACCCTTGCCAACCTGTCAGGCCAGGTGGAGCAAGTACAGCCCAGCCCAGTCAGAGATGGCAACAGCAGACATGTGCCAAATAGGTCCGTCTTCCCCTTTGCTGCATTTTCTCCAGCACATTTCCAAGTCACACCAGCCAGATGCCTGGAGGAATTACAGTGTTTGGGAGAGAAAACAGAGCCACACAGAGACTTTGTTGAATGTAAATAGCAGTTAAATATGCAGCGCCGTCTGCCATCACTCCGGCAGCCGGCAAGGAGTCAGGAGGAGCCGGTGGGGAAATGCGGAAGCAAAATGCTGCAGGGGCCGAGATTATTTTCCTCCCCTAAGCCTTCCTTTGCTTGCTTGGCACTCAACCAGCCCACCCCGGGGGCAACTGCTTGCTTCAGTAGATAGACAAGACATCCTCCCAGGGCCCCCCAAGCCTGGCCCAAGTCTAGGGGCCTATTCTGCCCACCAAGGCAGTGACAGGGTGGAGCCTGGGATGTTCCGGCTCAGTCATTTGGAATCACTACCCCAGCCAGCCCAAGAAAGCATATCCAGGGGGCTGAAAGCAGATGAACAGCTGAACTGGTATTCCACCCACCCTTTCACACACACAAGCACAGAATTTTCCTTTTGAAGAGGACATTGTTTGTGTGAATGCTTAGAGAGTCTGCCTCTGTATCTGAATTGTTTGTAGATGTTTTGTTTTATCGTTTGTGTGTTTGCTGCCCTGGACTCCCTTGAGAGGAAGGGAGGGATATAAGTTTAATAAACAAGAAGCTCTTTTCATGGGAAGGGGGACAGTCTGACTGTGCAAGAAATCTCAGCAATCCCTGGGGACAGGAAATAGCTTCAGAGGCTCCAGTGAAACTGCCTGCAGCAAGATGGTGACCCCAAAAATCTACCGCAGTCATTCAGATTGCAACCTTCCATCCCCTGCAATGGTGCAAGGGATCCCAGGGTGTGTCACTCAAAAGAGCAGAGCTCCACTAAATGTCTAAGGCTGGGTGGTGCCCAGATTTGATTGGGCGACAGCAGCTCATATAACCCCTGAGCCACTGGCCACGCTGGTTGGGGCTGATGGGAGTTGGAGTCCAACAACATTTGGAGGAGAGAACATTGGTCTGCCTCAAGCCCAAGTGAGCCTGCAATGGTCAGTGGAGGAAGAAAGGGAAGTTTTTTTTAATGTTTGATGTTGTAATATGCTTTTATATTTGTTGGAAGCTGCTGGGCTGGGGCAACCCAGTCAGATGTGCCGGGTACAAATATATTGATGATATGAGCCCAGAGGCCTCTCCAAAAGGAATTCAGGATTCCACCCCCTGGTAAGCAGCATCCTGCCACTTGTATTTCCCTGGGCAAACGAGTGCAGCCAGTTTTGCATATGTATGTTTCCGAGCACAAGTGTTGGTACTGACCTTTAAAGCCCTAAACGGTCTCAGTCCAGTATATCTGAAGGAGTGTCTCCACCTCCATCATTCAGCACGGACACTGAGGTACAGCGCTGAGGGCCTTCTGGTGGTTCCCTCACTGCGAGATGCCAAGTTACAGGAAACCAGGCAGAGGGTCTTCTCAGTAGTGGCACCCGCCCTGTGGAACGCCCTCCCACCAGATGTCAAAGAGAAAAATAACTACCAAACTTTTAGAAGACATCTAAAGGCAGCCCTGTTTAGAGAAGCTTTTAATGTTTAATAGGCTATTGTATTTTAGTGTTCTGTTGGAAGCCACCCAGAGTGGCTGGGGAAACTCAGCCAGATGGGCGGGGTATAAATAAATTATTATTATTATTATTATTATTATTATTATTATTATTATTATTATTATTATTATTTATTACATATGACACTTATCCCCTTTGCAAAAAGAATGTGTAGCTACTCCTGTCATTGCCAGCTACTAATGCAGACAGAAGCAGAGCTGCTGGGTTCCCTTGCGCCACAGTAGCCAATTCCTAGGAGTCAAGGTCCCTTTGCCCCCCCCAAATAAAACAATGGGGGGCTGGGTCCCACCCCCCTCAAGTTGATGGGCATTGCCATTCAAATGTCCTGAGTGCACTGCTTCTTGTGATCAGTTACGCAGGGAAGACTTACTTGAACCCCGTGCCCGGCTCCTTTCCTTCTTGGACATGCCCCTATCCCTGCATGCATTGTGCACAGGGCCCTTTGCTGTGGCAGTAGGAGGGTGGCCTCATTTGCTGAACAGTTGCAGCCACGTTGTAGGTCTCTAACTGGAACGCAGACCGGCTGTTTATAAGCTGCTCTATGGAGAGAGAGAGAGGGGGAGGGAGAGAAATTTACAAACCCAGCTGCATTACCTACACGAGGCATTACAGGGGTCAGTGGAGATTAGGAAGCCCAGGCAGAGCAGAAAATGGGAGAACAGAAACCAGGCAGTGCTGGAAGAAGGGGTTTCCCCTCCCCCTCCCCCTCCCTCCCCCCCCCACTTCTCTGTGAGCGCCTTGTCCATCAATCCCACGTAATGGCTCTTGGCTGGCATCCCACATCTGGCAGAGGGGCTTACAGGTGTCATTCCGTGCGCAGCGAGCTTCTTGCGCTGCTTTAATGCCCCATCAGCGAGGCCATGTGAGCAAAGGAATAATGAACAGTAATTTGACTTTATTTTGCCGTCATCATATTTAATGGACGTTTAACAGGTGCCTCGGCACGGGCTGTGCTTGAAGCCGCCTTCCGCAGGGGACCGGAGGTCGTCCCCATTACATCCACTCGCGCTGGCCACATTTACGACAGAGAGGCTGGGGCCATGTTTTCATAATTACTTCCAGGTCCCCGTCGGGGATTTGGAACTGCAGGGGGTGGACGGGCGGGGGTGGCTGCTGCAAGTAGAATACAAGAAACAAATACTGCCAATGTGCCAAGGCTGTTTATGCAGCCTGCAGACAGGCACAATGTATCCATGCCCATCGCTGCGACTTGAGCAACACCCCAGTGAGGTAGGTGAGTTAGAAATGTTATTTGTTCATTCATTCATTCATTCATTCATTCGTTCGTTCATTCTTGCAGCAATCATCCTCAAAGCAGGCTGCGGCTAAAAGAAAAGCGAAATATCAATAAAATCAGCGCAACAGCAATGGAAGATAATAACCGGGACAGATTCAAAACAGAGAGCACACCATAAAACAACATGTTCATCATAAAAGGCTTGCCTGGAGGGAGAGGTCTCTTTGACATCTCATTTTAAAAGGGCCGGGCTCCTGAATCTGTGGCACAGAACTTGGATTCCAAAGCTTGGAGGTGAGGGTTGTAAAAAATAAAATAAAAAATGAAAGCCATTTGAGGCTGGCTGCCAAGCTGGCACAAGCTGGGCCCAGCAGGAAGTTTTCATCCCCAGATCTTAAAAAGAAAGGAAGGGACAAAGGGAAGAAGATACTGTCTTGAGTCTCTTGGGCCCAGAATGAAAAACAGGGACAGGGGACAGATGTGGCCCTCCAGATGTTACTGGACATCAACTCCCATCATCCCTGGCCATTCCCTGCTGGGGCCGATGAGAGTGGTTGGTTGGTTGGTTTGTTTGTTTGTTTGATTGATTGATTGATTGATTGATTGATTGATTGATTGATTTTTTCGCTCTATAGGATGCACTTTTTCCCCTCCAAAAATTAAGGGGAAATGTCTGTGCGTCCTATGGAGTGCGTCCTATGCGCACCGACCCCTCTCGCTCTCCAGGCTTCAGGGATAGCCACCTCGCGCTGTGCTCCCAAGGCTTTGGGTTCCTTTTGCTGAAGCCAGGAGAGCAAGACTCTGCTGGCTACAGCAGAGAGGGAGAGCTGTGCAGCGTCCCTTCATCTAAGCAGGAGAAGAAATGGAAGGGGCTCCATTTTTCCAGCTGCTTCACTGAAGGGGTGCTGAGCAGAGAGGGGGAGAAATTTTTTTTCTTGTTCTCCCCCTCTAAAACAAGGTGTGTCCTATGGTCGGGTGCGTCCTATAGAGGGAAAAATACGGTATATCCCACCCTTCTTGCCAAGTTGCCTAGGGGAACTAACAACATACAATCCAATGAAACTATTTCTAATAAGTAATGATGGTAATACAGTGCCAAATGGACCACAGCTCA
Organism: Podarcis gaigeae; assembly: GCF_964106915.1. Taxonomy (NCBI): domain Eukaryota; kingdom Metazoa; phylum Chordata; class Lepidosauria; order Squamata; family Lacertidae; genus Podarcis; species Podarcis gaigeae. The sequence goes on along the minus strand of NC_139692.1, from coordinate 17,355,943 downwards.
GTGTTAGAGCACCTGCTTTGCACGCCAAAGGTCCCAAGGTCAATCCCCAATGGCATCTCCAGGTAGGGCTGTGAAAAACCCTTGCTTGAAACCCAGGAGAGCCACTGCCAGTCTGTGTAGACAATGTTGAGCTAGATGCACCAATGGACTGACTCAGAATAAGGCAGCTTCCTATGTGCCTATCACCTTCCCAGAGCCTGGACTACTATATATTCATTTGCCACCTAAACATGGGCATGGAAGGGGAACATAGGAACACTGGAAGCTGTCATAAGCTCAGGGGCTGGCCAGTCTCCCCTTAGAGGGGGTTTCACATCCTCCTTGCCATCCTCCTGCAAAAAGGGCCTCAGCCTCTTATTGAAATATATGGGGAAAGGTGCCTTCTCTGGCTCAGAGGACAGGACCCTCTTCTATGTGAGCAAATCCCTTTATTTTATTTTTTTGTTTCATTTGCTTTTAGATTAATAAGCTTTTACATGTATTTATACTGCAATTTTATTGGCTTTAGGTTGCATTTTTCTTCTAAATATATTGTTAGTTTGTTTTTTTATTGTATACCGCTTAGAGATTTTTAAAAATATTAAGTGGTTTACGCTCAATCAATCAATAAAAGTACTTGCATTCAATGCCATTCAGGAATAGGCTATCAGACCACATGAGGCCCACAAATGTCACCCCATCCCATTCCCACTGAATCAAATCACCAAGCCCTTGATTTAGCACAGAAGAAAGTGGCTTGCTGAATCCGATACACTGCAGAAGCTGAACAGAAATTCCATATGTCTGATACCAGGCAGACTAGGGTAGGGGTAGCCAACATGGTTATTGGATTCAACTCCCATCGGCCCCAGCCAGCATGGCCCAATGGTCAAAGATTATGGGAGTGGTAGTCTCACAAAATCCAGAGGGTACCACATTGGTGACCAATGTGCAAGGGCTAGGGAGCAAACAACAAGAGAGGACCGTCGTTTTTTTCTCCCTGCTGTGGGCTTCCCAGAAGCATCTGGAAGACATTGGAAGAGGGCTGGATGAGATGAAGTCATGCTCTGATGCAGCAAGACAAGGGACCTGGACCTGGGTCCATGCTCAACTCCATGCCCAACTTATAAAAAAAAATGTTCTGCATCCACACCCAGAATGGTGGTCCAGACTACAGCTGCAAGTAGCAGGAGGCTTCACTTGCCACAGTGCTTCTGAGCCCAAGAGCTGCTGTTCAGCCAGGAGCCCACAGGGCAGTAAAGCAAACCTGAAATCCTCCTCAACGTCACCTAGCAGAGCAACCCAGCAGCCGGCACCCGCATAAATCATCCTTTATCTTCCTCTTGCAGTTTGGAACTCTGTTCAATTGCTTCCGCATTGATCCCAATGGGGCCCTTAACAATACGTCTGTCCTCATTCAAGAGAAGAGAAATGGATCCAACCCAAACATTAAAAGCAATGATGGTGCTTGTCGACTGGCAAGTATTGATCAAAGGAATTTGTCAGGGTCTGTCAGTTGTTCACTGGGAGATGAGGAGTTGCATTTTGGAGGGGGAAGAGAGGGGTATAATGGAATGGGATGCAAGAGTCTTCAATGTGTGGTAAGGGTCTTCTTCATGTGCATGGGTGGTGCTGCCAGCATAGAGGGGTGAACATACATGTGAGAGCCTGAGATGGCACCAAACACCTAGCTGTCAAAGCATGGGAGCATTCCTTCTGAGTCACAACCCACACCTGTTATCTTTCGTTCAATGAGACACTGCTCCAGGCAACTTTATTGGTAATGCATAATTGTGACATAGGCAACTCCAAGGATAATGCGCCATTGACAAATCTGTTCACATCAGAAGGGTAAATGGCATTATCTGCTTCTGTGCAACAAGCTAACAAAGGGTGATGGAGAGCCTGCCCAGAAATATTGAAATGTATAATTGTGCTCAGGGGATAGGATTTCACTATCTCCTTGGGAAAGGAACAAGAAAAGAAGAACTTCCTCCAAGAGACAACCTAACCTTCACCTTTGCCCCCAAAAGCTGTCTTTTCTGGAGCTGGTGCCATTAGTAATAATAATAATAATTTATTATTTATACCCCGCCCATCTGGCTGGGCTTCCCCAGCCACTCTGGGCAGCTTCCAACAGAACACCAAAATACAATAACCTATTAAACATTAAAAGCTTCCCTAAACAGGGCTGCCTTCAGATGTCTTCTAAAAGTCTGGTGGTTGTTCTTCTCTTTGACATCTGGTTGGAAGGTGTTCCACAGGGCGGGTGCCACTACCGAGAAGGCCCTCTGCCTGGTTCCCTGTAACTTGGCTTCTCGCAATGAGGGAACCGCCAGAAGGCCCTCAGCACTGGACCTCAGTGTCCGGGCAGAACGATGGAGGTGGAGACGCTCCTTCAGGTATACTGGACCGAGGCTGTTTAGGGCTTTAAAGGACAGCACCAATACTTTGAATTGTGCTCAGAAACGTACTGGGAGCCAGTGTAGGTCTTTCAAGACCAGTGTTATATGGTCTCGGCGGCCACTCCCAGTCACCAGTCTAGCTGCCGCATTCTGGATTAATTGTAGTTTCCGGGTCACCTTCAAAGGTAGCCCCACACAGAGCGCATTGCAGTAGTCCAAGTGAGAGATAACTAGAGCATGCACCACTCTGGCAAGACAGTCTGTGGGCAGGTAGGGTTTTCAGCCTGCGTACGAGGTGGAGCTGGTAGACAGCTGCCCTGGACACAGAATTGACCTATGCCTCCAGGGACAGCTGTGAGTCCAGAATGACTCCCAGGCTGCGCACCTGGTCCTTCAGGGGCACAGTTACCCCATTCAGGACCAGGGAGTCCTCCACACCCACCTGCTTCCTGTCCCCCCAAAACAGTGCTTCTGTCTTGTCAGGATTCAACCTCATTAGCCCATCATTTCAGGAATTGTTGGCTGGGGATGAAGGTTGCAATCTCTTCCCCCTTAGCCACTTGCTGTAGCAGAGAGAATATTTGAGTGCTGCAAATCAGGACATAATTAATCACTCCAAATGCAATTTGATCACTATGCCAGAGTGACGGTTCCTCCTGCTCCATGGAAAGATCCCAGAGAAGCAGCCAGAGTGGAGGGAGTTAATTGCCTGGCTTTGGTGTCTCCCTCAGGTGCTTCCTCTGTCTATGAAGCATGACAAACAGGCACTGCAGCCTCTTCAAAGGCCAATGGGTTTCATGTGACCGGGACATTTTCAAGCAGTGACATTTCACCAGATGCAGCGAAGAGACAGGAGCAGAGAGGAATTGGTAATGTAGTGGCAAATTCTGAAGTGCAGGTGCTCTTCAAAGCAACCCCGATAGCTGTGCCCCTTCCAAGGCTGCACAACAAAATGAATTTTTGACCAGTGCAGACACTATGGCTTCAATATAAAGCTAGCTTTCTTTTTATTATCACCAGCCTTCCTGCTTTGCTTAACATCGAGGCTGATAAGAACATAAAAAGACCCCTACCGGATCAGAACAATGGCACAACTAGTCCAGCATCCTGTTCTCACAGCAGCCAACCAGTTGTCTGTAGGAAGCCCTTGATCAGGGCCTGAGCACAAGAGTACTCTGCTCCCCTATAGCTTCCAGCAACTAAGTATTCAGAAGCATAGCTGCCTCCAAACATGGAGACAGACTGTAGCTGTCATATGGCTAGAAGCCTTCAATAGTCCTCCATGAATCTGTCTAATCAACCTTTATAGTCAATGATGATGGTGGACTTCAAAACTCACTATTATGGGGAAAAAAGGTTCACTATAATAATAATAATGGGGTTTTTGAATTATTCAAAAACAAAAAGTGCCAGTTTAGGCTGGCGCAAGAGGAGTGTGTGGCTTTGAGATTTTGAGAGGAGATTTAAAGACGTTTGATTGACATTCTCCATGGGAAGGCTATGCCCCAAGAGCCCTACCTAGTGGAAGAGCTTCCATGGCCTTAGCTATGTATCTCTCTTCCTCTGTTTGGCTTACTTGGTGAGTTTTCATTCAGAGAAAAACTAATTTATTTGACCTCAGAGGCTTGGCAAAGAAGCACCTCAGAAGATACACTCTCTCTCTCTCTCTCTCTCTCTCTCTCTCACACACACACACACACACACACACACGAACGAGGTGCTTCATTGCTGCTTACTTCCAATAGTTACAAACTGTTTTCACCTTATATAGTCGCATAGAGGTTTACACAAATAAAACAATCACCCCATCAAAATGATACACTACTTAAAACAAGCAAATACCATGGGCTTAAAAACATTAGAGAGGCATAGCACAACTTACTTTGCATGCTGGGTGTATGTTAGGTGAGATTGCTTAGACAAATGTGTACATTAGGTGAGATTCAAACTGAAATGCTGATGCATTTTCATGAGCCCCCTTTTTTTTGGGGGGGGTGGATTGCAAACTGATGCAGAAATGTGAAACCGAGGCTGGAAAAACAAGAAACGGAGAAACAAAAACCGACAAGATTCACACAAGCCAAAGGATGACTCAGTTGTAACACATTTTCCCATTCTACGCCTTAGCTTAATTCCCCACATTTGCACTGTGGGGCTAAAGTATAGGTATCCATCTGGATTAGCATGAGGAGATGAGGGTGGGCAGGGGATTATCCGAAGAAGTGCGATTTGAACCGCAACACTTGGCAACTGCTGAAGTGGACTCTACTCCATGAAAGCTTATGCCACAATGCACCTGTCAGTGTTCAGACTGTTAGAGGGCTCCCTTTCCTCCTCCTCATTTTTTTACAACAACAGATGGTTCCTATGGCATCTCCATCAGCTTTTTAGACATTTTCTGTAAAATCAGCAGAGGTCGAGCAAAAACTTCTCACTGAGTAAGCTGTAAAGAAATTAAAAACTCTGGGATTTGCAACCACTGCCACCCTTCTCAGCACCTCTTTGGTGGGACCTGAAGGGGACAACTTCCCAGGGGGATTTTTGCTTTAAGCACTACATATATGTGTACGGATAAGCAGTGTCTGTGAGCTTGTTTAGAGAGGTTCCAGGGTTAATCCTCCCTTTCTTCCCTTCTCACCCTCGGTCACAAATTGCTTAGCTGTGGAGCATGACACACCCCTGCTATGACAAGCCAGCGTTCCTAATCTGAGGAGGCGCTCAGGAGCAGTTTGGCCCCCCTGACCTCTCATAGAGATCCCGTCTGCTTCCTCAGGCCAAGCCAGGTCTCACCCAGGATGGGATTTTTGTTTCCTGCCCATCCAGATGGCAAGAGGCACCCGTGCTACAATTTCCTCGGCGATCTCATTGCCGGGACGAGGCTGCCAGCGCTAATTGCCATTTCCATTCCAGCAACTTTGCTCGGCAGGCAAAGTGGGCTCCTTCTTCCTAATGAGACACTCTTGAATTATCAGTCTATGTGGGATAAAAATGGAGACAATGGCCGCTTACATGCATAGTGAGTCAATTATTAGCATCTGCTATAAATCTTGCTATCAGACTGCTAATGGTTCCTTCGCCTGCACAAAATGCACAGGCTAGAAGTGAACCCTCCTTGATCCAGTCCTGGACCTCAGCTTTTCTCCCTGAGCAGCCAGCCTCCAAATTCTGGAGATCTAGAAGCTGCCTGGGGCATAAATTTCATTGCCTGAAACCGGGCTATTTTGTGTATACAGCAAAGGCAAGAGCAAGTATGGTATAGTGATATCAGAGTTTTTAACCAGGATCAGGCAGATCCAGATTCATATGACCACATATCCATGAATACCACTGGCTGGGCTTCAGCCAGTCACTTTTTCTCAGCCTAGCCTTCTTCATAGGGTTGTTGTGAGATCAAAACATGGGAAAGTCAAGTTGCACCAGCATGGGAGAAAAGGTGTGATAATAATAGAATGAATGGTGCATGTTAGAAAGGCAAGGGAGTTCTGCTGTGTGTCTGATGTAGGCTTTGTGACTCATGTTTGTTAGTGCTTTGTTCTCTAATGGATTCTCTTTTTTTCCATGGCTGAAGTTAATTTGTGGCAAAAGCACTGGTGAGGTAGTTCACGCCTAAGAAGAAAAATGTCTGGAATGTGAGGAAGCCACACTCTTACCTGGAAAGTCCTACCCTCTCATCCAGGATGGATGGTGATCAGTTGTGTTGACCCCTCAATGAGGAAATTGCACTCTGTATATGCTCAGAGAGAGGTACTCCCTCACTGTATTTATTTACAATACTCAGTGGACCCCAAAGCAGTTTCCAGATCAATTAAAACAATACCAATACTACATTTTAGAAATATAAAATGCAATCAAAATCACCCTCAATAAAAGAACAGCTAATTGCAACAATGCTGGAATGAGAGCTGATGATAAACTACTATGACTTCACATTCTAGTGAAACCAAGAAGAGCTGTTTGGGTGGATCAGGGGTCCATCTGTCCCAGAGCTCTGTTCTCACAGGAGCCAACAGATGCCTCTGGAAAGCCCACAAACAGGACCTGATTGCAGCAGCAACACTCCTCACTTGTCATTTCCAGCAACAGCTTTCAGAGAAATCATGTCACCAACAGGTGAGGTACAACAATGAGAGCAGAGGTCCTATGAGCCTGCCCTGAATGAGACTGTGCCCTCCTTCATCGCTTCATTCATAATTAGTTATTAGCATCCCCTCTCTCACTCAGGGCTGCTTTGAAGAAGCGTTCTGCTGCAAGGCATGGAGGGAGGGGAGGCTGGCGTACTGCACCAGCCCTTGCTGATGTGAATGTAACCTACACCACATGTGTGGGCAAACTGCCTGCTGCATGATCAGGGAACCTCTTTTCAAACCTGGCACCAAGGTGGGAGATACATAATATATAACCAGCATGTTTATCAGATGATGATGCGTCACAAGTGCTGTTAAGCAAGCAGGCCGGCCTTGAACTGCATGCAAACTTCATGCATTATTTAAAATACTTTCCC